>NC_080570.1:29737708-30395404 GCF_030247185.1 Malaya genurostris
CGCCATTTTGAATCTGTCGTCTGTTTGGCATCAGCGCAGTTGGCAACGACGACAGACGCTTCGAAACGTCTTACATTGCATAACTACAGGACATTTATGGATGTGATCAGACAGGGATGCCAAGTATAATAGAAATTCTAATAAATACAATCGAAACTTCAGCATTAACGCATCAATAAAACAATTTGCAGAACAATCAGATTGAAGCTAAGACTGAATAAACGATTATGATCATAATTTTCAGGAACTGTACTTTTTATTTTCCATGACCACTAGGCGTATAGAGTGTTCCAATATAAATAAATCGTGTTAGAGAATCAGACTTTATTTTTAAAATTCCAATATGATATTACGATATTACTGACGGTACCAGCCATTTGAACCAATTATACGATTGGATTGAATACATAAACTTAGACTGAATATGTGATAAATCAAAACCCGTAACGGCGACTTCGTACCATTTAAAAAGCAGATTAAAATTAAGTTTTTGAGTGCTTCTAAAGCGGCCGTTACACGAGAATTTTTAAATGCCATTTTTAATGATTACTAAAGTAATGGTATTTCAAATTTGTATAGAGAATTCATGATACTCCTACTCTTACACGTTTATTAAAAATGACATTACTTTTTGTAAGGGCTAAGGCTTTTAAAGCATTTCGTGAATGATTTTTTATCGTAATTTTAAACTTGACTGAAACAACGGTTCAATTAAAAACATGACGAATGGAATGCTATTCGGAATTATTTTGAACTGAAAATGACGACCACACGGTTAAAAAAAAGTTTCCACTTTTTGTGGATAATTCGTACCATTTCCAAAAAACTCATTCAACGATATATATATATATATATATATATATATATATATATATATATATATATATATATATATATATATATATATATATATATATATATATATATATATATATATATATATATATATATATATATATATATATATATATATATATATATTTAATTATGAGTGAAGCAAACCCAGTTTTATCAGATGGAACAAACTAAGTAAGAATGGGTAGAAAATTACTCTTTGTTCAAATCATTCAGATGTATAACATGATGTACTTTCGGTTTGTTTAGAAATAGCAAAATCAATGAAATTTACTTGCCAAATTTATTGGATATAGTTAATGCTTACTATAGTAATATTGTTGAGGCCACTATTCATTGAGAAAATTATTGAACTCCTGAAACTAAAATTATACAAAACAAATTAAAACGTGAATTAAAATAATATAAGACTTACTCAAACAGGACAAATAGGCAAGCTACGCACTCGGATATACACTAATTTTGATTATTTATCCGTTCTCTCTATTTCTACGGCCAATAAGTAAATATCTACTAGGAGAAAGAATTCTCGATGGAAACTCACTCAGTTATTCACATCCGACGTACCACTTGACATATTAGTTGAGTTTTACTTAACCTTGTTAATTTCAAGTAAACGAAGAGGAACTGTCACGTGCTCTTACGGCTTTTTGAAAAATCAACCAAGAATTTAAATTATTTCGTTATATTATTACGCAATAGTGACAGACAGATACTAATATTTCGAACGCAATTTGCATTCATCCTCAGTATATCAGCATTGAAGTCAGACTCTTTGATAGAAATGAACAAAGTTAATACAGGAATATAAGAGGTAATATTTTTTTATACATCGCTTGGAGCAACATTGAATAGTGCAAAGTTTTTAGTAATTGCGACTATAAACTGAACTGATTTTGTTCCAATAGGGTAACAGAGGTATTTTGGCCACTCCATATATTTTGGCCCAAATAACAAACTTTATCGATTTTATCGGATTTAATTGATGTGAAGTAACTCATGTTACATAAATTACATTAAATTACCTTTTGCAGAAGGGTTTTTCAAAGATATTACAACATTTGGTGGATATTTATTCAAAGTGGGCCAAAATAAAATCAATCCTAAAGTGGGCCAAAATACCTCTGTTACCCTATAAATAAATAAATAAACTCATAGGTATTTTTATTGACAAAAAATGTTCAGAATTTCAGAAATTTTTTTTCAGAAACACATTGGAGCTTGTTTAAAATAACAAAGTCAGTCAGAAGAATTTTAAAAACAATATATGTTAATTTCAAGCTAGAATATGATTGTTTTGCACAAATTTCTCCTTTCTACATCAACAATTATATCTGTTTGATTTGAAACAAAATTCGGATCCTGGATAACAAAAAAAAATGATTTGTTTTAGGCTGATATTATTATTGAAATAAATTATCCCTTTATTACATGTCAACGAAAGTTTAGTTGATATTGGCAGTTGTATTTGTTGATACAATCATGTTTTATGTTTCTATCAAGGAAAAAAAGGTTAAGTTTACCTGTGATTTCATGGCTTTTATTATTGATTAAATTAACACTCTGTTACATGACAACAAAAGTTGAGTTAATTTTATTGGCAATATTATTGTAGATACAATCATGTTTTATATGTTTATAAAAAAATTGGTTTATTTTACCTATGATTTCATTTGTGTAATGATACAACTAAAATTCCTAGAATTTTAAAGATTGTTCCATTCTTTAACATTTAACATAACCGGGCCAAAATGCCTTCGTTGCTCTAAACATTATCAATTTTATTGCTTACAAACCAGAGAGGTTTTCTTTTCTGTGGATAATCTAGAAAGTTTGCACGTGTTTTAGAAGGAAAATTTATGTGGTTCTTTCGTTTCCTTGTAGCTTTTCAACAATTCAAGTGTATGTATAGATAATTCAAAATATTACTAAACCTGCATAACCTTTCATAACACGTAATAAAATAAATAGTTTTGTAAAAACAAAATTTAGTTACTTTTACAATAATTTTCTCTGTGTGGAAGAGGAATTCCGAAAGACTCGGTACTCGCTGAGAACAAGTAATAACAGTAAACGATAAAGAAAAGTTTTCTCTTTCGTCTGGTGTTAAAATGAATACTCTATTTTTCATAGTTCGCCTGATTTTTTTTAAGTGGATATTGAAAGGTGGCGTGAATTCGATAGTGCCACGACAAAAGGGCCTAACTGCAAATTAGACCTATTACTGCAATTTATCCAAAGTTTCGAAAGCTTGTGGTTTTACCTCGAAAGTTTTGCGAAGAGTAATGCCTCAAACATAAACCTTTTTTATTTTTTTGTTGTTCACTGAAAATGAAGCCCGGCAAAAATTTCCTTGTATATAGTAGACCCAGACAAATCCAGATAAATTTTTGAGTTTTGACAGATATTTGAAAAAATAACCTGGCAACTCTGGTTGTGCATCGCGAAACGCACACCACTATGGAAAAGCGTCATAAAACGCGATGTTTTGTTATGATCCATCTTCGGTCAGGAGAATAACAAAACACGTCGCAGTTTCCCGGTTCAGCTTTTTATCATCAGTTTATTTTAGTTTTGAGTAAAAGTTATTAAATCGATTTTGTTAGCAGGCATGGCCCGGCAGCTTAGCAAACTCGGATATTTGGACGTCAAGAAGACATTATTCATGCTATGCGACCTACAGGAAAAGTTCAGACCAGGAATGCAAATGTTTGATTCGGTCGTCAAAAATACGAGCAAACTGGTAAGCAAATGTTATGTAATTATTCGTAGAAGAATTGGGTTTGCGAGATAGCTACAAATTGATTAAATTATCATGTGTTTAAAAGAGCTTAGTGCAACACATTTAAAAATAAGCACTCCTCATTTGAATATCCAAGATTCAAACCCGGTGCGATGTTTTGATAAGCTTGTTTTTAAAAATCTGATAATAAGGCACTGTGATATCAGAACATGAAACCAGCTGAAATACTCAAATTGTACTTAATCAGTTTTATTTTCTAGCTTCAAGCTGGCAAAATAATGAACGTCCCGTTGATCGTCACTGAGCACTATCCGGAGAAGCTGGGCCATATCGTAAAAGATCTGGACATTTCCCACGCCAAGGGTGTCTTCTCTAAAACTCTGTTCAGCATGATGATACCGGAGGTGCAGAAGAAAATAAGCGACATCTATGGGCAGGATCTCCAAACGGTGGTTCTGTTTGGGCTTGAGTCTCACATTTGCGTAGAACAAACTGCCATGGATCTACGGAACAACGATTATACCGTTCACGTGGTCGCCGACTGTTCCTTGTCTCGCTCGCAAGGGGACCTGAAATTGGCTCTGGAACGATTGCAGCAGATCGGGTGCTTTGTCACAACCAGTGAAAATGTTATCTTCAAGCTGATGAAGGATGCCAAGAATCCGGCTTTTAATAAAATTAAAGGCTTAGTTCGTGATCCATCGGCCGATAGCGGACTGAGCAAACTTTGATCCTTCGTTGATGGGGCAAGATTTTGTAGATTATGTTTTGATTTGAAAGATGTACAACGTCTTCTCTGAAATTGTGATTATAAAGCATTTTGAAAGTATGTTGTTTGAATCATGGAAGCCGTATTCATATATTAGAATAAAAAGGTATCGAAATGATAACGATTTTTCTGTTTTTTCCGGTATTCTATTGGAAGGGTATATAGGCAATTATATTCCCTACAAACCGTCAATATATTGCAAGATAAGCACCTTCTCTGATCCAATACTGATACTTTCAGCAAATATCGGGCAAGTAGCAATAGAGTATACTATAAAATCTCGGTTGATTTTTCATTAGGGCGTATAAGAAATATACAGTTTCTCTTTGTTTACTTTCTCTTCCGCTTGGTAATTAACCAAGCGGTTTCCACGTTTATCACTCAACTCTTTGCATGAAATGATACCCGAAACTTTAGGCTTTCAAACAGAATAGTGATATCAAATAAAATCTTTTTAATCACATCACAATAATCGATAGAGAGAGAGTGATTAAAAAGAAATTGTTACTTGCTTATACGCCCTTTTGAAAAATTAACCGAGAATTGAGTTTCATTCCATTAATAGTTTTCAGAGAATGTTTCACTTTTTTTTAATTTCATTTGTAATAAATGTTTATAGTGGCAGCACTGTGTAATTAAAATCAGCATCAAGCCGTTTTTCTTCTTAGTGAATTAAAGTGTAACTAAAAAAGATTTGTTAAATTAGTGTAAACTCGAAAATGTGTTTAGTTTTACGAGAAGAATGAACTGTTGTGTTCGACAATGTGGTCGCACTAAGAATTTCTTTCCAAACTTGAATTTTTACGGTTTCCGAAAGATCCGGTAATACGTCAACAATGGATTCGGTTTTGCGTTCAAAATGAGATATTTCGTGTCTTGTCATCAAAGCTCAATTAATTGTTTTTAAGCATTAATATATAATATGAATAAGCATTCACAAAAACATTTTTCAAATCAAAAATCAGTCTAAAAATTTAAAAATTTTCGTAGAATAAAGTTATCAAAAAATCTGTAAATATGGCTGCAATGTAGCCGATACGTTGGTATTCATTTCACAGGGCGAAAATGACGAGAAGGATGATTCGGAAGGAAGAATAAAGTTCGATTCAGACGGTCCGGCTTCTTCCGTCACCGTCACCGGAACGTCAACGTCCGTCACCGTCATTCTGATTCACACGATCCGGTTTCCTATCCGTGTCCGTCATGTCATTTTCTTACACGCAGAATTTGAAGAACTCAGTTTTGCACTATTCTATTCCACTAATACAACATCTGGGGGCTTTTGAAGCCAATCGAGCTGTTGTTTTCCTACCTTTTAATCGAATAAATAACTTTCAAAATTAACTAGAAAGAGGAAAAAACAAAACAATCAGTTCCACTCAACAACGTAACGTATTTTACAAATCTACTGATAAGTTTAATTACTTATATGTGGTATATTTCGTTTAAGAGTAAGATCCCACTCTTAAACGAAATATATCACACCGAATACATATACATAACAAACGTCAGCTCAATACCGTAATCATTTGAACCGTGCATGTGTGCGATAATCACAGTCTGTCGAATATTCTTTCGGAGAAATATTGACGGAGCTTGCCGTTGACGTTCCGGATCTCTGCTGGATCGTGTGAATGCGCAAAGGGAAAACTCAGTTGACTAAATTTAACGGAGGCTGACGTTCCGGTGACGGTGACAGAAGAAGCCGGATCGCCTGAATCGTACATACGAAGCCAGTTGTCAGGTCTTGTCTTAGCTCTAAACGAGCAGTTCCTGTCATTTCATTTCAACGTCAATGTTCCAATAGACGAATAAAACAAACTTCGATTATAGTTTATCGAAAAATCGGATACTTCAAAGTCAACTGCGCAGGCTAGAATTTAAGAAACGTGTCAATTTTTAAATTATATACCTATCCAGTAGGTAAAGCAAGAATGCAATGTCATCTACTAAAACGAAGCCGTCGTCCGAGCATGAGAAAAACAAACAAAAGTCATGAGTATTTCTCTTTGATACCAAACATTTTTGAAAACTATAATTTTGAGTTATTCGTGCTTATTTCATAATACTACTATGTTGTTGGATTAAGTACTCCTCAAAGTATTCACGATTAGGTTCTACCCATCCTTCCACAGTGTCGTATTCACGACACATCAGAAGAATCTTAGTTTAATTTGCATTCATGAAGGCAATCTCAAGTTATCTAGCCGATCTGTCAACGAAGCTATTTTAAGCATTACAAATTATATAATTATCAAGTTATTTATATTTACAATCAATAGAAATATGTATGATGTAGACACTGTTATCAATGCCTGCCGTAGGATATATTACAGACCGCAAACTGGAGCCACATAATATGTATTTATAATTCTTTTCTATCTATAGCAGGACACCAGCAGCAGCTGACAAGGTGTGATAAAAGCTTAAATTAGCTTACTTCTTCTCTGGTTGATAAATGCCTAATTGACTGATGTGCAGTAACCGGCTGAGGCACAGACGCGATCGTTTGGCTTAACTGTCAACCTACTGGCTTCAGGACAAAACGAATCCGATAACATATCATTGACGATAATCATAGTATGTGGAAAAGAACAATCGGAAGGACAATAACCTTCACCGTAATTAGGCCTTCGAGCCATTCATGGACCACTCTTATGACGGATAATTAATTCTGACGTGTCGGTGAACAGATATTAACGCAAATGAGTAGGCGTCACTTGAGAAAATATTAGAGATTATTATAATGTTTTTCCATATTATCGATTTCGTTGCAGCAGAGTGTTTTTTTATTGGGACAAAAGTCGAAAATCCAGAACAGAACTAAACACTTATTGTCAAAGCTTAAAATTGTCCCGCATTCTCAATAAAAGAATCCAATCCAACAGCCTCATATTCGTTTTTTACTGGCTCATTCGTAAATGACCGCATCCAAAACAAACGAAGAGAGACGAATCATGGGTTGTTCCGTTACAAACCCATGAAAACTCGGCAATTTTGGAATTTAGTAGATTTATCTGTGTTCAATATTCGCTTCTATATATGTCGGTACATGCGTGTATGATAACATATTAATGTCAAATATTACATGCAGTAAAACCGAAGCAATGGAGATAAGGCAATTTGCCGACAACAGAATGACACAACTGAACCAATGTTTATTGGACAGCTGCCTGAATCTGACCGGATTTCAGCCGGCTGCCTATACCAGTTTTAAATTTGACAGAAGAACTGTTCGAATCAATAAAACTAAAACGGCTCACTGTAGAATCGTTAGTTCCATTTCCGGCTGCTGAATTTGCTCTAAGTGGCTTGCAAAGTATAATAGTAAATCAGAAACTCGGCGTGACGTCTGACATTTCAATTACAAAATTGTATATGATTTGTGTACTGACATACGGTAGTCGACTCCTAAAGTAATCAATTTGATAGACATTCATAAAACAAGAATTTGTGATAATGTTAATTAGGGAAGTCACTAAGTCGATATAACCAAAAAAGATTAAGTGTGATCTGTTGTCCATTCTTATCAGTTCCGCTATAGAGTAGTATTTAGGCAATAAACTTAGCACCTACATTTTTCGCGTCTATAAAGCTGCCCTTACACGTGACAATATTATTGTCAATCCAAAGTATTGTCAATACCGTCAATCCAATTGACTTGGTAACTTGAGTCCGCATTTTTCGAAATAATTAAGCGTTTGAAGCTTCAAATATTGCAACTGAACATTGTAACATTGAGAGAAGAGTCCATTGTACATATTTGACAGTTTCCTCTCTGGAGAAAAAGTATTGTCGGATTGATGAGCAGTTTTGATTTTTTGACAATATTTTCGTCAATCCAATGAAGTTTCCATTACACGATCAAAAGTATTGTCAATACTCCTTGTATTGACAATAATATTGTCTCGTGTAAGGGCTGCTTAATGGCATCATTAAACAATTCTCACAGACAAACAGTCGTAACGATTGAAATGCGATCATTTGTTTTGTAGAGCTCATATTTCTATGAAGCTACCCAGTGAATTTTGTCGAGCCGCATCGGCCTGATGATCGGACCGACTGAGTTCGGCATACTCTTTGCGCAGCGATTGGCACATTGTCGCAAAGCTGATTTACCGGTAGCGACACCTGCCAATGAAAAATGGAACCAAGAAAAGCAGGATTCTTTCGGAAATTTTCATATCGGCACCCACATTATCGAAATGACGGAATGCGTAATGAATTCTTACTCGACTGCATGATTTTTCAGTGCTCGATCGGTTCAGTGCTAGAATTTTCGCCTGAGTTGGCAGCTCGATCAACCTGATTGACAGTGACATTATAAATGTCATTGAATATTCGCTCATTTTATGAATGTGTTAGTGTGAAATTTAAGCGACTTAAGCCATTTCACTACACTCCAGCTAGAGGAATGGATGATGCTGACTAAGGTAGGCCGTTTTGTTAATTTCCAACGAATTTCAATAGTTTATATTGGGATTCTAAGAAGAACTGGTTATTTGCTAGTTCTGTATATCCGAAAAACATGAACATGAAAAACATTAAATTTGTATATTCAGTTATATAATGTTTTCGTTTAAAAATAAACTGAAAATCAGCACGAAAACGTGCAAAATCAGGAAAGAAGAAGAAGACGAATTGACAATTCAGTCCGCATCTTCTCACTCAATTCCGAATGATTTCCGAATCAACCGGTTGTCGGCGAACCGGTTCATTCGGAATCGGTTGTTGCACTGGAGTTGGAATTGATTCGGAATTCATTATGATTTCCACATGAAATTCCAAATAAAAATTTCTCGCCGATTAGGAATTGATTCGGAATCCATTCGGATCTGATAATGTGGGCAGTAGCGATTTGCAACATTTTTATCGTTTATTCCTACACGCTGCCAAAAAAATACCTAATTTTAAGTACTTTTCACTCAATAGAGGGGTTGTGTGCAGGAAGCCAATTTTGGGTAAAATGGGTTTTACTGATTTTTGAGTAAAAGCATCAATAGTACTGATTAGGTAGAAACTACGCAAGCGATATAAAAATCAACTTGGGTAATTTGATTTCAGTTTTCGTTCGATGGTTTGAAAAATAAATCGCAAACAATAAAGTCAACTATGATTACTTTATTTATTTAATATTTATCTTTTTACATATTTCAACAATGTAATTATGTTCAGATGGTTTGTTACCGTTACATTTACAAAATTCAGAATGAGTAATGAAATTAAATCTATTCGCACACTTATGGGAATTCATATTCATTGTATTTTGCAACTGGAGCTGAAACAGTATTAAATCTACAGACTATATCATTGAACTCCCAAGGCTGCTCTATTGAGCTGCTGGAACTGCACCGTTGAGCGATCGAACGCATCTCAATATCTTCCATCGCTTGAAATGATATTGCGGTGTAATTATTGTTTTAAAAAGAAATTATACAAAGCTACTCACACTGCGATTGAAGACAACCATTGAATTATTTCCCAAAACCGGCAATTTTACAAAATAATTTCAATCACTTCAAATCTGACCGATAGTTTCTGCGATGCAACACACAATTTTTTTTCACCCAACAGCAACTTATTGAAGTAAACTACACTGTTGAGTGAAAACTACTCAATCGATACAGTACTTTTCACCCAACAATTAAAAACATGCTTGATTACTTCATGTTAGGTGAATTTAAGTCAACCGTTGGGTTTTTTTTTGGTAGCGTGTAGGACAGGACCAGACAACTGGCTTCGTTTTCCAGAAAAATATTTCTCTTCTTATTACGGTTGCTCCCTGCTGTAAATAATAAATGCCTCACGATCACTGTTGCCAGTAGAGAATTCTGAAAACTTTCTCCCCTCTAACTCTAACATGCAATTATTTATCTTTTGAAAACACTTAGCCAAATGATATATCGCTCAAAAATATAGCTCTGGATTCATTTTGATCAGATGTTTGTTTTGAAAAAAATGTTTAGTTGAAAGAGCTTAATAAAATTTTTCTAAAACACTCAATTTTGGGTAATTATTTTTGCAGCTTTATTAACTAAAGTATTCAACATATTCTATTAGAGAAAAATAATAACATACAGAAGTATCCAAAGATTCGGTGCTATTCTCAACCAACATAATCAATATTCTCGTCCATATCACACTTCGTGATTTCAGGCTTTCTCTTTGTATCATCCAGTGATTGTTAACTTGTACTTGCTTATGTCAATTTCAACCAATCACGAGCTGGTCCGAAATTGGTCCTAAAAGTGGATTAACAATTGTCAGGTCCTGTCCTAGGTTTATTCAAAGGTACGAATAGATATCAGCAATAAAAGTACACTCGGAGAAGAAGAACATCGTTTTCAAATGGATTACTACTACTTTTTTTAGTGTAAACTACGATTAAGCATGGCAAATCTTCAGATATGTGTGAAATTGGGTAAGGTTAGGTTTTTTCGGATCAACATGTTTTTAAACAGAAACCAGTGTAATGCTGATTTCTCGAGTACTAGAATGTATAATGATCGAGTATTATTTATTTTGGATACTTTATTTGATATTTCCAAGCATTTGAAAAATGATATCAGCCCAAGTTTAATGCTCTATCCTGAATAAACGGTTGATTTCGCATAATGAATTAAGATCAACATTACGCGGAATTAATATAAGTTATAAGCTTTCTACAGCCAGTGCAAAATTGTTAAATTTGAAATCCAGAATTTCAAGTTCAATCATTGCACATCTACTCATTTGAAGAATCCAACCAACTCTTTTGCGATCGTTGCGCTGCCCGAGTGGCGAGCTTTGAACTAAGCGATGGTGATAATTTTCAGATTTTGCTTGAAGATTCGAACAAAATGCACGGTTTTTATTTTTTTTTCTTATGAATCGAATACTAACATACAAAAACGTGTGAAAATTTGGTAGAAAAATCGATCAATAATGATTCAGTAACTTTTCGTGGTATGTTTGATTGATATTTATGGAGAAATCGTAAGATGAAATATCAAATTCGAAGAAGTGAGGTTGGGTACTGTTTTCTTATCTGGGATATTCTTTGTTTTTTGGGTTGGATTTTGAGATTAATTGATAAATTATGATCAAAAGTTTTATAACTAGTCTATTTACTCATGTTTTATCATCTAAATTAAATCTGTATGTGAACTGAAAATTTCAAATTTCATCCGAGATTGTCAAGAGTATAGGACAATTTGAAATCATATGTAAATTGAAAAATTCGTCAAAAATTTTCTCTAAATACATGGGATATGTCAAAACAATCACCATAACGCTATCTCGTGGTGACCACCCTGATTGGATCGTTCAATAGTTGGCTAACTGATCCAAATACAGATATACCTAATTACCATCGTAGTCTGAATTCAAATAACTAATTATAATTCTGCATGCATCATAGCTTCACGCGGAATTAATATAAGTTATAAGCTTTCTACAGCCAGTGCAAAATTGTTGAATTTGAAATCCAGAATTTCAAGTTCAATCATTGCAGATTTACTCATCAGACCTTGTTAGGCTCGTCAAAATATATGTTAGTTGTTTTAGATTTATGTTTGACTTAAATCCGATGATGTACCGACGAGTTAAAAAACACAGCGAATATTGTCTCTATAAATGAATGAACACTTATAGCAACATGACAGTGACCGGCTCTGTAAGATAAATCATTTCTTTTAATAACTTTTCGCTACAAATAATGCATGTACAGTAAAGTGTTTTGGCTCTTAACTAAATGAACTTATACAAAAAATATCTGCTACAAATTTGTGATCAATTGTCTGTTTGATTAACAACTTAGCTAGATTTAACGTGCACAAATTGTATCTGAATAACATTAGTGGCAGTGACGTGACCAATTATGATTATGTCTTTCCGTGAATGCGGACATAAAAACTTCAAATCACTTGAAATATTTGCCTCGAACTGTCCTCGTGGATAGAT
This sequence comes from Malaya genurostris, assembly GCF_030247185.1. Taxonomy (NCBI): domain Eukaryota; kingdom Metazoa; phylum Arthropoda; class Insecta; order Diptera; family Culicidae; genus Malaya; species Malaya genurostris. The sequence goes on from NC_080570.1 coordinate 29,750,017, forward strand.
CGTGCAATCGCTGAAGTCTACCAAGTCAACGGCGACTCGGATGAACCATGCGGCCGTGGAGTGATGTCTGATATAAATCCTCGGCGGGTGGCTTTTTCAATAAGGGAGATGATTATGGTCCTATAAACTTATCAATGCCCCTTAGCGATTTTGATAATCTACGCGAATTGGTGTTATTCGCCATTTATCTTCTGCGATTACCGTCCATTACGTTGCAACCGAATACGAAATTAAATTTCATTCGATAAGAGTTTAGGTATAAAAAGTCGTGTATTGATTTGGTAGAATGCAGTCGTTTCTTCTGGGAGTGAGTAGTGAAAATGCGACTATTAGCAAGCTTCGCAGCGGTAGCCCTTGTCGGACTAGTGTCGGCTCAGTTCGACACTCATCAGTGGGCAGGACGAAGCGGAATTGTGCATTTGTTCGAGTGGAAGTGGGGTGATATTGCCGATGAGTGCGAGCGGTTCCTGGCACCTAATGGATTTGCTGGTGTTCAAGTTTCACCACCGACCGAGAATATCATTGTGAGCAATAGACCTTGGTGGGAACGCTACCAACCGGCTTCGTATCATCTCAACACCCGTTCCGGAACCGAGAGTGAGTTCTCCAGTATGGTCAAGCGGTGCAATGACGTTGGTGTAAGAATCTACGTTGATATTGTTATCAATCATATGGCAGCAGTGTCTGGCACTGGAACCGGAGGTTCTACGGTAGATGGACTAAATTTCCCAGCTGTACCCTACGGAAGTGGTGACTTCAATCCTTATTGTTCAATTGAGGATTACAGTAATGCCGAACAAGTGCGCAACTGTTGGTTGGTCGGACTACCGGATTTGGCCCTTGGTACATCCTACGTACGTGATCGCATAGTAGATCTTATGAACAAATGTATCGGCTACGGTATTGCTGGTTTCCGCGTGGATGCTGTCAAACATATGTGGCCCGGAGATTTGGAACACATCTACAATCGGCTCAACAACTTAAACACGGATCATGGATTCCCTAGCGGTGCAAGAGCTTTCATCACTCAAGAGGTTATCGACTTGGGTGGGGAAGCTATCAGCAGAGACGAATACACTCATCTAGGAACGATTACCGAGTTTAGATTCTCCGCTGAAATCGGCCGCGTCTTCCGTGGGTATGATAAGTTGGCTCATCTGTCTAACTGGGGAGAAGACTGGGGATTCCTGCCAACACATTTGGGTCTGGTGTTTGTAGACAATCATGATAATCAGCGCGGTCATGGTGCTGGAGGGGATAATGTGCTTACTCACAAAGTTTCCAAGAACTACAAAATGGCTTCCGCTTTCATGTTGGCTCATCCATACGGTATTCCTCGCATTATGAGCTCATTCTTCTTCGATAACGGCGATCAGGGTCCACCACAGGACGGAAGCGGAAATCTGGTTCCTCCGTCAATCAATGCCGATGGAACGTGCGGCAATGGATGGGTTTGTGAGCATCGATGGCGTCAGATTACCAACATGGTTGGCTTCCGTAATGTAGTTGCTGGAACAACACTGAATGACTGGTGGAGTAACGGTGAGCAACAGATTGCGTTCTGCCGAGGTAACCGAGGCTTTGTTGCATTCAATCTCGAAGGTTCCGATTTGAATCAAAGCTTGCAGACGTGTTTACCTTCCGGATCTTATTGTGATATTATCTCTGGCAGCAAGTCCGGCGGAAGTTGCACTGGTACTACGGTTCAGGTTAACAGTGATGGTACTGCTAATATTTTCATTGGTTCCGGTTCTGACGATGGCGTTTTGGCTATACATGCTGACTCACGGCTGTAAATAAAAAGCGTACCGCCGATTCTTCAATGTAATGTATTGACAATGATTATTTTGTTATCTGCTACGAGATTATCACCGATGTCAAAAGTATTACTGCTCTGTTTTATTTACAATTGTAAGACGATGAGAAATAAATAGAAGTGTAAAAGCTTTGGGTATCATTTATAAAGTAAACGTAGAAGCACTTAAAATGATAAGAGAAAGGAATTGGACTAATACGAGCCGAAAAAAACGAAAGCTGCTTTAAATATTCTGATGTAAATATGTTAAATATTTACGTGGTCCTTTTACATTCGGATGCAAAATTTACATGATACGATTTACAAAACTATTCTATCAACGATTACAGGCATCTCGAGCTGTATTATAAAAACATCCATAGAATCGATTGAGCACGATCTCGGCCCGGCAACTGTTGCAATCGCGCTAAAGGGTGTCGGGCTCTCTGTTTTGCTATCTCATTCACTCTTTTGATCCATGCGAACAATCAGAAAACAAGTTTATTAAAATGTTCAATTTTAGCTCACCAATGAAAATTTTCAGAGATTGTTTCACTCTTTTCAATCTCATTTGTAATAAATGCATATAGTGACAGCACTGTGTAATTAAAATCAGCATCAAGCCGTATTTCTTTCTAGTGAATTAAAGTGTAACCAAAAAATATTTGTAATATAGTATAGATAGATAGATATTGTACAGATAGATTTTTCCGCTAAATGCAGATTGTTGAGAAAAACAGTTGGCAGCTCTGGGTGTGTCACTCAATTTTGAGTTATTGAGATTTTCAGCGGGGCATAGAAGCGACGGAATCCCCGCAGAATAGCGAAAAGCGGACCTTACACGATCATTAAACGTGTCATTACTAAAAAATAATATCATTTTAATGAACGTGTATGGTGCAGTAATGACGAGATTTCTATGCAAATTTGAAATATCATTACTTAGTCATCATTAAAAATGACAAAAATAATTCTCGTGTAAATAATCAGCGTCAGAATCACAGGTGCCAGGTTGCAAATTTGCTATTTCTTTTGTAAGCAGAATCTGCCGGTTTTTGAAACTTTTATATACTGTAGTCCAATTTACAAACTTTTAAAATTGTGTTGGGCTTCTTGTTTGGTTTTTTCGTCATATTTATAAAATTTAACACTTGCTTTGGAGGATTTCTAGTATGCAGACGTGAAAATTTTACCTATAGCATCTTTGGCCAGTAGTTGAACAGTTGTTTTAACCCCTCCGCTACCTGTTGTACCAAAGTTTATAACGAATGACAGCATCGCTATCTTTGTGGCATTTTGTCGTATCGCAATCTTTGTTGACCGCCAGCAAAGACATCATATTAACAAGATATCCAGCTCTCACATTTCCCGAACAAATCATTTGGCAACAACATTTTTTGCGAGCATGGCGCCCTCAGGCGAGTTCGCATCGAATCTCGTACACAGAAGTAGGGAAGAGAAATGTCAAATTCGTGCGCGCCAAAATAGCAGCACTGCGCACCCATACAATTGACATAATATGTTGAATGTGACACCGTGCGATGGCGTTGCTGAACTGAAGATTGATTTCGCTCCAAGCTGACAGGGTTTGCCGCCAGTGAAAATCACTATATGTTCCAGATATGCCAGATATTTTCATAGAAAATCGGTACTGTTTTGTATAAAAAATCTGCATTCATCTGTATTCACTAATAAAATGAAATTCTTACAACAAAATGATGTTGAAAGATGTTATTCCATTAGATTGTGGTTGTAGGATGGTAGATTCAATCAGTCATTGCCGCGCTCACAAGAATATTATTTCTTTAATTTTTTTATTCACAACAATTGAATTGTAATTCCATATATTTATCTAGTTTACGTCACGTCAACTCTGAGTTTAACAGTAAAGTTTCATGATGCCATTACTTCCTTGAATATTAGTTCAAATTAATTTCAAATTATAATATAAATGGATTTCACAACATATTTCCATATTAATTTGTGATTTGCCCGTTGATTGATAGACTTTTATCTCGTCACTGGAATCAAATACTGAAAGATAGCTCAGACAGAAAAGTTTAATTTTTTCTTTTGTGATATCTGTATAAATCTGTATGTTAAATTGAGTAAATCTGTATAAAATCTTAACACTGTATTACATCTGTATGAGCGTGTAAAAATCTGTATAATACAGATAAATCTGTATAAATGGCATCTCTGATATGTTCAATGAGGGTCCCGCTTGTGAGGAATTCTGGCAACCGTCAGAAGGCTGGCTGCATTCCGGCTGCTCAAAATTGTCCAGGCGAAATTGCGTCATTATCTCGCCGTACGTGTCTTGTTTATTTCCCTCCTTTTTTTCTTTTTTTTATTCGACTTTATTTGATATTCGTCAATCCCGCATTGACGACCAAAAAACGAATCTTGAGACGAGGTAAATGAGATTGAAATATGCGTATGTTTGGTAGTGAGAAAGCAATATTATTGGCAATAACATTGTCCATGATTAGTATATATGAAGGGCAATAAATTATTGCTTTTCATATGTATCTTTTATTGTACAAATAAAACTAAGACGCTCAAAATGTAAAACCGATTCAAAACGGTTCTGCCAATCTTGTATGGCAAAAATCCGACAGAAAAGAACCGTTAATAACCGCTAGGCGAAATTCTCTGCCGGAAACGGTTGTTGCATTGTTGCAAAAATGGTTGGCAGACATAGCCAGCCGTCTGGGGGGAAATCAGCCCACCGCGTACAAGTGGGGTGCAGCGAGACTCAATTTAAGGTCAAACTTGGTTGAAAATAAGCGATGCCAGGTTTTTTCAAAGAAAATTTTCATTTCCTGAATGAAAAATCTCGGTTGATTTTTCATTAGGGCGTATAAGAAAGTGACAGATTCTCTTTAATCACTCTCTCTTTCGATTATTGTGATGTGATTAAAAAGATTTTCTTTGATATCACTATTCTGTTTGAAAATCGAAAGTTTCGGGTATCATTTCATGCAAAGAGTTGAGTGATAAACGTAGAAACCGCTTGCTATACGCCCTTTTGAAAAATTAACCGAGAAAACTGTATATATCTGTATTTCCAATTAAATAGAACTTTTTAAAATGACAAGATGCTGAGAGAATGTTATTATAGCATTTATTGGGTTTCTCTAAAATGACGAAATTAAATGTTTGTAAATTTTCATCAGCAATCAGAATCAACAAGAATTAAAACGTTGAAAAAGCGGGAGGGTAATGTCAGAGATATTGCTGGATGACGTAGGAATACGAATAAACCTGACATGGTTTTTTTACACATCCGAAAATCTATAATCGAACATATTAGTTGATAATTGGTATGAATTTTGCAAACTTTCAATGCGTTGCTTGCATAATCCTAAAGTAAAAGTTACGGGGTTGTTTAGGGGACAGGAACGATTAAATGGAAAAATCATCAGATATATAAGTTATGGAAATCCAGTCGCCAAGCCTGAACAAAAAGTATCGATAATTCATTCAAAAACTTGGTAGGTAAAATATTATTCGTTTATACACTTCATAAACTAGATATTTTTTGAGAACATCTCACAGCCCAGTTGTAATTCCCCATAAAGAAGACAATGTCTGAATATTTAGTTTATTTATAAAATGATACAGAGTTGGTATCGAGAGAGAGAAAGAGAGAGAGATGGCATCACTGGGAGAGCGATGCGGTGTCTGGGTGCCATTCTCTAAAAAGTCTAATTTCAATGTGTATCAAACAACTTATTGGCACATTGTCCCAAAGCTTTACCGGTAGCGACACCTGCCAATGAAAAATGGAACCAAGAAAAGGTGGATTCTTTCGGAAATTTTCTTATCGGCAGTAGTGATTTGCAACATTTTTATCGTTTATTCTATAGTACAAATAGATATCAGCAATAGAAGTACACTCGGAGTAGAAGAAAATTGATTTCAAAGTGATTACTACTCCTTTTGTTAGTGGAAACTACGATTAAACATGGAAAATCTTCCGAAATGTGTGAATTGGGTAAGGTTAGGTTTTTTCGGATCAACATTTTTTTAAACTGAAACCAGTGTAATGTTGATTTCTCGAGTACTAGAATGTATAGCGATAGAGTACTATTTATTTATGATACTTTATTTGTTATTTCCAGGCATTTGAAAAATGGTATCAGCCCAAGTTTAATGCTCTATTCTGAATAAACGGTAGATTTCGCACAATGAACTAAGATCAACATTACCACCTCAGAGTAAAAACTTTTTCTTGAACTTCTACTATGATTTTTCAAATGAATTTGCCCGTTTTCAAAAGAAATCGTTGAAAAGGTGGAGTAATTAGAAATTTTCTTACCGATTTGACAGCTCTTGCTGAAAGTATCATCTCTAAACAAGCAGAGCCTCTACATTTCAGTTTTGCGACAATATGCCAATTGAAGAATCCAATTAGTGTGATCACCACGAGATAGCGTTATGGTGATTCTTTTGACATATCCCATGCATTTAGAAAATTTTTGGACGAATTTTTCAATTCACTGGAGTTTGAACGAATGTAGATGGCAAAACCTTACAAATATGGGTAAAAAAATGAATATTCACGTGTTGTCATCAAACATATGATTTAAAATTGTCCTATACACTTGAAAATCTCGGATGGAACTTGAAATTTTCAGTTCACATACAGATATAATTTGGATTATTAAACATGTGTAAATAAACTAATAATGCAGCTTTCGATCATAATTCTTCAATTAATCTCAAAATCCAACCATGAAAACAAAGAATTTTCTAGATATGACTATTCCAATCAAACATACCACGGAATGTTATTTTGACCAAATTTTCACACGTTTTTGCATGTTAGTATTCGATTCATAAGAAGAAACCCCGGAATTTTTGTTCGAATCATGCCAAATCGGAAAATATCACCATCGCTTAGTTCAAAGCTCGCCGCTCGAGCAGCGCAGCGATCGCAGAAAAGTTGGTTGGATTCTTCAACAGTAAAGTTATTGAAGAATCCAACCAACTCTTTTGCGATCGCTGCGCTGCTCGAGTGGCGAGCTTTGAACTAAGCGATGGTGATAAATTTCCGATTTTGCTTGAAGATTCGAACAAAATGCAGGGTTTTTATTATTTTTTCTTATGAATCGAATACTAACATACAAAAACGTGTAAAAATTTGGTAAAAACATCGATCATTAATGATGCAGTAACTTTCCTTGGTATGTTTGATTGATATTTATGGAGAAATCGTAACATGAAATACCAAATTCGAAGAAGTGAGGTTGGGTACTATTTTCATATCTGGGATATTCTTTGTTTTTTGGGTTGGATTTTGAGATTAATTGATAAATTATGATCAAAAGTTTTATGACTAGTCTATTTACTCATGTTTTATCATCTAAATCAAATCTGTATGTGAACTGAAAATATCAAATTTCATCCCAGATTGTCAAGAGTATAGGACAATTTGAAATCAAATGTTCGATAACAACACGTGAATAATCGTTTTTCTCACCCATATTTGTAAGGTTTTGCCATCTGCATTCTTCCAAACTCAAGTAAATTGGAAAAATCGTCAAAAATTTTTCTTAAAACACGGGATATGTCAAAACAATCACCATAACGTTATCTCGTGGTGACCACGCTGATTGGATTGTTCATTTGATCGAAATAGTTATCTTCAGTGATAGTGCAGCTGCGGCAAGTGTGTGTTGAGTAGTAATAAGTGTTAAACATATTATTTATTGAACATAGCTGATTCGCAGAGATGCCAGGTAAAAATTTCAAATATCTGCAGACAGGGTCTGTAAATCAGAAAAAAAAAATCTGCAGTCAGCAAGTATGCCTTGCTGGCAGCATTTTCTCTATAAAGTATGACACGCAAAACTGACTTGCCGAGCAAAAAAAAAAAAAAAAAAAGTCGCGGAAATTACAAATGTAAATATTCAAAAGTCTGCGAGAAATTCAAAAGTCTGCAAAAGTCTGCTAGAATTTCAAGTCTGTGAAAGTCTGCACAACAAAAAATGTCTGCAGCACTATACCCCAAATCTGCAGATTCACAGACAAATCTGCAGACCTGGCATCTCTGCTGATTCGCGAAAATAAAAAATATTCCAGTGACGGAAACAGTGAATTTACCGTCCAAAATTAAACGACTTCAACCGATCGAAGCGCCATCTGCATATCATTTTCGGTGTTATCAGATTTATATGGAATGTGTGATAATTTACAAGTCAATCCTGTGATTCAAACGGGGGAAATGTGAAATTGGTCTGCAGCAAACCCAACCGCGAGTGTTTATTTTATTTTTTGTCAGCGTTGCTTACAGCAATGCGAATGGGATACTGGTGAGATCGTTCCTTAGAGATATTTCACATTTTTCTTATTTACAATCTTATTATATTTCTCCTTATTAAAAGTCGGGCTAGACTGAACTCCGTCGATTGTTCCGGAACTGATATGTCAACTGAACGATTAAAAACTTATCACTCTCCCGGAAAGCGAATTTCCTGAAGGCGTCCCAGAGTAATGTATTTACATCAAAACTGTTATTCGTTTTCCTTAGTATTTTAACGAATTAACTTGAAATCGTGCCGATCCCACACGCACACCTTTTACGAGTCATCCACAACGGTAGATCACGAATCTGAGAAAATGTTTTAATGCCTTTGTTAATGGTTAACTGCTGAAGGTCAAATAACATATCTGGTCCAGGGATGGGTACGAGTAAACTATCTACTGGAGGAATGTCGACTGGTTTTCACCGTATACCGTCAATAAATTCACATGATCTGGTACGAGGTGAAATATGCAGTTGCTTACAATCGAGAGAAATGAACAGTTAGTGTTGCCATTGCCATTGCCTCGAAAGTTCATAAAATTTCTCCCCCCAATCGAAACGTTAATATTGGGCTAGAAAGTTATTTCAATAAATACTGCCCAGACTCGCCCACATGACTAATCTGTTTTGTGTGTGTGTAATGAGTTTGCACCGTGTCAGTCTCGTTTTCATCGTTCCGGTACGGTTCCTTTACACACGCAGAGCCTGACTGACTGACAACCGACCGATGTTCTAGCATAATACATCTCAGGTACAGACAATGTGTTTACAGATTTGCATTTCATCTTCCTATTCGTTCCGCGAGATTTTTTTCGTGAAACACTTGCGTATCACGCTTCTAATGGATTCTTTCCTCAACACATTGGGAGACGTTTTGGCTCCTGCCGTAAATGCGCGCTTCTAGTCGAAGGTGGTCCGGACGGAACTGGCACCAACAGCTGGATTCGCTAGTGGAGCTAGTCGTGGGATCCGGTTCGACGAAACGGGGTTACAAAGACTGCAAAATATACAGGTCGATCAAGATTCCAGCTGACTGGAACAGTACCCCACATTCTGACAGTTTCGTCTTCTTCTGTGTAGGCACAGAGTGAACGACTGCGACTGCGGCAAGCAACACGTCGTGGGAGATAAGTAGTACTTTTGACTCATTAATCATCTTCACGCATGCGTTTTGCATTCACCGTCTCGGTTTGAAGGTCGTTTGTTTGCAGACGTTGCCGTTGAGGAAATGTTTGATAACTATCATAGATTGCAAGTTATTGCTGTCAGATCACGATAAAATTATTTACTGTTAGATCACGCGTAGCAGGAAATAATTCTTCAAACAATCTTTCCATCTGTGGGTTCCGTCAGGAATGTGATAAAGTCGTTGGTCATAAACAAAAAATGAGACTCATTTTTGAACTTATTTGCTTCGGTCTCAATAAGGTATGTTTGGCTCTCGATAAAAGACGGTTTTTCACAAACACAGCATTGATGTCTTGCCAGATGAATCCGAAATATTGGCAACGCTGCTTACAATTGACATTATATGTTCAATGTGATGCCGTGCGATGGCGTTGCTGACCTGAAGATTGATTTCGCTCCAAACTGTCAGGGTCAGCTTGGGTGTAACCATAGTTTACATGGCAGAACAATTAGATTCGACCCAGAAACTCTAATACACTATTTCAGATACGAAGCGATACGAAGTTGATAAAGCGAGAAATATTTCGATTGAATACTGACTGCACACCCAAGACTGTTCCACAGTAGCTCGATTGGAATTTATGCTATTTAACTGGATCAAATTTTTGATTGAAAGTGAATCAACATTTCGTTAGAGTAAATGAGATAACAAAGCAAGTAGCACAACGTTTACCCGATGATCTATGCTCGCTATCGGCCCAACCTCGGTCCTACAATGTCGATGCTATTTTAGGGTAACGCGTTACAGTTAAACCATCTGGAACTTGATTCGGAATTCAATATGATTTCCAAGTGAATACCGAACCACATGCAACATCAGATTCCAAATCGATCCGATTCTGAACCGGTTGTTTTAATTGATTCGGAATCCATTTGGAAATCATTATGAAATTTCGAATCAAATTTCAGACTGTCCCACATTATCAGTTCGAAATGAATTCGGAATCAATTCCGATTCATTCAAAATCCCATGTGAAATTCAGTAATCCGAAATCCGAATTATTACGGAATCCAATGCAACAACCGATTCCGAATGAATTTCGCCTCCAACCGGTTGGTTCGGAAGTCTATCGGAATTGAGCCAGAAGATGCGGACTGAATTGTCAATTCGTTTTCTTTTTTAACATCTTTTCCGATTTTGCGCGTTTTCGTGTTGATTTTCAGTTTATTTTTAAATAAAAAATCTATAAAACTGAATATATAAATTAAAATTTTCAATTTTTGCAATGACTGAGTTGAAACATATATTGGAGAAGCCAAATGCATGAAAGCGTATCTTTTTCCAAATAATCATTTTTTTCTGTAAGTTTTTAATTCATTTGGCTTCTCCAATATATGTTTCAACTCAGTCAATGCCAAAAACTGAACTTAGTTATGGCGACTTTACGTCAAACCAACTAAAATTAATAAATCGTTAAATTTTCTCGTTTTTCGGGTACACAAAATTAGTTAACAACCATGTTCTTCCTAGAAGTTCATAAACTGTTGAAATTCGCTGGAAATTAACAAAAAGGCTTACCTTAGTCAGCATCATCCATTCCTCCAGCTGGAGTGTAATGAAATGGCATAAGTCGCCTAACTTTTAGTGTAAAATATCAATAACATTTATAATGTCACTGTCAATCGGGTTGATCGAGCACCCAGAAACGAGCAGGCGATTAAGAATTCATCGCTCATTCCGTCATTTCGATAATGTGGGTATTCTTAAAATCCATTTAAATATTTGTATTCACATGTAGAATTGTTAAACAAAATAAAAATCAAATGAGGTCGAGCAGAAGAATTTTTAATGCGAAATGGAATAAATTCTGTGAAATTCTTACGCATGTACACATTAAAAAAATTTGAATAATGCAGGTGACTTAATTCCTCATACGATGTAACTCATAATGACCTAGTTTGTCAAATGATTGAAAATTTCATTTGTAATGATTTAATGTCAGATTAGCTTGAATTTTACTAGTTTCGACTGTAACTTGCATTCTGTCAGCAGGTGCGACTGTATAAATTTAAATGCACCATTTACCAACCAACCATATGTATGCTTCTTTGGCTCAGTCGATTATCAGACGTACTTGCGATCCAATGATTCTCGGTTCAAGTCGCGGCGGTTGCTATCAGTATTCTTTTTTTTATTTCAACGAATATCATGTCATGGAGTTTTAGACACAATATTAAATGTTCTTCCATGTGAATTTAGTTGAACTGCGACGCTCCATTTATGTGCATCTAGTAAGATGTGAAATCACAGGGATTTTTTAAAGTGTGTAGTGACAATAACAATTGCCCGCTTGTGAGGAATTCTGGCAGCCGTCAGAAGGCTGGCTGCATTCCGGCTGCTGTCAAAATTGTCCAGGCGAAATTGCATCATTATCTCACCGTACGCGTCTTGTTTATTTACCTCCTTTTTCCTTTTTTGTTCGACTTTATTTGATATTCGTCAATCCCGCATGTGCGTAAAAAACGAATCTTGAGACGAGCTAAATGATATTGAAATATGGATATGTTTGGTAGTGAGAAAGCAATGTTATTGCCAATAACATTTTCCATGATTAGTATATATGAAGGGCAATAACTTATTGCCTTTCATATGAATCTTTTATTTAAAAAATAAAACCAAGACGCTTAAAATGTAGAACCGATTCAAAACGGTTCTGCCAATCTTGTATGGCAAGAATCCGACAGAAACAGAACCGTTAATAACCGCTAGGCCAAATTCTCTGCCGGATACGGTTGTTGCATTGTTGCCAGACTTTTGCCTGAATTCTGGCAGAATTCCAGCAAAAATGGCTGGCAGACATTGCCAGCCGTCTGGGGGGAAATCTGCCCGCCGCGCACAAGTGGGTGGGGTTTGTTTGATCCAATATCTTCTTGAAACAAATAATATTTCCACCGTCCCACGACAAAAGGGCCTAACTGCAGATGACAGTTTACTGTTTGTTTACTTTTTCTTTCACGATTTACAGAACTGATTTTGTATTTGACGCTTTACTCTTCGCAAAACTTTCAAGGTAAAACTACAACCTTTCGATTTAAATTGGAAACTTTAGATAATTTGCAATAATGGCTCCGTAAAAAACAAAAGAGAAAATAAACAAAGAGAGGCTCTCATTTGCAGTTAGACCCTTTTGTCGTGAGACTATCGACCGACATATATGAACGTCAAAAATGACTCAATTTTACAGTAAATCGAACTTAAATTTAATGCGTTCTGACATGTTTTCAAGTGCTAATACATGTAAATTTCAACGTTTGCTTGAAAGGTTGGGTATATTTATATCATTCTTGTAAAATTTAGTCGTCTTACGGATTGTGTTCTTATGAATTGTGTCATATGTGGATTTGAGTCATCAGTAAATTTCATAACTTTTTTCTGTGTATCCTATCTTCAAAACGGGTTTCCTATGCCGCGTAGATGAAATCGAACACTGCACACAGCGTGCTTCGTTCTTAGAGGCGGTGTTGTGTTTTCTTCTTCCGTACTACCGCATGTGCGCTTTATAAGATGGTTTGAACACTCATAATCTTGTAATTCCGAAACCGGAACTCAGGAGTTATCGCTAAGAAAAGTGAGTTCGTTTCCTTTCAGAGTTTGGCCGTCAGCTGACAAGGCCTATCGATTAGAACTGATTTGAGTCCCCAGTATCCTCATTTTTCCGTGTTTTGCATCACTGCTCTGTATAACTGCTTGAAATGTTCAACGCTCTTTATCCTGTAATTACGACCTAATTCTGTTCCGACAACAGGTTTGTTGGTATTTTCCACCCGGTTCCCATTTCTTGCTAAGTTATTCATTTTTTGCATCATAACCTGCTCATTGTTTGAATGGATGTCCCCATGCACTTCCGTTATGCCGTTTTTTTTAATCCGATAACACTCATTTAATGATGGACAAAAGTTGAATTAACTAGATAAAATGTATTCGAACATGCTGTGATAGCTCGTAGTTTTAAATTTAAACTTCAAACCAAAAGATAAATTTAAATCACAGCGAATCAATGGGTACTGATAATCACTCGACGGTGCAGTTTTGACGTAAATATGAGGGTTGTTACTTATGTAAATGAAAACAGTATTATACTTCATTGGAAATGATTTTATTGCTTTTCGATATATTTCCCTAGATGATCAATACACTCTTGCATACACTTGAACTAATTTTCGTACCACAAAAATATGTTTTTGAACGCTTTAACAGCTTCTTCAGAAGTGTTGAATCGCTCTTCACGCAATTTATTTTTCACAGAAGGCAACGAATAGAAGTCGTTAGGTGCCGAGTCAGGACTATATGGCGGGTAGCCCATCAATTCGATGTTTTGAGCGCTCAAATATTCGGTTGTTTGAGCCGATGTGTGAGAGCTTGCATTATTGTGATGAAAAATGATTTTACGTCTTGCGTTTGTTTTCCTTATTTCACGAAAAACTTCTGGCAAACAAATGATGGTATACCAATCACAATTGACGGTCTTACGATCCTCTAAAGCAATGGTAGCGATTTGTCTTTTCATACAGAAAAAAAACAAGCCACCATTTTCTTTGAAGTGCTTCGAGCGCGATCAACTTTTGTTGGATTTGGTTCGTTTTGGAACACCCATACAATCTGTTTAGTTTCGGGCTCATATGAGTTAATCCATGTTTCGTCACCTGTGTAGATGTTATACACCAAATTTGAAGCACCACGATTTATTTTTTTCCAGCATTTCTTTGCACCAATCGACACGTGTCTTGTTTTGCGCGATTGTCAAATTATGTGGGATCTAACGTGAACAATTTATTTTTCACGATTAAATGTTCATGCAAAATAACATGTGAGCTTTTCACACTAATGCCCAAGGCTGTCTCCATATCACGGTACGTCACATGGCGATCTTCCATCATCAGATTTTTCACAGCATCGATGTTTTCTGGCAAAACAACTGAATTCTTCGGCAAGCGAACTACGACCACGATTGATTTCGTTAAACCAGTTTTTTTTAAAGTCGCATAGAATGGTGCTACACTGCCAAAAGTCTAACTAAGTTGATCGAAACGCTCTTGTCTTGAAAATCCACGACGAAAATCATAATAAATTCCGTTTTTTTCTGAGGTATATTCAACTCACTGTAAACAAAACAAATAGCGCTCAAATGACAGAATGTTCTAAAAGTGGTATAGTGGTTTTCATCTGGACATAAAATGCGACGGAATCGTCGCAGAATTGCGAAATAATGAGCGTCAAAACCACAGATGCCAGGTTTTCAGATTGGTATGTAAATTTGCAATTTCGTTTGTTAGCAGACTTTGCAATTAAGCAGACTTTTTTGCAGATTTAATGACTTTTGCTATTACTGTAGGGGTTTTGTTTGGTTTTTCTCGGCATACTTTCAAATTTTGAGCTCGCATAGGAGCATTTCTTGTACGCAGGCGACTAAAATTTCACCTGGCATCTCTGCCAGAACATTGGACAGTTATTTTAACCCCTTCGCTGTCTGTCGAAGACGACCAACTTTTTAGAGTGGACTGTTTACGATTTTATGTAATAGTTTATTTTTATAGTCAAAATTGAAAATGTTTCGAATAAAGCACAAGATTTTGAAGAGCAAGGCGTCGATTAATGAATGAAAAGAAAAAAATACTAAGCACAAAATAACCATTATGTCAAATAAAAATAATAAATTGCAATAATGGTCAAAAATATCAAACTTTTTTATGGAAACGTCAAATGCACCGGGCAACATTCAGCGTTGCCAAGGCTAAATACACAACTACATGTAATTCAATATTTTCGTTGAAATGTATGAAGAAAACTCGTGACGCGATGGTTTTGAAGTATTAAGTGACATTTCATTACCGTTTAGTTTCTAGAATCAAGCATTCAGTATTGAGTGGAGAAAAAAATGTTCGCTGTTCCTGCGTTGTACATTCGAGGGAAATGACATCAGAATTTATGAGCATAAGCAGCCCTTACACGTGACAATATTATTGTCAATCCAAAGTATTGTCAATACCGTCAATCCAATTGACTTGGTAACTTGAGTCCGCATTTTTCTAGAAAATCAAGCGTTTGGAGCTTCAAATATTGCAAATGAACATTGAAATATTGAGAGATGAGTTCATTGCACATATTTGGCAGTTTCCTCTCTGTAGAGAAAGTATTGTCGGATTGATGAGCAGTTTTGATTTTTTGACAATATTTTCGTCAATCCAATGAAGTTTCCATTACACGATCAAAAGTATTGTCAATACTCCTTGTATTGACAATAATATTGTCTCGTGTAAGGGCCGCTATAGAAGTGATATTAACAAATCGGCAGTTAGCATAGTACCTTTGTACGCCGTTCGCAGTTCACGTCAGCGTTGCCAGGTCATTTTTCACAAAAATCTGTATTCGGCGCAAAAATCCATCTGTACCATATCGGTATCAAAATCTCTAAATCTCTTCTAAGTACCAGGAAAATGTCACCAAGGCTTATTTAGGTGAGAAATAAAGGTCCCACGACAACCTTTTCTCATGTCTGTTAAAGCTAAAAACCAGAATCGGTATTTATCTGTATGATCCGTGAATTATCGGTGTACATGTCTGTATGGCGGCTTAGAGGTCAAAAATCTGTAGAAATACCGAGAAATCGGTATACATGGCAACGTTGATTCACGCAGTGCTCGCTCTGGTTGTTTGCATTGGAGCTAACTACACAGAAAAGTGAACAACGACGGAGTAAATTCTACAAATCAGCCTACTTATGTAGGCTATTCATCTGTTGAAATATGCAAATTGAAAGAGAAAATAATCAGTTTAGTTAGCTGCGTGCAGTGCAAACTTCGCATCGAGTGCAAATAAAATCAACATTCAGTTGCTTTGCGTTCGTGAAAAATGCTTTGTTTGTATTGGTTTGATTGCTTTTTGGTGTCTTCAGAATATGCAAGAGGTGTGAAATATTTTATTGTTCATTATAACTGCATCAAATTGGAGCAAATTATTCGTAGTAACGTCTATCTGGTTATGTTTCTGATATTAGCCACCCGCTTTTTTATTACTCGGTAGCCGGAACTGCACGATTTAACATTCCATTTTGAGAAATTTTGAAACACTTAGAGTTCTTTGTTTTCCAGTAGCGGCAAGAATTTTTCATTCCTGTAATTAACAGGAGATTACAATCATCAGTTCAACTATTCATTTTTACGCACACGTCAGCCCGACGAAGCAGACTCCACCGAACTCCTTATCGCAACGAAGATGCACCACATTGTAGTGGAGCAGTGCCAAGAAATGCCCTTCGAGATTAATCTACGAAACGATTGTCAATCATCTCTACAATGGAAGATAACATATCAATAAGTCAACTGGGTTTTGGAAAGCCAAAAATAATGAATACAATTCAAAAACCTGCTTTGCTGTAAGTCTACCGTAGAAGTCAGAAATGGCAGTTTCATTTCTCTTTGTCCTAATTCTGTGCGGAGGAATATCTATCAAAGCTCAAATCGACCCGAATCAGTGGCCAAACCGGAGCGGAATCGTCCAGCTGTTCGAATGGAAGTGGTCGGACATTGCGATCGAATGTGAACAATTTCTAGCGGCGAAGGGCTACGGAGGAGTGCAGATTTCACCACCGGCCGAAAATGCCATTATCATGGAACCGTTTCGACCATGGTGGGAGCGATACCAGCCCATCTCGTACTATCTGAACAGTAGGTCAGGAACCGAGGCAGAGTTTGTACAAATGGTTGGACGGTGCAATATGGCAGGGGTTCGAATCTATGCTGACGTTCAGCTAAATCATATGACCGACGTTGCCAACTATGGAGGAACTGGAGGATCCACTGCCGACAGCGGGAACCTGAGCTATCCAGCTGTTCCCTACAACTCGTCTGACTTCAATGGAAACTGTGCGATAACTGATAATAGTAACCCCATTGAGCGGAGAACGTGTCGCCTTGAAGGCTGTCCAGATTTGAACCAACGGTCGGAATGGGTTCGTGATAGGATTGTTAACTTTTTGAACAAACTGATTACCTACGGGGTAGCAGGATTTAACATCGATGCAGCTAAGTACATGTGGGCGGAGGACTTGCAGATTATCTACAGCAGACTTTCAAATCTCACAGAGGAGCACGGTTTTGAACCAGGTGCAAGGCCATTCATTATGCAATCGGTTGCCGACATGGGAGAAGATGGTATTTCCAAATATGAATATCGTCCTTATGGAATGGTCTCGGAAGTAGGCCATTCTCACGAGTTGGGTTACTATTTCTCTGGTCAAAAACGGTTATCAGATTTAAAAAATTGGGGAAGAAGTTGGTCGTTCTTGTCGTCGGAACGCGCCATTGTTTTCGTGGGTGATCATTTGAATCAACGTGGTCTAGGTTCAAGGAAGGGTCACGTTCTGACGTTCAGGAACAGGAAGCATTATACAATGGCCACTGCTTTCATGTTGGCCTTTCCATACGCTACACCTCGAGTGATGAGTTCCTACGATTTTGGTAATGTCGATCAGGGCCCACCTGCTGATACGTTCGGAAACATAATCTCACCATCGATCGGAGAAGATGGTACATGCCAGAATGGTTGGATCTGTGAACATCGCTGGAATGCAGTGGCCAATATGATTGGTTTCCGCAATGCAGCCATTGGAACAGGACTCGACAACTGGTTCGATAATGGCGCTTATCAGATTGGATTTTGTCGGGGCGATCGCGGCTTTATCGTGTTCAATCTGGAAGGATGGGACCTGAATCAGAGACTGCAAACGTGCCTACCGACAGGGAAATATTGTGACGTTATTTCTGGAACCGTGGACGGCGGGGTTTGCACTGGTACGGTAGTGGACGTAGACTCCGATGGGATCACGAATGTCTATTTAAGTGCTTACGATGGTAACGGTGTACTGGCGATCCATGTGAATGCCAAAATTGAGTAGTTATTTTGGAGAATTATTAACAATACGAATATTATTGGTATTTGATGATTTGAACAATTGTGCAACGAGTCGGCTTGACAGAAATGTACACGCTGAATTATGCTTAGTCAAAAAATAAAATATTTACACAAAAAAAAAACATTTACTGAAACACTTAATATCGATTGTAACTAGCTCTAATTAAAACATCATGGAGCATTGAACGATGACGTACAACTTCAAGGAGCTGCCCATGATTCAAGTCCGAATAAAATTCCGTCAGCATCTTTCCTGTATCACCAAATCATCGTGAGTGTGTTTACTTTTTGTGCCCTAATTCCCTGCAACCGTGGTCGTGGTTGACCGACATTTGAAGTGCAATCGTCAACGCAATCGGCACCAGTATGGTGCACACGGAGAGGGGCACGATGATTCCATCATGAAATGCAGTTCACACACTTAGTAGGCTACGGTGACCGGGACGGAGGACCTAACAATTCGTTGGAAACGAAGATCGGTAGATGATCTGCAATGATTTTACAAGCTGTTCTCGGACAGCGCCATCGTAGGCGGCCATGACAAATAAAAAGCATGAACGTCATGCCGGTTTGCCTGGAGTGTGGACAAAAAACTTTTTCCTAATAAGACAGGCTATTTAGAATTAAGCGGATATACACTCTAAATTGCACGTTCTACAAATGATGCAAGTGTGATCTTCTGCGGTTAACGGAATTACGGAATCTTGCATATTGTAAAATCCAAACAGCGTTGTTACCATATTGTGTTCCACAACTAGAGGCATACGTGTGCGAGGATGATGATTGCAAGTTTATCTGTCAAAACGCAAGGGAAGACAAATTTTCACTTGTAAAATTATTTTGTGTTCAAGTGAAAAGTTAATTTCCGTACTAGTAAAATCATTTTCCACCTCTGTTATTTTTGCAGCACTCCAGATTCTGTTTCAAACAATCAAAAACCCTAAACAAATTCCAGATTTCGATATTGGTCGACATTGCTTGTAACAGACCCTGAAATTCTACAAAATAATTAATACTATGTGGGTTCCCCATAGCAGCCAGTGTAAATTTCTATCGTCATCATACGAAAGGTTCAAGTAATGAAACTTAGATGTTACCAAACCACATTATTTCTGCCAATTGAAGAATCCAATCAACTCTTTTGCGATCGCTGCGCTGCCCGAGTGGCGAGCTTTGAACTAAGCGATGGTAATAATTTTCGGATTCTGCTTGAAGATTCGAAAAAAATGCAGGGTTTTTATTATTTTTTCTCATGAATCGAATACTAACATACAAAAACGTGTGAAAATTTGGTAAAAAAATCGATCAATAATGATTCAGTTCAGTAGATTCAGTTCCATGGTATGTTTGATTGATATTTATGGAGAAATCGTAACATGAAATACCAAATTCGAAGAAGTGAGGTTGGGTACTGGGTACATTTCTGGGATATTCCTTGATTTTTGGGTTGGATTTTGAAATTAATTGATAAATTATGATCAAAAGTTTTACAACTAGTCTATTTACTCATGTTTTACTATCTAAATTAAATCTGTATGTGAACTGAAAATTTCAAATTGCATCCGAGATTGTCAAGAGTATATGACAGTTTGAAATCAAATATTTGATGACAACACGTGAACAATCGTTTTGCTTATCCATATTTGTAAGGTTTTGCCATCTGCACTCTTTTAAACTCAAGTTAATTGAAAAATTTGTCAATTTTTTTCTAAATACATGGGATATGTCAAAACAATCACCATAACGCTATCTCGTGGTGACCACGCTGATTGGATTTGTCAATTGTTACATTGTCGCAAAACTGAATTGCCAGTAGTGACACCTGCCTATAAAAAAAGGAATCAAGAAAAGGAGGGTTCTTCCGAAAATTTTCATATCGGTAATAGTGATTTGCAACGAATTTTTTTGTTTATTCAATAGTACAAATATATATCGCTCAGAGTAGAAGAAAATCGATTTCAATGTGATTACTACTACTTTTTTTAGTGTAAACTACGATCAAACAGGTAAATTTGTCAGAAATGTGTGAAATTGCGTAAAGCTAGGTTTTTTCGAACAAACATTTTTTAAACAGGAAACAGAATGTTTAGCGATCGAGTACCATTTATTTTGGATACTTCATTTGTTATTTCCGTGCATTTGAAAAATGGTGTTGAACCAAGTAACCAAGTGCTCCATTCTAAACAAACGTTAGTTTCCGCAAATAAAATTAAGACCAACATTACCACCTCATAGTAAAAACTCTTTCTTCAACTTCTACTATGATTTTTCAAATTAGTTTGCCCGTTTTTACGAGAAATCGTAAAAAGGGTGAAATAATTAAAAAATTTCCTACCGATTTAACAACTTTTGCTAGAAGTATCATCTCTAAACAAGCCGCGCTTCTACATTTCATTATAGCCTCAATTGTCTTTCAAACGTAAAACTCTCTTATGTTTTACTTTATGAACAAAGAAAACGATTAGTTTAGCAAATTATCACGTAGAGCAACATAGCTATTATGTATCAATTGCGCAAATAATTACAAACAATGCAATACTTCCTTAAACAATCTTCCGGAATGGGTGAAACTTCCACATTTGTAAAACTTTTGCGTGAAAAGTAAACCTTCAACTGCATTAATACAGAACTATATTTAGATATTCATGTAAAGCGAGGTTATGTGATCAATTTACGTAATCAAAATTGACGGTTTAAACAACTAATGTGTAGAATAAACGACCAGACTCATTATTTCAGTATAGAGATAACAACAAAAATCAACATTATCAATCTGTCGGCCATTCCGAATGCTTAAAAATAAGATTTATTCTCAAGCGCAACATTTTAATGTATTGATTGAAATTCTAATAAAAGGAAATCATTGTTTTCCCCCCTAATCTAAGAGAATATTTTTCGATCATTCGAATTTCAACTGCAAATAAACGAAAATTCACTGGAGAAAATGCATATGTATTTTGACTGCATCATTCGAAAACATCATCGTTTGAGCTACAGCGCTATCTACTTGTCGAACTGTCGTTAGCAGGCCAATTGAAGAATCCAGCCAACTTTTTTGTGATTGATGTGCTGTGCAAGTGGTGAGCTATGAACTAATTGATATATCATGTCAATTGAAGAATCCAACCAACTCTTTTGCGATCGCTGCGCTGCCCGAGTGGCGAGCTTTGAACTAAGCGATGGTGATAATTTTTAGATTTTGCTTTAAGATTCGAACAAAATGCAGGGTTTTTATTATTTTTTCTTATGAATCGAATACTAACATACAAAAACGTGTGAAAGTTTGGTAAAAAAATTGATCATTAATGATTCAGTAACTTTCCGTGGTATGTTTGATTGATATTCATGGAGAAATCGTAACATGAAATACCAAATTCGAAGAAGTGAGGTTGGGTACTGTTTTCATATCTGGGATATTCTTTGTTTTTTGGGTTATAATTTGAGATTAATTCGGGAAATATGCGAGCTTGTATCTTATTAATAAAAGTAAACAAATTGGAAAAGGGCGGAACCAGCGTTGCCAGGTTGCCAGATTTATCTGGCAAATGCCAGATTTTTCTCGTTTCGTCAGACACTCAAACTAACCAGATCTTTTGCCAGATTTTCCTAATTTTCCTAGATTTTGTCGGATCTCGCTAGATTGTTACGGTTTTTGCCTCTATACGATAGGTGGGGAGACCTTTTTTTTCTCACTGAAAATTAAGCCCGGCAAAAATTTCCTTGTATATAGTAGACCCAGACAAATCCAGATAAATTTTTGAGTTTTGACAGATTTTTGAAAAAAAAACTAACCTGGCAACTCTGGGCGGAACTCTTATTTTGTAAATTTATTCAGTGGATATAAAAGGAAAATGGAGAGGTATGCATAGTTTTTAAAGATTAACCAACAATTTATCGACTTCTAAAATACTGATAGGAGAGTATACGACAATTCCTAATTATGAATCTAAATCAAACTTGAAAAATTAAACGATATTGAGATGCGCCCTGCGTTTGAAAAACAGCTGAGTTGTCCGCTTGCATGTACCTTGCAAATTTCCCCCCAGACACTTGGCAGCATCTGCCAGACCGTTTTGCCGGAATGCTGGCAGAATTCCGGCATGAGTCTGACAACAATGCAACAATCGTTTCCGGTAGAGAATTTCGCCTAACAGTTTTTAACGGTTCTGTTTCTGTCGGATTTTTACCATACCAGACTGGCAGGACTGTTTTGAATAGGTTCTTCGTTTTTAGCGTCTTTGGTTCTTTTAGTAGAAGTTTAAATGAAGGGCAATAGCAGTGCGACCTTGCAAGACGTCATGTGGCAAGGGAGATTGACACAATTTCGCCTGCCACATTTTCACAGCTTCCGGAATGTTGACAGGCTTCTGCCGGCTGCCAGAATTTCTCACTAGCAGGGTATTGACAATCCAATCCAATCCAATTTTTCGAAAAATCTAGTGTTTAGAGCTTTAAATATTGCAACTGAATATTAGGTGAAGTATTCATTGCACATATTAAATAGCTTTCTCTCTGTAGAGAAAGTATTGAAGAATCCAACCAACTCTTTTGCGATCGCTGCGCTGCCCGAGTGGCGAGCTTTGAACTAAACGATGGTGATAGTTTTCAGATTTTGCTTGAAGATTCGAACAAAGTGCAGGGTTTTTATTTTTTTTTTTTGATTTTTTGGTAATATTTTCGCCAATCCGATGAAGTTTCCACTACACGATCGAAAATAATCATTGAAAAACGGTTAAAACGACTCTGAGATACTTCTGTACTAAATGGTAAGTAATAAGGTAACTGCAAATTAGCAAATGCGATAGCAATCAAAACAAAATATTGCACTATTACACTTTCAAGTTTAAAATTGCAGAATTCATCTCAAAAGAGCCTAATGCCATCTGTGAGAAAACACATGGTATTTTCGGAACTAGTTTGAAATCAATTCGACTTTTAAAAATTATTGGGTCGTTTTTGTTTCCTTTCATTTAAAATTATACTCTAAGGTTAATCTGGATTGGCCCTTTTAAAAATATGAAAATATAAGATGCACAGTCGATGAAACAAACACAATTAACAGCGTTATGTTGAGATATATCGGAACGAAGCCAATGCTACTAGATTCGCCATAAATTCGCACTTTCTAACAATATTCGAAGCTGAAACAGTTTTATTGAAATATAAATATCATTAGTATAATAAAACGTATGTCACGAATAGCAAAAATATACTTGTTGATTGTAATTTGAAGAAAAAAATTTTTTTTTCCTTACATTAAAAGAAAACTTGGCAACCTTGCGATACGAAATGAGATGAAAACAAAACGCAGTCAAGCGAATTAAGTGCAAATTTTCATCTCATATTATTGAATATTTTTATTTTATTTTTATCATTTTGGAAGATTTTAATCGTTGATTCAACGAGTGAAAAGTTAACATTACTAATTATGAAGTCATCCAACATTGAATAGTGGTGTAATTATGTGATCGTGTTTTGAGATGAATCAATTAGTAAATATTCAGAAACATGGCGAACTGTAAAACTTTAGTCGATAATGTTTCCTGAATTGAAATGTGAATTTATTTTTCAATGGAAAAAACGATCACTGAAGGATTTAAAACCATATTTTCCATGCGAAAGTGTGACAAAACTTAAATAAACATTTTAAAACATTTCATAGTTTGGTTCAGC
The DNA here is from genome assembly GCF_030247185.1 of Malaya genurostris. Lineage (NCBI taxonomy): Eukaryota > Metazoa > Arthropoda > Insecta > Diptera > Culicidae > Malaya > Malaya genurostris. The sequence continues at coordinate 29,773,897 of NC_080570.1, forward strand.
TACGTTGAAAGATTTGATTCATGCTTAAAGTTATGAGATGAAGGGATGAGATGGAATTAGGAGCTCAGATGATTTTCATTTTTACAGTTCGATGATTTTATCTCAAAGATGTTTATCGGCAGCTACATTTAAGGCGTTCATAGTTTTCACAGACATTTATGATTAACCCAATCTCACAAAATGAGCTGGAAGAAGCTCGTTTGACAGCTATTAGCGATTTGTTTACAAGATTAATTCAATTCAAATGCGTGTAATTGTAATTGAAAATGTAAACGAATCATTTATAGCTGTTATATAAAGATTTTATTGATCATGAGTGCTTTGGTAACGTCGTCTTGTGAGGCCTATAATGGAGCCGTTCTTTGAAGATCATCTCGATCTCGAACTAACCATTTCACCGATGACCTCAAACGGGAAAAGTTTAACCTGTCGCGAGTAAGGAGCTGAAAAGGAAACCAATAAAACCGAAGTGCGAATGCTTATCGCATGAAAAACTAGACAGCCGCTTTCTCCTCAAAGTCACTATCGGCTATCGGTGGATCCAAAAGAAATCATCCAGCATCTTTTATGGAGGGATGCAAAAAAGCTGTCCGCAACGGAGAAATGCATCCTAGCAGGAGGAAATAAAAATTAGCATAAAGTCACCTGTCAACTGGTTTATATCGAGAAATGCCTGCTGACTTGGCTGATCTTTCCCCTGTTGATCGGTAACGAACAGTTCGTAGGAGACGGTAAAGAATCGGGCTTCCCAGATCGCCCTGTGGCTGTTCCGTGGCGTCGATCCGGGCCAATTGAAGATGACATGTTGCGCGTTTCTATTCCGATAGTGTGCCTCATGTAGCAGAAGCAGCAGCAGCATCCACAGGCTTTTTATTATTGAATGGGAACAGTTTTTATTGCCTTTCATTTCTGAGCACGGCGGTGTGCAGTCATTTCCAGCATCGGTACAAGTTGAATTATTGACAATGCCTGCACGAGTGGGTAGGAGGAAGTGCACGGAGCTGAGTTTGAGTTGATCACGGTCAAACTGGATGCTGTCCGGAGTGATTGGAATTCGATCGATTAAATATTTAAGGCTGAAGATATAATCTACGGCAATGAGTTGCAAAGATGTTACCTTCATGGGAGGTGTTTTTTTCCTGTAGTCTGCTTGCACACGGGTTGAAAAATATCTTTTGTGTTCAAACAGCTGGCAGCGATTTCCCTGAGCTTCGTAGGGCTTTAGAAATAACAGAGTTTGTAGATTATCGTTCATGAAGAATATCCTATTGCATTGCTCGGCTACGCAGAATAAACATTTTGTAGGCCAGAAGGCCATCTTTTAAAACAACTTAAGTCCATTACTTGTGATACACTATTCTTGATTAATACATTGACTCAGAGGATAATATGAACTCTTGTTTATTCGATTCGAAATTCCGCTTCATTTTAAAATAATTTTCACATCGATTTTTCGATACAGTTTTAGGCCGCAGCTTTTATGAAACGTGCCACTTGAGCCAATCGGTTCTGATTGCTTAGGTGCAGTTGGTTTCAACTCGAGGCTAAATAATTTTGAAGCTCTAGTTATCCTACGGTAGATACCAGTTAATATCGAGTTCATTCAAACCGATGTATTTGTACGATCGACTCATATGTAAACAGCACTTCAATTCAATATGCTTTCTCATTTCAATACATAACCAAAGCGATTTGTCTTAAGATTTCATGTGCAAATTCCCTAAGATGCAAGATGAGATTATTTTTCACTTAGCTTTGATGTGTTTTTCGTTTGGATGTGACGTGTTTTCCTTTTGAATCAAACTACATGTGTTAAACACTTCATTCACAATACAAAAGTGTGCTGAAGTAAAAGTGTGATCATATCGATAGTCCCACGACAAAATGGCCTAACTTATTACGGGGCCATTGCTGCAAATTCTTGAAAGTTTCCAATATGAATCAAAGGTTTTAACATGTAAGTTTGGCGAAGAGTAAGGCGTCAAATATATAATCAATCTGGTTAATCGCGAAAGAAAAAGTAAACTAAGAGAAACTGCCATTTGTAGTTAGGCCCTTTTGTTGTGGGTCTGTCGATATGTGCAACTACTCCAATCTGAAAGAAAGTTGATATCTGTAAATGATAACACAAACATCTGATTCAATGTTGCACTTTGTTTTTTTCTTGTTGTCAACGTTGCCAGGTTTCCAGATTTATCTGGCAAATGCCAGATTTTTCTTGCTTCACCAGACACTCTAACCAACCAAATCTTTTGCTAGATTTTACAAACTTTACCAGATTTTACCAATTTCCACAGATTTTGTTAGATCTCACCAGATATTTACAGTTTTGCCATCTATAATATAGGTGGTGAGACCCTTTTTTTCTCACTGAAAATGAAACCCGGTCAAAATTTACTTGTACATACACTGAAAATCATTTTTACCTATTTTTTAGAAGGAATCACTCATTGTCGAGCTCTTCTATAAGCTACCCAAAATTAAGTCGTTATCTACTGAAACTTTGACTTGATTGTAAAAAATGAGTAGCTTTGTTGGCACAACATTTTGACTAAACTTACATTTACCTAAATTTTGAGGTCATCACTAGTAACCTAAAATTGTGGAGATGCACTTTAGTTAATTTTGGATAGGTTTTGATCGAAAATTAGGTAGCGGCTGGTAAGAATGTAGTTAGACACAGACAAATCCAGATAAATTGTTGAGTCAGAGACAGATTTTTGAAAAAATAACTTGGCTTGTTCGTCAATTTTCCGCTTGTGAAAAATTCTGACAGCTGGCTTAGGCTTGGCAAGATTCTGGCAACTGTCAAAAATTTGTAGCAAAATGGAGTCGTTATCTCGCCACGTGGCGTCTTGCAAGATCGCGCTTCCTTTTTTTTTTCTTTTCAAATGAAGTATTTTATATTCGTCAATCCTGCATGTACATCCAAAAATGAGCCTTGAGAACAGATAAATGAACCAAAAATACTTGCGTATTGAGTACGTACCAAGGGGCAAATCACTCTAAACTTTGTCTGAACTCAAACAAGTTTTACCGGGAGTAAAAAAGTTTAGCAGGGATCTCGCTGGATTAGAATGGGATTAGAGAAGTTTAGCCGAGATCTGGAAAAGCATTATTTTGACATAAGAAGCTGTGAACGTGGGAGCAGAGATGCCAGATATTTTTTATAGAAAACCTGTATTGTTTTGTATAAAAAATCTGTATTTATCTGTATTCAGAAAGGAAATTTCGGAAATAAAATGATGTTTGAAGATGTTATTCCATTAGATTATTGTTATAGAATGGCAGATGCAAAGAGCATTCCTTTATATCGTAAGTCCTTGCCGCACGGACATGAACATTCAACGACGAAATTTAATTGTTTTTGTTATCAACCACAATTGAATTGTAAATCCATATACTTTTTTCGTTTGAAAATGATGGCTTGGAATTCAAACATGGAATTCAAACGCCCATTACGTAACGTCAAGTCAGGTCATACAACTTTTCAGTCTGACAATAAAGTTTCATGACGCTGCACGAAAAAATTTTCATTTGAATATGGGTAATCAAACACGCTCAGACGGAAAAGTTTCATTATTTCTTTCTTACTTTTTGTGGTATCTGTATAAATCTGTATTTGATTTGAGAAATTTGTATAAAATCTGTACTCTGTATTAAATCTGTATGCGCATGTAAAAATCTGTATAATACTGAGTGCAACGAAAACTAAATCTGTATAAATGGCATCTCTGCGTGCGAGCTCGAATGACAGATACACTTCAAACAAGATTAGGCAAAACTAGGTTGGATTAGTTTTAAATTACCCAAATTTATCTAGACTAGTTGGGATTAAAAGAGATTAGAGAAAATTGTTTTGGAATGACATGAGTTTATTAGTATGAGATTGTCTAGAGATTAGAGTGATTTGCCCCTTGGTACGTACCCTTTATTTGAACTTCTAATGAAAATAAAATAAAACCAAAGGCACTAAAAATGAAGAACCGGTTCAAACGATTCTGCCAGTCCTGTATGACAAAAATCCAGCAGAAACAGAACCGGCGCCAGCTAGGCGAAATTATTCTGCCGGAAAAGGTTGTTGCATTGTAGCCAGACTCTTAGTGGAATTCTACCAAAATTTCGGCAACACCTTCTGGCAGTCACTGCCAGGCACATGCAAGCGGGTTTGTGAACAAGGTTACCAGTTACGTACTATTTGAAAATGCTTAGATGCTGCACTCTCCAGTGATTTGTTCAACTTTAATTTAGTAGCCGTGCTTGTACAAGAAAAATGTGTGGTTAAGGAAATGCACCTGCAATTTAAATTTGAACGCAATCTTCAATACATGCACTGTTCCAATGATTACATTTATAGTAAAGACAAAAACAAATAAGCTGCACCAAATAAAGATCATGGGCAAGGATGCAAAGTGCTAAGAAATAAAACCTGTCCTTTTCGGATAAAAAAATGGAGTAGGTAATATGGCCGATTTGATACCGTTTGATCGTTTAAGGTTTTGTAGTCTTAAAAAGAACCATTTGGTTTCGGAAGATTGCGCTTGTATTCTAGGAATTAGGGCGGTAGCTTAAGACAGTTTTTTAAATAAGTTCCTTTCATTACTTTTGAAATCATGATAAGGACTATTTAGCTACGGATGATTATGTTTGTATTCCAGGAAGTAGGGCGTCATCCCAAGTCATTTGTAAGTTTGAGCCTTGACCTAGAAGAAATCATTACATAAATATAATCGTAACTCAAGTCGTACAATTGCTCATATATTTCAATATTTCATACATTTCAATATTTGAGTGAAAGACACTGTCAGAATGCTGTACGAGATTCATTTCTGGCAATCAGACGGGCCAAATTGTGGAATTCTCTACGATATTGAACACTGTTCGGATCATTTTCCCCAAATGTGATGCAGTCCAAATGCTAGCTTGCACGGCGCTCGTTAGGTGCGAGTGCACAAATCTAATCAAACAGTTCTAGATTTGCACTGAACTGATGATGGGTCTAAATGATGAAAAAATCATCATTTTAGCGATTTTTTTTTAGAGTTATCGTTCAACAAAATAGATTCATTCATTTTGTAATTTTTTGTGGAAAAATATTGAGAATGTGCAAAATTTAAAAAAATGGTGCAGTAGTTTTTGAATGACGATGGACACGGACTTTCAAAACCTGCTTTCGAGAAAAACGCGTTTAAAGTTTTTTGTACATAAAATCAATGGAAAGAATTTATTACTCAAGGGAGCCCGTAGGGACTAATATTTTCAAGAAATTGTATTTTATCTTCTATAATTTGTTATAATGAAACATTTCAAGAATGATTTGTCAAGTTTTTAAGTCAATCAAAGCGGAAGTTTTGGGCCTGGGTGTCGAGCTCTTACTTCTTTGCAGTATGAGATATGCAAAAACAAAGGACCATAACTTGCTGAGTTTTATTCCGATAGGCTTGAAAATTTTATGGAATATTCTTGAAAGGTTTTACTATAAGAAAATGCAAAGAAAAAAATATATGATTTTTCAAAAGCGTTAGACCCTACCCGCCCCTTAATTGCCGATGCGATTGATATTATCTTCATTTCTTCTGTCACTGCTTGATCACGATGTGACTAAATAATAATCAAGCAGCATAAACATTGAATTAAATTCATTTACACCAATAAACTCCAAAGTCCGATGACTTTTTGCAAAGAACTATGAACTTTATCAATTTATGTTTATGTTAGTACTCTCATGGAATTTTTTTACTTCAACGGGAAATAGAAGAATGAGAGACAAAACAAAAAAGTCGTCTGTCTTTGACTGAGTATACTTCTTCTTGGTCATAGAACTATCGAGTATCTCATTTGACAGACACTTTGACCGTAGCGATTACAGTTGACGATGACTTTAGTCAGTCTGTCAAGGTCATTTGACATGGCTGACAATCTGCGGCTCTGGCTCATGCATCACAGGTGGTGAAAAGATCTTTCATTTTGAAACACAGATTTTTATTTGTCAGATGCACCCGGCATGATTCAACTGGTGCTTCAATCAATGGCGAATATGAGGTTCCGTTCCTCAAGCCTAAACGCAGAAAAACAACTAGTTCTTCTGTGAACATTGGACATTCGCAGTGTGAGTTTCGCTTCAAACGAAAGCGATTGCGTCGTCCTGCATCTGGTCGTTTGCATTGGAGAAAACGAACACGAAAAGTGGACAACGATGTTGATCATTATACAAAATCAGCCGTTCTCATGGTTCTAAACGTTATCCAAAATACTTATTTGCAAATCTTTCAGTGGAAATTCATATCAACCGAATGTAAATAAAGCCAGCATTTGGCTGCATCGCGCTCGAAAAAAATGCTGCGAACAGCGTTCAATATCGTAGAAAATATCACCTTCTGGATGCTTGCAATGAATCACGCGATTACGTTCAGCTGCTGTTGCGAACGAAAAACAGAAAAAAAAACACAACATTTAATGATATAATCAATCTCTAAATCTTATAACAGATCGGGTGAAAAGTTCGTATCGTTTCTATGAGAGGGCGCCACTAGAATTAAATCCATACCATTTTCAGTTAGTACCAACCTTCAAAAGCTACGTGTATAAATTTGACAGCTGTCTGATTATTAGTTTGTGAGATATTGCATTTTGAGTGAAGCTACTTTTGTTATTGTGAAAAAAATGGAAAAAAGGAATTTCGTGTGTTGATGAAACACTACTTTTTGATGAAAAAAAGTGCCACCGATACCAAAAAATGGCTTGATGAGTGTTATCCAGACTCTGCACCGGGCGAAGCAACAATTCGTAAGTGATTTGCAAAATTTTGTACTGGTCATATGAGCACCGAAGACGATGAACGCAGTGAACGTCCAAAAGAGGCTGTTACCGATGAAAACGTGAAAAAATCCACAAAATGATATTCAATGACCGTAAAGTGAAGTTGATCGAGATAGCTGACACTCTAAAGATATCAAAAGAACGTGTTGGACATATTATTCACGAATATTTGGATATGAGAAAGCTCTGTGCAAAATGGGTGCCGCGTGAGCTCACAATCACAATGTCACAAGTCGATGAAAACCATGCTGAAATTGAACGAATTGGGCTTCGAATTGCTCCCTCATCCACCGTATTCTCCAGATTTGGCCCCCAGTGACTTTTTCCTGTTCTCAGATCTCAAGAGAATGCTCGCTGGTAAAAAATTTAGACGCAATGAAGAGGTAATCGCTGAAACTGAGGCCTATTTTGAGGCAAAGGACAAATCGTACTACAAAAATGGTATCGAAAAGTTGGAAGATCGCTATAATCGCTGTATCGCCTCTGATGGCAATTATGTTGAATAATAAAAACGAATTTTGGCAAAAAATGTGTGTTTCTATTAAACGATACGAACTTTTCAGCCGAACTGTTATGTTGTAATTTTTGTATACGTTAGAACCGCTCATTTGATCTTTTGATTTACTATGTTCATCGTTCGCTCCGTACGGCTTTCGCTTCAAACAAATGCGGAAAATTTATCAAAGTATGAACACAACGGAGAGAATATATATACGAATCGACAGTTCCAAGGACCATAAATGAAAGTGGCATAATCCGCATTTACGGTCAAATCACTAAGTTCCTAACCATTTCCAGTGTCTCCACATAGAACGTTAGCATTGTAGGGAAGGGCACATAAGCAAATGGCAGATTTACTTTGTGCGCCGTTCGCCAAAAGAGAGGCAACCGATTTGTTAGGAATTTTGCTCGTGCTCCAAAGCATTTTACAAAGCTTATGCTAATGAGATTTTATTTTAAATGGATGATTTATTAGTAGAACAATGTAACAAAAAAAGTGCATTTTTCAAGTGATTTGTCTCTTGTCAACAACAGTCCTGCGTCAATCTCGCGGTTATGTCTCTAGCATTACCTACTACAAGTTTTTTTCATTTAGCCATAGATTTTTCACTATGAAACATATCGCCTTCCGAATTGACACAATTTTTCACAGTGCAACGAAAACTAAAACTAAAAATCGTGAACCCCTAGTCAGCTAAGCCAGCCCGGAATATCCGCAGCCAGCGTCCCCGCAAAGCCACCGGCAGAAGTTAAAGTTAGACTTGACGGCTCGTGTTGCCGCGATTTGTAGCCAGCATTAAATGAACCGTGAACATTATTTTTGCTGGCACCATCTCGCAATTAATTTGCCCGCTGAAATGTTTCCAGTTGCAGTTCATTAGTCGGTATATTTTTGCCTTCATTTTGTTTGATCGGCTTTTGCTCCCGTTCTTCCACTAATCCCTAATTGGTAGTCCCGTTTCGAGTGCACAAGCCAAACGGCAACGACATCCCGGCTAAAGCATGGCGGTCGTACGGGTAAATACATTTCCTGTTGCTTCACTAAAAAGGAAAATTCAAACATCGAAATTCCATTAGATTTCCTACTGCCAGCATCATCATATCTTAGCAGCGGAATTATAGCAGAAGATGCAACATTTGGGGCAAACCAACATATCAGCCGTCGAACGTAACAATGTTGCACCGATATGGTAGTCGAAGATATGTGGCGGTGAAGCGAAATTTTTCTCCCCCGGTTCGCCGGGTCTCGGAGATGCCATTTGAAAGAACGATCCAACCTTAGATAGAAGACAGGAGGCAGAGTTTGGCCGCGGTTCGCGCATAAATATCGATTTGATGCGATGAATAAATTTGCATTTGCGAATAATTACTGTACTTCTGAACGATTCATAATTTTATTCAAATAAACGACGCAATCGCAACAGTAAGGTGGTCGAGTTCTGCGCAGTAAATGCTCATGACAAACATTACAGCTGGGACAAACTGAATCGTCGAACTGCCTAAAAAAGGAAAGAATCAATTTGAGCTAATATGAGTTTGATAACATTCAGGGAAGCTGAGGACATAGAACTCCCCTACGGTAGCACTCTGGAAGATGATTTTTTTTTCGCGGAGATGCTTTAGATTTAAACGAATTCTATTGAACTTCATTTTCATGTGGAGTTTTGAGTTAACGATAAAGATAAAAAGTATATTCCAATGTGACAGAACGGTGACTTCACGTTGAAATTACAACATATATTCGAAAAGTAAGAACCATTCGCTTATATTTCACAATGGGTAAGTCTTAACGCATGCAGCTATTTCAGGTGTTGATTTTATTCGGTAGTCATTTACCTATCTGTGCGTACAATTAACAATGTCCGCGCTAATCGTTTCACCCATTAATTGTGTAGTTCTGGTGGTAATAAGATTTTTTGCGTGTAAAAGGATCTTCAGATGCGGGAATTTATTGAAAGTTATGCTTGGTTGGAACTTAATAACTGAAAGAAGGAGTTTTATGCCATTTTGGCATTGTCAGCCGTTTAGTGCTCATGGTTGTCAAAGTAGTCAAAACATGTTTAATCGTAGTTTACACTGAAAACAAACAATACTAATCACTTTCAATTCAAATCGGCTCATCCTCCGAGCTCATTTTTATTTTTGATATCTATTTGTATGAAACACAAAAAAAAATCATTTACAACCCGGGACGGCGGAAGCCCCAGTGAACTGCACACATAGAAAATGTCTGGGTGGGGTGGAATTCTACACCTAGAAATACGGGTTTTCATAACATGAATGAAAAATGAAAAACTTTTGTACGATTTTAGAAAAACAATGTTTTGATAGAAATTAATGTGTTTGAGTAATGAAATATTATTCTTCAAGCTACGCTTAATGAAAAAATTCTTAGAGTGTTACTTTCTAAATGCTGTCATTTCATATGAGAAACAAAATCGAGAAAATGGATATTCCATGAAAATACTTCTTTTTTATAAATTAGTCAGGATCGCCATCATCAATTTTATTATTTTTGGAATCCTCATAAAATTTCAAACAAATTATTGTTTGACATCAAGACGATGCGAGCAGTTATATATCAACATCGATTGAATGAAACTTTCTTAGGATGACGATTGAATTTATCACAGGCTGGATTATCAATCCATCCCTTGAAAATATTTTTTTTTTGTTTCACGAATCCGTATAATGCAATTGGCACATTTTTGTCAAACAGAAATCAGTGTAATGTTGATTTTTCTAGTACTAGAATGTTTAGCGATCGAGTACTATTTATTTTGGATGTTTTATTTGTTATTTCCGGGCATTTGAAAAATGGTATTGAAACAAGTGTGATGCTCAATTCTAAATAAACGGTAGTTTTCGCACAATAAAATATGATCAACATTACCATCTCAGAGTACAAATTTTTTCTTCCCCTTCTACTAAGATTTTTTTAAATGAATTTTCCCGTTTTTTATATAAAATCGATAAAAAGTTGTAGTAATTAGAAATTTTCCTACCAATTTGACAGCTCTTGCTGAAAGTATTATCTCTAAACAAGCTGTGCCTCTACATTTCAGTTTTGTGACAATATGCCAATTGAACAATCCAATCAGCGTGGTCACCACGAGATAGCGTTATGGTGATTGTTTTGACATATCCCATGCATTTAGAAAAAAATTTTGACGAATTTTTCAATTTACTTGAGTTTGAAAGAATGCAGATGGCAAAACCTTACAAATATGGGTAAGAAAAACGATTATTCACGTGTTGTCATCAAACATATGATTTCAAATTGTCCTATACTCTTGACAATCTCGGATGAAATTTGAAATTTTCAGTTCACATACAGATTTGATTTAGATGATAAAACATGAGTAAATAGACTAGTCATAAAACTTTTGATCATAATTTATCAATTAATCTCAAAATCCAACCAAAAAAAACAAAGAATATCCCAGATATGAAAACAGTACCCAACCTCACTTCTTCGAATTTGGTATTTCATGTTACGATTTCTCCATAAATATCAATCAAACATACCATGGAAAGTTACTGAATCATTAATGATCGATTTTTTTACCAAATTTTCACACGTTTTTGTATGTTAGTATTCGATTGATGGGAAAAAAAATAAAAACTCGACTTTTTTCGAATCTTCAAGCAAAATCTGAAAATTATCACCTTCACTTAGCTCAAAACTCGCCACTCGGGCAGCGCAGCGATCCCAGAAGAGTTGGTTGGATTCTTCAATTGCTCTAAAGTGATGCTTTTTCATTAGACTCAAATACCAACCGATAGTTCATGATATCTTGTTCAGTTCCACAGATAGAGTTGAGAGGTGAAAATAAACTGATACGGTGTTTTGAATAGTCACCAACAATTTTATGGATATACTTACTACGTAGAATTTCTTAGATATGTTTTAGAAAACATGATTCAATCATTTTCACGAAGATTATTGCAGCAACTTTGTTCAAAACTTTTTTATTATATGCCTCGCACTTACTATTGCCGCAATTGTCAGGGAAGAAAAGGATTATTGAGAAAACGTATATACATCAATACAGCGACACTTTATACTGACATGTTATGACATTGATCTATATCATAAAGATACACGCTTTAGTTTCATTTTCACAGCATTCTATATCAACAGATCTGCACTTAGGATTGAAATGTTATGACATTTGATTGAGTCATGTGACGAAACACTTTACTTTTCTGCGCTAAAATTTTGAAGCACAAATGAAGCGTACTTGATGTGTTAGTGTGTCTTGAACTTGAAATGTATTCAGAGAAACACGTTTTAAAAAGATGTCGATTTTTAGCAGTGTATGTCAATTGGCATATTGCTGCGAAACTGAATTACCGATATCGACACCTGTCAAAAAAATGGAACCAAGCAGAGATGCCAGATCCGCTGATTTGTCTGTAAATCTGCAGATTTCGGACATAGTCCTGCAGACATTTTTTGTTGTGCAGACTTTTGCAGACTTTTGAAAATCGAGTTTTTCGCAGACTTTCGTCCAAATTGACAGACTTTTGAAATTGTCGCGACCTTTTTTTTTCTTGCCAAATCAGTTTTGCGTGTCATACTTAATAGAGAAATTGCTGCCTAACTGCAGATTTTTTTTTACATTTACATACTTTTTAAGCCCTGTCTGCAGATATTTGAAATTTTCACCTGGCATCTCTGGAACCAAGGAAAGGAGTGTTCTTCGAAAGCTCGGTGTGATTTACTACGAGCTCTTAAAACCGGGTGAAACCATCATAGGAGATCGCTACTGAACGCAACTGATGCGCCTTAGTCGCGCGCTAAAAGAAAAGCCACAATATCAGGAACGACATGGCAAAGTCACCTTCCAACACGACAATGCTCGGCCTCGCTAAAGGGGTCAAAAAGTACCTGGAAACGCTGAAATAGGAAGTCTTGCCCCACGCGCCGTATTCCTCAGATGTCGCCCCTTCTGACACCCACCTATTCCGTTCGATGGCAGACGGACTGGCAGATTAACATTTTCAATCCTTCGAAAAGTTGGAAAATGGATTGCTTCATGGATAGCGTCAAAAAAGGACTCCTTTTTTCGAGCCGGGATCCGAAAATTTCCGGAAAGATGGGAGAAAGTTGTCGCTAGCGACGGACAATACTTTGAATAATACATCTGTAAGCACTTTTTCGCAATAAAGCTTGAAATTTTGGTAAAAAACGGCGGAAGCAAAGTTGTACACCTGATGTGTTTTATCATCTAATCAATGGAAATTTTGAAAAATATGCCAAAACCAAAAACATACAGACCTTTGAAAAGCTTTTATCTATCTGCAGGGCAAAAATGGCTGGAAAATTCTGAGGATTTTTCGAGTTGTTTAAAAAATAACTATGAAAAATGAGTGTTTTTGTGATCTTTCACAATTATCTGGCAAAATAATGCGATGATATACATTTTTTTTTCAAATAAACCTTCTGATGGTTACAAAGATTACGTTCGGACACATTTTTTGAAAATCTTTTCACGCTTTTCATAGAAAATCAACGAATTTCAAAAAATTTCAACGAAATCGGTTATATGAAATTCGTTGATTTTTCATGAAAAGCATGGAAAGGTTTTCCAAAAATGTGTCCGAACGTAATCTTTGTAATCATCATAAGGTTTACTTGAAAAAAAAAATGTATATCATCGCATTATTTTGCCAGATAATTGTGAAAGATCACAAAAACACTCACTTTTCATAGCTATTTTTGAAAAGACTCGAAAAATCCTCAGAATTTTGCAGCCATTTTTGCCCTGCAGATAGATAAAAACTTTTCAAAGGTCTGTATGTTTTTCGTTTTGGCATAGTTTTCAAAATTTCCATTGAAAATTTCCTAAAACCACCCGCACGCATGGTACTTGGACGATGGCCTTAAACATATCAACGTATAACATATTCAATAGACTATATTTAACAAATTATTTGAAATTCAATATCTAAATGATGACATTTCAAATGTAAATTCTGATTCACCGCATACGAAAAAGAATTCTGCATGAGAATTATTGGTATGAATATGTTAATATCTAAGCAATTTCATTAGTTCATATTTATTTGTCTGACAATTCGACTGTTGGTGTCGGGTGAAATAAATACTAAGTGTCATACATTTGAAATAAATCTGCTGTTTGTTGGATGGAATTCAAGTGTATTATCAATAGAAATCAATGTAATTCGATTTGAATCAGATTTTCTAGAGATTTACATTTACAATTAAAGTGTCGAATCAAATGCGGCAAAATTAAGTGCAAAACACATTAGTTCAACGTGTCGATTTTTATCAGTGTACCAGTGTACCGACAAAATAATTGCCGAGATTTGCACCGCCGAGTACTCGGTAATCATCTCGGCAAAAGATAGAATTGTGGAGTCTTGGCATTCTTCAAATTTGACTAGAGATGTACGAAACAGCTCATACCGCTGAGCAGCTCCGAACCGATCAGCTCACTAAAGTGAATCGATTCAAGGTTTGTTTTGAGCGCCGTTTTTCTTTCATATGCATGATCGAAATCATTGATTTAAAACAGGTTTTTGTTTAAATTCAATCACGATTAAAACTTATGTACATCGTGTGCGTCAAGCGTTGTCTTGAACCTCAGCTTTTCCTTATTACTTACCGTTTCAAACCACCGCATCGAAATGACAAACTAGAACGAATGCTCCCGCGCTGAATCTCATTAAAATAGTTTCGAATTGAGTGAAAATGTTCTGATCAGCAAGTCTGCAACTGCCACTCTCTCAAGTCACTTCATCTGATGCGTTCACAGTGGGCTTTCTCTAATGGGGCAGGGACTGAAAATGTCAGAGAACATCAATTCAAACGGCAGTGAACTCCGTACAGGAACGGTTTGCCTTGATCCGACGCGAATCGGCGAAAAAAGGGTTCCGCAAGATCAGCTCAGGCTTTGCTTGTTCCGATAGCAGGTCAGGGCCAATGATGGTTATAGGCCCGCACCTGCTCCTGCGCCTTCGTACCAGTCAGTCCCGGAAGGCCGTTTTGTGCGGCTCAAAATACTATTCAATTAAATGTAAATAAAATACGTGCCTACCTGTTATGCACTTGTCTTGCACCGATGACGAAGACGATGGCAACAACGACGACTACGACAACATTTTTTCAACATTCAGGCGTGATGAATTTTCAATCGATTGTCCTTAGGCGGAACGGTGAAGAATTTGAACGGTACTTTTGTTTTCTTAACTATTCTGGACTGCTGCTTGCCTGAAGTAAATCTGACTCAAAACTAAGAGTTTTAATTGAAAACATCAAAAGACCGATCAATAATATTCTGACGACCGAGGGTTTTTCCACTGGAACTGCGAACCGACTACCGAATAGTCAATTAGTTCACACATAGCAGACAAGAATAGAATGACACCTCATAATCACCATTCGATGTTCTCTTTGCCCGTTTGAATGGTCTTCACTCGAATAAGTTCATTTCTCGCGGCGGTGGGGAGTTCCTTAAACGCTTGGTTTAATTTGATAGTTTAACATAATTTAAAATGTTGATGAAACAGATCTCATTGTCAGTTGCGCTGCTGCGACCATGTGAATCGGTCATCAAGTCATACGCGGCAAGTGACCACCGTCAGAAGCACAGAACCGAAGAGCCCACGGGAAATCATCGGTGGTCGTAGGTTTGGGTTGCAACGGCAGAATTCTCGCGTGACCTCTTGCGGTCACCGCCGGAAGACGTCGGTCCACAATGTTTGCAAACATACAGCAGAATGGGTACACATTTCATCGTAATTAAAATTCTATCGGCTATTGTTCTCTTAATTACCGCCGACAGCAAATCGCCACGGAACCCCCCGGTCCAGACTGCTGGCCGTCCAGGGAAGTAAGAGAAAATACCGTTTAGTCAAAGATCACGGAATTCTGCTTTGGCGAGGTTCCCGCACCATGCAAAGCTAAGTGGCACTCCAGGAAAAGATGGTTTTATCATTTTTCTAATTATTTAAAATTTATATTCTTTTGTACCGCGGTTGGCGTATTTTATGCCTTTGGCCGCGGACAATCAATTTGCGACTCACAGCTGTTGCACAGTTGAAATATTCGACCCACTGCTCTGCTGAGCGTTTGTGAACGTTTGCAACAACCCCACGGAGATAGTTCGATTTCCACCCACCGCAGACAAAAACCTAATCGACATCCGTGTAAACATTAAAACCGAACAATCTGGCCTAGGTCGCCGTCGTAGTCGTCGTCATCGGAACGATGCATTCATGAATCATGGGTGGGAAAATCCTGAATGGTCAACCTCTTCGCTCGTCCCGGTTCACGAATCTGTGGCATTCGATTGCGGATTAGAAAGAGTTCTTTCGACTTCTTTCGTGGTTCAATTTGCCTTTAAATAGCTGACAATATCCATTTTGAGCAGAGCAAATGTTCCCGACTGCCCTGGCCCGCTCCGCCATGGCACTTATAAATGTGTCACTGCTAATTATTGATCGTGTAAATTTCCTTATGGCCTATTGCGTTACGAGTCATAAAAATTTCAATTACCTCCAGCACTTCTGCTGAGCGCCGCTGCTGATGAGATGCTACCCTACCCTGCTCGGATCCTGGCGGCCTCTCGAAGAGGCATCCCGTTCGCTGTTTCACATCATTGAAGCCCATTAGAGATGGGCAATTCGCTCCTGAGCTGTTCCAGTGAATCGAATCATTGAAGTGAGCTGACAGCTCACAGCTCTTTTCAAAAGAACCGCAGCTCACCAGCTCACTAATTTGCTACCGAATTCACTGTATTATGACGAAAGGAACACGCAACGAGCTGATCGGATCTTCGGCTCTTTGAAAGATTCAATTTAGTCGACATCAATTAAAGATAAATTAATTCGCATTGCATTCATTGCATCATTGCAAATCAATGATTCAATTTCGATCATGCATATGAAAGAAAACCGGTGCATAAGAAAAACGGCGCACAAAATGAACCTTAAGTTCAAACTAAAAGAGCTGATGAGCTGATACATCGAATCGATTCCCTTTGGTGAGCTGATCGGTTCGGAGCTGTTCACCAAAATGAGCTGTTATGCGCACCTCTAAAGCCCATGCATTGAGCATCTTCCAATTAACGACACAGAACCGGGTCATAACATATTATTGAATGGTCGCGGCAGTTGCGAGTGTCTCCTACCGTGGGCAGGGGGTTTTCATCTCAAGCCAACAATGCACGCGGGGGACCTTCGTGGGTGTTTTCTATTCTTCTGTTTTCAGCGTTGAGTCCAGTGCTGCCAACTATACCGATTTATCGGTATTTATACCGATTTTTGGAATACAGAATACAGCTCTCTTAACATACCGATAATTCAATTTTAATACACTCAGGCAAAAAATATGTGGAATTTCATAATGATTTCGTATGGTTTTTAGCCACAAAAATATCGCAAGCGAATCATTAGACTGCCTTATGAAATCACGAAAATTGGAATTACGTAGTAGAATCATAGAATCACGTTTTCTTACATTCCAAAAATAAAACTACAGAGATCAATCCCGTGGGGATTTTCTAGCTATCGAAGTGGAGTAAGACAATTACAATTTTAAATGATCGATATATTCTATTAAACAGTTCAATCAGTCGTCGTACTTCTTCATTTTTTTTATTTAAAAGATAGTTTTATTCAGGCCTATATGCGTACAAGCTTTACGTGGCTGATTGAGCCGATTTTTAAAATAAATTTTTTTTTGAGTTGGATCTCGTTGTCACCCTTTTTCTAGGGGGAGAGGAGCTTCCATTTCCCTCCTGCGAGGATTGAGAGGCACTTCGTTCGTGGTTCGTCTCGTCATCCATTGCCACATCGATGGTATTGTTGTTGGTTTCATTGCTAGTTGCTGGAGATGAGCCTTGTTGTACATTGTTTGCTGTTGCTGGTTGGTTGGATGGTAAGTTGTTCACTGCAGCTGGTGTACTTTGTTCTATAAGGGTTACGTTGGATGGTTTCGTTGAAGTGGATGCTTCACTGTTGTTGGTGACTGTCACAGGTGTACTGGGATTGCTTTGGGTTGGTGTGATGGAAGCACTGTTGTCCTTTGGTGTAGTTGTCTCCTTGTCCAGTTTATCACATGGCTTACCGTAGTGAACAGCTTTTTGACAATACTGACATGTGGCCATCTGATTGTCATAGGTAACAAGTGATTTGCACGGAATTCTTGTATCTTGACCGAAAATCACATAAGAAGGTATAGGCAGTGTGTCTTCAAGTGTATGCGTAATACACGTACGCCATTTAGAATACCGGGGAAAAAATTCTTCCACTTTTCTTTTTCGATAGAGAGAATCTCTCCGTATAGTTTAGCGTATATAATAATCGGTGACGCTCGAGTGAAGATCATGCACACGCACTTCTATAGCACTATCATCCATATATACTGGAATGTTGTACCTAATGTTCTCGTGTTCCACATAGTGCACATTGTTATTGTCTTTTGCGAATTGAATTGCATCCAACTCTTTATAAAACTAGATGTAAACAACATTATTCGTCTTATTGCATTGAAGTAAATGCTCACGTTTAATGTCCAGTTGCATTTGCTCCTCAAGCAAACCTTCAAGTCCTCGTATCCGAACTGTGTACTAGCCCTATTTAAACACTTAAGACTCTTCATTTGGATATGTATTACATGTATACAAATATATGAAGGACTTTATAGTGTCCGGGATTTCGGTATTCAGCCACTTTACGCCGTTCAAGTTTGCATGCGGTTACATTTATAGCGTATACTTTTATCATCTCATTTCATTGAAAGCAATAGAGTTTTTCTAATTATAAACCGGGTTTATCTGATTTCAATTAGAAAGAAACCTTATCTATTCGAGAATTATTTTCAAATGTTGATCTACTTTCTGTAGTTGTTCTTGTACTTTTTGTATTTGTTTTTGTGCTTTCTATGATAACTTCTGTACTTGTTCCTGTACAGCTTTCTGCATTTCCGGTTCTTGTTCCTATATTTTTTACACTCCTTCCTGTACTTTCTACATTTGTTACATTTACATTTACATACTGCACTTGTTTCTGTACTGACTGGACCCGTTCTTCTACTGGCAGTAATTGATGCTCTACTTTCT
Source organism: Malaya genurostris (assembly GCF_030247185.1). NCBI lineage: Eukaryota > Metazoa > Arthropoda > Insecta > Diptera > Culicidae > Malaya > Malaya genurostris. Next base: position 29,792,310 of record NC_080570.1, read on the forward strand.
ATACTTGTTTCTGTATTTTTTCTTGCGCTTCCAGTTCTTGTTCCTGTACTTACTGGACTTTTTCCTGTAATTGTTTCACCCCTTTGTCCAGGACATTGAGACATGTTGTGGCAGTAATGCCACGGTTTGCTGGATCCCTGGACGCAGCGGGATCCCGGGCAACGAAAACGCAGGTACACTAGCGTCTCTGGGCAGAAAAAGTCGCCGGAATGGATATGAGGTCTCTGCAGTCGACATATTGACAGACATCAGGCCAAACTCACCAACCCCTTTGTTCAACACTTAAGAGCATGCGGCAGCCTCCATATAACCCAACATACAAACCCCTTCAATAACTCTCAAACGATGCTCACACACACCAGTTCAACAGGATAGCAGCCTGAACTCCCGCTCATCAGATTTCCCCCCTAACATCCATTACCTCTCGCCCCTTACACCCACTACCATAAACCAAAACTCTACCCCCGCCACCTTACCAAACCCCTCAACCCTAAAAACCTCCCCCCACCACCAAACAACGACTCCCGTCCTAAATTCGACTGCCAACGGACGGACCACTAACATCCACCAAGTCTTTAAGGTACGGCTGAACCATTCATGCCGCAGGACTAACAAAATTTCGACATGCAAACATCTGCCGAGGAAAACACAATACATAATATATTTTCATTTTCATGTCTCTTCATAATTATGTTCGACTTTTTCCTAAATCTCATTGCTCGAATAAGAAAACTGGTTCAGAAACGCACAAGTTTCGTTTGCCATATGGCTATCATCTTAAGACATTTTAAGAAATTAATTTATATATTCAATTCCACATTTTTTCAAAACAAAAGCACATCTCATTTCACAATACTACTTCTACTATTTTACAAAAATAAAATGCACTAAAAATTGATTAGAATATGCCTGCAAACTACTTTTGAAATTCGTTTATAGTCTAATGAAATGAAATTTTTGGTTTGAATCAATGCACATATACCATAGATGCCAGCTAAAAATTTCTAATATCTTCAGACAGGATTGCAAAAGTCTGTATATCCGAAAAAAAATCTGCAGTTAGCTGGTATGTCGTTATTTATGTATAAAGTATGCTGTGCAAAACTGACTTGGCGAGCAACAGAAAAAAAGGTCGCGGCAATTTCAAAAGTCTGTTAATTTTGACGAAAATCTATGAAAACCTAGATTTTGAAAAGTCTGCAAAAGTCTGCACAACAAAAAAATGTCTGCAGTACTATGTACGAAATCTGGCATCTCTGACATATAACTACCATCAAGATTATGCACACTCCACCACATTTGGCGTGGTGCATGGGATTCAAGACGAAGCAGTGAGGCTAGCTCACTTTTTCTTTTAAATAAATAAATATAAGGATAAAACCTTTTGATCTCAAAATTTCTACCAAAACTATCACAAAGTATAAAAGAGATTAATAGAATAAAATTTTATCATAGTTTTATTATTTGATTTGAAGATTTTTTTTCAATTTTCCCAAAATTCTCGTTTTGAGTTACTCAAAAATTGTTCTTCCAACACTGGATGCTCAATTTGTGATCAGCTGATTTGATTTTCACTGCTGGCTTGCAAACAAATTCTCGGTTGATTTTCCAGAATGCCGTAACAGCAAGTGACAGTTTCTCTTTGTTTACTTTCTCTTCTATTAATTACCAAGCGGTTTACAGGTTTATCACATAACTCTTTGCATAGAATGATGCTCGAAACGTTCGACTTTCAAACAGAACTGTGAAATCCAAGAAAATCTTTTTAGATCACATCACAATAATCGAAAGAGAGAGTGAACAAAGAGAAACTGTCACTTGCTGTTACGGCCTTCTGGAAAATCAACCGAGAATTTAGATTTCGTAAAGGTTCGAGACCGTGCGTGAAACATTGTTTGTCCTAATTTTTAGGAGCGCAAAATTTAACATATTGAAATTTCTTTCAAAAGAAGTGCGCAAAAGTCTGCTTTGCAAAGAGAAGAAATGAAAAGGAAATTTCCGAAACAAAAAAAATTGACAATGGAGATGAATCTGTAGACATGTTGGAAAGCTTTTCTTCCTAAAGCCAAAGTCTTGGCTTTACATTTCTTTTGTAGAATTTGGCCTTTCTGTTTCAACAGACTTCGCAGCCGATTCTTAGCGCACAGAATCATTGGATGGCTAGTACTACGATCCTCCTGACAGTATGAATCCATCCAGGTCGGGGCTCGAACATATGACAACTGACGTGTAAGACCAGCGCCGTATGCATTAAACCGCCAGCCCGGATCTAGCTATTCTTCCACTTCTGATTCAGAACAAAATAACGCCGATATTGCTTGGGAGATATCAGACAAATGTTTCGACGATCCTGAATGTTTTCAAATATACTATATTTCAATATGGATCACTCTTGCGATTCATGAGGGACATCACAGTAAAGTGCGGTGGCAAAAAAGGTTACTTAAACACTACAAATTTTTTATTGCGCATATGACAATTTTCCCAATCAGTACACTGAACCAAACCAGCTCCAAATATATGGAATATTTCTTGATATACACTGCACGAAAAAATAAGCTGTAAATACGGTTTATAATCGCAATCTGATACTAACTCGGATGAGAACATTTTGTTTTTATAAAAATCCCTATTTATATAAACATGTGTAAAATGTAAAATGGATGTATATTTTGACCAGCTCTCATATTTCTCGAACAAATCATTGGCAACATCTTTTTTTGTGAGCATGACACCCTCAAGCGATGCGGACATCGAATCACGTACATAGAAGTAGGGGAGAGAAAAGTTAAATTCGTTTGCGTAATTCTACATTATTTATAGGCGATATTTACTTTCGTCAGAAAAAAAAACATACTTCAATATAAAAAAGTTTACACTTCTATTATTTTTGACATTTCGACCGTCTCACAACTAAAGGGCCAACTGCAAATGACAGGTTCTCTTTGTTTACTATTTCTTTCACGATTTACCGAACTGATTTCATATTTGACGCTTTACTCTTCGCAAAACCTTCAAGGTAAAACTACAAGCTTTCGATTTATATTGGAAAGTTTAGAGAATTTGCAATAATGGCTCCGTCATAATCAAAAGAGAAAGTAAACAGAGATGGGCTCTCATTTGCAGTTAGCCCCTTTTGTCCTGGGACTATCGATTTCACTTCTGGGTGCACGCTAAACGCAAACTATTGAACGTGACTGAACTAATAACCTTTTCCGTCATGAAATGGTGTTACTGTGTTGTCTTTTTCGATGTGTATTGAATTCGTTTAAGTAATCCATATTGATATATAATGTATTTGATATTTTTTAATGCATGTGACCAAAGCTGCAAATTGTCAGTCATGTCGAATGACCTTGACAGACTGACTAAAATCATCGTCAACTGTAATCGGTACGGTCAAAGTGTCTGTCAAATGAGATACTCGATAGTTCAATGACCAAGTTGAAGTATACTCAGTCAAAGACAGGTTGTTCTCTCTCTCATTCTCCTATTCCCTGTTGGAGTAAAAAAATTCCATGAGAGAGTACTAACATAAACATAAATTAATAAAGTTAATTGTTCTTTGTAAAAAGTCATCGGATTTCGGAGTTTATTGGTGTACATGAATTTAATTCAATGTTTATGCTACTTGATTAATATTTAGTCACATCGTAGTCAAGCAGTGACAGGAGAAATGAAGATAATATCAATCGCATCGGCAATCAATGAGCGTCCTGGTGAGTATAATATCAAGAGAATTTAAGTTATGACAGATCGGCTCTCAGACACTCAATAAATGATGATTGGTAGAGCCTGGTTGGCAGCAGTCTAGTGACATAAACTTTCCAATCTTCGTCGTGCAAAGTTGCTCGTTGATAGTGACATTTAGCAGCTCTGCATGTGACTACTGAGCCGGAAGATGTGTGGAAGTCGTTTAATAAATCCACGGCATCAGACTTGCAACACACAATGGCTCCGCTTGAAAATTTGTTTCCGGTTAGTGAGGAGATTTATATCGGTTTGGGAGATTCTCAAATAAGCTGGTTTGAAGAAGAATCGAAAGCTGATCCGAATCCGGCAAAATAAAAAAAAAATCGACGATGATAACAATACTTCTGTTTTGTTTAGAGTGTAGAATTTTTTTGGGATAAGTGTTTCGTGCTTTACCATTTATTTCTGCCTACAAATATATTCTAATTCGGATTAATAAAATGGCTACCGCTTATGAAAGGTTTCTGGTCCCTTAACATGACAGTGTTGCCCTTAATGCCGCAAACGCTCGGATTTTCAAGTTTAGCCACACGCAAATGAAAACTTTTCGAGACACGTGTATCGCTTTGTATCATCGGTCAACTTAACGCTTCCCGTGATTGCTCGTCGGAATGGTGATTCGATTGCGGCGGACTAATAATTGTTTTAATAGCACCCCTTTTGACCGGTATATCTGATCTGACCTGCATACGTGATACAGAGCAATTGTCAATTGAGTGACCGGAATCGCGTGACACTCATCCGGTTGATTGATGTCAAGAACCATGCTATTATTACGAGCATCCAATTGGGTCAACTTCCCAATTAATGTCTAAATGTTCAACACTGGAACTGGAATTGGAGTGCGTTCGTTCCAGTGGAAGGCTAGAAGTGATCGATTTTAAATTTGAACTATATTCAATTGTGAAATTTATTCTTAATTAGAGTAACAACTCATCTGAATTGAAATCTCCAGAAGATGGATTAAATACAAAAGTGTGCAACGTGTTTTCTCGGAGGAGCACTCTTTGCGGACAAATTTATGAGCACATTAAAAAACAAAACGCAATAAAAACATCGGATTATGTAATTACCTGCTGAGTACCGGTCGGTAATAACCCGTCCCATTCCGGCATACAGTGTTTAACTAATAACACCTTTTGTCAGCCCTCAATTGCAATTTCTTGTTGTAACTTAATTAATTAATTCTATCCTGCTGCAGCTAGCGAGATCGAGACCGAGAAAGAATTGCGGCTTTCGGCTAACCGGGCGGAGATGCGGAGAGTCCCGGGCCCGGATAGTACCCGATTGTACCCAGGCTACTGCCCGGCCACATGTCTGCCCACATTCGACAGTTCGTTTTATGGCCAGTAATTTGCGTAAGGTCCGTTCACATAAATTGCCGTGCGAATAATAAAGCACCATAATATAGCCCTATTAAGATTTGTATGCATCTCCGAACGTGGGCCTAATGTGGCTTAACGGTACGGGTATTTGCAAATACGGATTACGACGCATTCTGAGTAGCCTGCACGTGATAAGGCCCAATCGGGTTCGGTTGGAAGTGATTTATTGCATCTACTAGTCTAAAATGATGATAATCGAATGTGGGAACCTGCTGGGCTTTCAGATCGATGCTGTCGGTTTTGCTTCAATCAAGCGTCTGGGGACGGACGGTTCCTTTCGAAACACTCACTGCTTACAGCTTGTACTGAAACGAAAGTACACAATAAACAATACGATAAAGGTATAGATAACACATTTATATCCACTTGCATTGACATGAAGAGCAATTACGCCATCTTCTTCGCTTGTTGAAATGCGAATATTTGCAAAACCGTCGGGCCCAACGACGATCGTCTTTCCGGTACAGGATCCATTGATTGGCTTACCGGAAATAGCATCACAGTACGTTCCTGGTGGCAGGCAGGTTTGCAACGGCCTGTCCAGATCCAGACTGTCCGCATTGAACGCAATGAACCCTTTGTCCCCACGACAAAATGCTATCTGCTGGTTCCCATTATCCCACCAGTCGTTCAGTTGTGTTCCCGCAACGGCATTCCGAAATCCGACCATGTTGTAAATTTGACGCCACCGATGCTCGCAAACCCAACCGGCTCCACAAGTGCCATCTGAATTGATGGTCGGTGAGATCAGGTTTCCGTTGGAATCCTGCGGGGGACCTTGATCCGAATTGTCGAAGGCGAATGAGCTCATGACTCGTGGATTACCGTAGGGATGGGCCAACATAAAAGCCGTTGCCATTTTGTACGGTTTGGAGTTCTTGTAAGTTAGGACATCGTTTCCGCCCGGCCCGTGACCACGCTGGTTGTCGTGATTGTCAACGAAAACCAAGGCTTGACTCGATTGCAGGAATCCCCAGTCTGGCCCCCAACTTGACAACCATTTCAACTGATTGCGTCCGTGAAAAGCTCGACCAATTTCGGCCGAAAACCGAAATTCCGTCACCGTTCCCAAGTTTATGTATTCATACTTGGAAACTCCCTCTCCTCCCAAGTCGATGACTTCTTGTGTTATGAAAGCTCTCGCTCCCGGGGCGAATCCATGGGAGATGTTTAGATTATTCACACGTTCGTAAATCAGCTTCAAATCCTGTGGCCACATATGTTTGGCGGCGTCCACACGAAACCCGGCCACCCCAAAACCAACCAATTTATTCATCAGATCTACAACTCGGTCCCGTGTCCATTGCGATGAATGATTCAGATCCGGTAGTCCAACCAGTTGACAGTTTCGTACCTCCCAAGCATTTTTATAGTCACTAATAATGCACGGATCATGAAAATCCGCTCTTCCATACGGAACACCCGGGAAATCCATATCTTTGGCGTGACCTGTCGAACCGTCAGTACCGCCATTTTCCGTGAAGGCTGCCATATGATTGATCACCAAGTCCACGTAGATCCGAACTCCTACCTTATTACACCGACCAACCATGTCAGCGAATTCCCGTTCCGTTCCGGACCTCGTGTGCAGTTTGTAGGAAATCGGCTGATACCGTTCCCACCATGGTCGCTTCGGTTCGTTCACGATTGTATTCTCCGTAGGTGGAGAAACCTGAACGGCTGCATATCCACTGGGAGCCAAAAATCTCTCGCACTCATCGGCAATGTCGTTCCACTTCCACTCGAAAAGATGCACTATTGTACTCCGGTTTGGCCATTGATTCGTCTCGAACTGACCGCTCACAACGGTCGCGAGTCCTAGCACCAAACCCACTAACATGATTGTTCCACCAGTGACTGCGAAACCGCAACCGACTCGAATGTTGTTTTCTACTCTTTTAAATAAACTCTGCTTCCGAGCAGATCGCTTCGTTCTAGATCACGGGCACTCTGGTGGCGATAAGCGCCGCCGGGTTTTGCTGTTCTCTTTGTCAAGTGAATTCCTTATCGACGGGGTCAACTGTACTGATTGATGTTGATCAACAAGATATTGTTTGGCGGATGAGGAAATTGTGTGAACAGAAATGTCTCAACCGCTGTTGTCGTTGGCACTTTGATTGGATGAATCACTGAGAGGCCATCATGGGTCATCGTTCAGTTCTACACGTACGAGTTCGTTGTTTGCTAGAGTATTGGCCTCTACTTCTGTTAATCGATGAATCAGAACTGTTTATTATTTCAACTCTTATCAGACAAGAAAACAAATCACTTCGTACATAAAGGATTTTGAGTGGATAATTTTCTGTTATCGTGTTAAACGCGTTTGTGATTTCAAAGACGACCAGCATGAAGGGCGGAGCTTCGTATTGGACGTCATAGAATTTTAAAATTTAAACAGAATCCATAATCATAATTTCTTGAAAAATTTGATTCATTTAAAATAATCAACGATTCTTAGGCTTCTGATAAATTAGTTTTAGTCTACACAGATAAAAATATTTTAAATTGAATTTACATCTATTTTCATGCACATATTTGGAGCAGGTAATTAAACATAAAATTACTTTACAATTTTGTACGTTTCAATACAATTTTATAGCAAAATGAGCGTTAATTGAAAGATACAGTTATATTCATTGAAAATTCAATGCAATTAAAGGTAAGTTTTGCATCGATGAAGGTTTTCAATCAAAATTTCGATTCAACCCACACACTAAGAAAAGTTTACATCTTTATAGATGCACATAAATGGAGCGTCGCGATTCACTTACATTCACGATTCAAAACATGTAAAGATAAGTCATATCAGTAACTTCACAGTTAATGTAGCTAAATTTTACATCGATATAGATGCGAAGTTTATTTTTACATGTTAGTAGATGTAATACTGTGTCATCACCGAAGAAATTATGGCATGTTTGAATTTACGTCAAGCGTAAATTTCATTTTTTCTAAGAGTGCATGTCTATTCCATGTTACTATTGATTTACATCTCGTGTAAATTTCATTATTTCTTTCTGTGTACGTTGTTATTTTTTATGATTGATTTTTTAGTAGCTTGGCAACTCAGGCAACGAAAACAACAGATTTGTTTTTCGTATTGTTCCAAAATTTCTGCACCACTTTTTGCTTCAAAAAACGCTTCAGTCTTAGCGAAGGCCTGATCATATGATGCAAATCTCTTTTCAGCAAATTTTCTTTTTTCAAATCTGAGAACAGAAAATAGTTGCGATGGGGCTAGATGTGTCGAAGATGGTGGATGCGGTAGCAATTTGAATTTCAGTTCGTGGAATTCAGCCATCGTAACGATCGACTTGTTTTTGATAAGCTGTGAGAAAAAGCGGTACCCATATTTGCAAACATGTTTTTCATTTTCATGTGCTCATACCACAGACTAACACACATGACACTATGAGTAAATTCTTCTAAAAAATTTTTTTCGTGGGACACTAGTTCCACCTATATTGAACTGCGCGAACTGTTTACTATCGGTACACCCCTTGTGTTGTGTACACGTTTTTTTACTAGTTGGCTTCCCCCCGTTTGTCAACAAAGATCAGCTGCTTGCAGGGATGTCATGAAGCTTTGTATAATATTAAAAAAGAATCATCACAATAAATTATGGGATTACGTTTATATATTCAACTTTTTTAGTGATGTTTGAAAGGAACGATTTATTTTTCTCAACGTTATTCAGAAAATGACTTTTCAGGTAATGACTATTGGTTTGTGGTATATACATAGTTGTAATGTTTATTCCTTTTAGTTAGTTTTTGGCACGGAATCGGATCCGATGAAAAATGAACTTGTAGTCATTTAGGCTATTTTTGATTATATTGATGATTTTTACCCGACACACTGGCGGCAGACCAGAAGCAAGTAAATATCGTAATAGAACATGGGTTCGATTTTGTATTGCGTTGGAGGATGAGAAGTAGATATAAATCTGTATTTAGTTTTGGCAATATGTATTATATCTGTATCCTGTATGAAATCTGCATGGAAGTATACAAATCAGTTCATTACAGATAGTTCTGTATGAATGGCCAACTCTGTTGGTAAATGAAAAAAATAAACACAGTCTAGATGACAGACAGGATATTTTCGATAGGATAACGTGGCGCCATCATGACATGCGAGTACTGTCCCAACTAAATGAATATTCGAAATGACCGTTAAAATGGTTAAAGAATTAAATTTGAGTGTCCTGTCTGTTAGTCTGTGCTCATACTAAATTGAGAACACACTCTCTTTTGATTTTTTTCGATGTCTATTATCTCCTGATTTTCCTACGTTAATGTTAGCTGTTTTTCGGAATATGATTGGTTAATATTTAATCAAAGATACCAAGTAAAAATTTCAGATATCTTCAGCCAGACTTGCAAAAGTCTGTGAATCCGAAAAAAATGTCTGCGGGCTTTCATTTTTCTATGAAATAACGAACACAAAACGAATTTTGCGAGCAAAAATAAAACAGTCCGCAATCGAAAAGTCTTTAAATTTTAGCGAAAGTCTGCGAAAAACTCGATTTTCAAAAATCTGCAACTAAAACTGTCTGCAGCACTTCATAAGAAATCTGCAGATTTGTCTGCAACCCTACATCTCAGTATTTAATACAACACATTGATTGTTGTTCTCCGATATTTTCATAGAAAATCTGTATTGCTTTGTGTAAAATATCTGTGTTTATCTGTATTTACTAATAAAATGAAAATTCTACTACAAAATGATGTTTAGAGCTGTTATTCCAATGGCAGATTCAATGAACATTTCTTCATATATTCTTAATCAACATAAGACAAATGAGAACATTCAACGATGAAATTTAATAGTTTTTGTTACCAACCACAATTGAAATGTACAGGGTGTTCCACGGAAAATTTAGAATTTAAAAATGCAATCATAAAAAAAAAACCGTTTGAAATCTATGATTATAAATTTATTTGAAAGGTTGATCCAAGAAATTTATTTATGAAAAATGTTTGGTTTCTGCGAACAATTTTTGAAAATCGAATAATCAGTAACAATGGTGATGTGAATTGGACTCCGAGAAGCTGCGATTTGAAGCCGCTGGATTATTTTCTTTGGAAAGCGATGTTACGCCAACCATCCAGAAACAATTGAGAACCATAAGCACTAAATTCAAGTTGCTATTGATGACACAAAGCTAGGAACAATTGAAAATGTACTTAACAATTGGATGGATCGGATTGGCTACTGCCAAGTCAGCCTTGGGAATCATTTGAACGAAATTATTTTTCATAAAAATTTCATTAATCAACCTTTCAAATAAATGTATAATCATCGAAATCAATCAAACCGTATTTTTGTTATTGCAATTTTAAATTCAAAATTTTTTGTTCCGAATCCTGTAATTCCATATACTTTTTTCGTTTGAAAATGTTGACGTTATAAGTTGACATGGAATTCAAACACCCAATACGCAATGTCAAGTTAGGTCATACAACTTCTTAGTCTGACAATTAAGTTTCATGATGAAAAGACTTCCTTGAACATCAGCTTAAATTGATCTCAAATTATAAATGTATTTCAGTATTTATCATCAAATTTCTGCACGAGAGATTTGATATGTGCAATAGCACAGACGGAAAAGTTTCATTATTTCTTTCTTAATTTTTGTGGGATCTGTATAAATCTGTATAAAATTGGAGCAATATGTATAAAATCTGTACTCTGTATTGAATCTGTATTCGCATGTAAAAATCTGTTTAATATAGATAAATCTGTATAAATGGAATCTCTGAATTTGTTCTTTCTATCAGCGCTACCAACTATACTGATTTTTGGATTCAGGAATACAGATATGCTCTCTTAAAATACCGAAAAACCATTTTTCATACAGATAAATACCAATTTTCAGTTTTTGTGTTTGTTTCCATAGGGGTTAACCAGTTTGAGCGACTTTTTTCTTTTGTCGCAAAACTAGAATCGAGAATCGATTTTTGATTTTGTGAGATAGATATTGTACAGGTAAATTTTTCCGCCAAATACAGATTTTTGAAAAAAAAAAACAGTTGACAGCTCTGCTTTCTACACTCTCGGTTGATAGTGAGCCGTAAGCAGCGTTGCCAGGAAAATGTTACCAAAGCTCATTTTGGTGAGCAAAAAAAAGGTCCCACAGTAACCTTTTCACATGCCTATCCAAGCTAAAAACGAAAATCGATACTTATCTGTACGATCCGTAAATTATCGGTATTTTGGGGGTACATATCTGTATTGCCGTATAGAGGTCAAATATCTGTATAAATACCGAGAAATCGGTATACCTGGCAACGTTGGCCGTAAGAGCAAGTGACAATTTCTCTTTGTTTACTTGCTTTTCTATTAATTACTAAGCGGTTTGCACATATATCACTCAACACTTTGTATAGAATTATACCCGAAAACTTCGACTTTTAACAGAATTGTAAAAACCAAGAAAAACTTTATAATAACGTCACAATAATCGAAAGAGTAAGCACAGAGAACAGACATCCAAGTAGAGATTTCAATGTGTGTAAGTGATTTAACTTTTGTTTTATAAAGCAGTAGTAATTCTCCGGTAAAGGCGCTTCGAACAGCCCAGCATTTGCTTATGGGCTCTTGCGTTCGAGCTTCCATACCATGGTAATTATTGCGTGCAAAGTCGTACGCAACGGTGATTTTTATCGGATTTTCACTTGTGTGCGTTACACAGCTTTTTTGAAAAAGTTTGAAGTACCTTGGATGTCTGTTCTCCGTGGAGAAAGTTTAGGTTTTATACGAATATCAAAGGTTCATCGTTTGAATGTAAAAATTGCAAGTCGCCTCAGACTAAACACATTTATACAAATATCGCTCCTTGGTGCTGGAAACGCATACAGGGCAATCTTTTTAGTTCTTTTCACTGTTGAACAAGTTTTTAACAGGCACTTTTTCGTCATTTTTCAATTTTTAATTTGCAGGCGCAAAACAAAATAAATCACAGACAACTGTCAAAGCTGAACTTGATTCATCGCCAGTTCATTTGTGTCGTCATCGTGTCAAACCTAATAGAAACTGTCACTTGCAACAAGGATGCCAGGTCATATGTTTTTCAAACCATTTGAAAAATCAACCGAGAAATGAGAAAATTTTGAGTAGATAATGTCCTAATTTTGGGTAGCTTATAGAAGAGGTTGACAATGAGTGATTTCTCCTAAAAAAATAGGTAAATGAGATTTTCAGTGTATCATGTTGGCCAAAGAAGCCATGTCATATTTTCAAAAACCTATGATCGAAGCAGTCTAGTCCGATATCAGAAAATCTGTGCAGCATATTGAAAATCTGTGAAACACAGATTAACCTGTTAAGCACAGATTGATTTGTGAACCTGGCATCCCTGATGCTGGCAGCCTAGCGATGACTACCACACCAATCGATCAAAGACACAAACCATAAACGGAAAATGAAACATTTCAATGGGCGATCTAACGTTATTAACGGTTGCGAGTTTAACTGTTAAAATACAAGGGAAAACCAATTTTCATTTGTAAAATCATTTATTACTCATTTATTACTTATTTACAACGTCATTTGTTCAAGCGTTCTTAGAGCAAATTAGTGAAAATTTTCATTTTCAATTGTAGCATGGGAGAAAACGTTCTGTTGATCATTTTCAAATGATCTTCGCGTACGATGATCATGAAACGTTACTTGAAGGACCGTGCAGATGCGCAAACCGAACCAAATATGCGATATTATGATGAGAAATAGTATTTTGATGCCTTTTGATTTATTGCTCTAGCGTTTAAAATAACCTTAACCGAACCGAAACAAATTCCGGATCTCGTTATCTCGTTAAAATCAAAAATGATTACACAATATAAATGAAAATAATTTCTCTTACATTTTCAAATGAACAATTCTTGAAACAGATCCTAATATTCTACAATACAATTGAAATTATACAAGTTCTTTTTAAAAGCGTGTGTAAATTTCAAATTCAAATTGTCGTGAAACTGTCAAACAATTATTAAAATTTTCAGTCTTTTATATTACCCAACGAAAAAAATCTTGAAGGGTTCGTCGAATGGATTGAGGGACAGATGAGCTTTCCAGTATCTGCTAAATCGTACAATATGAATTCTCTGCAGGACTCATGATGAACGATTTATTCGATTTTGAGCCGCATCACTCTAACTTTGGATCGTTCTAGTACAAGATCCAAAAATCGAAAAGCACGGTACTCTGAACTAATAATAAATAAATTCGAAACACTGGATTTCTTTCATTGCCTAAAAAAGAAAATTAACGGCGGTTTACGTACACGATGTACGTGTGCGGAAACTTGACCCAATGTACGTACGGTGTTCGTTCGTGCACGGTGCTCGGGATGTACTTGAACAAGGACTGGCAGTAAGTTCGACGCTGGATATGCGCCTAAAATTTCGTGCAGTGGCAAAAGCATTCCGATGTGTATGGGAAGCCAGCACGATTGTAAGTGTCACATCTATTGGAGTTGCTTCAAAACATTCATTCATCGCGCTTTTTGCTTCAAAACATTCATCCATCGCAGATATTGGCAGAGGCAAAGCGACACTTTGTCTAGCGATGAAGCAGGAAGCAGCTCACCGGTACCCGAAACAATCTCTCGGATTAACCCGGCTCACATTCCCGTTGGGTACTGCGCGCCTCTTCGACCAACCGAAGCGTAATACAGTAAAGTAATCAATGGCTTTCGGGAATTGAAACCAAAACCCTAAACGGTATGCGTTGTTACAGCCATATTAGGAATTCCTCGCCGAACCGTTTAGGAATGTACCTACTGCTTTTCTAGCTCGCTAATAAGCGATTCCCCGAATGCAGCGATGAAAAATATTAAAATCTCGTAATATAATGATAGAAATTTGCCATTTTCTCCGATCCAACCGATGCGCTTTCACACGCAATGTGCGATCCGGTCGATATTGACGATCGCCCAAGGGCTTTGGGCACTCGACACCCGGGGAGCCGACAACCACCCAGTAGCGTCCCGCATACGCCACCCAGGAAAAAGTGGGAAGCAGGAAACCTGTTGCAAACAGTTCTTTAATGGGCGTACGGCAACCGTTTGAGTTTCGGTCACCGGTACAGTGAAAGGCAGACACTTCAAATGATACATTGGGGCACTATTTCATAACTAATTAAATTAATTAATGCCTGTTGCGTAATAATTGACAGGCAAGCAGTAGCCCATTTCTAGGCTACTTGTGTGGGAAGTATTAGTCGGATACGGGTAGCGATCTACTGAGTCCGGTCCGAAGTTTTCCTTGTGGGTGTTTAAAGTGAAAACTTCGGATTTGAGACCAATGATCTATCTTTCGTTTTGTTTCTATGTCTTGTTTGGTGATATGATTTGAAGAATTACTAGTTTTTTTTTTCATAAATACGTTTATTTCTTAAGGCAGTTTACATAAGTTTTTCTTCGCCGTAGCATCACTTTTACATAATATTCTTATCCTAATTTAATTCTAACATAGTCACAACGTTTTGCATTTATTAAAACATATTCTCTTATTACTTAAATATCATCTTAGGTAACTCGTCATTAATTATGAAATCTACTCGGAAATATTATTTGAACCAAACGATTAACTTCTATAAATTATAAAATAAGCTGTTATTTTCAGACATTTTGTTAATAATTTCATAAACTGTTTCGAGTTTGTTTGTATCATTACATTATTTTTATTCTAATTTAGCTATTGGTTGAACTCATGGACGCAGCTGGGATCAGAACTAAGTCTTGAAAGGGGCCTTTATTAAATTGAAACTCCAGTTTTCTTTATGAAATGATAAATAAGTTTCATGTATGAAAGGTCACGACAAGCAAGAATGTCTCGAACTGGGATATTGGATAGTCTACCTTGGGTACGCAAAGAATTTATTAGTTGAGATCTGACATCACGATACTCCACGCATGTCCAAACGACATGATCAATATCTCGATAACCTTCGCCACAAGCACAATGATTAGTCTCGGAAAGTCCAATTCGAAGGAGATGTGCATCTAACGTGTAGTGATTGGACATGAGTCTGGACATCACACGAATGAAATCTCTACTCACATCCAGTCCCCTGAACCATGCCTTTGTCGATATTTTCGGAATAATTGAGTGCATCCACCGACCCAGATCATCTTTATCCCAAGAAGCTTGCCAGCTGGCAAATGTTCTTTGGCGAGACGAGCTATAGAATTCGTTGAAAGCAATTGGTCTCTCATAAATTTCACCCTCAATAGCACCACGTTTGGCTAAAATATCGGCTCTTTCATTGCCAGGAATGGAGCAATGAGCCGGGACCCAGACTATAGTGATTAGATAATTATTGTTCAATATGTCGTTCAGGCACTGTTTTATTTTGCCCAGGAAAAACGGTTCAGTCTTGCCAGTCATGTTTGAGCGAATGGCTTCAATTGCACTCAGACTATCTGTGAAGAGGAAATAATGGTTTGGAATTAATGTGACGATTACACTCAAACTATAATGAACTGCTGCTAGCTCTGCTATATAAACAGATGCAGGTTCTTGAAGCCTAAATGAGGCCGAAACATTATTGTTGAACATACCAAACCCTGTCGCTTCTTCAATTCGCGATCCGTCCGTGTAAAACATTTTCTCAGAGTCAATATGCCTGAACTTACTTGAAAATATTTTTGGGATTTCCGTCGAACGTAGATGATCCGGGATTCCACGCACTTCGCGCTGCATGGATGTATCGAAAAATAAAGTTGAGTCAGGGACATTTAGGAGGCTGACACGGATAGGAATATATCTTGAAGGGTTGATTTCCTGTGACATATGGTTAAAATATACTGTCATGAATTTTGTTTGAGATCGAAGCTCGACTAGTCGTTCGAAATTATTAATTACCATGGGATTCAGCACCTCACATCTTATTAGCAGGCGTGATGAAAGCTCCCAAAATCGATCTTTTAATGGAAGAACTCCCGCCAGAACTTCAAGACTCATTGTATGTGTCGAATGCATGCACCCTAAAGCAATTCGCAAACAACGATACTGAATTCGCTCCAGTTTGATAATATGAGAGTTTGCAGCGGAACGAAAGCAAACGCATCCATATTCCATCACTGAAAGTATCGTTGTCTGATACAATTTTATTAGATCTTCCGGATGAGCACCCCACCAAGATCCTGTTATTGTTCGAAGAAAATTTACTCTTTGTTGGCATTTTGTTATCAGAAACCTAATGTGTCCTCCCCACGTGCATTTGGAATCGAACCACACCCCGAGGTATTTAAAAGTTAAAACCTGTTGGATCATTCTTCCCATCATATGGAGCTGAAGCTGCGCGGGATCATGCTTTCTTGAAAAGACGACTAACTCTGTTTTCTCCGCAGAGAATTCGATACCAAGATGAACAGCCCAATCGGACAAGTTATCTAAGGTATCTTGCAATGGTTTATGCAGATCAATAGCTTTGGGTCCAGTAACTGAAACCACGCCATCATCTGCCAATTGTCTTAGTGTACATGGGGTTACTAGACAGCTGTCAATGTCATTTACGTAAAAATTATAGAGGAGCGGACTGAGGCATGAGCCTTGCGGGAGACCCATGTAACTATTTCTGAGTGTTGCCAAATCGCCATGTGAAAAATGCATGTGTTTCTCTGACAAAAGGTTGTGCAAATAATTATTTATAACCGCTGGGAGTCCATTTTGGTGAAGCTTGTCTGAAAGAACATCAATGGAAACTGAATCAAATGCTCCTTTAATGTCTAAAAATACAGATGCCATTTGTTGCTTTTGAGCGAAGGCAATTTGGATGTCAGACGAAAGTAATGCAAGGCAATCATTCGTCCCTTTATTTCTACGGAAGCCAAACTGAGTATCTGACAACAAACCGTTCGTCTCGACCCAAGTGTCGAGACGTCGTAGAATAATTTTTTCGAACAATTTTCTGATGCAGGACAACATCGCAATGGGTCTATATGAGTTGTGATTGGAAGCTGGTTTCCCCGGTTTTTGAATGGCGATAACTTTCACTTGTCTCCAGTCAGGTGGAACAATATTTTGCTCAAGAAACTTGTTGAACAATTCCAACAAACGTCTTTTTGCGAGGTTGGGCAGATTCTTCACCAAGTTGAATTTAATTCTGTCCAACCCTGGAGCGTTATTGTTACAAGACAAGAGTGCTATAGAAAATTCCATCATTGAAAATGGGTTATTAATAAAACCATTATTTGGAGGAGATTCCCGTATAATGCTCTGCGTAGGAACAGAATCTGGGCAAACTTTCCTAGCAAAGTCAAATATCCATCGGTTCGAGTATTCATCACTCTCATTGCCCACGTTACGATTCCTCATTCGTCTGGCCGTGTTCCAAAGAGTGCTCATTGAGGTATCTCTTGACAAACCTTCGACAAAATGTCTCCAATAGCTACATTTTTTGGCTCGAAGTATGCTCTTGTACTTGGTTTCTAAAACCATAAGTTTTTCAAAATTCTGAGGAGTTCCTCCTCCCCGTTTTAGAAACGTCTTGCAAGCATTTTGTTTTGCGAGTTTAGCCTCTGAGCACTCTTTGTCCCACCAGGGGTTGGGAGGCCTTCTGTTAGTCGTTGGCCCAGGAAAGCGTTTAGTTTGGGATTGTTCTGCTGTCATATTCTTCAAGTGGAGGGAGCTCTTCCATTGAATTCAAAATACTAGAGATACTACCTTGGTATTTAATCCAGTCGATATTTTTTGTCAAATCATATGGAATACTAGCGGAAGTAGCAATGCAATTGCTACTGCTAATTGAGATGATGATTGGTAAATGATCGCTACCGTGTAAATCAGGCAGTATTTTCCAGGTGCAATCTAGTCGAATTGATGTTGAGCAAAGAGATAGATCTAATGCACTTGGGCGTGCCGGAGGTCTTGGGATCCGTGTCATGCTACCCATATTTAATACCGTCATGCTAAAATTGTCACAAATGTTTTGTATTAAAGATGATCTGCTATCATTGTAAACGGAACCCCACATAATACCGTGCGAATTTAAATCCCCCAGAATCAATCGTGGTGCAGGAAGGGCTTCAACCATTTCATTAAGCTGTTGCTGTCCAACTTGTGCTTTTGGAGGAATATAAACCGAAGCTACGCAAATATCTTTGCCTTTAATGTTTATTTGGCAAGCAACAACTTCTATACTAGAAGTTGAAGGGATGTTTAATCTATAAAAGGAATAGCATTTCTTAATTCCCAAAAGCACTCCACCATACGGAGAGTCTCTATCGAGACGTATAATGTTAAAATCATTAAAATTTAAAGCTATGTTTGAAGTAAGCCATGTTTCGCATAAAGCAAATACATCACATTTTTGACTATGCAATAATATTTTAAATGAATCAAGTTTTGGCATGATGCTTCGACAATTCCACTGCAGGACAGTGATTGTATCATTTGCGACGGGTGATAAATTATCCATCAAAAGATACAAAACCTGAGACAATTGGCCATTGAGCTGATAACTGCTTCAAAAAGGTTCTAGCTATTAGTAGGAATGCCATTATGAGGGTCTTTAAGGGTTCAGATATATTGAATGCTGAGAAAATCCATTCAACAATTTCCGAAAACTTCAGTAATCCTGTTGGTGGCTGTGAAATGGAGCCCACTGGATTATTATCTTTTTCTGTACTAGATCCTGGATTGGTTTGTGAATTTGACAAACCAGGAGGCACAGTCTTTGGTTTTGACTTTTTTTGTTTAACACGGGGATCTTTTTTTGAAGATGAAATTTTAGGTGTCTTTTTTGGTAATTTGGAGGAAGACTTCTTTCTCTTAACTGACCCTTGGGTAGTGATAAACGAATTACCTTCACTATTTTCGTCAGAGTCAGAGTCCTCTGGTTCCTCTAGATTTGAAAACCCGTTTTCGGTTTCCAAAGGGGGGACATCAATGACCGTTTTAAGCATTTCTGCATATGTGCGCTTAGACCGTGCTTTTAAAGAAAGCTTAATTTTGTCTTTGTGCACTTTAAATGCAGTGCATACTGAAATATCATCATGAGGACTATTCCCACAATAAATACATTTTTCAATTTCCTTGTTGCAATCATTATCTTTATGAGGCCCTTCACACTTAATACATTTTGGTTTATTACTACAGTAAGTAGCTGTGTGGCCGAATTTTTTGCAGTTCGTACAATTCATTACATTTGGAACAAAAAGCCGAACAGGGAGGCGAATTTTATCGACATAGACATGGGACGGCAACGCAGACCCGGCAAATGTCACTCGAAACGAGTCTGATGGGCGATAAACTTTTTTTTCCTCTTCATGAACTACTGAGTACAGTTGTTTGCACTCCAGTATTTTCACACCCTCAAGCATAGAGTTCTTGAAACGACCAACACCATGCTTGAGTAAATCATCTACCGAAAGACTCGCTTCGGTAACAACACCGTCAATTTCGACATCTTTGGAGGGTATGTAAACTTTATACTCTTTATTGAAATGTTCCGAAGAGACAATATCATTCGCGTGTTTCAAATTATTTACCACAACACGAATTTTATCGTTATTTACTTTTATGATCTCTTTGATTGAAGAGTATCGTGATGTCAAACCTTTATTAATTTGAAAAATGTTTAATGGCTTTGATATACGTCTAAAAAAGACTATCCAAGGCCCAGAAGAGCTCTCCTGATATTTTTTCGTTCGTGGGGGTATCGGATTCATGCTAGGATTTACGTCCATGGATTCATCCATTACAGTAAAATTTTTAACTAAACTTTAAAATAAAATTTGAAACCAACACTACACAGTACTCAATCAAAAGGAAAAGAAAAAACTTCTACCTTGAAATTGTTGTCTATCTCCGTTGCACTGCCGTGTAGATCCTCGTTGCTCTAGATGTTCTTGTTGGATGTATCTGGACGTTGATACAATGCTGAAGCTCACTGTAGCGATAGAATATGATGTGATGCTACTGCTACCTGACATCCAGCACCACTCGAATTCCGATTTGCTTTCGTCTTCGCCAGCTGTAACCAGCGCAGGTCACCGGTGTATACCTGCGTGTTGTATGGCAGTGGAAAGACCGAGTTGTCTTGTCTCCCTCTTCCTAGTGCTCCGCACCGATATGCTTCTGCACCGAAGTGCCTTCGCACCGGTGTGCCTTTGCACTCTCCTGCTTCTATGTGCCTTTGCACTCTTCCTCTTCGATGTGCCTTTGCACTCTCCTGCTCAGCACTTGTGGCTGTATATTGCGGCCTGGGTAGAGTTTGGGAAACGCCCTTTGTTGTTTCCTTCACCAGCTTGGCCCAGCACTAGGGCTCTCTTATGCAGCACGACTATACGTTTTAACAGCTGCTGCCAACAGGTCTCTACCTGTAGTTCAACCGTTGTCGTATTTAACGCGTGTAAACCAACCAGCGTTATTAAACTGTACGCTTCTATACACAACCTTCTCGGTTGAACGGCTATTACTGAAATGAGAATTACTAGTTGATAGGTAAAAATAGAACTTCGACGACTAAATTATTCAACAGTTGGCCACTTTCGAATTGAGCGATAAGACTTTCCAGCACCGGAATACATTTCTTTTAAGTGAAAGCAATCACCTTTACGATCACATTTACGAGATCCATTTAATTGTACGCCAAGGATCGTAATTTTGATCTTATGCTTTACTAATTAGCTTCAGCACAGATTGTTTGCCAATGAGTTTTGGATAGTGTTTCCCTTCTTTTTCGAAAGTTGTAATAGAATCCAATGCTTTCACATGTTTCTACATGTCAGGGTTCCAAACAATTTTTATTTGTCTGACCAGCAGACAGTAACGGATCTGACTTAATTTTCATTTCGATACCTTGATTCTATGAAAAAGTACAAGCACAAACTGTGCACTGTTCCCAGAAAGTCTAGGCACGAGTGTAAGTGTAAGTGTGACACACTTCCAAAGCCATCCACATCAACAGATGACAGCAGATCATTCCGTTCGGGGATGTAGCGCCTTTTCCCCCGTGATACGAACACACCATAGCCCATTACTGTTTTGGTTGGATTTGGCATCAGTGCATAATATGAATGCACACGGTAGTTTGGTACAAAAAACCAACGAAGTCAATGTACCAAAGCAAATAAATACTCCAAGCTGTCCACAGGCAAAACAAATTAAAATTGTTTGGGCCCTGACCCTGACCTTTGAGCAGTGGCTTCCACTATAACTTTTGATAAAGAAGAGAAAAAGTATCCAAGATCATTGGCAAACAGTCTTTGCTAAAGCTAATTAATACAGCGTAAGATCAAAAGTACTTGTAGCTTGGCGTACAATCAAATGGACCTCGTAAATGTCACGTCGCACTGTAGTAGAGTTTAATAAAGGAAAATGAATAAGGAAACACAAAATTGTTTTTAGCTAGTAACGGGTGTTGATTTAGGAGATTTGTTTTTTTCAATAAAGATTACTCTATTGACTGAAAGTTGTTTTGACAGTGTAAAGTCACGTCTCTACTCAGTATGATTTGGCAAATCATCATAACTCCAGAACAACGCTTCTAAATCGTGGAAATTTATTTCCAAAATCAGTGTTTAATTAAAACTGTTTATAGCGCAAAATTCTCTTCAGTGATGAGGCGTATTTTTGGTTGAATGGATACGTCAACAAGCAAAATGGACGTATTTGAAGAAAAGATAATCCACACACCGTTCAAGAACTACCGATGCATCCCGACAAATGTACTGTTTGGTGCGGTATATGGGCTGGTGAAATCGTTTTCGTAAAAATGAGACATGACGAAACGTTACCGTGTATGGAAGTCGATATAGAACCATGATCAATGATTTTTTATTGCCAAATCTTCAAAATATGGATGTGGACGAAATGTGGTTTCAACAGGATGGTGCCACTTGTCATACTGCGGCCGAAACAATAGAATTATAGGAAGAACAATTCAACGAGAACATTATTTCCAGAAATGGACCGATGAAGGCCAGCTCCGCGTTCGTGTGATTTGACACCATTCGATTATTTTTTGTTGGGATACGTAAAGTCAGTGACTTGTGTGAATAAACCAGCAACGAATGATGTTTTGGAAACCAATAATCAACGTTTCATTGCGGAGAGACGCCTTCAAATGCTTGAAATAGTGGTCGAAAATTAGACCTCCAGAATGACCTTCGTGAAAAAAAGTCGTGGTGGCCATATGCCCGAAAAAATATTTAAATGTGAAAAAACAAAAAAAACTACCCGTTCATAATTTGACATGTTTTAAATTTCAAATCATCAACCTCTTAAAAAAACACTCTTTATATCCTAAGCTATATAATCATATTATGCTAATTTATGTTCTACGTAACAGTATTTGCATTACAAAAATTAAGCTTAAATGCAATGTGCCTTGGAAGTCACACTAGTGTTGATTTCATGCTAGTTTAGTGCTATCATTCAATGATTTTATTTCCTTGGGTACGGAAACGGATCTGCTTTCCAAATGTGACTCATAAACTGCTCAGAGTGGTGTATTCAATAGCGCGTTTGACCGAATTTAGAACTAAACGAAAAAAAAATGAAATTTACACGATATTTAATACAATGATATTTTGAAGTATATATCAATTGAATAAAAAATTTGATTGAAAACCATCATCGATGTAAAAGTAAGTTAGAATGCCTTGAATTTTCACAGAATTATACAACATATTTTAATTTACTCCTAGTTTTACTTTTAAAGTATATTGAAAAGTAAAGATCTGAGAAGTAACTTCATATTCTATTTCCTGCTTCAAATATGTGCATGAAAATAGATGTAAATATTTTTATCTGTGTACCTCCTGAACGATACTCATTGGAAATTACTTTAATAGTTATTTTCGTACATCAGTAAGAAAAGAAAGGCTTAAAAAGTGCGGAAGATTGATGCTACAGGCATAACTGGAGTTCGTATTAGTTGATTGGGTGAATGTTGCGACTTTTGATGTTTCGCTTCTAGAACTGTAACGGTACATTTATATTAATGATTGACTTATCGGCGATAAATATTTTCTATCACACAATTCTGTACAAAATGTTCAAAAAGATGAATGTGACAATGAGAGATTCTCTTTGTTTACTTTCTCTTTCGATTATTGTGGAATATTCCTGCTTTTTTCGGTAATTTCTTCAGTGCAGATTCGAAGATGATAACTTTAGTTGTTATTATCGGTAAATAATTCTAGTGAAGGATTGCTAAGAGTACCGTAATAATCGAAAGAGAAAGTAAACAAAGAGAATCTCTCATTGTTACATTCGTCGTTTTGAACATTTCACACAGAATTAAATAGCGCGGAACAAATGAGACTAAAATAGTAACAACATACAGAATTTTGATGTCGAATATTTCATTTCGGATTTGCATATTTCAGTGAAAGAAACTATCAATATGCTGATAGTTTCTTTCACTGGGAATGGAACTCATTTCTGTTATTGAGAAGAGCCAAACTGTGGAATTCTCTACCAAAGTAAATATTGTTCGGAGCATTTTTCTCAAACACGAAGCTGTCAAATTCTGACTTTATTCGCACTCGTTTTGTGCGAATTTTGCAATGTGAAAAGACTGATGATTTGCACTAGACTGATGATTTCGATCTCCGATTTTCAAAGAAGCATTCTTTATAGTACTTTAGGTAACATTTGGAAACATTAGAGCGGTTGATTTTTTTTTATTTATTTGTTGTCAATTAAAAGTAGACCATAGGATTCATCACATTAAGTTAGTAAATAATGAATGATTTAGTATGAGATTGATGATTATAATTTAATAGCTTAACGAACAGAATTAAAATATTCCTTGTTTTTACCTTTTGTCTTCGACTCATCAACGGAACAAGAAATTAGTCTTGTGCATTTTGCACAAACCCACGAGGTACCAAACCCCCAAATGACGATTAAAATATTGTTTTAGCTTATTTTTTGTCATTGTAAAATCGACAGCTCCTGACTGCTTGTTGTATACAGTCATCAATTGATTTATCGGTCCATTTTTGCATAGTTTTTTTGCTGATGGTTTGTAATGAAAATATTTAGATTTTTTAAATGTCGAGATGGTATGTAAAAATTGGGTTTCGACAAGGAGTGCAGTGGAATCTACGCGGTTCGAGAAAGTATCATTTACAAATCATACCATTGAAAATTCTCTGCGTTCTTTTAAAAGTCATTTTATCGCATTTTTTAACTGTTTGAGAATCAAGTCTGGTGTTTTTCGTTTCTTACTGAATGTTATTCTACTACATTCTTTCACATTTTATTTAAAGAAGACTTTTGTTATACGAAGTATAAAAAATAAAGAATTTTTTGTTGGTAAACCATGGCATCCTCACTTTTCTCTATTTTTAAAAAGAGTTTTATACCGTCTGCGAAACACATGGGCTGAAAAGTCCCGGGCCTAACCCATACATGGCACTAGTTTTATTGCAGTCATTTTTTTTCAATCAATACTAACCTTTAAAAGACAAATGTTAAAATTTCATGCAATTCTAATCATTAGTTTGTGAGTTATTGTGCTAAGAGTGACGCTACTTTTGTTATTTTCAGAACAATGGATCAAAAACAATTCCGTGTTTTAATTTTACACTGCTTCTTGATGGGAAAAAATACCGTTCAAGCGAAGCAATGGTTTGAGAAGTATTATGCAGACTCCGCTTTATCGAAAATAACAATTAAACGTTATTTTACTGACTTCAAACGTGGTCGTAGAGACATTGATGATGCAGGACGCAGTGGACGACCAAATGAGGCGAAAGCACCAGAAAGCATGAAAAAATCCACAAAACCGTTTCGAATGACCGAAAAGTGAAATTGCGTGGGTTAGCGATGTCGGGATATCAAGAGAACGTGTAGGCTTCATATTGCATGAGCATTTGACTATGAGAAAGCTCTGTTTAAAGTGGGTGCCGCGTTTGTTCACGGTTGACCAAAAATGAGTAAATATCGGAATTTCGATATGTCGATATGTGACAATGGATGATACACGGATCCAGCACTCCACTCCGGAATCAAAACGATCGTCTTCTGAGTGGACAGCAACTGGTGAACCTCATTCAAAGCGCCCGAAAGAACAACAATCGACGCAAAAGGTAAATGGTCTCGGTATTTTGGGACGTGCGTGGTGTAATATTTATCGACTCCCTTGAGATGGGAAATGCCATTAACAGTGAATATTGTATTGCGTTATTCTAGCGTTTGAAGGCTGAAATTGCAATGAAACGACCGCATGTTGTTTCATCAAGACAACGCACCGTGTCACAATTCAATCAAAACAATGGCAAAACTACATGAAGTGAACTTAGAATTTCTCCCACATCAACCATATTCGCCAGATTTGGCTCCCAACGACTACAAACTGTTGGCAGACCTGAAAAAAAATGCTCGCCAGTAAGAAATTTCGCACGAATGAAGAGGTTATCGCTGAAACTGAGGCCTATTTTGAGGCAAAAGATGAAACGTTCTACAAAAGCGGTATTGAAATGTTAGAGCGGCACTGGAATGATTGCGTTGTTCTTGATAGAGATTACGTTGATGAATAATGTTAATTTTGAACCAAAAAAAGCGTGTTTTTTTCCTTAGGCTTGGTACTTTTGTTGTATTAGAACTTTTTTTTAGAACAAAAGAAATGTCGTTATCAAATAAGATAAATAAAAAGGGCTTCGATTTTTTACCGTTGAATTTTACAATTTGTTAGTTAAGATTCTAACCATTTGAGAAGACCTGACAAGATTTCCAGTTTTTGAAACTTGAACATCAGAATACATATGTCAAAACGATCAATTGTTTCAATGTGATTTCCCTTGTCCAGATTGGTCAGGGTATAGTGGATAAATTCCAGTAAATTAGTGGTAGTGGAACGTCCTTCAGAGAATCCATATTGCAGGTGAATAATTCTATTTTTTAAGGACTGGGCAGTTTGCCATTAACTATCGCTTCAAATAGCTTTTTCGGAATGCATGAAAAAGGGGCAATCATAAAATGTGGAAATAGTTTTCCACGTACCTGGAAAAACTACAGTCTGAAGCGAATTATTAAGATTATTAAGCCAGAACAAATGGGTTGTAAGATTTAATGCTATTTTCGCCTTTCTCATATAGAAAGGCTATGCAATCGCTGTGAAAACCGACTTTACAACTGAGGCCCGGAGGGCTGAGTGTCATATACCATTCAACTCAGTTCGTCGAAATCACAAAATGTCTGTGTGTGTGACAAATAATGTCACTCAATATTCTCAAAGATAGCTGAACCGATTTTCACAAACTTAGATTCAAATGAAAGATCTTAAGGTTCCATACTTATGGTTAAGCCAATTGTCACGAATCATGATTAAAATTAAAGCTCTCATTGTTTTAAAATATATTATGCAATTTCATCCTGATGCGATTTCCGATTCCAAAGTTATAGGACGATAAGTGTCAAAACATTCAAATCGTCATTCAAAATGGCGATGCAACACTGGTACTCGACGGTACGTGCGGCTTTGCTCCGTTCGCAGCGTGCTCTTTGTTCAATTTCGTATAGCGTGCAAGTTTGCAACAATACAATTTATATTTTTAAGGTGAAAAAATGTGTTATTACAAGATCATGATAACGATGCTTTTCTATAAAAGTACACTCATTGACTTTCTCATAACAGTTCGGTTGAAAAGTTCGTATCGTTTAATAGAAATACACATTTTTTTGCCAAAATTCATTTTTATTATTCAACATAATTGCCATCAGAGGCGATACAGCGATTATAGCGATCTTCCAACTTTTCGATACCATTTTTGTAGTACGATTTGTCCTTTGCCTCAAAATAGGCCTCAGTTTCAGTGATTACCTCTTCATTGATTCTAAATTTTTTACCAGCGAGCATTCTCTTGAGGTCTGAGAACAGTAAAAAGTCACTGGGGGCCAAATATTGAGAATACGGTGGATGAGGGAGCAATTCGAAGTCCAATTCGTTCAATTTCAGCATGGTTTTCATCGACTTGTGACACGGTGCATTGTCTTGATGAAACAAAACTTTTTTCTTCTTCAAATGAGGCCGTTTTTTTAAATTTCGTCCTTGAAACGCTCTAATAACGCTAATAAGTTGCTTCGCCCGGTGCAGAGTCTGGATAACACTCATCAAGCCATTTTTTGGTATCGGCGGCATTTTTTTCATCAAAAAGTAGTGTTTCATCAACACACGAAATTCCTTTTTTCCATTTTTTTCACAATAACAAAAGTAGCTTCACTCAAAATGCAATATCTCACAAACTAATAATCAGACAGCTGTCAAATTTATACACGTATCTTTTGAAGGTTGGTACTAACTGAAAATGGTATGGATTTAATTCTAGTGGCGCCCTCTCATAGAAACGATACGAACTTTTCAGCCGATCTGTTATAGTGTCTGTGTGTGAGTATGTGTCAAATATTGTCACTCATAAAACAAAAAAATCTCGTAGTTCCACAGGTTGCTATTGAATTTCACGCGGTCATTTAGAGTGACGATGCAAAAAAGGGTAAAATTATTGTAGATTTTAATTGAAATTGATTCAATTCGTAGGCTATATTCGTTACTTACTAAACGAACGGACTTCGACTATAGTGGTTCCAAGTTCCCGGTGCCAGAAGTACCGGAAATAGTTGTCAAAAAAGTTTAAAACGAATTCACTCAATTTTCTCAGAGATGATTTGATCGATTTCCACAAACAGGCTCAAACCAAAGTTCCTATAGTCTCATAGGTTGCTGTTTACTTTCATCCGGGTCCGACTTCCGGTGCCAGAACTATAGGATAAAATGTGTTTAATTAAATTAAAATTAAAGAAAAATTCTTATTAACTTGACATAACTGTTTACAAATTGAAAAGGTTATGTTAGTTTAAACCCAAAGAAAGTTTCTTATTTTATTCAAGATTGAAAAAAAAATCTTCACAGAATCTTCTAGTGATATTTATTGAACTATAAGTAGTATGAGAAAGGCATCATTACACCACTAGGTGGATTAAAACAGTTCATTTTCATAAATATCGGTAAAATCCCACCAGAAGCGGCAATTTTAGAGATATACAATTTGTTTAGGGCATCTATTATGTCTAGCACTTCGATCTCATTTACATTAATATCTATAGTAAACTCTGGAAAGAAATTGAAATATTCACGATTACGATCATCTCAGGAAAGTTTGAGTAGAATTTAGCGAAAAGATTACAAATTTCCTGTGAGTTATTACCAAAGTTTTCCTGTAGATACATTCTTGACGGATAGTTTTCTGTTTTCAATTCGTTTCTAACATAACTAAAGAATTTTTCTTTGAATGCAGCATAAATTGTTGGACTTAGGTGGTCGCAGATGTGTATGTAATTCGATAAATTGTCACTGTTATTTTCTCTTTTGTACTTTTTATTTGCTTTTAGTTTCCGATTTCTCTAATATGCTCGTTATACCAAACAGGATACTTTGAATTATTTTCTCGTCTAATTTTCTTCAATGGAACATATTCAATTTTATTATCATACAACAGTGTTTGCATAATGTTCCCCATCGTTGTCCACTTTTCGTTGTATTTTGCCCCAATGCAAACGACCAGCAGCAGGATGACGCTATCGATCCTCTTTGAAGCGAAACTAGTTCTGTGAACGTCTCGCAATTGATTCAATACTGAACTGAACTCACGATACTGGAACTGAGCTTTGGAGCAGAACCAACCGGAACTTATTTATTTACTATTATTGTGTCCATCGGATACAAGATCTAAAGGGTGATTTTTTAAGAGCTTGAGAACTTTTTTAAACAATAAAACGCATAAAATTTGCAAAATCTCATCGGTTCTTTATTTTAAACGTTAGATTGGTACATGACATTTACTTTTTGAAGATAATTTCATTTAAATGTTGACCGCGGCTGCGTCTTAGGTGGTCCATTCGGAAAGTCCAATTTTGGGCAACTTTTTCGAGCATTTCGGCCGGAATAGCCCGAATTTCTTCGGAAATGTTGTCTTCCAAAGCTGGAATAGTTACTGGCTTATTTCTGTAGACTTTAGACTTGACGTAGCTCCACAAAAAATAGTCTAAAGGCGTCAAATCGCATGATCTTGGTGGCCAACTTACCGGTCCATTTCTTGAGATGAATTGTTCTCCGAAGTTTTCCCTTAAAATGGCCATAGAATCGCGAGCTGTGTGGCATGTAGCGCCATCTTGTTGAAACCACATGTCAACCAAGTTCAGTTTTTCCATTTTTGGCAACAAAAAGTTTGTTAGCATCGAACGATAGCGATCGCCATTCACTGTAACGTTGCGTCCAACAGCATCTTTGAAAAAATACGGTCCAATGATTCCACCAGCGTACAAACCACACCAAACAGTGCATTTTTCGGGATGCATGGGCAGTTCTTGAACGGCTTCTGGTTGCTCTTCACTCCAAATGCGGCAATTTTGCTTATTTACGTAGCCATTCAACCAGAAATGAGCCTCATCGCTGAACAAAATTTGTCGATAAAAAAGCGGATTTTCCGAATGGACCACCTAAGACGCAGCCGCGGTCAACATTTAAATGAAATTATCTTCAAAAAGTAAATGTCATGTACCAATCTAACGTTTAAAATAAAGAACCGATGAGATTTTGCAAATTTTATGCGTTTTATTGTTTAAAAAAGTTCTCAAGCTCTTAAAAAATCACCCTTTAAATGGACAATTAAAGTGGAAAAAACCCATTTGAGTTGAACTGTTCGTTTGTCATTCTCAAACGGGCGCAAAAACCACTATCTTATCAAAAACATAAACGAAAGTAATGAAACACAATGTAACTTAAAGCTAGTATCACAAATGTTCCTAATAAAATATCTTAAAAATTCAAATCACAGTGGATCGTTTCAGTTTTTTCGCGAAATGACTAGATGATTCACCAAACTCGAAAAGATCCTCAACAGCGGTGAAAGTTCGAATGGAAGCAGTAATCGATTCATTAAAGCCAAAACGAGTGCTGTGAAATCTCTGCTGAAGCAGTGATGTATTCCGCAGTGTCCTATTCGGTATCCGAAAATTTACTTCAGAGCGTAATTCAGGAGCATCAATTTCCCCATTGATCAGTTTTGCAATTAATAATGCTTGTTGGATTTTTCGGCGCCGATGAAGCGTATCGATTCCTAATAGTTGACATCTATCCTGATATGGGGGCAGATTAGCAGGATTTTGCCAAGGTAAGTTTCGTATTGCCAGACGAACGAATCGTTTTTGAACTCTTTCAATGCGTATGCTCCACGAAAGTTGATAAGGAATCCAAACTACTGAAACATTCTCTAGAATAGGCCGGACAAGTGAACAATACAAAGCTTTCAAACAGTTAGGATCTCTAAAATCCTTGGCGATTTTACTGATAAAGCCAAATTGACGTGATGCTTTTGAGATGATCTGTGATCGTTGTAAATCAAATGATAATTTTTCATCTAGCAGTATTCCCAAATCGCGAACCTGGGTAACTCCAGTCAAGACTGAGCCATCGATGCGATAGTCAAATTTAACAGGTCTCAGGGTACGGTGAAACGTGATCACCTGACATTTTGCGACGTTGATTATAAGTTTGTTTCGACTACACCAATCTACGAACGATTCAGGTGCATTTTGCAACCGCCAACAATCCTCCACAGTGCGAATAACGAGGTACAATTTCAGGTCGTCTGCATATGTCAGTATGCAATCAGTTCCCAAAACAAATGAGACATCGTTGAAATATAACACGAAAAGCAAAGGTCCTTAATTACTGCCTTGGGGAACTCCTGAGCTGTTAGAGAAAAGTGATGATGAACTGTTGCTCAATTTTACTCGTAGAACTCTCCCGGAGAGATATGAGCTCAACCAGGACACAAGATGAGCGGAAAATCCGAGGCGAGATAATTTGCTGAGAAGTATTGTGTGGTCAATTTTGTCGAAAGCAGCTTTTAGATCCGTGTAAATGACATCCATCTGAGCTTTAGCTTCCATGCTGGCAATACACTTTGAAGTAAGTGTTAGCAGATTTGTTGCAACTGATCTTCCTGGCATGAATCCATGTTGATCGAATGATATATAATTCCTTGCTCGATCTAATATAGCACTACTCACAATAATCTCGACAAGTTTCGATGAAGCGGAAAGATTAGTTATGCCACGATAGTTTACAACATTACGACGATCGCCATCTTTGAATATTAGGCAAATGAAGGATTGTTTCCATATCCGTGGGAATTTAGCTTGCTCAAATGATCGAGTGAAAATAACGCTTAGTGGTCCAGCTAAAGCGTCAATACAGCGACGTAAAATAACAGCAGGTAAGCCATCGGACCCAGGAGAAAATGAACTTTTCAGTTTTTTGGCAGCGCATTGGACCATCTCCGGAGTAACGATGAAAGTGTTTAAGTTTATCATGTCAACTGGAACATCCGAAACAGCAGCTTCCGTATCGCTACTTGAAGTGAAACTGCTCGAAAAAACACTAGCGAAATGCTTGGCAAACAGCTCATACGATTCCGAAACTGACACAGCAGTCTCATCGCCAAGAAATACATTCGACGGTACAGATGAACTTTTTCTTTTTGAGTTAACAAAACGCCAAAAACTTCTTGGGTTGCGTTTCAGTTTAGTCTGCGTACGGAGTACATATGATTTGTATAAACTTGCATTGAGAGCACGGTAGGCATTGGCCGAGTGATGAGAATTACGAACGTTAACAGCATTTCGTAGACGATGCATTTTTCGCTGATATGAGTTTCGCTTACGTTTTAATTGTCGTAGTTCCCAAGTGCTCCAAGCTGGGGTGACAGATGGTCTGAGGCGAGGTACATTTTGATCAAGCCAGCTATTTATTTCAAAGCAGAAGATTTCTGCCATAACATCAACTTCTCTGGTAGCAAACAATAAATCCCAATCTACATTGCTTAAATAAACGGACAAAGCAGAAAAATCCACCAACCGGTAATTCAATGGGCGCATGGCACCACTATCATGAAATGATGCACTTGCTTTACTTCCAGCTCAGTCAGCTGAGCAGGGTTGAATGTCATACAACTTAAAATGTTATCATAAATTGATGATGGCATCTAGCGAAAATGATGTAGATACGTTAGATACAACAAGAGATATTCACGATCAAATTCTCATCACTCTCTCAGAGGGTAAATTTTTGAGAAAGCGCCCCATAGGTTTGAAATCTCCAGAGCAACATCGCAATTGAAAAGAACACACATCATCGATGCCGGGCGACCACAGATCGCGCTACGGTAGTCCTCTACCGCAGAACTTCTCACCCCGGAAGCACGTTCGACCGTTCGACCGTTCGCCCACCAGTCCCAGCAGATGCCCTGGCCTTATTATGCACTGCAGCATGCGAGATCAATTAGGAAATATATTGCTGTTCGTTAGATGTTACAATATATTTCAAAGTTTTATTGTCCCCAACGGCGTCTGAGCAAGCAAGGTGCGGAGGATGTACGAAATGTTGGCCGGCACAAAAAAAAAAAAATAAATAAAATGAAAGAACAGTGCAATTGTGCGCGCACATCTTTGGCACAATGCAAAAGCGGTCAGCGGCAGCAGAAACGACTACCGATGGCAGCAGCCGTCGCAGATCTTTGTTTGCTGATTGAAGATGTCTTCCACACCGGGCACTGCTCGAAAAGTAGGAGGTGGAGCCCATGCCGGGCCAAGCGCTGGGAAAACTCTGTCCGGAAAACGGTACTCCTGGTGCCGTGCGCCTGCGTGAATGTTTTGTTCCTCTGCCGTCCCGGTACATAACACAAACTGGCGGCTGGCTGCAGATGGACTTGTTAGATATGGTTGCAAACTTTTCGAAACAAATTGTGATGCGTTGTTCGGTTACCGGTTTATGACGGGTTGAGTTTACACTTTAATGAGATACTATTATTCATTTGAATAGAAAAGGGATCACCGGAATGGGACGCATGCACGGGCTTTCATGCACGCTAGTGATTGGATGCAACATGGGCCCAGCAGGGAATGCAATCTGATTCTCTAATCCGCAATCTATCGTGACAGAAAGCTATGACCGTACGGATCAATTTATTTCTGAATTTGAAGAATCCCTTTGCCACACGGGTGACACAGCTTCAAAATCAGGCGGAACTAGTTTTGCAATGGACGCCAATGTAGGTGAGCTGATTTCAGATCTTGTGGAATTCAAAATAACACGTACTTCGTGAAACCTAGCTTGTAATCATACAGCCTGTGCTTTGAAAGCGTTGAATCACTCGTCAGGATCAGTCAGTGCTGTTTCCAAGTCCGTGAAGATTTATTGAAATCGCACTGATCTCATGTGAAACCAGAATGAGTGCTTTTCCAATCTATCGCAACCTCTCCAACCAACTAACCAACCAACCAACCATGGAGCTGGTTAATCATGGTTCAAAACGGAATTATTTACCAGCAATAGCTTATTACTTCGGCAGGAATCCATTTAGTGACCGTGCACTGGTTCGCATTTAATCGCCGACATCGAGACGCAACACGAGAAGATTATAAATTTTGACATTCAATTAAGCGATGAATATGTTATGAAGATTATCCCAGGACCTGCAGCGTTGCATGCGAAGAAACTATGCGATCAACGGCGAGCTTTGCGTCTCCGTCTGCGTCGTCAGTGCAATCAACGCTCAGTCTACTGGTACTGGTACTATCAGGAGCCACCGAGACCCACCAATAAACCATTATTAACAGCAGCTATAATATGCTACCTTTTTGACAAGAATTGCTATAAGCGAAGGGCACCGAAGGCTACAGACCAGGGCACCGTTTCGCTTAGTATCATCTGCAATGAGGGCGTTAAAGAGGGCGGAACTTGTCGAGATTCCTTCGCCTAACAGCCCAACCGAACGAACGGAGTAGTTTACATCTACGCTAACTAGCAAATTAATAACTATATACGGCAGAGATCACTGTTTCTCGGAAATCGACACACACCAGGAGGTGCCCCGTTGCTGCTCACAGGTCCTATGACAGTGCTAATCAATGATAAATCAGGTGCATTAATGGGGGTGATGCTTAATCGTCACACTTACAATTCATCGCATAATTTTTTATTATGTTTCATTCCGTTCTAGCGTTTCCGCGGGACATTTTTTTTTTCAGATAACTTGAACGATTGACAATTACATTATCAGTTTATCAGTATTTATAGATGATTGGCCTCGATAAATCCTTTTCATTCTGGGAATAGTGAGCTTTTGAATTCTCACCATAGTCGTCGAAAAAAATCAGGACAAAGAGGAGACACACTCGAGCTTAAAATTGTTCTATAATACTAGTAATACACCATTTTTGTACATTAATCCAGATTTAGAAAAGTCAAAAAGTTATAAACAGTGAATATAATTGTTTGCTCGTGTAACAAACAATGAAACGTGTGAAAAATATCTTGTTTTTTGTGTTTTTCGCAGAAATATTTCTCGGAACCACCATATGCAGGGTAACCAAAAAAAAAATTTAATAACACAACAAAATATTAAACTTGGGTTAAATTAAAATTTTATATACAAATTACAAAAATTGTATACATAACATACAAAAAGAAAAGTGAAAAATAATGCAAGAGCAACAAAATTCGTAAAAATAGCGAACATTAAAAAAAAGAAAAGAAAAAAAGGTTCAAATTGCAACACTTGATAATAACGAAAATTAAAAAAAAAATTAAAAAAAATATTGTAAGAATCGGAAAACAAATAACAAATTTGTTAAAAATTAAAAAAAATGCAAAAATATCCAATTGTGGAAAATTTCAAAACATCAAAAATAAACTTCACTTAAATCTGCAAAAACAGTACAAAATTGCAAAATTAGTAAAAAGCAAAATTAGCAAATTTCAAACAATCAGTATTAGATAAATTAACAAAAATAGCACAGTTTGCAAAAATCAACAATACCGAAAATAACATCAAAAATAAATATTGCAAAAATAACAAAAATAGAACTAATAGCAAGAATAATGAAAGTAGAAAATATTACAAAAATATCAAAATTAGCAGAAAACAGCAAAAATTGCAGTGTTAGCGAAATTGCTGGAATTGCAATTACCGAACTGATTACCGATCGTTCAGCTGTTAAAAGTTCGGTTAAAAATTACCGAATTCTGCGAAATTTGCTAAGTGTGTACCCAAGTAACAATTCGTATGCCTAATGGTTTTGATTGCAGTTTATAGAAGTTTTGTAATTGATTTTTCAATCACTACCTGTTTTATGACGACTATAATAAATGTCTCTTTTGACAAGTATCATCACAGTTTTTAAAGCTTCTATAAAACTTTTTACCCAGACCAACAACTGGACTAAAAATAAAACAATGTGTACTAGAATAAAACCATGCAAACGCTCTTAATATTGCTTTCAAACATTTTCTTTAAAACACTATTGTCAGTTAAATTCTTTCATAAATCTAGTTTTGTGTGTGTGTGCGTGTTCATTGGATGACAGTTTCACTCAGAGCAAATTTGAGGGTTCTAAAGTACATTTGTGACACATTTGTTGTGGGCTATTTGATTTATTGCTTCTTGGGTTAAGCGTAATTTGCATTAAAGAAAATTTCATGGCCGCCATTATGATGTCCTATACCGTAGCATTTATTGACATCAAATATACTTCGAAATGCAAAAACGAATAAAAATGATGGGCTTTAATGATTCATTTTCAGAACGTATACACAAGTTTTAATGCCACGAAATAGTTTTATGCAGAAATGACGAAGAATCTCAAAAAATAATTTTCAAAAATCATGGAGATTTACGCAAAAACTGCATTTATTTGAAGGCGATTAGTTATAATTCAAATTTTTATCCAAACATTCACGATAAAAATAAAAGCGCATGAAGTTTTTACGTTCGGAAAAAACCTCAAACTTGTAAATAAAATCTGATATATTCTGGTTGCATTCAAAGCAGACATGACACACACATAGCCATGAAAAATATTATCAAAACGACAATTTATTCATAGCGGAATTCATTCCTTCCGAATAATTTAAATGTTGATCGTAAAGCTGGTTTAAAATTTTTCTTGAATTTGGAGTTTTAACGCAGGTTTATGCTAATTCTTCACTTTGCTTTATAAACCTTATGAAGAAAGGTCCACTTGGCAGGAACATGCTCTTATAGAGGGTTTCAGTAGGCTTTCGTAGCATTGAAGATAGCTACAAGTATTTATTAATACTAAAAATGTTACTTGGGTAGTCACGTAACGACGCAAGAAATCTTTTTTGTTGCGAGTAAATAGCGATAAACTGCTTTCTGAATCATCGACTCGTTGCTGTTTTTGTTCCATCGAAAGCAATCGCGGCACCCACTTGGAAAAAACCTTTTTCATGCTCAATTTTTCATGAAGGATAGTAAATACACTTCCATATGGTATCTGTTTCATCTCAGCAATCTCACGGAGCTTCTCTTTACGATCTTTCATTATAATTTTTGTCACTTCACTCACATTTTCCGGTGTAACGACTTCCACAGGTCTACCCGAGCGTTACGCGTCATTTGTGTCGGTACGACCACGTTTAAACTTGGCGAACCACCGACAAATCGTTGCTTTTGATGGACAAGAGTCCGGATAACATTTTTCAATCCATTGCTTCGCTTGCACGGTGTTTTTACCCATTAAAAAACAATGTTTTATCAAAACACGAAACTCGTTTTTTTCCATTTTCTAAACAAACTACAAAACGACTTTACTCAAACTTCGATAACTCAGCTGTTTCTGGTCGGATCGACTTGACCAGAACCCGTTTCAAGCAAAGGTTAGTACTCTAGAAAGACGTGGTTACAGGTTTACTACGAGCCCCATCTCTGCTTTAGTCTCGGGACTTATTGATCCATGTGTTATCATATCTAAGGTATGGAAAATGTTTGCATGGTCTTCAAAAATTATCGATTCTAGTCAAATTTTATGAATTTTTTCATGACTATCCCTGTTAATGATATTTGCTACGCTTCCTCCCCTATAAAAATACTTATATGCCTATTTATAAAGAGCAAGGAATACCTTGTGCCGTTTTATAACAATTCGTGTAGTAGTTCCGGAGTTATGTCGTTACAAATATTACTGTTCTTTTTTTTCGAACTTACTACACTCAATCCCCTCTTTCCCCCCTCGAATATCCTTATAATCATATCGGATTTATGCCATTTCAAACAATAACACCCCCTTTTTAAAGACACTTGCTACATCCATCCCCCATATAATCATATATAAGGTATGCGAAATGTTTCCAAGGTCTTTCAAAAATATCGATTTTCGTCAAGTTATATGAATTTTTTCATAACCCCCCTGTTGATAACACTTGCTACGCTGCCTCCCCCATAAAAGTATTCTTATAACTTACTCTGAAGAGCAAGAAGTATATGTGCCAGGTTCGATAGCAATCCATACGGTACTTTCGGAGTTATGGTGTTACAAACATTACACCCCCCATTTAAAGACACTTGCTACATCCACCCCCGTATAGTCATACCTTAGGTATGATTTTGTGGTCTTCAAAACGTATTTATTCTCGTCAAGTTATATGAATTATTTGTTGAATTCTCCCCCCCCCCCTTTTTGATTACACTTGCTACGCTCTCTCCCCCCATGGAAATATTTTTAAAAGCATCTCTGAAGAGCAAGAAGCACATGTGCCAGGTTTGATAGCAATCCATTAAGTAGTTCCGGAGTTATGCCATTACAAACATTACACCCCCCTTTTTAAAGGCACTTGCTACATCCACCCCCATATAACCGTATCTAATATATGCAAAATGTCTCTATGGTCTTAAAAAATATCGATTTTTGTCAAATTAGACAAATTTTTTCATAACTCCTCCTGTTAAGGACACTTATTACGCTCTCTCCCTCATTTTAATACCCTTATGACCTTCTCAGAAGAGTAAGAAGTATCGGTGCCAAGTTTGGTGGCAATCCGTATAGTAGTTTCGGAGTTATGCCGATTTAAACATTACACCCCCCTTTTCAAAGGCACTTGCTACATCCACCCCCCGTATAGTCATATCTAAGGTATGCAAAATGCTTCTATGGTCTTCAAAACGTATCGATTCTCGTCAAGTTATATGAATTTTTTCATGGCGCCGCCCTTGTTTATGACACTTACTACGCTCCCTCCCCTATCAAAATACTCCTTAAACCATCTCTGAAATTCTAGAAGTGAATGTGCCAAGTTTGGTGCAATCCGTTTAGTAGTTCCGAAGTTATGGCGTTACAAACATACAAACTTACATCCATTTTTATATATATAGATTAAATTCAATTGATGTACGTGAAAAATTACTTGTAAAAGATGTTGTTGAAATTTTGTTAAATACATTTTTATGAAAAAAAAAATTCAATCGGTATGCGCCGAGAGAACGTAACAATAAAGCCAGAAATGTAAGTCTACCAGTAGAAGAACTAAAACAATTTCATAGTTGATTTGTTTGTTCAAAGACTAAACGAGAACTAAAGGTTAAGCGAGAGAAAGAAGGTTGAGCGAGCACAAAAAAATGTCATATGACATTTAACTGAAGAATTGTCTCGAAAAATGAACTATATTCTGAAAAAAAGTTTTTTTGAACCGTTCGCGAACGAATCGCCCACCTCTAGATCAGACCCAGTCAGCTTGAAGCGAAATCAATCTTCAGTTCAGCAACGCCATCGCACGGCGTCACATTCAACATATCATGTCAATTGTATTTTGGTGCGCACGAATTTGACATTTCTCTCCTCTACTTATATGTACGAGATTCGATGCGGACTCGCCTGAGGGTACCATGCTCGCAAAAAAGGATGTTGCCAATGATTTGTTCGGGAAATGGGAGAGCTGAATATATCTAGTTAATATGATGTCTTTGGTTGGTTAAAAATACAGAGGCGCTGGTACTATCTAATCATTCTGAAATTTTGAAATGAGCTCATTGCATCAACAATTTTTGATAACAACGGGCAGTGGCCTTCAAACGACAGTTCGACAAGTAGATAGCTGTAGTTCAAATGATGATGTTTTCGAATAAAGCTGTCAAATTACATAGGAATGTTTATTCTTCAGTTAATTTTCATTTATTTGCGGTTGAAATTTGAATGATTGAGGAATATTCCTTGAAAATAGGGGAAAAACATTGATTTCTTTTTGTTAGAATTTCAATAATTTTATTTAAATGTTTCGCTTGAGAATAAATCTCATTTTTTCGCATGGACGGAATGGCCCACAGATTGATAATGCTCAGTGCTTGAGCGGAAAAAGGTATAGAGCGAGAAGACTAGTGTTCGATGAATAGAGAAGATGTTTGGATGTTTGGTACCGGTCGGAAGACGGCCAGGATGTAGATCACGTTCGATGTAACACATGGATCAATAAGACCCGAGACTAAAGCAGAGATGGCGCTCGTAGTAAACCAGTAACCACGTCTTTCTATAGTACTAACCTTTGCTTGAAACGAGTCAATTTTTAAGTCGATCCGACCAGAAACAACTGAGTTATCGAGGTTGGAGTAAAGTCGTTTTGTAGTTTGTTTAAAAAATGGAAAAAATCCGAGTTTCGTGTTTTGATAAAACATTGTTTTTTAATGGGTAAAAACACCGTGCAAGCGAAGCAATGGATTGAAAAATGTTAACCGGACTCTTATCCATCAAAAGCAACGATTTATCGGTGGTTTAAACGTGGTCGTACCCACACAAATGACGCGGAACTCTCGGGTAGACCTGTGGAAGCCGTTACACCGGAAAATGTGAGTGAAGTGACAAAAATTATAATGAAAGATCGTAGAGAGAAGCTCCGTGAGATTGCTGAGATGAAACAGATATCATATGGAAGTGTATTTACTATCCTTCATGAAAAATTGAGCATGAAAAAGGTTTTTACCAAGTGGGTGCCGCGATTGCTTTCGATGGAACAAAAACAAGTCAATGAAAACAATGGCGAAATCAAACGAATTGAGCTTTGATCTGCTTCCCCACCTCCCATACTCGCCAGATTTAGCCCCCAGTGACTACTGGCTCTTTGCTGATCCTAAAAAAATGTTCCAGGGAAAAAGATTTGGCTCAAATGAGGAGGTCATCGCTGAAACTGAAGCTTATTTTGAAGCGAAAGATAATTTTTTTTATAAACATGGTATTGAAAAATTGGAAAAACGTTGGAACCATTGTATCACTCTAAAAGGTGATTATGTTGATGAATAAAAAAAAATTTTGCAAAAAAAAAAAATGTTGTTTCCATTGTTAGTCTCGGGACTTATTGATCCATGTGTTAGCTGAAAACCATTTGAACTTTCAATGGGTGATGTGACACTTATTTTGCTGATCTGTTCAAATGAATCAAATACTTGACTACTCTACTCAGAAAAATTCAGGAAAAATTACATTAGGCATCGGAAAGGTTATGGTGCCTCTCTGTTCGAAACATTACACGGGAAAATGATCACTCCTGTTCCGGGACAAACAAGCTAAACATTTAACCTAATTTAGAAAAAAAAAATCAATACCCGATCAAACGCGACTCACAACTGCGCCAGTCATTGCAAACATTTTGACCTCGTTTACTCTCCTCTGATTAGGCAGTAATTTGGAGCAGTCGGTGCCAGGTGTGAAAGCAATTTGCAAGAATTTTTCCTACATCGTCATTCAATTTAGCCACCGTTGGACGAAATGCTTCGACACAACACGGCACAGCACAGGTACAGTCCGGTTCATTCCGGTGCATATATGCCACGGTACGGTACGGTATGGCTCTGTTCTTCTCGTCGGAACCTCTACCGGTGGCCACAGAAAAAAATGCAATTCTACGATCAGTCTGAAGCCACGACATAGGTGGCATTGGTTGCAATTCGCAGTTCGCCGAGCAGTGGCAAATTAGAAACCGTTGCACCCGTCAGCCCGGGGGCCCCGGGCAGCCTCCACTCAATCCGGCATTCGGTAGCCGTTCCATGGGTGAAAAATGGAACCTAAATGTAGAGCACCCGGGAAGGAAAGTGTATACAAATAAGTGCCAAATAAGGCAAACAAATTAACTTTGCATAGTTTTCACCATGTCATCGGGGGCATCGGAAGTGTATCACGAATTAAATGCACATTCCGCGACGACGGTGTCCAGAGTGCACCAGCTTTCACACTTACCGATTCGTGGCCGTTCGTGGAATATCTGGATCGGGTTGAGTTTTGTTTTTTTTTTTCTTTTTTTCTTTTTTTTTGCAATTAGTTCTTCTGCTGTAGAGCTTGCTGATGGTAGCGAGCGACCACCGTTCGAATGGAACAGAAATCAAGTTCAGTTGGAAAAAAATGAGGGATACGACAAAAAAAAACCTGAACCGGATTAATTCAATTTGCTATGCTGTGCTATGCTAAGCGTGCGAGAAGTCACATGTTGCTATACAATGGCAAATTTAATCCTCCTAGTTCATGTTTATCGAAGGTGTAACGTTTTCCGGAATGGGTAGTTTATTGTTTCCCGCGACTTCAGGGAGCATCGAAGTAAGTATCTTTTGTTTCCACTTTCAAATATTTATTCTTGTTTGCCTATTTTCCATCATAGTAACACTTCCCATAGCCCAAACGGAATAAAATGTTTCAAGTTGGTACTAATTTCGTGTCAAATTATGCACAACAAAAAAAAAATAATCACCTACCTCCTATTAGCATCAATTAGAGGATTCATATCGCCAAATTATCGTCCGAGGTCTCAGTTACCACTCAGAATTGGTACTTTTTCCCCCCAATGAGCGCCCTTCGGCGAAACGCCCCCCCGTTGAGACCGTTGCGGGAGTTTTCAAACAAAAAAAAAAAACCGCAAACAAACGACCCACGGGCACACTTTTCAGATTTTAGCACATTTCATCGTGATCAGATAGTTTTCATCTCCGACCGGTACCGGTCCGAAAAGGGAACCGGCACCGACGCCTTCTCATTTGAGTAAAATTCGTTATATTTTTTTTTTGCGTGTGATCGGATCTAATGTAAATTTTTCTCTCCGACTCAACAAGCCTGCGTAAGTTGGACAGAAAAAAAACCGGACCCGCTGCGGTTCTCTTTTATTAAGCAGCGCAAGCCGTTTTTTTTGTTGCTGTTGTCGACCATATTTATTAGGAGAGGAAGTGCAATTAGAATATCTCGCTACACACAATGGCGAATCGGTTACAGCGGATTAATTATTGCTTTTTGGGCGCTCTTATTTAAGACGTGTGCTGTTAGTGGCCTGTTTCCGCCTTGTTTTGTCAGTTGGTCATGTTTTACGGTGGGATTGTGCCAATTCCAGCACACAGGGCCAGACCCATGCCCTGCTTAAGGCCCCGTTCAGTTAGCTTGTCTCAACGGGGATGTGCTTTCAGAAAGCATCATCATCGGTCCGTGTATGAGAAAATCAATTTCTGTACGCTTTCCAAACTCTGAAACGTATCCGATTTATTTGATAAATAATCTCGGCTGTCAATATGGAGTCCAATTGGACAAATCCAACTATATTATATATCAATATTGATCACTCCAAAGAATTCAATACCAATCGAAAAAAGACATCACAGTTACACCTTCTCGTGACGGAAGCAAAGCCCTGGCATTACATTCCTTCCGTGAAATTTGGCCTTTCTGTTTCAACAGACTTCGCAGCCGATTCATAGTGTACAGAATCATTGCATGGCTAGTACTACGATCCTACTGATACTAAGGCTGTAAACCATTTCGCGGCTAATTTTAACTTTTGGTTAAAATTTGTCGAGTAGTTAAATTTAACTGCGACCCATTTCAAAATTTGACGAACGGAAAGTTATTTGGGTTTATTTTCCACTGGAAATAATTTCAACTAAAGAAATAATATTAGAATTTTCATTGCAAGATTTTTTTTCAGTGTCGGAAAATAACCACCGATCTGTCAAAAATAACCATGCTCTCGCCCGCTTGTGAGGAATTCTGGCAACCGTCAGAAGGCTGGCTGCATTCCGGCTGCTGTCAAAATTGTCCAGGCGAAATTGCGTCATTATCTCGCCGTGCGTGTCTTGTTTATTTCCCTTCTCTTTTTTTCTTTTTTTTATTCGACTTCATTTGATATTCGTCAATCCCGCATGTACGACCAAAAAAACGAATCTTGAGACGAGGTAAATGAGATTGAAATATGGGTATGTTTGGTAGTGAGAAAGCAATGTTATTGGCAATAACATTGTCCATGATTAGTATATATGAAGGGCAATAAATTATTGCTTTTCATATGTATCTTTTATTGTAAAAATAAAACTAAGACGCTAAAATGTAAAACCGATTTAAAATGTAAACCGATTCAAACGATGGCAAGAATCCGACAGAAAAGAACCGTTAATACGACCGCTAGGCGAAATTCTCTGCCGGAAACGGTTGTTGCATTGTTGCCAGACTTTTGCCGGAATTCTGGCAGAAACAATAAAATGTAGTTTCGCCTACAAAAAATACGATAATCAAAATAACAAACCGTTCAAAGTTCTGTACAGAATTAGAATTAAACACTGATAAACTGGTGGTCAACTTTACTGAAAATTAAACTACCTGATATTGTGTATTTATACCAGTGGAATCGGAAACCATCCTCATCATCATCATCATAAATCTGAACCTGGGCAAGTGGATTGATTTCTAAAATTTGTAATACTGCGGAAATGTTGGCGAAATTCTGGAATTAGCATTACGATTAATTCGTTTCGTTCTGCGTTAACATGAATTTTACATACACTTATGTCAAAAGGGCACTTTAACGTATTCAATAAAAATCGAAAAAGTCATCACAGTAACACCATCTCGTGACGGAAAAGGCTATTAGTTCAGTCATGTTCAATAGTTAACGTTTAGCGTGCACCCAGAGGTGAAATGTCAAAAATAATTGAGCATG
This sequence comes from Malaya genurostris, assembly GCF_030247185.1. Classification (NCBI taxonomy): domain Eukaryota; kingdom Metazoa; phylum Arthropoda; class Insecta; order Diptera; family Culicidae; genus Malaya; species Malaya genurostris. The sequence continues at coordinate 29,836,223 of NC_080570.1, forward strand.
ATGTCCACATAGAGGTGTGAATATTTTCACATTTAAATGTGTTTTTTTTCTGACGAAAGCATATATCGCCTATAAATAATGTAGAATTATGCTCTTTTAGACCTATCGTCTTCACTTTCAAGAGTTATGAAGTAGGATTTAACCAGATCCTGTCAGCTTGGAGCGAAATTAGTCTTCAGTTCAGCAACGCCATCGCACGGCATCACATTGAACATATCATCAAAGATAAATAATAAAGACGTGCTTATAAATATTTTTAAAAAATGTGGTTCGTTCCCGGTACCTTCTGAAATGACCGCACTCACCGCTTGGTGGAGCGCGAGATTAATTGCATTGTTATCATTTCAACCAGAGATGCCAGATATTTTCATAGAGAATCTGTATTGATTCGTATAAAATATCTGTATTTATCTGTATTCGCTAATAAAATGAAATTTCTGCAATACAATTATGTTAAAAGGTGTTATTCCAATAGATTATGGTTATAGAGTGGTATATTAAATTTCATATCTTATATTATATTCATCGACGAAATTTTATAGTTTTTTCCTATCAACAACAATTGAATTAAGGTGCCATATACTTGTCTAATTTGAAAATGTTCACTTCATAAGTAGAGATGGATTTCCAAATCCCAATATGCAACGTCAAGTTAGGTAATACAACTGTCAGTCTGGCAATAATGTTTCACGATGCCAAGGCTTGTCTAACTTTTAAGTTCAATTTAGTTACAAATTTTAATATAAGTGGATTTCAGTGTTCTTCATTAAATATCTGCTCAAAAAATATATATTTTAAAAAGAGATTTGTACGTTGATTCCTAAACGTTTATCTCGTCATTGCAATCAAATACTAATAGATAGTTTAATTTTTTCCTTCATACTTTTGGTGAAATCTGTATGAATCTGCATTAAATTTAAGAAATCTGTAAGAAATTTGTACTCTGTATTAAATCTGTATGCGCATGTAAAAATCTGTATAATACAGATAAATCTGTATAAATGGCATCTCTGATTTCAACCAAAGTGTGCCATAAAATCTCAATATATACCGATTATATATAGCTACCGATTCGAAAGAGTTCTCACGGTTTGACATTTGCATTATGGATGTATGATGGGAACTTAGCAGTGCAGCCAATATATCACCATTGGTGCCAGTTTCACGGAGGACCGTAGATGTGCGCCAAATAAAGATCGTGACTGTCATGTCTGGAAATTCGTTTGTGATATCTTGTCAATTGTATTGGTGCGCAGTGTTGCTATTTTGACGTACACGAATTTGACATTTCTCTTCCCTACTTCTATGTACGAGCAGAGATGCCATTTATGCAGATTTATCTGTATCATACAGATTTTCACATACGCGTACAGAATACAGATTTGATACAGATTTTATAAATTTAATAAGGATTTCCCAGGAAGCAAAAAAAAACTTTTTCGTATGAGCAATCTATTAGTATTTGATTGCAGTGACGAGAAGCAAAGTCTTGGCATTACATTCCTTATGTGGAATTTAACCTTTCTGTTCTAACAGACAGATGAAAAGAATTATTGCTCATTGAATCTACCATTCTACAGCCATAATGTGTTGGAATAACATCTTTTAACAAAAAGAAAATTGTCATTTTTATAAATTGCCCCTTGCTGTGAACTGTTTTGCGAATAGTTTAAACTTTCAGTCAAAATTTGAAATTTCGATATTTACTTTCTGAAAAGTAATTGAACTTTACTCAACAGACGAACCATTCAAAAATTCGACAAATAGAAAGATTATTTGGCACTAAAAAACTGTTAATAAATAGTATGATAAGTGCAATACAGTAAGCAAAAGAACAAGTTATACTTATTACTTTTACTTCAATTGATAGCTCTCGTCGAGGCGAATTACGGTTCATTCAGATACTAAATTATTTTGTTTTGAAGCATTTATTTATTTATTAAACAACCTGATAATATATCAGTTCCCAGTACACATGTGACAGCCACCAACAACAATGAAGCATCACCTTCAACGAAACCATCAGTATCCCCTATAGAACAAAGTACACCAGCTGCAGGTAACAACTTACCCTCCCACCAACCAGCAACTGCAACCAATGTACAACAAGACGCATCTACAGCAACTCTCAACGAGTCCAAGAATCAGGACAAATTGGCTCAAATGGCACGTTCCCCTTGATATTTAGAGATTTGTGTCTTGAAAAATGGCACAGTAACAAAAATGTAAGCCAATCGGCCACGTAAAGCTTTTACGCAAAAAGGCCAGAATAAAAATTTTATTATAAAAAAAAAACTGATATTATATATTTAGATCATCGTAAATATAAAATATCTCCAAGAAACGATCTCACCAGGCTCATTTTTTTCTGATCGCTCTGCTGTCAGCAACGCGAGATGTAACACGACCACTAAAAGAATAAAGTAAAAACACTCGCGAATGGATCCGCTGCAGACCAACCCTAGATCGTCAGTCTGAATGACACGATTCACTTGTAAACTTGCACACATTCCATAGAAATCCGACAATACCGACAATGACATGCAGACGGCGCTTCGATCGGTTAACAGGTTAACATCGATGAATTTCGGGGCGGTAAATTCTCAGTTTCCGCCGCTTGAGCATCTTTAGTTTCGCGGTTCAATTTTATTCAATAAAAAGTACTCTCACTACTAAACACACACTTGCACACCTGCACTATCACTCAAAATAACTATTTCAACCCAATTTTTAACTATACGTAGCAAACAACACATTGAAATTATACTTTTTTGAGAACAGCACTAGGACACCGCATCGCACTCTTAGTGATGCCAACTCCCAGAAGTGGAAAATGATTTTTCTCACACTAAAATTTACTTTTCGCTTGAACAAATGACGTTGTAAATAAGTTATAAATGATTTTACAAAACAAAATTTGATTTCCCTTGTATTTTGACAGATAAACTTACAATCACCATCCTCGCACACGTACGCCTCTAGCTGTGAAACACAACGTTAGATCGCCCATTGACAATTGTTGACTATATTCAAAGACATCATATTACCAAGATATCCAGCTCTCACGTTTCACGAACAAATCATTGGCAACAACCTTTTTTGCGAGCATGGCACCCTTGGGTGAGTCCGCATCGAATCTCGTACATAGAAGTAGAGGAGAGAAATGTCAAATTCGTGCGCGCCAAAATAGTAGTACTGCGCACCCATACAATTGACATGATATGTTGAATGTGATGCTGTGCGATGGCGTTGCTGAACTGAAGATTGATTTCGCTTCAAGCTGACAGGGTCTGCTATATTTCAGCAGGGCCCATGAAAAGCAAGAAGAACTAGAATGGGAAGCCAGTTGCCTCATCTTGTCTTAGGTTCCAATCAGCCATCTGACACCGGTATGTTAGTGCCACTGCGGTGGCACGATTGTCATCTGCATACAATTGGCTTGAAGCCGAAATTTTTTGTTCTAGTTCGCTGTCAAATGCTGTGTTCACACATTCACATTTTTCTTCATGCGGTTGCACCAACATAAGGAAACGATTTCGATGCTTGCTTGCTTGAGCGACCACCCCTGGTTGCTACACCGTTACTGATCGGGATTAGCTGAAATTGTACAGGAAATTTCTAGATGATCCAACCTGGGACTGGTAATTCAATGTACATCTTCTGGTAATCCCAGAATTCATTGATTAGTACCGGCGTCGGCCAGGCCCGAACGTAGATCGTCTAAGGAATGGGAAGGGATGTTAGTCTAACACTTGTTGTTACTAGAGGCCGTATATACTACTGCGCACTCCACGAGTGTCACGGGAGAAAGATATTTGTTAGTGAAAATTTCAGTATTGGTATTATTCGCGCGCGACTCAGTATGTTTCGGTTTCAAGATGCTTGGATGCACCACTAAACTCACTGACTCACCGAGTGAACGTTACAACAATATCCTATATTGAAGTCCCGGGAAGTCTTGATTCACAGCTCTTATTCGAGGAAACTGAAGAAATATTTGCAATACTATCGCGTAAAGAAAAAAAACTTTCCTATTTTTTATAAATGAAATTACAGGATAAAATAAACGAGTGAATAGGATTTAGACAAAATAGTTGATTCATAGCATTGACATATTCTAAACAGTTGTTATAAGATCATTTTAAATTACCAAATAAAGGTCAACAGATTTCTCGCGCGTCTTGATTCTGTATTATCTCCGCTTTATTATTTTAATTATTTATTAAAATTATTAATTGGTTATATTGGTTGATCTGGGCAGCCGGCTACCGAGAAAAATATTAATTTATTGTTTGAAATATTAATATCAAGTGTTTTTTTTTACTATGTATTCAATATATCGATATATGTTATCTCTGTTATTAACTTTGTAATATCAATGGATTTGCGCATTAGTTGATTTTTATCATTCAATTTACAATCCTGAAAGACAATCAATAACATGGAAGAAGAAAACATTCCAAATAAAACTTTTCTTCGAAGCTAGATGGAAATTGATAGGTTGAATGAAGAGATAATTTAGTAAAATAAAGTAATCAGAAGTGAAACATTGAAAATATCTGTTGACAGAAAGGAAAAAGAAACTCCTGCAATTGTCGCCATTTACGACATGGAAGCAGGAAGCCAATGGATCTACTCTTGGTTCATTATTTTCCGCCGGATTCCACACGGCATCTAGGCTGGTACTGTCCGGAGAGAGCTAATAGGTACTATAAATCTCTCTAGTGGACCCCAGCCCCTCATAAGGAAACGATTTCGATGGAATATAATCAAACTATAATTAACCCCAATTTATTTTTCTTATTCAAAAAGGTCAAATTACTTGTTTTATAGAGAATACTAGACTAGAGTTATATTTATATTGGGTTTGAAGAAATTAACTTTTGACACCAGTGTGATTTGGTTGTATGGTATGAACGTAGCTTAACATATTGTTGACAACAACGCTACCAAAACAAAATGCGTCGGTTTCAGAAACCAGCTTCCATACCAGAAGGGTGGTTAGTACCAGCCATTTGAGAGTACACCGATTACGTTGAGCCGCTCGCGCTTCGAGCCCCAAACACTGCGATATTTTGATACTCATCGCAACTCTCAAATTGTGAAAATTACTTCCACTTGATGTCACAAAACAATCTGCTGTATTTTAGGTAAACCGACAAGTTATTGTGAGAGGGTCGACCCAAAATTCTCTAATTGTTCGTAAAACAATTGCATCATTGATTGTTTATTTATGTTACAATTAGCTGATTTTTAAGTGCTGATTTTAATCTCATCAAGATAACGTCGTGACAGCGTGCCGGTTCCAACCGCCTTGTGATAATTCATGGTTTTATACACGCTGCCATGAAATTGTTTTATAATTTCATTATTCTCTGGGATTTCTCGAAACAAATCCTCTGCTCGCCGAAAAAACGGGACATTACTACTGAAACAGCTACTGCACTTTTGCGAAACGCATGTCTACGTATCTATATTGATCTTTCTTGTACTGTAAATCTGCTCCGTTTTTCATGTTGCATTTATCAAGATGCAAATAGTAGGGTATCGTTTACTCAAGACAAAGAAAACATTTGCATGATTCGTTTTAATTCCCATCATTTGGCAATATGGAAGGTGTTTTGAACGTGAAGCCGCTGGTCGCAAAATGGTTATAAGTGTTGCCAACTATAAACGTTGGTCGAATGAGTCTTAAATTTATGTTGCAGAACTGCAGGATATGTCAGTACTAAAAACTATCTCCCCAGTCCATCTGAACTTGCTCATAATCATCATTGTTTTGGTATTCGTTCGTGCAACGGGGGTTCATTAAAAACGACAATGATGATCATCAAGTACCGAGCTCAGATTTAAATTGGAACAAATAGGCAATCAATTGTTTTGACAGCGTTTGCATGCTTTGGTTTATGTTACTGCTGCTGCTGCTGTCGTTTCCCATTCCCAACCATTGAATCCCTGTACCTATATGAGGGGTAAGGGTTTTGAGCTGAAATGGATTCATAATAATTTGCGTACCCTTTTTGTATAAAAATAATAAAAGCAAACGAGATGTGGAACGGTTTTCTGAGGGACGCCAAACAGAATAAAGCATTCTCGTACGCACTTGAATGGCCCATTAAATGTGGATATAAATTTGCTAAATTACAAACCAGTAACTAGAGTTTCCCAGCAGTCCCAGCTGGAGCGTCTGTTTACCGAACAAAAGGAATGCACCGTTCAGCCATGAACCTATGAACAGGCAAGCAAACAGTCAGGATGACCTCAAAATCAGTGGAAAAAACGCAACCGTTTGATTGAAGGCTGCCTTGTGTACTGTCACTCGCGGGAGCTTGGTGACATTTTCCTCCGCTAGTTCGTGAGCCGTGTGATAGCATGGTACCTCGGTGATGGTGCTACTCCGGTATTGTTTCGAAAGGAAACAAGTGAATTAGCGAAAAAGATCAATCATGTTGCGCCTGTCCCGGGCACCGGCATGCGAAGAGAGCTGTCACCGTCAGCGGTTCAGGACTTCGGTACGGCTGGCAGACGGTACATCCCTGAGGCTGAGATAGGTTCGTGAAGATCTCACTAATTTTCTGCCTGTCTTGTTTTGGGGCGAACTGCGCAACGGTTGGTTATGTCTCCGAACCACGTCGCCATGTGTCAGTTGGGAATGTTCTCCTCCGGCCTCCTGTTCGGTTGGCAGCTTCAACGGCCTGTCACCGAGTCAGATCGTGATTTTCAGTGTAGTGAAATCTTTATTTGGGCTCGATTATTCGGGTTAATATCTCCGATCTAAGTTATTGCATATGACTCCATAGTCAGGCTGTCAATTTACTGGGACATCCACACAACGTTTTTGACACTAGAAATAATTTGAAAATAATCAGATTTAATTATTTGGATTGACAATCGCCATCACCGAATTTTCTCTTGTATTTCAAAGACTCAGTTGTGTTCGCAATTTGCTCCAACATCCGTGATAAACTCAACACCAGTAACGTACGTATGAGAATCGTTGCCAAATTCCCATCCAACCATCCAACTGGGGAACAAACATCGCAACAAACTGCCATCGTTACCGGGACCGGGTATGAATAGCCCATTTGCATCGGCACGCAGTTATTCCGCCGTTTCTTCGTTATCAGTCACCATCAGCAAACAAACAAGAATTGCACCCCTAATCTGCCAAGATCTTGCATCTCTGCAGCGAGCGGGTCAACCGAATGCATTGTGTAGTGGATTCCACCCGGAACAACGGTAGTTCGCCGGAATTGCCTTGCATAAATAGTATCCCAACCGAACGAAGCGCGTGCCTGGCATCGTGACATTGCGCAGCAATGGGAAAAATCGCTGGTCATAGGGTACCCCGGGATGGGCTCTTCTGGAGGCCATTAGAAGGCATGAAATATTGCACAGTGGGAAAAAGAAACTTACAATAGGGTGATTTTTGTTTTAATGATGTTGGATTAGGGTTTTCAAAATATGGTAAGCTCCAGCTCAAAAGCACATACATATACTGTTCAACTCAACGAACTGAGGCGAACGGTATCCGACAATTGGGTTTTTTTTTGGGATTTTTTTATCAATCCGCATGTTTTTTGTATGAATATTTTTCGGTGTTTCTAGTTTTCTGGAAATTAATTTAACCCTCAGGGTACGGACTATAAAAAAGTTACGTTCAGTACGGACAGGGTTAGCCTAACCCGGCGACTTTGATTGGGTGTATATCGAGCTGTACTTTGTCAATTTGAATAATTTTTTGTTTATTTTGTGTGAAATTGTCTCAAAAATATAATAGATTTGTCAGATTAATCATTTAACTGATTGAAAAAAAATTATAATGAAAAATGTGAACGGGTCTTGAATTTTTTTTGTAAAAAACGTTTTTTCTTCAAAATGCTGTAACTTTTTGAAAAAAAAAAAATATTAACATTGTATAACTCGCATTTGAAAGGTAAAAAGTAGTTCTTACAAATGTCCATAACGGTTTTTTGATTTATTCCAAAAGCTATATTTTTTTGAAAAATGAAAATACGCGTTTTTTCGAGTTAGCGAAAAAACGTTATTTCGTTGATTTATGATGATAAAGGTTAAAATTAATTACTTTGAGCGTAAAAAAATTGTTTCTCAGATATTGTTGACTAGTATCATATAAATAAATACCAAACATAATTGTTAAAGGCGAATATTTATTATTAAAAAGTTACACAAGTCATGTTACATAATATTGCCGCACTCGCAGCACAGTTTCGCTACGTGCTCTTTACACATCGCCTTATGACATCTAAGGCACTTATAATAGTGATTCGACGCGTTGCCATGTTTTTAATGCGTGTTCTTTAACAAAAAATTACAAGAAACAAAATTTAATGAGTTATAATTCACTACGAGCAGCAAAGATTTCGATATAAGACGTACGTTCAAGTGATTGAGATCTACTACAATACTTCGCTTACACCATGTACAACGCGTTATTTTGAGGTTAGAATCTACAAAATTAAGTAAAGAGTACGTATTCTTACTTACCTTTTCATTCCTCAGCGGCAAACAGACGAAAATTAAAACTTAATTTTTTTGAAAATTTTGGATTTTGTAACGTTCGATACGGACTGGGTGTACCACACCCGAGCACAATGTTTATATGTGTCTAGCTCGGACACAAAGCGGATACTGACTCTGCCGCTTGGGCCTCTAATAGTGTGTACCTATAAGTTTTTTCCCCCCCTGGTCCGGACCCCCCTCGCCGACTTCTCTTCGTATGGCGCTTCTTTCAAATTTCGCTCGGGTTACGGTAACCCAGTCCGTACCCTGAGGGTTAATGCCCGTCGTGACAGTTGAAATCACAAGATTGAAATTTCAATCACTCACAAGCCTGTAATTTTGTAACTGCAAGTCAGATCGAAAATAGAAATTGTACGTAACCATAAAATTATTCCTTTGAGTCTAAACATTCCATGAGATGTTGAAGTGAGTTCCACTTTAGAGTTTTGGTCATTATTTACGGTACTTTCCGAGCCGGTTCAAAGGCCAGCATATCCCAATACAATTCGTACAGCGATAAATCAATATGACGAATAAATTGGAAAAGTTTGGAGTTTAAATTTGAAGATTTTCTGGTATCGTCATCTTCTATTACGGTTTAAATTAAAAAAAAAGGTAAAAAGCATCACTCTGTAATTCCTGAATTGGAAGTCGGAATTGGATAAAATTCACCAATTTTGTATGGGACCATGATTCTTTTAATTTGAGTTTTTGTTTATAAAATTTGGTTTTGGTCTTCTTTGAAAATACGATAAAGATCCTCTATTCCTGATACTTTTGGAACCCGAATTCGAAAATCGGTGTAGCCAAAGTTAGTTAAATTAACCTAAGGGATTGTAAATCATTTCATTTGATTAACATTTTTTGAAAATCTTTTAGAAATCGTTTATTTGGTCATCGACTATCGAAATCTGCAAACCCGATTGACCCAATTAATTTATGTGAAATTGAAATTGTCATATTCAAATGATTATGTTGCCAAAAACGAGCCGTACTGAAATCGAAACGATACAAAATGTCTGGAAAAAGGATGCTTAGAAACAGTAGCATACAACAGTAATAAAAATCATGTCTCGGCTTCCTCCCAAGCATCACTATATCATACAGCGCTCAAAACTTCCACTGCTGGGATAGAGGAAAAAGTCGCAAAAGTTAGTTAAAAATGGACAGATTTGAACAACCCATGGCTAGTTGTATAGCTATTACCGTGTTAAATCTAAGTCTCAGAACATATTTTGATTCCTAGAACTGTTATTGTCAGATATTGTCAAAAGAACTGAAAATTTTGACATTAAACTTCGTATAACTCGATGTCGAAGTGTTCACATATGATCGAAATGATATCGTTTGACAATCAAGTTGTCATATTGAATGTCCCCATTAGGAGTAAGATCAATAACATTGCTATTCTCTTCTACAATTCAATCAATAATTGAAGTCTCGCATTTATCGGTCTCCGAACGCCAATATTCTATGATAAAATCAAAATTATAATGATTGTTTATTGTCACCCTCAAAGTGACGTTCATAAATGAGCGCGTTCGATGCCATTATCCGTGGTGGTAGTTGCGATTTTTGACAACTCGACATATTTATATTGTTTATTTATGCCCGGCCTTGACCTACGGTCGTTCGCCGGAAATTCAGACGATCAGTCAATTTCTGTCAACGTGAACGGAACCTCGCCTGTAGTTTAGATTATTTTAAAACTTTTAATATTGAATCGAATCACATTCCGGGCGAAAAAACGTTCCGTGAGGTTGACAGTGTTTTAATTGAAGAATCTAACCAACTCTTTTGCGATCGCTGCGCTGCTCGAGTGGCGAGCTTTGAACTAAGCGATGGTGATAATTTTCAGATTTTGCTTAAAGATTCTAACAAAATGCAGGGTTTTTATTTTTTTTCTCATGAATCGAATACTAACATACAAAAACGTGTAAAAATTTGATAGAAAAATCGATCATTAATGATTCAGTTACTTTCCGCGGTATGTTTGATTGATATTTATGGAGAAATCGTAAGATGAAATATCAAATTCGAAGAAGTGAGGTTGGGTACTGTTTTCATATCTGGGATTTTCTTTGTTTTTTGGGTTGGATTTTGAGATAAATTGATAAATTATGATTATTTACTCATGTTTTATCATCTAAATCAAATCTGTGCCAGTGCCATTCCTTGCCTGTTGCCATGGATATAGAAAGCTCTATATCAGGTGTTTTTCAAAGAAGGCCAAATCTTACGAATGTAAACAAATCTAGTTTCTCTCTCCTAAGAATAAATGCTTCAAAATTCTACATTGAAAAACTGTCATTCCACTAATTTACGTAAGCATCGCCCTCCGTGTTCAATGCTAACAATATTTCGATACTTCAATTGCTAGAGAGGAAACTATTTATTTTCGTTACTTTATATGGTTTCGATTTTTACTACTAGAAATAGTAAATGAGTTGTTAAAATTACCCGCAGATTTGTCTTCGCCGCGGAAACCAGCCAATTTCACGAAAAATGCGCGTGGGCATAACTTCGTATATGATTAACACATGGATCAATAAGTCCCGAGACTAAAGCAGAGATGGCGCTCTTAGTAAACCAGTAACCACGTCTTTCTAGAGTACTAACCTTTGCTTGAAACGGGTCAAAATTTTAAGTCGATCCGACCAGAAACAGCTGAGTTATCGAGGTTGGAGTAAAGTCGTTTTGTAGTTTGTTTAAAAAATGTAAAAACCGAGTTTCGTGTTTTGATAAAACATTGTTTTTTAATGGATAAAAACACCGTGCAAGCAAAAAAATTAATTGAAAAATGTTATCTGGACTCTTGTCCATCAAAAGCAACGATTTGTCGGTGGTTCGCCGAGTTTAAACGTGGTCGTACCGACACAAATGACGCGGAACGCTCGGGTAGACCTGTGGAAGCCGTTACACCGGAAAATGTGAGTGAAGTGACAAAAATTATAATGAAAGATCGTAAGGTGAAGCTCCGTGAGATTGCTGAGATGACACAGATATCATATCGAAGTGTATTTACTATCCTTCATGAAAAATTGAGCATGAAAAAGGTTTTTTCCAAGTGGGTGCCGCGATTGCTTTCGATGGAACAAAAACAGCAACGAGTCGATGATTCAGAAAGCAGTTTATCGCTATTTACTCGCAACAAAAAAGATTTCTTGCGTCGTTACGTGACCATGGACGAAACATGGATACATCACTACACTCCAGAGTCGAAGCGGCAGTCATCTGAGTGGCGCACAGCTGGCGAAAGCCGTCCGAAGCGTCCGAAAACGCAGCAGTCAGCTGGCAAAGTCATGGCGTCAGTTTTTTGGGATACGCATGGCGTAATTTTTATTGACTACCTCGAAAATGGTAAATCGATCAACAGTGATTATTATATTGACTTACTGGTGCGTTTGAAGGAGGAAATCGCAAAAAAACGACCGCACATGCAGAGAAAAAAAATCCTTTTGCATCAAGACAATGCACCCTGCCACAAGTCGATGGAAACAATGGCGAAATTGAACGAATTGGGCTTTGATCTGCTTCCCCACCCCCCATACTCTCCAGATTTAGCCCCCAGTGACTACTGGCTCTTTTCTGATCTTAACAAAATGCTCCAGGGAAAAAAATTTGGCTCAAATGAGGAGGTCATCGCTGAAACAGAAGCTTATTTTGAAGCGAAAGATAATTTTTTTATAAACATGGTATTGAAAAATTGGAAAAACGTTGGAACCATTGTATCACCCTAAAAGGTGATTATGTTGATGAATAAAAAAAAATTACCAAAAAAATGTTGTTTCCATTGTTAGTCTCGGGACTTATTGATCCATGTGTTATTATTATAATTATTATAATAATTCACACAAGGAGCACAAAAGTAAGCAATTCGAAAAAGGGCGAAACTCTTTTTATGTTTATTTATCCAGTACATAAAAGGAATAGTGGAAAAAATGCATACTTTTTAATGATCAATCAACAGTTCATCAATTTATCAAAAATTGATCTAAGAATATTCGATAATTTCTAAACAGGAATTGACACCACATCAGGGATGCCAGATGAATTATTTAAGCAGGTTGTGAAAAGTTTATGTAATCAAACTGTTGCAGTGACAGAGGGAAAAAATATCGCTTCTTAGCGAGCAAAAACGAAAGCCAAATGCTCCAAAGAAGTAAATTTCAAAAATGCCCATTTAGCATTCGATAATAAGTTAAATTCTCAAATATCTGCAGCGTTAATCCCGGATATCAATATTGGTCAACATACTATGATATAACACCAAAAATGGTTATACGATACAAAACAACATAAATTTTCTTACATTTTTCAATTAACAAAATTCCTCAAAATAATTGAAACTCCATAGCAACCTACGTAAAATCAGAGACATCATATTAACCAGATATCCAGTTCTCACATTTTCCGAAAAACAAACATTGGCAACATTCATTTTTGCGAGCATGGCGCCCTCAGGCGAGTTCGCATCGAATTTCGTACATTGAAGTAGGGGAGATAAATTTCAAATTCGTGCGCACCAAAATAGCAGCACTACGCACCCATACGATTGACATTATAAAAGGTGATTTTTTTGAGGTTAGGATTTTCATGCATTAGTATTTGCTCAGATTTGTTGAGGTTATGATTTTCATGCATTATTATTTGCTCAGTATGCTCTGACATTTCATCATGAATAGACTTACTAACGAGCAACGCTTGCAAATCAGTGAATGGGCCCTAGAAAAGTTGGCAGAAAATCCGCTTTTTTATCGACAAATTTTGTTCAGCGATGAGGCTCATTTCTGGTTGAATGGCTACGTAAATAAGCAAAATTGCCGCATTTGGAGTGAAGAGCAACCAGAAGCCGTTCAAGAACTGCCCATGCATCCCGAAAAATGCACTGTTTGGTGTGGTTTGTACGCTGGTGGAATCATTGGACCGTATTTTTTCAAAGATGCTGTTGGACGCAACGTTACAGTGAATGGCGATCGCTATCGTTCGATGCTAACAAACTTTTTGTTGCCAAAAATGGAAGAACTGAACTTGGTTGACATGTGGTTTCAACAAGATGGCGCTACATGCCACACAGCTCGCGATTCTATGGCCATTTTGAGGGAAAACTTCGGAGAACAATTCATCTCAAGAAATGGACCGGTAAGTTGGCCACCAAGATCATGCGATTTGACGCCTTTAGACTATTTTTTGTGGGGCTACGTCAAGTCTAAAGTCTACAGAAATAAGCCAGTAACTATTCCAGCTTTGGAAGACAACATTTCCGAAGAAATTCGGGCTATTCCGGCCGAAATGCTCGAAAAAGTTGCCCAAAATTGGACTTTCCGAATGGACCACCTAAGACGCAGCCGCGGTCAACATTTAAATGAAATTATCTTCAAAAAGTAAATGTCATGTACCAATCTAACGTTTAAAATAAAGAACCGATGAGATTTTGCAAATTTTATGCGTTTTATTGTTTAAAAAAGTTCTCAAGCTCTTAAAAAATCACCCTGTATGTTGAATGGGATGCCGTGTGATGGCGTTGCTGAACTGAACATTGATTTCGCTTCAAGCTGACAGGGTCTGGTAAAATTCAATCGCCAGCCTAAGAAAGGTTCAAGTAATGAAACATATACCGGTTTCGTTTATTGATCAGAGCAGCCCAAGAGCTGACCCAAAGTCGCCCAAACAACTGTTGATAACACATGGATCAATAAGTCCCGAGACTAAAGCAGAGATGGCGCTCGTAGTAAACCAGTAACCACGTCTTTCTAGAGTACTAACCTTTGCTTGAAACGGGTCAAAATTTTAAGTCGATAGAAAAAACCGAGTTTCGTGTTTTGATAAAACATTGTTTTTTAATGGGTAAAAACACCGTGCAAGCGAAACAATGGATTGAAAAATGTTATCCGGACTCTTGTCCATCAAAAGCAACGATTTGTCGGTGGTTCGCCGAGTTTAAACGTGGTCCTACCGACACAAATGACGCGGAACGCTCGGGTAGACCTGTGGAAGCCGTTACACCGGAAAATGTGAGTGAAGTGACAAAAATCATAATGAAAGATCGTAAAGTGAAGCTCCGTGAGATTGCTGAGATGACACAGATATCATATGGAAGTGTATTTACTATCCTTCATGAAAAATTGAGCATAAAAAAGGTTTTTTCCAAGTGGGTGCCGCGATTGCTTTCGATGGAACAAAATGCACCCTGCCACAAGTCGATGAAATTGCGAAATTAAACGAATTGGGCTTTGATCTGCTTCCCCACCCACCATACTCGCCAGATTTAGCGCCCAGTGACTACTGGCTCTTTGCTGATCTTGAAAAAATGCTCCAGGGAAAAAGATTTGGCTCAAATGAGGAGGTCATCGCTGAAACTGAAGCTTAGTTTGAAGCGAAAGATAAATTTTTTTATAAACATGGTATTGAAAAATTGGAAAACGTTGGAACCATTGTATCACCCTAAAAGGTGATTATGTTGATGAATAAAAAAAAATTTGCAAAAAAAAATGTTGTTTCCATTGTCAGTCTCGGGACTTATCGATCCATGTGTTATGTTTGTTTTAGCAACCTGGGGTCGCATCACGCATTCATGCGAGTTTGTTTATTTTTTCTTTTTTTTTATGAATTGTTGTTGTTGTTGTTGGGCGCGTACCACTTGTTCGTTTTGCTCGGAGTCAGAGTAGCCCGCGTGTAGGTTTCAAAAACGAAAACGGTATTAGATGGCCCATTCTTGTACAGAGTGATTTTGAAAAGGCGCCCCATAGTAAAGTAGGGCATCTCAAAAAGGAGGAAATTCGATTGACTTCTGTTTCATTTTCAGAACGCTTGCACAAGTTTTGACGCAACGAAGCTGATTTATACCAAAACAAATACGAATCACGAAACATGTTTTTATTCATTTCAAGGTGGATATTTATAATTTTAAATTCATCTACACATTCATGATAAAAACGCATTTTTTTTAATTCCGAAAAAGCCTCAAAGTCGTAAATAAAATCTAAGACATTCTTACTATGGAATTCATTAGAATAAATTGAATGTTGATCGTAAAGCAGGTAAACTTTCCTATAATGGTTTTCAGTAAGCTGTTGAGGAATTTCCAGTTTCAATGCGAGATTTATGATGTATCACTCAAGACTGCAGCGATAACCTTACAGAAAAATATAATAATTTGTGTTCGGTAACAAAATGGCGGGGCGGACATTTTTGAGTTCGCCTCGGACGCCAGAAATGCCCACTGCGGTTCTCGTTGGTTGTTTAAAACAAAATGTTGGTTGAATCGCAACAGAATTGTTATTGTGACTATATCAGCCAAACAATTTTTTACTATTAACCGGAATTTATATATTTTTATAATTTTTTTTTCTGGGTGTGAGGATGACCACCGGATACTGAAGTTGGTGGAAAAGGATGCTTTCGTTACAACTACAGCCATTGAAAAGGAGCTTGAGCTGAAAGTGACAACTAGAACATTCCGAAATCGTTTAATTGATTTTAAATGCCTAAGCCTGTGCTAGAAAAGTGTTGTGAAGTGACAAAACAATCGTAAACTTTCTCGGAGCAGGCCGTTGTGTAAGACATCCTGTAAATAGTGATGATATGTGGCATGCAAAAAGCTTGATACGCAATTCCATAATAGACATGTTAAAAGCTGTAAGTTGCTGTGGTAAGTAATCAAAAAAAACTACTATATTCCATTCACAGCAATTATCTTTTACATCACTGTATGTAATTTAGGCTGGACGATCGGATGGAAATTTTTGCTTACCGGTTTAGATTTAAAATGAAAATCTCCTTATGAAACCTTCTTCCGTGTTTGTAAGTATCGTATAAATCCACGAACGGTATTTTAATTCCGTGCAGTTCAACTTCCAAAATGTCCCACTGTGCACTGCTTGGTACCGGAATATAAATGTTATTGTCTAGGTCTATAGGAATACTAGGGAGAAAAAAAAACGGCAGATTATCCAAACTCGATTATCTGCTGCCTGGCATCAATCCAGCGGCTGCTGTAACGCGGGTTAGAATTTTTATTGCAGTCACCTTGATTCCGTTCCGTGTATGTGGGCTCTCCCATTCAAAGTTTTACCAAATCAACCCCGCAGTAATGGGCCGCGCTGCAACGTGATCTGTGAAGGCGTGAAGAAGATGAACTGGAACGGATTTTTCACAGTCAACCAGAAGGGACCGTCTGCCCAGTAGGTGCCCTCAGCTAACCAGGCTGCCATGAATGGCTTCTAATACAATGATCTGCACTTTATTGCATGGTAAGTATGTAAATGCACTTCGCTCTGTGGGTAGGGTTCATACGATTGTCATATCGAGAGAGAGAGACACTGTAGACAAGAATTTGTGTGAGCCGCGTCGCAGAAAAGCGGAAATTGATTTTTTCTGTAGCGATAACTCACTAAACAAGAATCATCAAACATTTATTAATGCATGAATGTACATAATTGAAACGGATCGAATGTAAGCCCATGTTTCCCGTGACATCCCTATCGCGGAATCTGACGAAGAACAGTCACGTAGCTGATGCTACTTTCTATGCTTAATGCAGAGCAACAGCTGCCCTAACATGCAGGTCTGTTTTTTTTTTAGTTTTTTCTCCTGGAGCCGGCAAAAAAGTTTCCCGAGATTAGATTCCTTGGGAGGAATCATTTCCCAACCCAACACCTATGGTGCCGGGTTCGTATCCGCCTATAAACGGTGCTGGCCGTCCGTTGCTCTTCTCGCACATGGCCAGCAATTGGCAAATTCGAACCAGATATCCGATGTGTCGATTGCGTTCGCTTGATATATTGACATACTTTAGTTTATTGCTTTTTAAGAGCTTTTCCTCACACAACAACCAGGAACTATTCGAATTTCCGTTAGTGCCGACTGATTGAAGTACGAACCGTCGGAGTGGATTTTTATGGATCTCCTCCTCGCAGCATCTGGAAACGGCAGGTTGACCGATGGAGCATCCTTCGAAAGGGAAAAAGATGATTTTACAACTGCGAGTGTAACCAAAAAAAAAACATCCAAATGAGCTGTCATTACCGCCCGTGGACAACGTGAATCCCATTCGGGAGACCACTTATGGTTCGCTGTCATTTATGATCTACGTGGTCAGATTTATGGGCAAAAACTGGGAACATAACATTCATAGGTTAGCTATAAAACCGGGTTTCATTGGTTCTTTCACGAATTTTATGAACGTCATGAAACACATTCAATGTGAAAGTGATCTTTTCATGGTGGAAATCATAAACGAAAACGTTGTTTCGGATGTCTATGTCCACTTTTACTCTCTAAATTGGTAATGAACTTTAATGGAATCTATATCGGTGAACAATTTAGAGCGAAAAGTTTAACTGAGAAGCAGACATGATAATTCAACCCAATTTTAACATTAATTATGTGGTCATTACAATATAACTTTCAGAATACTACGGAGTGAGATCGAAACTACAAAACAGAATTTGTATTCTTGTTCTATTCAATTTCATTTTCGGCTCGTTGAGTGTATAGCAGTTCTTATGAGCCTGCTATCACAATTTAGTAGTTTTATTTGAAAAGCCAACAGAGTTTCATTCTAATTGGGGATAACATTTACAAGGTTAGCGCCAGAGAGAGTCTTGTGAGAGAAAATAACAACATCATTTTTTCTCCATGTTTCAAAAGACTGCTTTAATTCTAGCTGGTTGACTTACACTCATGCACTATTTATATTAATTTGATTCAATTTATTTATATTATTTGATTCATAGAAGTAACAGGAGTGCAGAATTTTGTATGTCTCGAACACACAGTAGGTGCAAGGTTTGAATTGACGTAGCGATATTCTGCTCTCCTGTTACTTCCGTGTATGACATTCAAGCTAAATTGGCTATTTTTTTTTAATCCGTTTGTATAACTTGCTCTGTGATTGAAATTTTATTATTGTTTATAGGGTAACGGATCCCTATTTCATCTGAGCTCCTATTTCCATCTCATCCCGTCACCTCATTACTTTGAACATGAATAATATTTTACAACCTACCTGAACCAAACTGTGAAATGTTTCAAAATGATTATAAAAGCTATTGTCATACTTTACTATTGAAAGAAATGGTTTTAAGTTCTTCGTTTATCGTTTTTTTCATTTAAAATAAACTCACTTTTCAATTTAGGACACATTTTCGTCTCAAGATTTACAGTTCGTCGTGTTTCTGATTATCTACTAATCGATTCGTCTCAAAACATGATCACTTTTTCGCATAATTACACTACCATTGAATGCTGGATGACTTCATAATTAGTAATGTTCACTTGCCACTTGTTTAATTAACGATTGAAAACTTCAAAAACTTCCCGACAAACAATAAAAGTCTTTAAAAATATGAGATGAAAGTTTTTCACTTAGTTCACTTGATTGCGCTTTGTTTTCATCTCATTTGGTTTCGCAAAGTTGCCAAGTTTTCTCAAAGAATTGTTTTTCTTCTTCAAATTATTATCAAAAAATATGTTTTTGGTATCCGTGACATTAGTTTAATTATATTATTGATATTAATACTTCAATAAAATTGTTTTTGCTTCGAATATTACCAGAAAGAGCGCGTTAAATACTAATGAAATAACCATTGTGGCAAATCTAGTAGCACTGGTTTCATTCCGCTATACGTCAACATAACGCTGTGAAGTGTGTGTGTTTCATCGGCTGTGCACAGAGATGCCAGATATTTTCATAGAAAATATGTATTACGTTGCATAGAAACTCTATATCTGGTCTATCTGTTTTCACCAATAAAATGATGTTAAGTCTGTTTTCACTAATAAAATCTGTTAACATCATTTTATTAGTGAAAACAGATAGACCAGATATAGACTTTCTATGCAACGTAATACATATTCTATGAAAATATCTGGCTTCAAATAGTTAAAATTGGTTCCAAATTTTAATATAAATGTTTGTCAGTGTTCATAATCAATTATCTACATAAAAGATTTCCACTTTAATATGTGATTTGTCCGTTGATTAATAAGCTTTTAAAGAATCACTGCAATCAAATATTAATAGATACTCAGAGAGAAAAGTCTAATTTTTTACTTCTCACTTTCTATGAACCTGTACAAATCTATATTAAATTTAGGAAATCTGTATAAAATCTGCACTTTGTAAAGTATGTGAACGCGAAAGGTAACGGAAACGACCGAAAAATTTTTAGACGTTGAAATGATTTATAACTGGTTCTAAAGATATTGTGTGTTGTCGCATAGTTTGCATTAGGCCGTTTTTAAGAAGAATTCCGACATTTTGAACCTGAGAGTGTAATAGTGTAATAGTTTGTTTTGATTGCTGTCGCCATTGCTAATTTATAGGATGAATAAAGGACCAACGATAGGATGGATAAAAATCCATTGAGTTGGAATTAGGAGCAGAGTAGTGAACACATCATAAGTGTTTTTAGCTGTTTTAAGAATATTAGTTAAATTTTCAAGAAATGTGAATCAATTCTCAACGTGGAGCAAGGCGAATGAAGCAGTAATATGAAATAGTTATAGTGATTTTAGTGGCTAAATCGGGGTTTGAAGGCGACGTCCTTACAAATGAGATAAAATAGGGAGCCCTTACCCTATTATTATTATTATAATTATGATTAATCACAGCATACATGTTAATATTATTTGCTGTTTTACCTTTTTTATATATAAAAAAATGTATAGAATTCGCTTAAACTTTGGAAAAATTTTCCCCGCATTATATACCAATCGATTCAGCTCTACGAGCTGAGCAAATGTCTGTGTGTGTTGTTGAACATGAGGCTTAGATCTAAGAGATGACTGGATCGATTTTGATCGAACTGGTTGTAAATGGAAGGTCTTTATGTCAATCAGAACGCTATTGTTTTCGTTCTTTGAACCATTGTTTACTTTTTGAGTTATATGAAGTTTCATGTCAAAATTTTCAATCTTTTGGCAATTGGCTTTCTAACAAGCCAGAGATTGTTGAAATCCGTTATTTTTAACGGAGCAATAGGAGTATTTTTGCTTGGGAGCAAAGCGAAAAACGATTTTAAATACTATTGTATGCAATTATTTCTAAGTACCAAAGAGAGTGTGAACAGCATCCTTTTTCATGCAATTTTTTTATTTGTGATTAGTGTACCTTATGATCAAAAAAGAACCGGAATTTTCATTCTAAAATTCCCGCGTTTGTCCAATCGGTAAACTTTTATTCTCTCAACGTTGGCAACACTTTTATACACATTCTGTCAAATTTTGACGCATATCGTACAATTAGTTTTTGTTTGGCGTCTATACAAAGAAGTTGAAAATTTTTCGTGCGGCGATTTTTATAATGAATGGTTTTGGCTCGCCTTCGAAGCGCCATTCGGTCGATTGTTGTGCGGTTTCGACGTCATATTCATAGATCCACACCTCATCACCAGTTATGATGCATTCGAAGAATGTGGGGTCACTATCTGCGTTGGAAATCATCTCTTTGGCCACATCAACACGACGCTGTTTTTGAATGAAATTCAGCTTTTTTGGCACCAGCTGAGAAGCGACGCGTTTCCAACCCAAAACATTTTGTAACAGAATTCCTGTGTTTTGTCAAACTCGGCTATAAAATACGATTTGAAATATATCCACAAACAGAAAGTCGCCATATTGTATTTTCAAAATTCTATTACTATAAATTATTGACATACACTCGGCAACCGTGGGTCAATAGTACCTGCAATACCTTCCAAAATTCATAAGAAATAGTTGTATATTAAATTATTGATTTTTACACGGAACGACCGAAATTAGCTCTGCGCCTAATTCGTATTACTGTTTTTGAATTAGTTGATTTTAACAACAAAATGTTAAAAATAACTATAAAATTAGTCAAAATTGAGAGTTTACTTTGCTGAAAACATCTCTTATTTTTAGAGAATGTGTTTAGTTGGCTAATATTCTGGACACAAACCAGCAATATTTCAATCCAACATGAAATTCTCATTGACAACTAATTTCGTTATTAAAATCAGAAAATTTTTTTCTATTTATCTATCACCGTCATTACTAAAGGACAGCACAAAGAAAACAAAAATGAAATTGGTTTCATTAACAAGTTTATTAGCCAAAAACTCATGAGAAATGTCAAAGCAAAACAATCCATAAGAAAGCAAAAAGGGACAGTCTTGTTGAAACTGCTTGCAAATTGTTTTGATGTTTTTCGCATGTGTTACGATATATCCGTATATAAATTTCTAAACCGATGTTTGTTGTTTTTGCGCGGAACAGTGAAGTAAGTTTCGAATGATGTTGAATGGATATGAAGTGTGCCTTAGATAAGAAATGACAGCACGTTTAATTGGTGAATTCAACTAAAAAAATAGCCATTTCAACAAATATTTTATTATTATTAAGGGAACTAGAATTAGAGAATTTAAATCAGCAAAAGTAAGACTTTTTTAGTTGTCTCAAAAAATAACTAACTAAAATCAGAAAATTAAGAAAATGCTGATTTCGGTCTTTCCGTGCGGTCGGGAGTTAGCTTCGGGTTCGAGTCCCGTCTCTGTGGTAACATTTTGGCGGTTTTCATTACATAGTTGCATTCGCATGTCATTTTTTTCCAATCTGTTTTTCCTTATTAGAAACTGATTAAATTTAAAACTAGCTCAGGATGTCTTAACAAGACTAAAACAAGTTAATGAATTATTTTACTATTTATTAATGTGTAAACTCAGCTGCAAACAGTCGCATCGGATCGAGAAAAAATAATGCTGCTTCTAATTATTTAGCCTTCTTTTTGCAGAGTTTTCGATACGGTAGCAACTGGAAACATAATCTCCGTGAAATTGATTATGTAATAATTGTATTTTTGACAAGTTTTTGACAGCCGAGCTACCGAGTATTTCAAACCTACACACCAAAAAGAATTTGAATAATACAGGTGACTTAATTCCTCATACGATGTAGTTCATAAAGACCTAATTTGTCAAATGACGGAAAATTTCATTTGTAATGACTTAATGTCAGATTAGCTTGAATTTTACTAGTTTCGACTGTAACTTGCATTCTGCTAGCAAGTGCGACTGTGTGAATTTAATGCACCTTTTACCAACCAAGCAGATATATGCTTCTGTGGCTCACTCGATTAACATACATACTTGCGATCCAACGAATTTCATGTTATGGAGTTTTAGACACAATATTAAATGTTCTTCCACGTGAATTTGCGTGAACTGCGACGCTCTATTGATGTGCATCTAATTAGATGTAAAATCACAGGGATTTTTATAAGTGTGTACAAAGCAAAATATAATGACCGTGACGTAAATGCGCATATGACTCCAATCATAAGAACGTAATTCGTAAAATGACTGAATTTCACAAGAATGATTAACATATGTGTCGAACATACACTACTTTTATAGCAAACGATTAAATTGACATGCTTCAACGCTTAAAAATATGTCAGAATGTATTAAATATGTGTTAGATCTATTGTAAAAATGAGTCATTTTTTGACGCTTAGAAGACGTAAATTCACACGATATTTTCTAGGTGTGTATTAACTCAAGAGACCGCTGTGATGAAACGTTACAATTTTACAGAAAAGCACTTACTGAGGCCGCAAAAGCTGGAATATATCTACGAATTCAGACAAAATCAGTTGCCATTGTAATACATTCTGGAAGCTGAGGTCAAGCTTTTGTATCTGGTTCGCTGAGTTCGTTTCTGATTATCCTAGCAAAAACTATCAGAAACGAAAGAACATCTACCATCAGTTTCGATGAATATTTTGGATTTATTGAGAACGATAATCAAACTGAAACTGAAATTCCATTACAAGTAAGAGCTGCATAGCTCATCGATAGTAACGAAAACAACATTCTATCTGAAGTGTGACTAGCGAAACACCAACCTGATCGCGTGAAAAATTTTACATCCTCATTCCAAAGCAATGAGATTTTATTTCTGGGAAGCAAGCCAAATACGGGTTTGGAAGACGATAAACAGGCTAAATGGAAGAAAAAAATAACTTCAATGGAAAGCGATAATTTATAGGATCCTCAAGTGTCTTCCCCCGATACAACAACTGTGCAGCGAATCGAAGTCTGTTAAATCGAAGCAACAAATTTCAATTGCTTTCCAAGTTTTCCCTTTTCAGCTGGAATTTTCCCAACGTGACCCGGTCCGGGGGGGAACATCGGGAAGTGGATAAAACCGAAAGCGCGGTTGCTCTACCGATAAATAATCCCCATAGAGATGACGGCGAGCGATTGCGGACAGGGAAACTTAGCTGTTCTCAATCAAAGCATCTTTCGGCACCGGTCGGATGAAAAAGTACATCCCATCTCGGTGCCAAGCCAAGTCAATATGTCCGATCGACCTCCGCAAACGTTTGATAGTAGTGAGAGCGCTTCAAAGTAGACCAACCTGATGGCAGTGATTTATCGTGACTACCGTGCACTTTGGCTAGGTAGGAAAAAAAAAAACATCAATGTGTAACGTGCATCATTCAATAAAGTCGTTTTGAGATAGCCGTATTTTATTTTCGACACAAAATTCCAATGGTCTTATTCGGAAATTAATTTTCCGAAATCTGCCTCAAAGCACAAATAAAAGCATCATTAGAAGACTTTTATAGCCAGCTATCGATTATTACCGACACTCCCGAATGATTGCTCGAAATTCTTTCTCACCTTTCGAATCGTCGAATAGCCATTTCGCTATCACTCCACCCTCTGGCTTCTTCGCCATCGCAACGTTGTAATTCAGCGGGTCGTCGAAATGATAAACGGTCCACTGATTTGGATGTGCTTTATCTGGAACCTCATGGTTCGGATGGTCGTCCAGACGGGAGGTCGTCTTCCTTACTTTTACTGATCATGGGAGAGTGAAGCAACAACGTCGTGGTCTTCGTCGTCGCCGTCGTCGTCGTCGTCGTCGCCGTGGGTATGTGGGTCAGTAGTTGAATTGAAGACTTTCCCAGTTCATTGATCGATTGTTGTTCATCGAAGAAGAAAAAAAAAGAGCGGAAAACAATTCTGCTCCATTAGGTCCGAACAAACCAAGCTTGTTAAGTTAATAAATTGGCCTATAGTGAAAAGCACTCCTGCCTAGTGTTGTCGGGCAGTAGGAGATTCGGCTTGTCGCCGTTGATTAGGTTTGGAAAAGTGAGGTGAAACAATGCAATGTTTTTTTTTTGTTTGTTCTGCTTTGTGGGAATTATGGTACCGAGCATCGATGGAAACTAGCTGTTCCCATGAATGTAACTGTTTGTCATTTTCAATGACGTGCCATATTGCCGATCAGATTGTCACCATTTATTTATCGTTTTTGTAGACATCATATTTTAAACTAGCCTCTAATTAATATTTTTCACTCCCATCGTGGGCTTTCCAGGCTGGTGTGAAAAAGAAATTTTTTACCTGGGATTAAAAAGTGATATTTATCAGCTTCGTTACTAGAATAACAGATGTTCGTTGCGATTGAAACAGAGCACCCATAGATGCGACCACAATTAAGTTTATGAGTACGCGTTATCTACTTTATATTAGATAAAGATATATAATAATAATAATATCAAATAACATCTACACCCTCCCTAGTCTTTGGATTATGAGCAACAGGGCGCGTATCCCCGCTTGGCGGATGGGGGTGGGAGTCAATTTACACTTCGCGTATTGACAAAGTCGGACCATACCGAGATCGATCGTTCGCTTATAAATGTAAAAGATGAAAATTATTATGTTGTCTGGATCGATCACGGAGTGGACAGGACTAATAATGCTTGAAATTGACAATAGGTCATTAGGTGGTTTCGAGCACTCTTATGCCTGGAATTGGTCACCAATTTGAATTATCTTGATCCAGTTGGGATAAATATTAATATATCATATTCGTCCTGAGCTTGGTGAATTTATTTCAAAAATGAGGACTAGTGTCATCAGGAATAGGAGTAAATTGACATCTTATGAACCGTTAAGGAATTCTCAAACCTTTCCGATCCGGTTCGGTATCGGTACTAATGTTTACAAATTGCAATGACGACGAAACTGATTGATCAGGTGTAAATACACTCTCAAATCGGGAAAGGTTTGAATGTACTTAGATTTCTCCAACTTGGACACAGATGTCACCTTCTAACTGAGAGTGTGAGATGTGTGTTTCTGGAAGAGAACGGTTCACGTGGACCATTTCATACAATCACACCTAGTATTTCTTCACGAAATACATGTAGTTATTGTTTCCTGGATGCGTGCTCAAAACTTAGTATAGACCTAAATTGCTCAAAAGCAGTCAAAATGATTGGAAGAGAGAAAGTCAATAATAAAAACTGTGACAAAATAAATAAAAACTAGTGCAGTGTGCCGTTAAATGAAGAATTAAAAAAGTTCACAGAATTTCAAGCAATCCTTCCATTGTTTACATATTGTGACTTTCCTGGGCAATCTAGTGTTAAATGCGCATCTTTACATTATATAATTTAACAAGCTTATTAACACCTGATTTTATTTTATTTTATTTTCTTGACGAAAAACCAGCCTGTTGAAATAAAGGATTATCATCAAAGATTTAAGACCAAAAAAAAGACCCTAGAATGTTCTCAAGAAAATGAAGAAAAATAGGTATTTTATGTAATTACCTAACTTTTGGTAAGTAAAATGCACTACGATTTTTACTATCACTTTTATTATTATTAATATTATTATCATTATTATTATTATTATTTTTATTATTATTATTATTATTAATCTTATTATTATTCCTTTATTCTTGATAATCTATTATCTTGTGATATTAACAGGTTTCACCGCTATAGTAAAAAGCAATGCAATGGGGCAAAAGGAAACGTGACGTAACATCAACAAAGATAGAAACAATCAGAATAGATTAGATTGGATAATGTTAGTAGACCAAACATATCTACATTGATTAGGGAACTTCAAAGTAATAATCGTAAGTACCGCTTCAGACATAAAAAGACTATATAGGAAAGCAGGGCCAAGACCGAAGCGGATACAATGCGAAATTTTGCAAAGTTTCATCGACGAGGACATTTAAGACACAGAAGCAGTTGGTAGGATGACAAAATACTAATACGATACAGACGCACGACTCAATGATTGACTGGTTACAGGGTGAAGCACACACTTTCTGCCCAAGTGACCAATTCCCTGGCGAACTTGCAATAGAAGATATTCGTATCTTTCGTTGCAAATTGATAGCGGTAAAGGAATCTGTCGCTTGGGTTACATGCTGGAGGATTTCCTCCTTCGTTACTAGTGTTCATTTGGGCACCATAGCCTAGTTCGTCCGGTATGGAAAGTGCGGATCGTTGTAACCACCCCCCTCGGCCAGAGTAGCCCATAAAGGGAAAAAAAATAAAAAAAATAATATCAAATAACATCTACAACCTAGAATCGTGACCCGTCAAAGCCAAAGCCATGCACACAAAAATGTGTGTAAACTTTCGTCTTTATAGATGCGCATAAAAGGAGCGTCTTAACTCACTTATAGCCTGTTCGCACTATACCGGGACGGGACCATCCGGGACTATCCGGGACGTATTTTTTCCTCATCAGCGATGACTGAGCTGCCGGCGTGTGTATGTATTGGAATCTCCAATCCGGGATAAAATCCATTTGGTTGCCACCGATATTCCTCGCCGAGTTTTTTTTTCCAGCGCCGACTATCTTAATGCTACAGGTAGCTCATTTCTGGCTTTCAGAAAGGCCAAATTGAGGAATTTTCTCCCATATTGAACAATGCTCGGTGCATTTTTCTCGAACGCGACACAGCTGAATGTTGGTTTTATTTGCGCTCGTTTGGTGCGAAGTTTACACTTCGAACGGTTCGCTAAACTGATTATTTCTAGTTTCAAACAGTTTTTTTTTTTTTATATCATTTATTTATACCCGGCTTTAACCAAGTTGCGGTCGTTCGCCGGGTTTGTATCGTTTAAGGGGGTTTTGGGAGGTGCGGGGGGGGGGGGTTAGTGAGGTTCGGAGAAGAGGAGGGGAGATTTTTACATTTGTGTCGTTCAAATTACATAGCATTTGTAGATAGTTACATTTCTTTTGATATCAGTGGGATGGGTCGAGAAAAAAAAAGGGGGGGGGGGGCTACGGTTAACAGTTGGTTTCTTGTGAGACAGAGAGAGAGAGATGTAGAAGGGGTGTTGCGGACGGTCCTGGTTGCTGGTTCGCGGTATCCATTGTAGTGTGGCCACGGACGACGCCCCCAGGGCGGCCCACGGCTGAGATGAAGGTAGTTAACGGTGTTCGGGGCTGTGTTGGCAGGGTGTTGAGAATGTCCGGTTTGGGTGTTGATCGTGAATGTGTTTGTGTGACGATGTGTTTTGTCTCCTGTCGGCGTGTTCGGCCGGCCTCTCGCATTTTCAAACAGTTGAATAATTCTTACAGCTCTTATGTGAACATTTATAGCCTTCAGAAGGGTTCACAGAAAACAATTATGAATTTTACAGGTAACATCATTCTATAAACGATACACTTCACAATTACTTAACTTGTCAAGTGACGCAATATTCTATTCGTACAAAATTTTACTGGTCCCGAGTGTAATTTGCACTCGCCTACCAAGTGCCACTGTATGAATTGCCACTGTTCAATAATTCATTAAACAGATATGTGCTTCTGCGGCTTAGTCGATTAACGGCGTGCTTTGTGATCTAATGTTTCTCTACTCAAGTCGCGCTGGTGCTATCGATCTTTTGTTTTCACTCGATTTTAAAGTATGTAATTTTCAATTCACACAATTTTACATGTTCTTGAATATAAATGTGTGAAATATGACGCTCCATAAAATGAAACAACAGATTTTTTCGAATTGTGTAGACATTGTAGAGTTTTCACAACTGTTGTTTACTTTTCAATGTATTTTGCTCCAATGCAAACGAACAGCAGCTAAATGATGCAACAGAGAACAGACATCCAAGTAGAGATTTCAATTTGTGTAAGAAATTTAACGGTTATTTTAAAAAGCAATCACCAAGTAGCAATTCTCCTGTAGAGGCGCTTCGAGCAGCCCAGTAATTCCTTATGGACTCTTGCGTTAGAACTTTCATACAATGGTAATTCATGCGTGCAAATTCGTGTGCAACGGCGAGTTCCAGTGGAATTTTACTTGCATGCTTTACACAGCTCTTTTGAAAAAGTTGGTACTAGCTTGGGTGTCTGTTCTCTGTGATGATGATGTTGTTGCCCTTGTTTTAAGCGAAACGCACACTTCAAACGATGCTCAAAATAAATCTCGCCGTATTTTTTCTACATATTAGAACGTGAACGTGCCTATGAACAGGGTTACAACATACACAGATGAATCTGTATTTTTTTTTCTTAAGTTGTGTTTCAATTTCTCATCATTTTGATATACAGATTTTCAATACAAATTTTTGTTCCCTCGATTTACAGATTTACAGAAAAATAAAGACTTAAAATGGCAACCCTGCGTACAAAGGCAATATGCAAAATTTAGATTTGATATTGCCAAAGGAAGAAATATCGCAGTAACTCTTAGCGAAAAATAGTGGAGAACCAATACAGTAAGTCACTTCGATTTGAAATTTCGTATTTGGAGCTGAATTCTGAACCTGAAACTATAACTATATTCTGGAAGTAAATACTTGATACTGGAACTGGAACAGGAACAGAGCTTTGGACCTGAACCAACTGAAATTAGGTGCTTGAAATACACTTGCTTTACTTCCGGCTCAGTCAACTGCGTAGGCAAGAATGAATGTTAACCTTCGCGACATGTGTTTTTACCATGCATTTAAGAAAACCTTTAAATAAAATGTTACAACTGAAAATTGATGATGATAGTTCCGATGGCATGTAGCAAAAATTATGTTGATGCGTTAGATAGAAAAAGAGATATTCACGATCAAAAACTCATCACTCTCCCAGAGGGTACATTTTTCAAGATGTATTGAAACCAAAAAATCCCAAACATCCATCTAATGTTTTGTTTGATGCCCAACGATAGTGAGCTGACATTGCACAGACTTTTTTATTCACAACTCATTTTGTTTGTTTTTGTTTTTTTTTTTTTGAAGTATCCGGGGTGTTTATTATTTGAGTCAAGATCTCACCGCGTGGTTTTTTTTCAAACATATTAGATGTTGCTCAACCAATCCCGCATTTAGCAAAACGCAATCAATGTTGCAGGATATTAATTCACATATTAGAGCATAATCTCGGTATTTAATCGGTTTAGTCAAGATTCTCAGTATGCGGCCAACCAGGGACCGAGATTGTTCCCTGTAAGACATTCTATTGGCGGTCCAGATATGCAAGTAACTTCAAAAAATGGTCTGTAATGTTATCTGACCATCATCACTGGAGCTGCGGGGAGAAGGTCATGGAGATGGTTTCAGCATCCTTTCATTATCCATTCATTTGCTATATGCTTTCTCGACCCGACCACCACAGCATGCCCATTATAGGAAATAGTCCTCCAGCCGAGACCTGGGGATTACTATTTTAGGCGAATAATATAAATTGGAGGAGAAACAGTACATTGATTGCAATTAATTATTTCTCACCATTGGCCAGGCACCGCTTTCAGGTTGTATGCGATACGTATGCATTGGAACCGGACGGGAAGGATGCTGTTGTGAGTTGGTTGGCAGCACACGCGGGGAGAGACCTAACAGTGTGGGTTGTGATGTTGATCCACTTTTTCGCCGCCTTCCACTGGCGATGCAACAAGGAAGCAAAACTTTAATTAGACCAGTAATTAGTTGACCAAATGGCAGCAAATGCAGATGGTCGCCGGGCAGGCAGAGCACATTTCGCCTTTGCTGCACCGGACAATCCAACTCTGGACTCAACGGAGGCAAATGTGCTCGGCCGGGACTACTGGACTGGAGTGTCTAATCAGGTTAAAGTGACACACCGATGTTCGCTGGTTGCGCATATGGTACAACCATGTAAAACGATTGCATTGTCCCATGCACTGGACTGGAGTGTTGGCCGAGCGAAACCGTGGAGGTACAATTACGTTGAGGAATTTGATTTCTTGTTCTGACAAAGTTCACAGGCGATTAAAAGTGATCTAGACATGGCTTTTCTATTGTTTGCGTTTTTTTCCATTCAAAAGGGGAATGTTTTAAATATTGTCGAATATACACTAGAAATCAGGGCTGACATTATGCATCTCGAATCGAGTTGCTCGAAACGATTATTTTTGAAGTCGATTCGACTGAACTGAGACATTACGTATCGCTTTCGACCTCGTGATCGAGATCCTAACAATGTGGTACTAGATTTCGTCTGACGCTGCTCGAACTGTCATACCCAGAGATGCCATTTATACAGATTTATCTGTATTATACAGATTTTTACATGCGCATACAGATTTAATACAGAGTACAAATTTCTTACAGATTTCTTAAATTTAATACAGATTCATACAGATTCCACCAAAAGTATTAAGGAAAAAATTAAACTATCTATTAGTATTTGAGCTATCTATTAGTATTTGATTGCAATGACGAGATAAACGTTTAGGAATCAACGTACAAATCACTTTTTAAAATATATATTTTTAGTGAAGATATTTAACGAAGAACACTGAAATCCATTTATATTAAAATTTGTAACTAAATTGAACTTAAAAGTAAGACAAGTCTTGGCATCATGAAACATTATTGCCAGACTGACAGTTGTATTACCTGACTCGACGTTGCATATTGGGTTTTGGAAATCCATCTCAGCTTATGAAGTGAACATTTTCAAATTAGACAAGTATATGGCACCATAATTCAATTGTTGTTGATAGGAAAACAATTATAAAATTTCGTCGATGAATATAATATAAGATATGAAATTTAATCTACCACTATATAACCATAATCTATTGGAATAACACCTTTTAACATAATTGTATTGTAGAAATTTCATATTAGCGAATACAGATAAATACAAATATTTTATACGCATCAATACAGATTTTCTATGAAAATATCTGGCATCTCTGGTCATAACATACATAGGTAAACAAACCCATATACATTGCAATCATGAAAAAAATTAAACTGAATTATTGTTCGAGTATTTTCGATTACATTTATTCAGTTCAAGTACTGAAAAGCAGCAAACTGTTTGTAATACTGCTGTTTTAAGTTGCCGCACGAAATTAACATGAACGCATTTCTGAAATTTAAATCAAGAAGCAGATTCGTTTCCACTCCATTTGAAAACGTAAAGAATTTTTTCAAGCGTGTTCTTGTACACAATTTATCGATGAACTTTTGAAATTATAATAAAAAAAATTCTGTATTTCTCATGATTTGTTTCAAGTCTAATACAATTTACGTCATCCATATGTGTAGTTTTAATCAAAGGCTTTTAGGTTTTGCAGCTTTCTTTGTAGTATTTTATCATATTTATTAGGAGATATTGCTTTAGCTAATATACCTGGAGCAACCCATTCTTTGTAGTCTTCATAATCTATTTAGGTACTATTGAAGAGTCAAATACACGCTAATAGCACGAGATTGTGATGCTTCTGGCATATTCTAAATACTTTCAAGGTGTTTGGACAAATTTTTCAATTTACTTGAGTTAGATATACGGGTAAAAACATTATTTGCTCATTGCTATAGAGCGAATAAGCTTTTTCCTACAATCCGTTTGAGCGACGTTTTCATTCCACAGGATTCAGAAATTTTATTACAAACTACAGTTACTGGGCATAGGTTAGTTTCGACTTACTTTTGTTATTTTAAGTAAACACCACGCAGCTTTCAATTAATATGCTTTCTAAACAGTTCGACTTGTACATAATATGTCAAACACACAAAATATATATAACGATATACAAAATAATGCATTAAAATAAAGAATATCAATACTAATATGTTTATGAAAATCTAAGATGTTATCGATAATACCTAAATAAAAAAGAAACGTATTCGAAAACTCATAGTCGATAGTAATAAGGCTTTCGACCATTTCTTATCGAGTTCAGTCGTTTACGAGCTCGATTGTTTTGGTTCCTTAATGCCAAAACTTCTCGATAATCTAATACTTCTTCGAGTGAAGTCGAACGAAGCTCGATGATCGACTTCGAATCGCGAACCATAATACGAAACGTGGTCGATTCGATAAAATTTCAGTCGAATCGAGATACATAATGCCACCCCAGGTTCAGCCAACAACGTGATTAACCAAATTGACTAGCTTGGTATTGATGATCGCTACAAGACAAATGTGGATTCTAAAATAAAACATCAATACGTGAATACGACTTGCTTTACTATGGGGTGCCTTTTCAAAATTCTCTCTGTAGGGTAAAGTGTTATAATATATCAAAGTCAAAGTCTTGGCATTACATTCTTTATGTGGAATTTGGCCTTTCTGTTTCAACAGACTTCGCAGCCGATTCTTTGTGTACTGAATCATTGCATGGCTAGTACTATGGATCCTACTGACACTAAGAATCCTTCCAGGTCGGGGCTCGAACATACGACAACTGGCTTGTAAGATCAGCGTGCTATGCATTGAACCGCCAACCCGGGACAAAAAAAGTGTTATAATATGGCCCCCTTAAGAAAACATTGAGATATTTCTAAATGGACTGATATATTTTCTTTGAGAATGTAGATATTTCTTTTCAATAGTGTTAGTGATAAAACTTTTGTTTGGAAAAAAACTTGAATACTTAAAAAAGGAAGGGGCCGTTTTGGGTAGTAGGAGTGCTTTATAATACTTTCCCCTACAATATTGGGGTAGAAATTAATCGTGAATACCTCTTGTTGTATCTAACGCAGCCTAATATTGTTTTCTGCATACAATCGGAAATATCGCGGGGAAATTGATTTGCCAATTAAACTGCCCTGCATATGGAGGGTAGTTTAATTGGTGACACAATTTCCCCGATAAGAAGTTACAGAAATTTAGTTTATATTAACTGTTTGATAGGATTTGTATTGAAGATGATTTTCCTAAAATTTTAACCTTTCAACAGACATATTTGTAAAGTTATGCTGGTTCTTCTGATTTTCATTTTATTTTAATTTTACAAGAAACTCTTGCGTAAAAAATTGAAAAAAATCAGGATTGTTTTAGGTGTTATGGGAAAACTTTCTGATTTGATTTGGTGTTATGGGAAAACTTTTTGATTCAAAATGTATTTCGTGTAAAAAAATGATCAAAATTTTCGATTTTTGTAATTCGTATTTACAATTTTGGTATCACTCTAGATTTTACTTAAAAATTAATCATTTATGAGTACATGAGGCAGTATTCATATGTAAACCCGGCTACACTCTTTGTTTGCTTGTAACGTCCCAGTAAGAGCGAAGAAGTGAAGAAGGGAGAAATAAAGAAGGAAAAAAAGAGAAAAAAGGTAGAAGGAGACGATGAAAAAGGAAAACAGGAAGTAACGCAAGAAGATGAAGAAGGGGTGGAAAAGAAGAAAAAGAAGGAAAAGAAAAAAATGGAAAGAAGGTAAACAAGGAGAGGAAGGGAAACAAGAAGAAAAAGGAAAGAAAATATGAATAGAAGAAGGGAATTAGAGATGAAGAGAAGAAGGGAATCAGAGACGAAGAGAAGAAGTGAGGAAGGGTGAGAAAGGAGAGAAGGGAAAGAGGAGAAAGAAAGGAAAGAAGGCGAAGGAGGAAAAGAAGGAGAAAAATGGGAAGAAGAAAATGAAAGAACAGAAAGAGAAGAAGTTAAAAAAGATGAAGGAAATGAAGGGAAAGGAGGGAAAGGAGGGAAAGGAGGGAAAGGAGGGGAAGGAGGGAAAGGAGGGAAAGGAGGGAAAGGAGGGAAAGGAGGGAAAGGAGGAAAAGGAGGGAAAGGAGGGAAAGGAGAGAAAGGAGGGAAAGGAGGGAAAGAAAGGGGATTAAGCGGAAAAAGGGGAAGAACGAAAGGAAATGGATGAAGGGGAAGAAGTGGAAAAAAGAGAAGTGAAAATAGGGGGAAAAGTGGAAGAATGAGAAGAAGTGGATCATAAAGAAGAAATTGATTAAGAGGAAGAAGTAGAAAAGGGAAAAAAGGAAGTAGGGGGAAAAGTGGAAGAATGAGAAGAAGGAGAAGAGGAAGAAAAGAAAGAAGGAATTGAAGAGGAAGAGAAGATGAAGATGAGTGGAAGAATAAGAAGGAGAAGAGGAAGAAAAGAAAGAAGGAGTTGAAGAGGAAGACAAGATGAAGGGAAGAAGGGAATCAGGGAAAAAGGGCCTCAGGAAAGGAGGGAATAAGGGAAGAAGGAAGAGTGAGAATGAAGAGTGAGAAGGAAGAGTGAGAAGGAATAAGGGAAGAAGGGTGAGAAGGGAATGAACGGAAAGAAGGGAAAGAAGGGAGAGAGGGGAAAAACGAGAAAGAAGGTAAAGAAGGGAAAAAAGGAAAAAAGGGAAGAGAGAGAAAAGGGGGGAAACGGAGAAGATCGCATGAAAAACTTGGAGTAGGTAAGGTCAGAGACATAACCGAGAGATTGACGTAGGACTGCATCCGAGATGTGTATAGATATCAACTAATTTGATACCGTTGACCGTTTAAGATTTTGTAGTCCTGAAAAGGACCATTCGGTTTCGGAAGATTGCGTTTGTATTCTAGGAATTAGAGCGGCAGTTCAAGACAGTGTTCCAAATAAGTTCTTTACGTTACTTTTGGGGTCCTGAAAAGGACCGTTAGTGGCTTTGGAGTCGTGGAAAGGACTGTTTGGTTATGGATGATTACGTTTGTATTACCGAAAGTAGGACGCCTTTTCAAGTCATTTGTATGTTTGAGTCTTGACCTAGAAGAAATCATTACATGAATATGATCGTAACGCAAGTCGTACAATCGCGCATATATATTACAATATTTCGTACATCTTAATATTTCAGTAAGAGAAACTATCCAAATGCAGTATTGGATTCATTTCTGGCAGAAGAAGGGCTAAATTGTGATGTTATCTACGACATTAAACTCTTTTCGGAACATTTTTCTCGAACGCGAAGCAGCCAAATGCTAGCTTTATTTGCACTTGTTTGGTGCGAGTTTTGCACTGCGAACAGTGCATAAAACTAATCAAATTATTTTGGATTTGCCCTGAACTGATGATTTTTTCCTTCGATTTGCAAAGAAGTAATTTTAATAGTTCTGTTGATAACATTGAGAGCCACTAGAACGACTGGTTTTGTATAATGTTCCCCATCGTTGTCCATTTTTCGTTTTCTTTTTCTCCAATGCAAACGACCAGCAGCAAGATGATGCAGTCACTTTTGTTTGAAGCGGGAACTAGTTGTTGTTTTTACTGCGTTTAGGTTTGAGGAACGGCGCCTCGTATTCGTCATTGACTGAAGTACCAGTTGAATAATGCCGGGTATAGTTCCATTGTCTTCGCGTAGATGGCAGCCTGCACACCCAATGTGTCTTCGTTCGTAGATTATCATAGACTGAAGTTAAAAAACGTGTAGCAGGGGCTATTTATAGATTTGGTCAATTTTGATTTTTGTACTTGGATCTATTTTTTTTAGTATTTTAACACTGCTTATGTAATAAACGTGATTTTAACAACAATCTTACACCTTTTTTGTTCGTTTCGTGTAAAAATTAGAGAAAATACTCAAACAGAGAAAGAGTTATTAAGAAATCAATTCTGGAGTAATTTCGTTTAGACGTAGTCCTACGTTAAAAATACAAGCAAAGTATTCCGATGTTCTTAACGTTCTTAGCGATTCTACATTTGATGAAATTTGGAAAAATAGCATATTCAAGCTGCTACTGACCTTGAATTAAGCGAACCTCAAACTCAGCGTCGACGAAAAATTTCGTTTCGATCAAGGAAAGGCTAAGAACTTTGAATATGAAAATCGATAGATTTTTTTTTGAAAATTTTACTTTGAAGTTTTTGATCTATTGATTTCGCTACTTCAAAGTCGATTCGAAAATGATTCGGCGAGATTTTCCAAACCACTGGAAAGATTTGTAGTTGGTTAGACAGCAGATACCGATGAAACTGGGAAATTTTAATGCGAACGATTTTGACAAGGAAAGATTACTCAGTGACAAAGATATGTTTTGCCTAGGACAGGACCAAACAACTGGCTTCTTTTTTTATTCCGGTTGCTCCCTGTTATAAACAATACATTCCTCGCGATCACTGTTGCCAGTAGAAATGATTATTCATTCTGAAAAGCCACTCCCCTTATAAGTTGCGACTATTTATTCTTTGAAAACACTTAGACAAATGCCGTATCAGACAAAAATATAGCTCTGAATTCATTTTGATCAGATGCTTGTTTTAACGAAAACGTTTAGTTGAAACAGATTAATACAATTTTTCTAAAACACTTTTTTTGGTAATTATTGTTTGCAGCTATATTATTCAAAGAATCCAACATGTTCAATTTGAGAAAAATACTAACAAACAGATGTATCCAAAGATTTGGTACTACTCTCAAGTACAACCAACGCAATCAATATTCTCGTCACACTTCGATTTCAGGTATTCTCTTTGTATTATCCAGCGGTTGTTAAATGTAGTCGTAAACTTTTAACATTGACAAGACTTAAAAATAAATTGAACTAAAATCCTATTGAAATTGATAATTTTAAAAAAGATGATTCGAAAAACAAAATATGCAATATCAAACTACATTGTTACCGACGATACTGACAACACTTTTTCTACCACCCTGCAGTAATATTAATTTCAACAACTTGTACTTGCTTATGTCAATTTCAACCAATCACAAGCTGGTCCAAAACTGGCTCTCGAAGTGGAATAACAATTGTCAGGTCCTGTCCTAGATTTTTGCAACTACAGAAAAGGCAAAATGAACAGGCAAATAATCTGAGGGAACTTTTCTTTTAAAACGAACGTATTTTCTGTTAATTTATTTATATTCGTAGAAGTACAAAAATACCTAACAAGAAACTTATTGTAAACGGCTTTAAAAAGGTTTGTTTTAGAATCGTCAAGCTAATATGATCAAACAATATTATCATTCCGATTATGAGCGAGAGAATCTCTCATAAAACCGGACTCACAATTGTTTAATCCTCACTCGAATGAGATCAATCATGCGTTATGCATTACCGTCAACAAACATTAACATTAGTTATGTATGCACTGTTTGCAACCGGTTTTTTTTCTTTTCTACACTTTTTCACCACCCCATTCATAACTCTTGACTGTACGATAGTGCTAATCAGTAAACAGAACATCAAACAAAACAACTGTCGACAGTAGGTGGAAAACAGGGGCAGTATCACCGAAGAGTCTAGTCCCACATGGAACTCAGAACTAGTGCAGGGTTCAGGCAGAATGTTTCAGTCAGTAATTTTGTATGCCATTTCAGCACCTTCCGCGGGACGCGCTATCGCAACGGTGAACTGTCAGATCACCGCACCGGGTCACAACACATTTACGACGTGTTTGTGGAAGATCTGCACGCCCCCCCCCTCGGAAGCGTCGTCCCACAAGGTAACAATTGTCGAATTAGCATCGAAATTGGAGCTTACATAGCTTAGACAACAAAAACCCTCGTCACAGGCGGCACCCGACTGAGTTTGCCGACACTTTTTGTCACATTCTTACCTCTAGGTGGGCAGGTGGGAATGCGTGACTCGCTGAAGAATCTCGGCTGATCGCTAAAAAGGGGTACCGTGATGTGCAATAACAAGTTCTTTTGTTACGTTGTCATGTAATGATTCTTTTTTTTACTCATCTTGCTTGAGCGGTGGCACCCTCGAGTTGATTGTGTTGTTTTAGCACCGCGCTAGTTTATGCTGCACACTTCTTGTCGTTGCCGGGCCGTATATCTCTTTGTGGCATTCCGCTGGGTGGATAATTGTGTCAGTAGAATAAATGTAGTTTTAAGTAAAACTCCAGTTAGATTATGTGCTGCTGTGATGGCAAAGGGAGGGGAGCGCATGTAATGCCATTGTTTTAATCGTGTTTCTGGCTAAACGCGACACGTGCATTTTACACCTTACAGCAGTTGATATCCTAAGAAAAGCTCGACACGATCTGAGGTTAAATCTGTTCTACTAGGTTATTTACTGGATTGCAGACAGCGCGCATTGTACGAATGCTCTATTCAAGTGCAAGGTTTGTTTTCAAGAAGTAGAGCTTGAATCTGGAACAGGTAGCTGGAACATATTTGGAATTGCGTCCCGGATTGTGGATGAAGAATTTCGAAGTTAAATTTCGCTGGAAGATAGAAATTGACAGCAATTGTTCTGTTTTTCTGGTTTGGTTACTGAGTCTTTTTTCTGGAACCTGTAGAAATTTTCTATTAATTATACGTTTGAAATAATGGTATAATTACAGTCACTTACTCGACTGTTCGCCTCAATATAGTTCTTTTAGTGATCCTAAAACCAGAGATCAGCGGAGAGAAAAACCGTAGATCTGGCAACGATATTACAAAACAAAAATTATCGCATCGATTACATTTGTATTTATGTGCGAGTAACTTTTTCAATGTTCGAGTTTGTTTGTTTATGAAGTAGGGTAACGGCTTTATATTTCATCTTATCTTATAACGTACATGGATCAGGAGTACCACAGGGTAGCAATCTGGGTTCCCTGCTTTTCGAACTCTTTTTTAATGAAGTTGCTTCCGTTTTGGGTACTGAATGTAAACTCTATTTGGCAGTGAATTCGACCGAAGACTGCGTTCGATTGCAAACACTATTGAATAGCTTCCTGGATTGGTGTCGAACAAATCAGCTGACCATTAGCATCGCTAAATGCACCGTAATGACTTTTCATAGGAAAAGCGATCCGATCATCTTCAGTTACAGCATTGATGGTATACCGTTATGTAGAGTTAATGAAATCAGTGATCTTGGCATTATATTGGACCACAAACTGAACTTTAGATCCCACATGGCTCATATAACTAAAAAAGCGAATCAACAACTGGGGTCTATATCGAAAATATTCCGTGACTTTACGGATCCATACTGCTTAGAATCTCTTTATTGCTCCTTAGTTCAGCCAATCCTTGAGTTTTCATTGCCAGTTTGGAATCCTTATCAGTTAACTTGGTGCCTGAAACTAGAAAGAGTTCAGAGAAGATTCATACGATTAGCTCTCAGGAATCTACCATTGGGTGACCCGCAGAACCTTACGCCATATCAAGATCGTTGTCAGCTACTAAATCTTGAATCGTTGGAACGTCGTCGTCGTATTCAACAAGCCTCAACAGTTGGGAAAATTCTGAATGGTGAAATTGATGCACCTGAACTGCTATCCCGTTTGGATCTTCGAGCCACTAGAAGAACCCGCGATGTGTCGTTAATATCAACGAGGTTTCATCGGACGAGCTATGGATATCACGAACCAGTCTCTTCAATGATACGTACTTTTTCACGAGCAGAGTGTACCTTCGAGTTTGGCGACTTATCAACAAAATTTGCATCTTTTATACGAAGACTACAATTGCTGTGATATTTATGTATACTATGTATTGGTGTTTGTATGATTAACGTATGATGTTTGTATAGTTTTATTCATTAACAATGACAATTTTGTATGTATTATGTGTAAATTTTAGAGTATTGGAAAAGATAGTTGTTTTTACGACTCTTTGAGAATTCTTCCATTGAAATGTTTTGGTACACTCAAACGGGCTTTTTCCTACTAATATCATTTATACTGTAATGTTCGTTGATAATAAATAAATAAATAAACCAAACTGTGAAATGTTTTAAAATGATTATTCAAGCTATTGTCACACTTTCTCATTGAAAATGGTTTTAAATTCTTCGGTGATCGTTTTTTTTTCATGTAAAACAATCTCACTTTTCAATTTAGGACACATTTTCGTCTCTAGATTTACAGTTCGTCATGTTTCTGAATATCTACTAATCGATTCGTCTCAAAACATGCTCACTATTTCGCACAATTACATTACTATTGAATGTTCACTTGCCTCTTGTTTAATTAACGATTAAAAACTTCAAAAATTACCCGACAAGCAATAAAAGTCTTCAAGAATATGAGATAAAAGTTTTTCACTTAGTTCACTTGATAGCGCTTTGTTTGCATCTCATTTGGTTTCGCAAAGTTGCCAAATTTTCTCATAATGTTACAAAAAAAATTGTTTTCCTTCTTTAAATTATCGTCAACAAGTTCTTTTTTTACAACCAGTGACATTAGTTTAATTATATTGCTGATATTTATATTGCAATAAAACTGTTTCGGCTTCGAATATTACCAGAAAGTGCGTGTTAAATACTAGTGATATAACCATTGTGGCAAATCTAGTACCACTGGTTTCTTTCCGCTATACGTCACCATAACACTGTTAAGTTTGTGTGTGTTTCATCGGCTTTGCACAGAGATGCCAGATATTTTCATAGAAAATATGTATCTGCTCTATCTGTTTTCTGTTTGTTTGATTGTTTTGACATATCCCATGTATTTAGAAAAAATTTTGACGAATTTTTCAATTTACTTGAGTTTGAAAGAATGCACATGGCAAAACCTTACAAATATGGGTAAGAAAAACGATTATTCACGTGTTGCCATCAAACATATTTATTTTTTCAAATTGTCCTATACTCTTGACAATCTCGGATGAAATTTGAAATTTTCAGTTTGATTTAGATGATAAAACATGAGTAAATAGACTAGTCTTAAAACTTTTGATCATAATTTATCAATTAATCTCAAAATCCAACCCAACAAACAAAGAATATCCCAGATATGAAAACAGTACCCAACCTAACTTCTGCGAATTTGGTATTTCATGTTACGATTTCTCCATAAATATCAATCAAACATACCGCGGAAAGTTACTGAATCATTAATGATCGATTTTTTTACCAAATTTTCACACGTTTTTGTAAGTTAGTTCTCGATTCATAATAACAAAAAAATAAAAACCCTGCATTTTGTTCGAATCTTCAAGCAAAATCTGAAAATTATCACCATCGCTTAGTTGAAAGCTCGCCACTAGGGCAGCGCAGCGATCGCAAATGAGTTGGTTGGATTCTTCAATTGCCATATTATGGGATGAATGAAGGACCAACGATAGGATGAATATAAAACCTTTGAGATGAAATTAGGGGCACAGTAGTGTATATGTCAGAAGTATTTTTAGCAGATTTTTAAAATATTATTTTAATTTCCAA
Source organism: Malaya genurostris (assembly GCF_030247185.1). Classification (NCBI taxonomy): domain Eukaryota; kingdom Metazoa; phylum Arthropoda; class Insecta; order Diptera; family Culicidae; genus Malaya; species Malaya genurostris. Next base: position 29,877,799 of record NC_080570.1, read on the forward strand.
GGAATGTGAATCAATTGCTAATGTGCAGTAAGGCGAATTAAGCAGAAATATGAAAACATCGTAGTGATTTTAGTGGCTAAATCGGGGTTTTAAGGTGACGTCGTTACAAATGAGATAAAATAGGGAGCCCTTACTTTATCACTGTTCACACAGAGAAAAATTTTGTAAAAATAACTAAATTTGGGTTTTATACAACGAATTTTTTTTTATTGAAATAGTGACAAGGTTGATATTGCAAATATTGCTACTTGAATCTACAAAACATGATGATTAATTTTTCTCAGTGCATTATTTTGTTTCAATCAATATTTTGATCGAAATAATCGAAATAACAAATATTCTACTTGTGCTTTCCTGTCAATTTCTTGTCAAACGATTTCACACTAAATTCAATTCAATTCAATTTAAAAAATTCAATTAAATTTAAAAATTCAATAATTATTTTTTTTTTAAAATGTGTTATTTAATACTATGCATTTTTCAAGAATATTCTAAATTATCAATACATACGCTTGAATTGTTTAAAACCTCCTATGGAATTAAAGAAGTTTATCAGAACGCACACAAAGATCATAGATAGATTTAACCAATTTTTTTCTTGATATAAAGGTATAACAAGTTGAATCAACATAGACATTGCCGATAAAATCAACTCAACTTTGGTTGACATGTAATAAATAGTTAGTTTATTTTAACAATAGAATCAGCCAAAACAAATATTTTTTTTCATTTGACTAGACAAAAACTTTGATTCAAATCAAACAAAGAACACTGTGATGTTGAAGGGAAAAATTAGTTCAAAACAATCATATTCCAGTTAGAAATCATCATAAATTATATTTAAAAATCTACTAACAGTTTTGTTAGTTTGAACATGCTGCATTTCTCTGCGTGTTGTAGCAACGCAACCAGCAACATGACAATTGTAAACATTCAGATTCGAACTGCTAGTTCTGGAACAATTGAATTGGAATCATAACAATGTCCCCTTTGATCTCTGGTTATAGGATCACTACTCACAGAGAAATGGAGTATGTTTAAAATTAAAAAAAAAACAGTTAGAAGATTTTTAAATTTGATTCATGTTGATTGATGTATGATTATGTTGATAATCTCTGATTTGTTTCGGTTTACTTTATAGTGAAAATAAATCAACTATTAATTACATGTCAACAAAAGTTGAACTGATGTTATCTTCGATGTTGATTCTACGCTGCCATATCGTTATACCAAAAAAAAAAATTGTTTCAATTTGTCGATGATCTTTTTTGTGTAATGATACTACTAAGTTTACTGTTTAAATGAATTGTGTTAGTTTTAAATCTTATAAAACAAAGAATTTTTTCCTCCTCGAATAAACCAGAGCAGATTTTGTCCGCTTCTTCCATTTCCTATGGGGTTTTCGACATTTCAAGCGAATGTATTGGTAGCTAAGAATATTTTTGAAGATCGCATAACATTACACATTTTCTTTACACAAAAACGTTTGATGCAGGATCTATATATTGACCGTACTGATGGAGCACCGAATTGTTGGAAATAAAAATTTAAATATCAGGCTTGATTGATGATTGACAATTTCAAAATTCTAACAAAAATTTCAAAATGTTCAAACGGAAATAAAAGTAGTGTAAAAAAATTACCTTGCAAATTTGTTAGAAAGAAATCATTTTATTCGAGAAAAAAAATGATTTCAACAAATGAAAGTGTTAGTTGAAATATCTAAATTTACGTTCATTTATTTCAATTGAAAAGTTTGTGAATTTAAAGCGCTACAATTATTTACTTTATCTAACGAATTCGTTCATTTAAAACTAATTCTCCAAATTGAATTTACTGTGAAATTGTTTGTCAAGAAATTGACAGGAACGCACAAGAAAAATATTTGTATGTCTCTGTCAAAATATTAATTGGAACAAACTAATCCACTAATGTTATCATTATCATGTTTTGTAGTTACAAGCAGCAATATTTGCTACTTCGAACCAGATTATCTTTTGTCACTATTTCAATAAAAAAAATTCGTTGTATAAAACAATAATTTTATTATTTTCGCAATTTTTCATTCTCCGTGTAGCGGATTTACGCGCATACACAATATCTTTTTTTGTGGTTAGACGAAAAAAAAAGAAAAGGAACAAAAATATTCAAAGTCCGGTGAATTTGAGAAATGTCTGCAAAATATTCAAAGAACTCTTCATAAGCAGATCAGAAGAAATCGACAGTATTCTATTGAGTAAGCAAATTTGCAGGTAAATCTGCAAAACTGGCGTCCCTGAAAAAAATACGGGTTTGCATCCCATTGAGAAAGCGGAAAGATTTTGCTGTGCGTTTGTTGACGAAATCAATCCAACTGTTTTAATCAGTATTCATTTTTTTTCACTTCAACGGATTTCATGTCATGAAAATTAAGACACAATATTGAATGTCATTTCAAGTGAATTTGCGTGAATTGCGACACTCCATTTATGTGCATCTAATAAGATGTAAAATCACAGGGTTTTTTCGAAGTGTGTACATATTCTATTTGAAAATTATCTGTTTTTAGCTTGAAATATTTCGGTAGACATAGTAAATATTACTTATTCAAAGGCTTTCTTGATCAAAGAAATAAAATACTTAGTCTTAACGAGAATCACAAAAAAACAAGTAACAACAGATTTGTCAAATTTTGGATAGTTGAAAGTTGAAGGCTCGACAGTCTCAATAAAAGCTTTTCAAAATATACGAGGTTTGATGTCGTCCAGTTACTCTGCTCCTGAGTATAAGTGCTTTCGGATTTATTCAACCAATGATTCGTTGAATTTCATTGGAAAAAATGTGGATCATGGTCACATTGGCTGAGTTTTGCTGCGTGCATAAAATATTGACTGTGGGCTTCTTGAGTTGTAAATCAGTTCAATTGAATACGGGTTTCAACCCAAATCTGCACCATGGCAATGAATACACACTAAAGCGAACATGATTCAGTCCAGTACAGCAATGTCCCGGAACAACATGAAAACCAGATTCGTAGGCATTGCTTTTTGCTTCCAATTTCTGTGCTTTATTTTCTTTCTGATTTTCAATTATATAGGTTATTCGTTTAGCTAAGCTCAGCTCTTATTCCCGGTAGCACTATGTTATTCCAACTTTGTCATTATCGCTTCGACCGTGTGCAGTGCATGTTGTTATGATGTGAGTAATTCATAATCGGCTCGGATCCAGCGCAAATGTTTTCCTCGTTTTACGTTCAACGTTGGCGGGCTGTAGGCTCGAAACCGTAATTTGTTAGGCCGCAAAAAGCAGTTTACACCTGGCACACATCTAAAATGCGTATCAACCTATATAGCAAACAAGCGGGAAGCTAAACACGCAGGCACATATTTTCGGATATGATTGGTAATTGAGTTACCACCAGCTATCGGGGTCCAACATAACTTGCTGCAGTAGTCTAACTGCCACTAACGTTCCGGCCCCGACTCGTTCTATGTTTTTTTTTTATTTGGTGTGATATTCAGCTGGTATCTTCGACGTTGAACATCCGTACAGTTGATTTTCTCTACCTCTCTATCTGTTTTGACGTTAAACTTTTACTACCTAGCACACAGTCTTTTAATAACGAAATCAACACTACTCTCTTGAAATAGATGATTCGAATTAGTTTGGTTCGTTAATAAATCGATATCAGGAAAAAAATCTATTCAATACAATCAGAATCGAGTCGTTAGCTGCCAGATAGATTCTTAATTTGGGATGAATCGGTTTCGAAAGTCGTCTGAGACCCCGGATATATTTTCTTGTACATACTGTGCAGGTATTCATCTAGGTACGATAACTAGCAATATCGTATTACGGTCTTTACACCAATAGCAATTCGAATTACTTTTTCCAAATTTTTCCGAATCTATGATATTTTCCAAATCTCCAAGCAAAACTGGAACATTATCACAGTTGCTGATCTCTACGAGCATGATTCTCGGATTGACGAAATATTTTGTGGTGAATAAGACTTACTGTCTTTTCAAAATTTACCCTGTACAAGAATGGCTCTATCCGTATTTAACGCAGCAACATATTTCTTTTTCTCCAAACCATCAAAAACATGTTCAGAAATTTATGATAAAATTTTCAGAAAAAAAAGATATCCGAAAATAACTCAAAGTTGAAGTTTTCCGAAATGTTTGGTATGAACGGGCACTAAGGTGAAATTCAGGGCCAAAATAAAGCGCAAAAAATTCCAAACACATAGATTAAACGAATCATCGCACAAAGCGTATCGTCCAAAACCAACACATAGGAAAACGGAATATTTTCAGTGATTGATATGAAAAGGTTTATTTTCTCGCTTCACCAAACTTTTCATTTTTCTTTTGGGTCCCATAAGCACCATGCAAAATTTATGCTGTACATTCTGAATCGGCTGTGAACTCTGTTGAAACCGAAGGTCAAATTCCACTACAGGAATGTAATTCCAGGGCTTTGCTAGAAGACAGAACAAAGGGGATAAAACAGAGTACAATTACAAGGATAATTTTTTTTTTAATATTACCATTTAATTCTGTTATAAGTATATCACGTCACTATACAAATTCACTATGTATCTCACGATACTATAAATCTTGTATAATAAACGTCACATCACATATGCGCATTTCGAATACAATTTATATTCTTCGTCAGTGTGATAGTTTTGTTTAGTTATTGAAAGAATGCTTTTTTTTTTGCATAAATATCTGTTTATTAATCTTATTTTTGTGTATTACATCAACATTTTACAGTACAAGTGTTTTGACTCTTTGGCCTTTCATCTTTGTTGTTCATATGATTCGTTATTAATAATAGGTTTTTTAGTTACTCTTGTTTTACATACTAATGTTTAATCATAATATTTATTTTAATTATTTATAAAATGTCTACCTACTTATAACTATCCCTAACCTAATACGTACAAATTTTGAATTATTTGTATTTCAGAGATTGAGCACCTCTCTTCAAATTTCGTGCAGTATTGTTCGAATTTTTGTTCTAGTATATTCAGGGAGGCCATCTCATGTACTTCACTAGTCCTTGTCCAAGGGGGTAGATTTAGAATCATCTTTAAGATCTTACTTTGAATGCGTTGAAGCCTAAGTTTGTGTGTTCGTGCACAACCCCGCCAAACAGGGACTGCGTATTCAATTGCGGGGTAGATGATTTGTTTATAGACAGCCATCTGATTCTTCAGGCAAAGTTTAGATGTTCTACAAATCAGCGGATACAGAGACCTAATGAGTATGCTGCATTTTTGAACGATTTTGTCAATATGTGACCTGAATATCAGATGTCTGTCAAAGGTGAGTCCTAGGTAGATAACTTCGTCGGACCATTGGATGACCTCATAACCGAATCGTATTCGGCATTCGTCTGATGGAACAAGTTTTGGAGATCTTGAATGTGGAAACAAGATGACCTGAGTTTTTGCTGCATTGATCACAATTTTCCAGCTTGTAAAATATTCCGTTAAAGCGTCCAGACCTGTCTGTAGTTTATTCTTCAGAGCATTAATGACACGACCTTTGTAAAGAATGGCAGTATCATCAGCAAATTGTGACAGAACACCACCACCCGGAAGAGGTGGGATGTCTGATGTAAAAATGTTGTATAGGATGGGACCTAGGATACTTCCCTGGGGTACACCAGCAGGAATAGTAAATCTTTCTGAAAGTGCATTATTCAGAGAAACCTGGAAAGCTCTATCTGCAAGATAATTTTTGATAATTTTAATAAGATACATGGGAAAATTATACCGATGCAGTTTAAACACCAGGCCATCGTGCCACACATTATCGAATGCCTTTTCAATATCCAATATTGCCATGGCAGTCGTTTTGGACACTGATTTGTTTTGCTGGATGACGTTGTTAACCCTTGTGAGTTGGTGAATGGTGGATCTTCTTTTCCGGAACCCAAACTGTTCTTCCAGAAATATATCCTGTTCATCTGCGAAAGCAAGAATTCGCCTTTGTATTGACTTTTCAAACAGCTTGGATAGGGCAGAGAGTAAGCTGATGGGCCGATAGCTCTTGGAAAAGGAAGGATCTTTCCCCGGTTTCAAAACTGGGATAACTTTAGCTAACTTCCACATTGAAGGGAAGTAACCAAGCTCCCAGCACCTGTTAAAAATTTTAGCTAAGAAGACAAATGAGCGAATACTCAAATGTTTTAGCTCAATGTTGAATGTGTTGTCGAAACCGGGGGCCTTCATATTTTTGGATTTTTTCACAATAGCCATCAGCTCATTCGCAGTGACTCTACTTTCCTCAGGAACCAAGCTGTCTGATTGGTCAACCTCAGCTACGCTATCAGCAACGGCTCTTTCATATGGACTAACAATGTTGAGTCCTAAATTGTGAGAACACACAAACTGCTGGCCTAGCGCATTTGCCTTCTCTACTGGTGTGATTAAAGGTATTCCTTCAGCTGCGTCCTGGGGTGACATCAGAGGAGGAATAGGCTTCGGTTTTTTCTTAAGCACCTTCGTTAAGGACCAGAAGGGCTTTGAATGTGGGAGAATTTCTCGAAGCTTTTGCTGGAAGTTCCTGTTGCGAAGCTCAGATATCCTTTCCTGGATTATCCTAGTTAAGTTGTTACAAGTAGTCTTCCTATCTAGGATGCCAGTTCGTTGATACTGCCTCCGGTAGATATTCCGAAGTCGGATGAGTTTCTTGGTGACACTGTCGATTTGAAGAGAGGAACTCGGCATATGTTGTACTGGAACCGTCCTATCACGAGCGACTGTGATTGAATGCTGGAAGGAAGATAGGGCTGCATCTATTTCCATCGGGGAATCAAGTGGCAAATCGATATTAATAAGTTGGTCGGCGATTTGTTGAAATTGGACCCAATCGGTGCGATAATAGTTCCTCCGAGGTTGAATAGGCACTGTTTCTGGTGAAGACCCCAACGTCAATATTACTGGAAAGTGGTCAGAAGAGAGCTCGTTGAAGACAACCGGAGAGCTGTCTATGGCGATGTTGCTGATGAATATATCCAAAATGGAATGAACTCCCGATCTGGAAAGTCGCGTTGGTTGATCCGGAGCGAAGATGTTGTATTGTCCAGCTTCGTAATCTTCGGCAAGTACGAATCGATTCTGTCTTCTGTTTCCCCACAGCTCATGCCGTGCGTTCAGGTCCCCAGCAATGATGAATTTGTTCTGTCGTCGAGTGAGCATAGCCAGATCTCGCTTCAATGATGCACACGTACCATCTCGAAGATTGGTTTGTTTGGGGCAGTACGCTGCAATGATGATGATGGGTCCCATCGTCGTTGTAATCTCAATTCCGATGGCTTCTATGAGTTGCAATTTAAAGGCTGACAGAAGCCTGTGCTGAATGGATCGTTTAATGGCAATGGCAACTCCCCCTCCTCTGGTAGTTGCCCTGTCGAGCCTGTGTATCCTGTAATTGGAAATAAAAATAGAAATTTCAGGTTCAAGATGAGTTTCAGTTAAAATAGCAATATCGGCATTCTCTTGAAGAAAGTCGGACAATTCAGCAGTTTTGCTCCTGAGTGAGCAAGCATTCCAATTTACTATAACCAACTCATTATATTACATATTCGATGATGAATTTGCCTAAGGCGTTGATTTGATCTAACCGCGTTCTGCAGTTTCGTAGTTTTGTTGTCATTGTTTCAAAAATGACGATCAGTTGTTCAGCAGAGAATAAGTCACCAGAGTCATCCTTTGCTTGTGGTTGATTATTGCCCCATCCAGGAGGGATTTATGAGGAAGATTCTTTTTGTGATCCAGCGGCTGAATCTTTTGGATTGCTGCGAGGAAGTGGCGGCAAATTCGGAATATCCCTCTTCGGTGGGAGCCGTGGGAAATTAACTTCATCCTTCTGTGGAACATTCTTGCGCGTTGATTGTTTGCGGGACGCCTGTTGTCGAATTTTTGTGAACTCAGCACGTTTGGGACACGATTTGCTAGTAGATGGATGGTCGCCATCACAGTTCACACATTTTACAGCGATGTCATCTAGTAGGCAATCGTTGGTATTGTGTGTTTCGGCACATTTCCCGCACCGACTTTTCATGTGGCAATTCCTCGCTCCATGGCCGTAGTTCAAACAGTTCGTGCACTGTGTGACATCCCGATGTACCGGTTTATACTTTTGCCATTCGATGATTATGTGAAATAACGATTTAATCGTTTTCAGTTGACTCATGGTTATGGAGCCCTTCTCCAGATGAATCAGGTACAGTTGATCTCTAAACTTTTTGTCCGTATTATGTCGCTTCATTTTAAACACCATCAAAGGCTTTAGTCCAGCCTCCGATAGTGCCTGCTTTAGTTCGGCTTCCATCATGTCGGGTAGTCCTCGAAGTACAACCTTCATAGGTTTGTTGGTGGCAATATCGTGTGTGAAGTATTCCGCTTTTGTCTGCTTCAGATAGCATTCCACTCCTTTGTAGTGGTTCAAAGCCGGAACAGTTATTTAGTAGCCTTCAGTGCATAAACGGATTGTTGCCTGTAGTCCTTTGCTGATCAGTGTGTTGAAATCCGAGCGTAGAGTTGGTGGGAAGCCCTTCAGGTAGAAAGGCGGCATTTTTTCCTTCTTCTGCAGTTCCTCTTCGACATCTACTGGCAGATCAGCATATTGGTTTTTACTCAGCAAACGGTCGTTTACCTGTACATCACTTGGCTTCATACGCTTAGCATCCTTTGGATCCTTCTCGGATCTATGGCGGTTTTTACCCATAGCTTGGGTAGGTAGACAACTGCGAATAAAAAATAAAACAAAATCGAAATTAGTCGTAGTAGGTTATTCGTCTATCCACATCGAGTGTTAGATGACGAAAATATTGAAAGAATGCTGCAATGTTGTTCCTTTTATATGAAACGGAAGTAGGTAGATTCCTACAACAGGTATAAATACCTCGAAAAAATTTATCTAATTTGTTTAGGGTAGGGAGAGGTTAAGTGTTTTCTATGTTTGTCTGTCCCCTGTGTGTAGGTAGTAACTTAAAGAGCCAGGAAGACCTATTTCCTTGGTCTCTGTTTAGTAAAGAAGTGGAATTATGTTTGAAAATTTCTAGACTTTCTGCCGAATCAAATTTCAATGGGTTGGAAGTTTGTCTTAAAATTTTTATGTCATTTGTAGTGAAATCATGGTTTTCGGAAAAGGCATGCTCAGCTACTTTCGACTTGAAATGGTGTGATAAACCCCGTTCCAGATCCTTGGATGCTTTCCCTATTTCTGCTATGTGTTCCTTGAAACGGATATCTAATGATGTTTTTGTTTGTCCAATGTATAATTTATCACAATGAGAACATGAAATTTTGTATACCCCCGATTTTTTCAATTTGTCAGTAGGATCTTTAGTAGATCCTAGTAAAGTTTTCAACTGGTTGCTAGTACTACTGAACACTAAATCCAAGCCAAAGGGTTTTAATTTTGATTTAAGTGGATATGCCATGTTAGAGTTGAAGTCTACCGATATTCTTTTCAAGGTTTCTGATAGGGGGGTCAAAGTTGTAAGTGATAATTTTTTCAATGATCTTAATTTCTTATCGAGGATTGTTTGGATTGAGCGCTCCGGATATCCATTGAGCTTTCCAATTTCGAAGATAAAATTTTTCTCTTTCACTACCGCATCATCTCTGAGGGGTAATGTTAGCATTCTGTGAAACATATGGTGAAATGCTGCCATTTTGTGTTGGTGAGAATGGTTAGAAATATTAGGTATAACTCGCTCTGTATTGGTTGGCTTCCTATATATTTCGAAAGATAAAGTTTTTGCCTCCCGTATAATAAGAACATCTAAGAAAGGTAAACTGTTGTCTGTCTCCCTCTCGCAGATGAATTTTATGTTCCTATGTAAATTGTTGATTGTATCCAAAAAATTTTCCAAATCGTTACGCTTGATGATGCAAAATATATCATCAACGTATCTCCACCAGCGATTAGGTAGTAATCCTTGTTTATTTAAAAGTTCTTCGAGGTTTGCCATAAATAATTCGCATAAAAATGGGGAGAGCGGATTACCCATTGGGGCCCCTTGTAATTGTTTATAAAATTCCCCTCTGAATTTGAAATAATTTACATCCATGCAAAGCCGGGTTAGAGTTAGGTAAGACCTTACTTTGCATTTCCATAAACTACTACTCTTTTGTTAAACTAACCAATCTTCCAACAGATTGATTGAGTCCTTCACCGGGACACTTGGAAATAAGGAGGCTACATCGAAAGATACCATTATTTCGTCATCTTCGATTTCACCTGAGTTCAGAAGTTGAGTAGCGAATTCTTGTGTATTGGGAATGGATCTACTAAAAAACTTTTTCGGCATATTTTTGAATTCTTCCACTAGCCATTTGGAGATTTTTTGGGTAGGGGCTCCTACTGAAGAGATGATATCCCTTATTTCATTCCCAGGTTTATGGACTTTAGGTAATCCTTTGATTTTTGGTAATGAAGGGTTAGGAACTTTGAGGCGACTGAGATTGATATCGAAGCTTTAATAAGCTTTAACATAAAAACCTGGCTTTTCCCGCAATTGTTTAACTAGCTCTCTTTCATTTTTAGTTTGTTCATTTCTTAATGGAGTATTTTTAATGACTTCAGCTACAATAGTCCTGGCGTCATTTATTTTCGAAAAAGGAAGGTTACAGCTATCTAGACCTGTTTCAACGTCTATAATAACTTGTTCGAGATTAACTTTGGAAGAAATGGCATAATTTAACCCCAAGTTGAGAAGATTTGTTTGTTCGTGTGTAAAATTTTGTGATGAACGATTAACTAGGAAGTAGGAAGCGTACAATTATTTGCAGTAATTCTGATTAACAGCAATTCATTCATAGAACTAATGAACGTCCCAGGAAAACCTTTTGATTAGTCGGAATTATTATTTTCCGAGTTGTCCAGTCAGTCTTCGAAGTTAGGCTACAAAAAAAAAAGAGAAATCTGAGCAAAACGGGCACACACTACAAAAAATCGTGTAAGTTCACGTCTCAGTAGGCGGCGAACGACCGTAATTAGGTTAAAACCAGGTATAAACAAATGACATAAACGTCTCAGTAGATGCACACAAAAAGAGCACCGCCATTCGCTTAAATCTAGAATTCAAAACATGTCAAAATGAACAATTTCTTTAACTTCACAACTGACTTAGCTGAATTTAACATTGAAATAGACACAAAGTTAAACTTTACACGTTGATAGATGTGATATTCTGTAAATACCCAAGAAAATACGACATGCTTGGATTTACGTGTAATATTCTTTGTTTTTTGGGTTGGATTTTGAGATTAATTGATAAATTATGATCAAAAGTTTTAAGACTAGTCTATTTACTCATGTTTTATCATCTAAATCAAATCTGTATGTGAACTGAAAATTTCAAATGTCATCCGAGATTGTCGAGAGTATATGACAATTTGAAATCATATGTTTGATGGCAACACGTGAATAATCGTTTTACTTACCCATATTTGTAAGGTTTAGCCTTCTGCATTCTTTCAAACTCAAGTAAATTGAAATTTTTTTTTTCTAAATACATGGGATTTGTTAAAACAATCACCATAACGCTATCTCGTGGTGACTACGCTGATTGGATTGTTCACTAGGCACCCCGAATAAAAAATATTGTTGAAAAACAATATGATTTGCTGTTACAAAACCTGCCACAATTTTGCTTTGACCATTGAAAAATATTTTAATGTATTGTTATACACTATTCAATCAATTGTGGAAATGCTTTTTACAATAGAATGTATAGGTTGTTAAGTATCGTAACAATTCAAATCATGAAGTTTTCTCATACATGTTTTCTTGGAAAACAATAAAATGTACAGTTTCCATATTGTTTAAAACATCACGTGTACAATAAATTCAATTGTAGAATCGTAGGAACAATACATTGAATCGTTGGAAATGAAAAAAATCTTGTCAAGACACAATAAAATGTATTGTAACCCATATATCTAATTGCGAATCAATTGTTTATGCTGTAAAATCAATGGTTTATTTTTTTACGGGACTTTATAGCTGAGGATTGTGCCCAGGGTTGCCATATTTACAGATATTATGTAGAGCCGTAGATTTTTCAATCCATTGCTACACAGATTCTGTGTCGCAGATCCCTGATTTTTGTTCCATATATGTGAGAAAGTTATAAATTTACAAACGGTTTGATGTTAAATTTATAAAAAAATTACAGACTTAAAATTGTCCATTAAAAAGAAAGTACGCAAGATTGTGTAGATTTTGGAGATTTTAGTGAATTTTTATATGGGTGGCCATCCATCCCTTCGTGACAAGTATTTAGAGTAAAATTCTGAAAATGACCTTGAAGTGTCTTTCCTTGTTTAGTACCAATGAATTGCACAGATTCGCAAATATTGATCCATTAGTAATGTCAAATCATGTTATAGGTATCAATTGACATTATAGTAGACTTACTCCTTCTCCAACACTCATTAGGTATATTTTTTCTAAAACATCGTGCACAACTTTCTGACAAAGTTTAAAAACTCAATGACCCGAGGCTTTCCAACTGAGCCAGTAGGCGGTAAATCTTCTTTTGTTTTACACGACCTTAAATGGATAAATGGCAGGAAACATTTCCAATCGTCATGTGTGTGTCCCCTTCACCGAACTATCTGATGTTCATCTCGACCGGCTTGGCGTGCGTTGAGCGGGATGCACTTCGATATATACACGGGAGAAGAAGTATCCTCACAGCTTCATTCAAAGTCGCTGTCATCGGATATTTTGACAGGAAAGCCACGTAAAACAGAAACAGGAACAAATTAGTGCACACAACTTGTGGCTTGGAGTCTTGCTACAATGATGCACCAGCCTCTCTCTCACTCGCTCTCTCTTGGTTGCCACTTCTAAGCCGCCCTGCCCTCGTCTTCATTTCCAGGATCAAAACTGATCCCGGCGCCTCGATGCGCAGTATCATCTGTGAACGGTGGAGCACTTTAAGTGTGTATGCTCTGTAAAAGGGCAGAAAGAATGTTTCTTCCCCCGAAGGCGATGCTAGATCAAAACCGCTAGTGGAAGATCCGCGCTAACTCCCTGCTCGCACCGTTCTTATGCTCGGTTATGCTCGGCACGCCAACCAACCAACCAACCAACCAACCGAACAGCCAGCCAGCCAGCCACTGGAAGACAGGCTGAAGATGCAATGATACCTTTTGATTTGGCTTGTATAGTAATAATAATAATAATAATAAAAAAATAAGAATGAAGAGTTTATTGAATTATGCTCATATGTCGAATGAGTCCGCCGTCCGATCGCCTGATCACCCGTCTGTCTGTCCAACCGCCCGAAGGGGAACCGCCTAAGTGGAATGAGACGAACAAATGAGAAAAACGTAATGCTTCACGAGTTTCGCCAGGTGAAGTGAGAGCAGCAAGGAAGCAGTACAAGGCGGGCATCCAGATCGCATTCCAGGTACGCATAAATAGGAAACCAAATGAGGAAGATTGTATGTAAAGGCTTCTCTTTTTAATGAGGAATTCTTAAGCGTTACCCGATATCGATTGCGCAATAAGAACCGCAATTTCGCGTCATACTTTGCATTTTAAATGCAAAATACAGTGACTGCGGGATGCGCTGAGCCGCTCACTTCGGGTTGAGGCTTTTGTTCGAGTTAAATGATATAATGGGCTTGATTAGCCTTATGGATGGTTTTTTTCCGCGAACCAAACACCAACCGCCCCGCCCCCCCCGGTACCCACCAAAAACGATAACAGTTGGATCGGAAGCGAGTGGGTAGAGATCGAAGTGCCCGATCGCGATCGCTTCATGTATGCAGAACAAAGTAGAGGACTGCGTTTGGCCGTTTTAGCGGATTCACACCCCCGAATTGGGTTTTTCCTTTCATTTATTTGTACCGGTTTTCGTTTGATTATGAAACTAACCTAGGTTTCCACCGGGATCCGAACCAGTGGCTCGTGCGTGTACGTAATGCCGGCCAACGGTGAATGTACAGATGTGTGTAAATGGTGAACCTGCTCCGACTCCGAGCTTGTTTTGGGGCGGAAGACAACAGCTCCTCAAACATGGCAATTATATCTCACGGATTCGTTCATTCTTTCCGATACCTACGGGAAACCGGTAGTAGCCAAGGTGAATCTATGTTCCTGGCATGATAATATCGTCGAATGTAGGTATCGGTTTTGATCTTAATTATAACTTTTTTCAACTTATCTACATCCGCTGAATGTACCAAATCGACATATCTCGAATGACTCTAATGTGTTGCGACTAGAGATGTACCCCTATAATAGACTCAAATTTATGGATTAGATTGGAAATAGTATTCCATTATTGAATTATCGAGTAATTCGACCACTCAATTTACGAATATAAAGGTTGCATTTGACCACTAAAGAGATGAGGGTTTGCAATTTTACTTGTCAAAATATTAGGAAAAACGAATTTCAACCAACATTATGATTTGAATTCAATCAATATCAACGCTAATTTTGTACAACAGGCAATCGACAAAATTAAGCCTTCACACCCTGCTGGACCTGACGGCAATGATGTCAGCTCATTTTTTTTTCAAATCTGTGATCAAGCTTAACAACATTCTGTGCAAAATCTGTGCACGTTTCCCGTTACATAATTGCTAATCGGAATCATTTTGGCGAACAAAACACTAAAGGTCGCGCTACTTCCAACCGCTCAGTCGGATATACATTTTATCTTAGTTTTCCCTAACAAATTTAAAACTTTTTGGAGCTCATTGCCAGCCTGTGATCAATTTAAAAAATCGGTGTCATTTTGAAAACTTGTGCAGAAAATTGGAAATCTGTGGACTACAGATAAATTTGTGAATCTGGCATCTCTGCCGGACGATATCCCGGCTATGTCTTGGAGAGATACTCAAACGTAATCGTGACTTCCTTATGCAAATTGTTTCAACTATCACTTACGATCAGTTTTTCCTGTTATATATGGGGCATTCCACGCAAAATCGGCCACCCAATTTTTTTTCATCTAACGTACTCAACACAGGTTCACTGGAAACTGGAGCAACTAACCTTCTCTGTTGGATCCAATCCTATCTCGACAATCGAACGGCTATCGGTCAAAGTCAATGACGGTCTATCGCAAAAGTTCTTCGCTTTCTCTGGAATTCCTCAAGGTAGCCATCGTCACCCGCTGATTTTTCTTCTGTATTGTAACGATGTTAACAATTCACTGGAAAGCCTACAACTATCTTTTACCAATTAGTAATTTTTGATTCCACTATTATTTTGATTTGTATGAGTTTTTAAATTCTTAAAAACCAAGCTTGATTGATATTGGAAAGTTTTAAGATATTTATCCCTATTGTCGAGAGCAGATCCAATTATTCACATACCAGAATCAAGCTCTGATATTTTAATTTTTAGAGTATTCAGTGACCAGTGTTGCCAGATCGTGCGAGCTGAACCATGTATCATCTAGTATGGAGGGGGTAGTAGAGGAAAAAAATCAGTATAAATCCGTATAATTTATTTTACATTTAGAGGTTTTGATTGTTTGTGCAAAAAGCACATATTTTGTTTCTATTTCTTCTTGTTCGCCTTCAGCTCATCAGTGTTTAAAGCAGTTCAAATTGAACTGCTATCTCGTGCCTAGCAGTTCAACTTAAACCGCTAAGCAGACGCAAAGTTTTCACTACTTATGCAACCCTTGATTACGTGTTTTTGTATCATTTATTGCGTAATTAATATAAGGGCGATTTTTTGGCAATTTAATGCGAAAACATGTTGTTTAATCCAGAGTAAACTATCTTTGTGTTTAATGCACTCATTGAAGTGCCTTCCAGGAGAAAACATCTCGGTCGAAAAAGGAAGTTCCATCATTTTTTAATCATGAAAGTATAGAACGTACGTAGGAAAAGTTTGACACAGTTTGCAGTGTTTATTGCATAATTAAGGAGAATGACACTTTGCACGTGTATGTGTAATGTCAACAATGTGTGTGTAAAAACGAATTGCTGAGTCTTTTTCCCTGATTTCAAGCAATAAATCTTCCATATGGTTGAAAAATAAACAAATCAGTTTATTCTGTTTAGAATTACAATTCAAGAAAAGCGACAGTCTTATTTTAAAACTCGTCTGTTTTTCTGAAATCTGCTTACTGAATTATTTTAGCTTCAGCTTACTTCCACTAATACACTTGATTAGCAACAACCACATTCCTAAATTGATTTTCTCTTGCAGAAATTATTGCGAAATAAATATTTACGTACCTTCTTCTACCTATCCCGCAAAATAGAAACCTTTAATTTAACACGCGAAAGGCAACGGATATGGAAGGTTGTCGTAAAAATATTTAATTTCACGAAAAAACTGCTTTTTGAACAGAAAATATTTAGTTTTGTTTATTTTGTGTTGCGCGATCTGCATTGCAAATGCATTGAAGCAGTGTAGCTAACTTTTTTTTGTTAGGGAATTGAAATTTACATTCATAAAATGTAAACAATTTCCCATCAAACATTGGTGAAAAATTGATCAAAACTGATATTTCATCAAAAAAGTCAGGCATAACTTTTGTTAGGGGACTCAATCGTAAGCTATGTTCAAAGAGCTTGAAGATTATCTAAAATCTGGACATACTGATTATTTTACACGCTCATTCAATGTTACTCTCAAGTGAGTAATTTGTACTCACTTTTGCCTATTTAGTTCAAATGTCAAAAAGTGAGTAATATTGATTTAGAAGAATGAGTAACTTCGACTCAGTTTCTAAATTGACAACAAGTTTTACTCACAGAGCTTTGAAAACGTTGTGTGAAAATTTACGTGCACTGAACTTTTCCCTTTGTCGGAGCGGAACTTCTCCCTTTGTCGGAGGTGGAACGGAGGAAGGCAGACGGATCCTTTCCAATGACCGATGAACAGGTAGCGGCTTTCTTCATTCGTTGGATAGAAGTAAGTCAGTATTCGTTTAAAGCAAAGAATTCCATATTCGAATCCCTTATTCAATTCGCATGATATTGAGTAATATTTACTCACTCGAGCTAATTTTACCATTTGTAGCACTGAGTAAATGTTACTCAGAATTTGACAACTCTCATTTATTCATATTTACTCAAAAGTGAATGAACAAGCTTTACTCACTATAGAGTAGTTCCACTTTTAACGAAAGTGAGTGAAATTGTACTCACTTTAGAGTAACATTGAACGAGCGTGTACTGTAGCGCTCAGAGATGCCAGGTCTGCAGTATTGTCTGCAAATCTGCAGATGTCTTATATGATGCTGAAAACATTGTTTGCGCAGAGAAAAACATTGTAAAAATAAACAAATTTTGGTTTTAGACAACGAATTTTTTTTATTGAAATAGTGACAAAAGAAAATCTGGGTTGATATTGCAAATATTGTGCTACTTGAAACTACAAAACATCATGAAACTACATATTTGTTTCAATCAATGTTTTAATAATTTTTGTGCGCTCCTGTCAATTTCTTGTCGAATAATTTCAACTTGAAAAATTAGTTTTAAATGAACGAACTCTAGTTTAGGTTAATTATTTTTAGCGCCTTAAATTTAGCAATTTCAACTAACATATTTTCATTCGATGTTAAGAATGAAATGATTTGTTTTAATCTATTTTGCAAGGTTATTTTTGATACTACTTTATTTCGATTTATGCTCGTTTTCAAATTCTTAAAAATTATTCATATTCTAGTTAGAAATCATCATAAATCAAATTTAAAAATCTGCTAACAGTTTTGTTATTTGATTTCTCTGCGTGTTTGTTGCAGACCTTTGAAAATCGAGTTTTTCGCAGACTTTCGTCAAAATTGACAGACTTTTGAAATTGCCGCGACGTTGTTTTTTTTGCTCGCCAAGTCAGTTTCGTACTTTTTTTTAGAAATTAAAGCCTGCAGACATTTTTTCAGATTTACTAACTTTTGCCTGCAGATATTGGTAATTTTTACCTAGCATCTTTAGTTTTGATGGCAGTTTGTTTGGAAATGATTTCTTTTTCAGTGCAAAAAAAATCATAACGAATAATTTTCTTTAAAAAAAGTAACATTTGATGAAAGAAGCAAACTGAAAATAATTTTTGGACACCCACTTTGAAAATCCAACGGCTCTTGGCCTGGTTAAAAAAATCTCTGTTTCTTCGGAATCGTTCAAACTACAAGTAGGAATGGATGCATACTCTTGTCATTGTCACTAAACAAGCTTCTGACACACGATGAAAGAGATTTCATGGCGTTTTTGACATTTTTGACGTTTCCAACAATTTGTTACTACGGAATCAGAAGACACCAGAAGTCGCAAAAATACATCTTCGAATGATTTAATAATGATATCATTTCTTCTGCAAAATTTACAGAAATTTCATTGTCTAAAAAATTTTTGAGGACGAAAACGCTCTATCGGTTTTCAGTAAAAAGTTAAATTTTTACACACGGGCCTAAACACGGTCGCTCATTTCTTTAAAACTACGTCAATACCTTCTACAACTTTGCAGAAGACATCACCAAGGAAGGTTTCGGAAAGCAACTCAATCCTTCAAATTGTGCAAGGGTTGCTGGTTGATTTTTGTGATATGGCAAGACTAATTTAAAAAGGCAACTCAGCATCGTAAAATTGAATGTTTTAAATGGTATGCGTGCTCAGATCACTTTGTCGTTCGAGTGTACTGTGCTGTAATATATAATAAGTTAAAAAGTTCGATTCAGCAGAAAAACGAAATTATCTCAGCAATATTTTCGTGACATGTAGCCGAGGTTTATCTCCGATCAACTCGCTTCCACTTCGAGTGATGAAGCGTCACTGCGAGCCATCGTGGTCACGATGGTTTTCCGTAATCGATCGTTAAAAAAGTGTTATAAAATATTCTCTTCTTGGAATATAATTTCGTTTATATTTGGCAAATAAAACGTTACAATAATATTGTGTTTGAATCAATCAATTACGTCCAGTTTTTCTTGCCATCGAAAAGAGGAGATTTCAAGCAGACCCACGACTGAAGTATTCTTCACAACGCCATATTGGGCAGGTGTCACCTATCTGCAGATTTGTTCGATGCGGTGGTGACTGTTGCGGAAAAACATTCCGTCACGGTTGTTGGTTGTTTTCTAAGCAAACCATTTTCTCGGCACATTGGATTCAAATTCTTGCTGCCGCACAGCGCGTTGTCGACGTGACAATCTCAATTATCTTGATTGATTGCTTGCAATGTATCTTCCTGTCAACTGATCGCTACGTTTTTTTTCCGGTCAACTCCATAGGTTCCGTTGCGTAATCAGTTAATCGGTTGTACGTAGAACCAAGAGAGCGCAAAAGGATCGGTTGGTTCAAGAATTTCTTTTCGTTGTTCTTTGGTTGACGTGATGATTTCTTCTGTAGCTTCAATAATACCAAATGAATTGTTACAGTGCACTTAAGGGTTGGAATCGAATATTCAATTCCAATATATAAGGCAATGCTGTCTTTGAAATACATGGCATTTCGGATTCATGGATCTTTCGATGAAACGTAAGTAAGTGGAACTCATCACCTTGTAAGTTCAAAACTGTACGTCAAATCCGAAAAAACGGAAATCGGTTTACCTATCTCTGTCAAATCGAGAGAAACTCCGTTCGAGTGTCGTTTGACCATTATTTTCGTAATCGTAATTTATTTATTTAAGAAGTTATTCCAAGAAATGACATTTCCATGACCCATCACTCTGAAATTTCTAAACCGGAAAAATGATTCGATTCAATAGCAACCTTTAAGTCTTATATTTCTTGCGTTGTCAATTATGTGATGGTTAGACATTTCGAGAAACGTTTGCGAAAATAGATGCTCAGATTATCAGTACTATATTACTCAACTGCAAAAATCGAGTTTTTTCCATCAAGAGTAGCTTCTACTTTTAGTTTGAGTAAGTTGTTGAGAGCAAGAACCTAAATTTGAGTAACTACGAATATAGGTAGAACCTTACTCTATTTTTAATAGATTTGTTTAATCGTGTAGGAATCCATCTGTCATTAATTTTCAAAGAAAAAAATGATTGGAGCAGCATAAGCAAATAAGAGTTCTTACTGCGTCGTTGTGCAAATGTTGCACCTGAATTACAATTATAATTCAAACGAACGAGCTAAAATCTCTTACCGAATGTCTCAGTAGGATATTATTTTTATTCACTTCGTTCGTATTTTCTATTCTTTATGACTAGAATAACGGTGACATTTGGGCCACTCTAATATATTTTGCTCCGGTGTACATATTTCTGGATATGATCAAAATGAAGTACATATCAACATAGAAGGTGTGAATATATACTTTATTCTGATTATAAAATTGAAATTAGAATTAAAATTCAATCGATTAGTTTAAAAATTGTATTGCCCTGGGCAGTGATAGTACTTCACTAGAGCGATACATCAGCGTGTAAGTTTCATGCCTACACTGAAGATGTAGCCGGCGAACACCGCCCAAAAAACGAAAGCACATTTGCCCTCAGTGTCGCACTGGTGAGCGAGCACTTATTTGAGTTTTATTTATTTCTAGAGAGTAGAGCTAACATTGATTGGAAAATCTTTGTTGCAGTAGGAAAAACCACATTCAATGTTAAATTGAGTTCTGTCTTTTCTTCGGATCTACAGATGAACCTCGTGAACCTCCAAAAATCTTAGTCTGATAGCGGCCCATAAACCATTTGTTACCTTCACTTCGAAGAAAGGTGATTCGGCGCTTCGTAACAGTAATTGAAAAAAAAAACATTCTCTTATCAAAGTGGATACTGAGAGATTAGCGAGTCGCGTGAAATATTGCTTCATTATCTCCAGCAATATTTAGGCCACGTTCATAATTAAAGTGCAGCCTAAAATTTTCTGGTTATTAACCGGAATGAAATTTACCAAATTTCACTCATTTATCTCTTAAGTTTTTACTTTAAGGAAATCGAAAAGAAACGAGCAGCGGTAAACGTTCTATCAAAACGATTTTTGCTAAATTTAACAGCATTATACATTTATTATATTTTTATTCTTATAGAAAATTCGAAGAAATTTATAATCTCGGTAATTTCTTCGAATTTTCTAAAATTCATCAAATTAGCCTGGTTGCCAAATCAAATAACAAAAAGATGTGGTGCAGTTTCCCGGGGCTCCAGTTTGACGGATTTACTTTGTGCGTCTCTGATGATAACCGAGATTTTAATTCTGGCAACTCTTCTGTGTTTGTTGTGCTGCCGTACGGGCAGACTTAGAATTGAGATATGATACTAAATTTCAAATTCAACTTGATGAATCGAAAAACTTGTTTGCATTTCATATTTTTCCCTTTTGGAATTAGTGACAATTTAGAAAACATGTAATAATCTGGTGAATGAATCGACCATGCATATTTCGGATACTTTTTTGCGGTATATTTATTGAAATTTTGCCGAATTTCAAATATGACTTTAAAATGTTCAGTATATTTTTCAAGTATTTAAATTATTCTCTAAATGATTCGCAGCTTGAAACTTTATATGTAAAATGAATAGTAGAAATGAAACTGAAACATACGCATCTCCAACAAGATGTTTTAGTAATTTTTTTCATACGAATAATTTTAATGTCAAATTTGCGTCGTCGTTTTTTTTTCACAGAAAATGAAAATTAGCTATAATTTAGTTCAGGAATCCGAACAAATTGGCTCAAATGGCACGTTCCAATCTCCAAATAGATTTAATTTAGTTACTTTGTACTTGAACTCGAGCTGTTTTAAATCTTTTCTTTCATTCCCTCGATTGTTGTCAAAACAAAAAGAGTAATTTTACCCAACTGCAAAGTTTCCGTGCCGTAAGCTAAATTTAAGTAAACCGAATTCAACCTGAAGCTAACGCAATACAATTCAACAGACGTGTAAATATAATTTAACATTGAGTAGATGTAACCCACTATGTAATGAACCGCACTTCAAAATTGGGTTGACAGTGCTCAAAATTAACTAGTTTTTCGGTTCCGTGTATATTTTAAAATTAAACGCAGGCTGTATTTTCCGTTTCCATGTTTAGATTTAAACTTTAAGCGGCCATAAGATGCATACAAGATGCATAATTTTTGATAATTTTTAAACTCGAGTTAAGAAAATGTAATAAAACAACTGGCAACCACAATTCTTGTTTCAACTACAGAAAAAATAGATTGGCTCATTTTTTGAGTTATGGAACGAAGCTGTCACAATTTGACCAATTTTTACTCAAATCAGGAAAAATATACTGTTTAAATATTTAAGTAAGTTTAACTCTAAAACTCAGTTCTTCACGGAACGACCGAAATTAGCTCTGCGCCTAATTCGTATTACTGTTTTTGAATTAGTTGATTTTAACAACAAAATTTCCAAAATAACTATAAAATTAGTTAAAATTGAGAATTTACTTTGCTGAAAAAAACTCTTATTTTTAGAGAATGTGTTTAGTTGGCGAATATCCTGGACATCAGCAATATTTCATTCCAACACGAAATTCTCATTTATAACTAATTTTGTTATTAAAATCAGAAAATTTGTTTCTATTTATCTATCACCGTCATTACTGAAGCACAGCACAAAGAAAACAAAAATTTAATTGGTTTTATTAACAAGTTTATTAGCCGAAAATTCATGAGAAGTGTCAAAGCAAAACAATTCATTAAAAAGCTAAAATGGACAGTCTTGTTGAAACTGCTTGCAAACTGTTTAGATGTTTTTCGCATGTGTTACGATATATCCATATATAAATTTCTAAATCGATATGTAAAAATGACGTAAACTCTTAGTGGAACATGTATTTATTCAGAATTTGTGCGCATTCGAAGCGATTGTGCGTAATAATGTTTTTACGCGGAACAGTGAAGTGAGTCTCGAATGTTGCACTCTAATTGTAAACGTCAAATGATGTTTTTTGTATCTTCCAACCTTCCGGACTACGCCATCCGGTGTACTACTTGTATTCGGTTTTTGTTTTCCGAGTGCTCAAAGTTTTCAGTGAGAGAGTTGATTTCGCGAAGTCGAATGAAGAAAACAACGATTTAGAAGTAAAAGTTTATGTTTTGCTTATGTCTTTTTCTCCAATACAACATCGTATTTATACCTGCCAATATAGAAAAGATAACCGCGACTGAAATATTTTTCGGTAGTAGTGTCATTATGGTGTTAACGTTTTTTTCGGTGACAGAGCGCCATATAGCTTCAAATTGCAGAAACCAATTCAACCATTTATGTTGGTTGAAAATAACGTTTTATTTCTCTAATTCAA
Organism: Malaya genurostris; assembly: GCF_030247185.1. Classification (NCBI taxonomy): domain Eukaryota; kingdom Metazoa; phylum Arthropoda; class Insecta; order Diptera; family Culicidae; genus Malaya; species Malaya genurostris. Next base: position 29,901,003 of record NC_080570.1, read on the forward strand.
TTAAAAAATTAGTTGAATGGATATGAAGCGTGCCTTAGCTAAGAAATGACAGCACGTTTAATTGTTGAATTCAACTAAAAAAAAATAGCCATTTCAAGAAATATTTTATTATTATTATTATTATTATTAGGGGAACTAGAATTAAAAAATCTAAATTAGCAAAAGTAAGATTTTTTTAGTTGTCTCAAAAAATAACTAACTAAAATCAGGAAATCAATTAATATTTTCGCCAAAATGCTGATTTCGGTTTTTCCGTGTTTGCACTCGAAATATCAAATCAGGTTTTCGCTCATATTTAAATTTATGAAAATTTAAATTTGAATAATTCTTCTTCCAACACGAAACTTGAATGCGGCCAAATAAAATAAAGCACGTTTGGTTCTTCTAGTTCTAGTGGGCTGTCTCTTCATATGTTTTCATATGTAGGGTAGTTTAATTGGTAAAACTATTTCCCCGGTTAGGAGCTAGCTATGGGTTCGAGTCCCGTCTTTCCGGTAACATTTTTGCGGTTTTCATTACATAGCTGTATTCGCGTGTCATACTTCCAATTTGTTTCCCCCGTTGGATACTGATCAAATTTTAAATTAGTTCAAGATGCCCCTACGTCTTAACAAGACTAAAACAAATCATAGTAATGTGAAGTTTCATGTAAGGAACATGCAATCGGTCTTATTTAATACGGAAGAAATTCCACCTTTCGGTCCATTCAGGAACCCAAAAACGACGTTTGATATTCACTTTCATAGAAATAAGCGATTCTACAGAACAGAATTTATGAAAAAATGTTCGTTGTATTTTTCATTCGTCCCGCTTTGTGTGTGTGTCAGTGTTGGTTTCATGGAAAATTTGTTGGAAAATTTGCTTTGTACGTCGTTTTCACCGAAAAAGCATTAATTGTCTTTAAATACAGTGTTAGTGATTGCCGATAATTTGACAGAAGCTGCTCGATATTTCTCTACATTTTATACAACATTTTCATTCCGGTAGAAGATCTTACAAGAACTCGTGTCTCTCAATGCATGAACCGTGAGAGATTTTTTCTACATTTCTTCGCTCCACTTCATACTCTGAGTATTTAATGGCCCTTAAAAAAATGTACAGTCTTATAAAAATTGGTGCTGTGTGGAATTCACCAAGAGAGAATCGCAAGTTGACAATTATCGCAGAAAATCGAATCGATGATTCGACTTGATGATTCTCTTACTAGACTACAATATTTCAAAACCCTTGTGTGGAGCATTCACAGACATTTTCATAAACACAACTTATACAAAGATTATATGCACATAGTTAGAATAAGCGGCAATAGTGAAATGATTCTATCGCAATTATGAACGCAATTAGCCCATATAGAATCGGAACGCGAAACGAGAATAAGCGACCGTTTGTTGTTTCAGAGAGAATCTCCACAGCAGCGTGCTAACCCGTGATGCTCAGACAGGTCATCGAGAGAAATTCGCTCGCGCACTGGTGTCAATTCTATGTTGAATGAACCGTGCCGTTTTTTTGTTGCTGTGATGAAATCCGTCTCTCTTTGATGGCACTGATTGAATCGTGTGAAGAACCGTGTATATTTTTGTTGGGAACAAGCCTCTAGATGGCTCAATACCAAATTTCATGACTAGTGTTAATTAATAACAGCTGATCGTATCAGACGAGTTCTAGTTTTCATAAAGCTAGGGGAAAAGACGCACCAGCGCTTTCATGCATAAAAGGAATGGTGAAGTTGAATGCTTTGCGGTACGGATTGATCCACCAACCCCCGTATTCTTCAGACCTGGCCCCCAGCGACTATTATCTATTTTCGTCCAATGCTGAGGTCATTGCAGAAGCGGAAGCCTGTTTTGGAGGCCTTGAAAAAACCTTTTTTTTTCAAAGAGCATCAAAATGTTGGAAGACCGAATGGTCTAAATGGAGATTATACTGAAGAAAAGAAAAATTTTCATGGTAAAAAATGGACTTTTTCTTTGCCCGGAACTTCTCATTCCATGTAGTATTCTGCAACGGCCCACATTATCAGATCCGAATGGATTCCGAATCAATTCCGAATCGGCGAGAAATTTTCATTCGGAATTTCATGTGGAAATCATAATGAATTCCGAATCAATTACAACTCCAGTGCAACAACCGATTCCGAATGAATTTCGCCTACAACCGGTTGATTCGGAAATCAGTCGGAATTGAGTGAGAAGATGCGGACTGAATTGTCAATTTGTCTTCTTCTTCTTCTTTCCCGATTTTGCACGTTTTCGTGCTGACTTTCAGTTTATTTTTAAATGAAAACATTACATAACTGATTATACACATTGAAATCTTCATGTTTTTCGAATATACAGAACTAGTAAATAACCAGTTCTTCTTAGAATTCCAACATAAAGTGTTGAAATTCGCTAGAAATTAACAAAACGGCCTACCTTAGTCAGCATCATCCATTCCTCTAGCTGGAGTGTAATGAAATGGCTTAAGTCGCCTAAATTTTACACTAACACATTCATAAAATGAGTGAATATTCAATGACATTTATAATGTCACTGTCAATCAGGTTGATCGAGCAGCCAACTCAGGCGAAAATTCTAGCACTGAAAAATCATGCAGTCGAGTAAGAATTCATTACGCATTCCGTCATTTCGATAATGTGGGGGAAGCTTAGTAAGTACTCGAATTTGAACGAATTTGATTAAATTCAACAATTCAGTTCTTATTAGGATAAAAATTCGAGACCTGATTGTTATATTTTCTTCCATCGAAATAATGACGAATGAATAAGATTCAGTAACAAATGACTAAATGACTATATATACAATAATAAATCAATGACGATTTTTTTTCGTTGTCAAGTGCGTCAGTTTCATTAGAATTCATATCGTGTGTCACGTGAAAAGCTCAATTCTGTAAGGTTTTATTTTCGGCAATATTTTGAATGTCAATTAATGGAAGAATTTTACAAAACAATTTCAAATTCCATGGGAAACGTGAAATATGAAGAGCCTCACAATGGCGCTATACCGTGCTGAACATGCTGGCTGAATTTCTCAATCTGAACCGAACGCTCTTCAGTAAGAGCCGGCTCATTAGCTCTTTCTCAATAAACGTCAATGTGGAGAAGCGTTTCAAGAGAGTGAGTGTGAGAGCCACAGAAACACACGAGCGGTACGGGCGATCTAACGTTGTGTTTCACAAACTACGCGTACGAGTATGATGATTGCAAGTTTAATCATTTATACATTATTTACAACATTGTTTACTTATGCGAAAACTTATTTTTCGTACGAGGAAAATCATTTTATACCCAAGGCTCTGTTTCAAATAATGAAAATTTTCAGTTTCGATTTCAACATGTAAGAAAATATTATGTTGATCATTTTCAACTGATTTTATTCGTTCCGTACACTATGAAATGTCACTTGAAGGACCGTACAGAGGTGCCAACTTAACCAAAATATACGACATTATAATGAAAATGGTTTTTTACAGGTTTTTGATTTATCTATCAAGCGTTCAAAATAACCTGAACCGGAACAAAATCCGAATCTTTACATACCTTGTAAATGATGATTTTTTAAGAGGTATAGGATTTCATTTTTAAAAATAAACAGATAAATGAGAAAATTGATTGAATGATCAATATAATTCAATATTTGAAGATGATTTCATGCAAATAACATATTGACCGCGGCTTCGCTTTAGATGGCCCACGCGCAAGGTCTAATTTTGGTACACAACAGTGTTGCCGACAAGATAGAAGCAAAAAATTACTCTTTTAAATCAAACATTCCCACAGTGAAGAAAATAGATTTATTTGCATGTGGGATAAAATTTCACCGGAGAAAAAATATTTCTATGTATTTTGACCAGAGCTTAAAATTGTCACGCATTTTCAACGAAAAGAAACCATTCCAGCAGTCTCATTTTCAATGTTTTACTGTCTCATTCGTAAATGACCGACACCAGAACAAACGAAGAGAGACGAAGCATTTTCGTTTCTCATCGAAAAAATGAGAGAGCATAATTGCCAACGTCACTCTTTCCTCTGTGACAAGACGAAACCAAACTAACGTCTTCAGGTAGCAACAGCAGAATTTCAATTCTCATTCTTTCATCGATGTATTGAAAATATGTGACGCTTGGCTATAAAATGTGACTAAAATATGGCAAATCGAAGTAATTACATCCAGAACTTCTTTGGAAACCAAAACTACTACAAATTCAAGCACCAACAGTTGAAACTTATTGTGAAACCTTTTTCTGTCGTTTTCAATTCTCACAGCTTTGGTTGAATATCGATACTGCATACTATGAGATTTTCACTGAAAACTGCAAATGACTGAAAGGGCAAATGAAAGAAAAAACACAATTTTGAAACTACTGTCCCGCTTATGTCATTGACTGGACATGGATTTCGTTCTCACAGTTTGCAAGCGAAGCTGAGAGTGACAGTAATTTCTTGTCATTTTCGTCTACTTTTCAGTCAATGAAAATGACTTTTATTAGCTCTGATTTTGACAGCTTCATTAGAAAACATCATCGTTTGAACAACAACGCAATCCACATGTCAATATTTTAATGCTGCGTGACATGGCTCTTTCTGAGAGCCGCGGTTCTATTGAATGGCTCGTAAACGAATTGTTTGCATGTGCAAATGGTAAAAATAAGAATTTTGTAGTAGCAAAACGTACACCGGGTGCCAAAATTTTAATCTTTAAAAACTGCTTTACCTACGGGCCGATGAAACATCATTATAACAGCCAAAACTCTTTCTGGTTTCGAACTGTTGCAATGTGAAAAAACACAAATTTTCGTGTTCTACTCGTTTACAATTTATTACCACAATAAATTCCATGACGAAGAAATTGTTAATCGTTTCTTTCCGAGTGAAACCAAACTTTTCCGGTAGCTTTAAGATTAGATCTGCTTACAAGACGGTTGCGACTAATCGGAATTAAGGGAATTACAGACGGAAAACGAAATTAATGGTTCCTTCCACAAAATTGTAGAAGCCAACGAACACATTCTCGGATTCGGTACGGTGTAATCACGTCTGGTTGTTAGAATAACACCTCGCTTTTCCTGGGCTGCAATATTCAATTTCCTTCACGTCCGTCGCTCCGTTGCTGAAGGCGTGTTCGCCCGTCTGAGCAATCGTGTAACATTCAAACAAATCAAACATGGATTTATTGATTGACTCTGCGCGCCCGAGCGGAACTTCACGTTCCGGGCGCTTGAAACCAAAGGCACTGGAATCGCTGCCTGCATCGATCCCGCGAACATAATATCCCATAAGGAACGGGTCGTCTCCTAGCAGACGTCGTCGACGTCGTAGTCGTCGTCGTCGTCGTCGTCGTCTAATCTTATCAGCAGCTGTGATCGAATAAATCCCAGAGCTACACGCGTTCAGTTACGACTCCAGGCTTCTACCCACTCTCTCCTACACTCAAAACCCTTGGTATAGAGTCGGCTGGATCGAATCGGATTCACGCTCATCCGACGGGGAGGAATCTGTACTGTGGGACGTGCTACAGAATGCTGCGAGCTGGGCAGTGCTGAGTTCAAAACAATGTTGCAATGGGTTCTTGAACTACCGACTAGAATTCGCCAGGCGATCGTGTTAGGTTTTCAAATACAACTGGTAAGTAATCACAGAGGAGTAACGAAAAAAAAGGCATCGGAGGGAAAAGACAGGAAATTGTTAAACGCGCATCACAACAGCCGTTGGTACATCCGAACATGAAATATTCATATATGTAATAGGCGAGTAAATTTTGTGTTCATGTTTTGTTTATCGAATAACGTACAAGCCAAATTGATTCCTAGACGAGCGAGATCGAACGCTTCCCATGAGAGCACATTGGATCATATCGACACAAACAAAAACAAATCGCAACAGGGAAGAAGTATTTTGCAGTCGCGAGTTTAGGTTTTTTGTTGTTGTTGTTGTTGTTGTTGTAGCATTTCTCCTCCCTTGGGTCTTGAGGCGATGCACAATGCGCGCGTTCCACCACGATTCTGTTGCATTCTATTGCAGTGGTCCTCAAGAATGAACACCCATAGATCAAACTTTAACGATTTGCGAAACAGAGCATTGCATCACGGTTCACGTCTTCGAACCTCCCCTTCATCGGTAACCCTCAGCCCACTGGTGACTGGTCATTGACTTTTATCTCCGGCTGGCTCGGAGAAACGGGGGAAGCATGATTTGTCCGGCGTTTGCCGGGCAGGTCGTTCACCTTCCGTAACACCCAGGTGTACACTTTCAATGGCACTGGAGCAACATTGCCAGTATGCCAGTATTTACACAGAGATAGGATATCCATGCCAGGCGGCGCTATCGTCTGAGGTCGTCTCCGTGCCGGCCAAACCTTTCATCAACATACTCAAATTACATAATTAGCCTCTCTGTCTGTCCGGTAGTTGCTACAGTGCCGAGACTGCCCTTCAGAACTGCAACGATTGAAAATCAATCGCCGTGCATTGCAACGTGGTTTCGGATGCCGCACAGTGCTAGAGGGGGGGACCCAACGGGCCGACGACGAACGGTTCGAGGACGGACGTTGCACGCGTGAAGAACAGTAGCACCGAACAAATCTGTCTCTGACGATCGATCCCATGCCAGGCAGCTACATAGAGAGGAAGGGGCCTCCGTTGACAAGCTTGCGTTGTCGGAGAAGCGATTTCAAATTTTTTCGCTGTGAGCTCCTCCCGTTTTAGGTTCCTGCATTCTGTTCGATCCAAACACAATTCTAACAAAAATTTAGAGTTAAAATCAAAATTTTAGGTTGCAGTTTGGACGTTTCTGCTTAGTTCAGTTATTTTGATTTGTTGTTTCGGGTAACGGACGCTGTGATGAGTAATGATTCCGGAAAAATAATGAATTTTCGTCGAGCTGGGCACACTGACACAAAGCGTCCTTTAGCAACGCACCGACCTTTCATCACATGACAAATGTCAATCGACAGCAGGCGGGAAAACGTCGTCGACAAAACCACGTTCTTTTCCAATGGTACGTTGAAGTGACCGGTCGAGTTTTAAAATTTCTGAAAATAGAAGTAGTTATATAAAATAAGAACCGTTATATAATTTTTTAGTGAATACTGAACAGAAACGTAAAAATATCTGTAAAAATATAGTAAATTATACTGTATATATACTAAAACAAATTGAGAAACAGTTTGCAGAAAGGAGCACCGATAGGACTCGCAGAAGTAGTATGGTCGCAAGATTTGAATGCATCTTCTTGGACAGGTAGACTTTGTCCTAATATGTCACATTGCAAACTTATTTTCCAAAATTGATCTAGACTGTCTTTTAAAAAGTGCTAACCATTTTTTTTTAATAGTTGACGAACAATGACGAAGCCTACAAGAAAGTATTGTACAAGGGATTTTTACAAAAACAGTCAAATTTTCCAACAAAAATACTGAAAAAATTCCATATCGAGTTGACTTTGAAGAAACTAAAAGACAATGTTTTAGTTAAACATTCGTTTTTTACAAGAACTGCCCGCTTTACAATACATGGACGGTTGGAAGGGAATAAAATAAGGACAAAGTTTCATTGAATTCGAACGTGGTATTTTTTTTTGTAAATTGACCTCGAATAGACGAGTTCTGCGCAAAATCGCCTTCGAAGTTGGCAGCATATAAAGACTGTACCAGAAAGTATGGACCCACTTTGATTTCGCTGTGAATAATTTACAAGTGTTAGATATTCAAATTTTATTCGATATACTGATAATATTAGACTACAACAGAATATTATTCTCAAAATTTGCTACTTAGCCATTGTAGACTACCTGGCGCACCTTCTTGCAAACGTTCCACATTAAATTCCGTACAGACTTCTGGGCGACAAGTTTTAACACTTTTTTCCAATCTTTTTCGAACTGTTGAATGGTTTCGGCTGCCGAGACATGTTTCCTAAGACGTGCCTTCGTTAATGCCCAAAATTCCTCAATTGGTCAAAGTTGTGGGCAATTTGGTGGATTCATGTCTTTTGGGACGAAAGTGACATTTTTGGTGGTATACCATTCTACCGTTGATTTCGAGTAGTGGCAGGAAGCAAGATCTGGCCAGAAGACAACAGGATCCTTGTGGCTTCGAATCATGGGTAGAAGTCGTTTTTGTAAACATTCCTTGATGTATATTTTGCTGTTCATTGAAGCAGTGATGATGAAGGGTTTCGAAATCTTACCGCAGCTACAAATTGCTTGCCAGACCATAGCTTTCTTACCAAATATTGTGGTCCCGGCAAGGATTTGTAATCAAGTTTCACGTAGGTTTCGTCGTCCATGATTATGCAGTTCAAATTTCCAGCAAGAATCGTATTGTAAAGATTTCGAACCCTCGGCCTGATCGATGCTTCCTGTTTCGGACTACGTTTTGGTTGTTTCTGTTTCTTATAGGTTCGAAGATTCAAACGTTCTTTAGCACGAAGAACATTTGACTTCGAAGTGCCCACTTTATTGGCCACATCCCGAACTGAAACCTCCTTCTTTTGCTCGAACGCCTTCAGTATACGTTTATCCAACTGAGGGTTATCAGGACTTTTTTTTCGACCCGTTTTCGGTTTAACCTCAAAGGTGTTATCCTCGCCGAACTTCCTGATTGCATTTCGCACGGTTTTTCACTTACTCCTTCCATTTTTGCATTATGGTGAAACTTACGCCCGACATTTTCAAGCGCCTTTGAATTAACGTGTTTCGATAATTCTAAACCAATTTCTGTGAAAATAACAGTCTATTATTGTTAATGAGAATCAAGGATGGCTTTTATCGTATCAAAGAACGCTCACCTGCAACTCTTTACACGATGGAATCAGTGCCATCAAAGAGAGACTGATATCATCGCAACAACAAAAACCCGGCATGGCTCATTTAACATAATTTCTCTCGATGACATTTCTGAGTATCAAAGGTTAGCACGCTGCTGTGGGGATCCTCTCTGTAGCTACAAACGGTCGCTTATACTCGTTTCGCGATCCGATTCTATACAGGCAGTTGATAATTGCGATAGAATCATTTTACTATTGCCGCTTATTCTAACTATGTGCATATAATCTTTGTATATGTTGTGTCTATGAAAAAGTCTGTGAATGCTCCACACAAGGGTTTTGAAATATTGCAACGTAGTATGAGAATCATCAAGTTGAATCATCTATTCGATTTTCTGCGATAATTGTCAACTTGCGATTCTCACTTGGGAAATTCCACAGAGCAACGATCATTATAAGACTGTAAAGGGCCGTGAAATACTCAGAGTATGAAGTGGAGCGAAGAAATGTAGAAAAATTCTCTCGCGGTTCATGCATTAAGAGACTCGAGTTCTTGTACCATCCCTCTCAGCAGGCCGTTTTGTTGGTCTTTGAGCGCTTGTTGAACGACATATTGCACGAAATATTCGTTCAATTTGCTGGAACGGTTTGTTGTTGTTTTTTCTCTTGCAAAAATAGTGTGAAAATTAAGTGTTACCTTTACATAGAAAGAAAATTTGTTGTTATTCTACGTGAAGTAGAAGTATTGTGCAGGTATGTAGAGTTATTTTTAAAAAAATAGTGGAAAAAACTTCAGAAATTCTGCAGTAAAACTAGTTCAACGGGGCTACAACTCCTCATGTAAAAAATGGCTCAACAATGGAACTCTGTCTGCCGGGTTTGTTGAACGAAAAAAATGGCATTCGGTTCAACGGTCTGTTTCAAAATTGGCAAACAAAGGTCCCAATGATCCAACGTATTGGACCAATGAAGGACCACCGTTGAACGTTTTTTCTAAGAGGGATCTTCTACCGGATTGAAAATGTTGTATACAATATAGTAGCTTCTGTCAAATTTTCGGCAATCACCAACACTGATGAGAATCATCGGAATGGTGTTTAAAATACGTGTATTCAAACATTCTTTAAAATTCTCAGACGATTTTGATCATACCTGAAAAATCTCGACATGAATTTTTCTTGAATATTTTCCAATATGGCATCGATGGTAACAGTGCGTTGAATAGAAAATGGTTCACCCAACGTAATGACATATATTATCTAAATAACAGGAAACATTAATATGTTAATATTTCGGAAAGAAATGTTTTACGTTTTGTTTTTTTTATGTTTCAATCTTCTAGTTGAATTAAACAACAATACAGTATAGTCATCCATCTTAGCGGGCCCAACTTTTGTGTTACGCACTGTAGGTATTTTTTTGGTAAGTTCGTGTGCTGGAGTTGCAAAAACAAGTTGCGCAAGCGGTAATATATAACTATGGGAGTAACTATTATGGCATTAACTTTTCGTTCAATGTCTTTAAAAAGTTATGTCAAGTCTGCTTTTTTTTCGCGAGATGAAATTAACTGATTGATTTTTGTTTTCATTGCGTATATAACGCTGTTTTCCTGCAACTTTTATGATAATAATCTCATATATGCATGTTTTGCGTTCAACTCAAACATATAAATCTTGCACAACATTTTCGCAAGTTTTGAATTTTATATCAATGATTTTCTAAGACTGAAGAAAACTGCACACACTGATCTAAACATTCATGAGGCAGCAAAAACAATGCGGACTCTGCAGAAATATATTTTTTACGGCAACGTTATCAATTCGGCTTTGCCTTTTTGCCTTGCGGAGAGCATGAATCATTTCACTAATTTTTCTTCCACAGGAGATTCCGACGTTGTATTGTGTCCGGTACAATTATGACAGCCGTTTGGAAAGTTTTTGATAAGTTGCACAATTGTTATAGTTACTCCCGTTTTACATGACGATGTGAAATTTTTTGTAGAGCTTCTTGTGATATTCACAAGTTGGTGATTTACTGCACAATTGTTTTAGATGTACTTAAATTGGTTTTACAGTGATTTGCTCATGAAAAATGATATTGCTACATATTGTAGAATCGATATTTTGTGTTTTTTTTTAAATGAAAAATCGACAATAAACTGCATGAAACATGTATTCGTACGCCCGAAATATTCAAGCGCCTTTGAATTAACTGTGGGATATGGATACGAAATGTTTCATATTTGACAGCTACATCAAGGTCAGAACGAAAATCCACCAACATTCGACGCAGCAATCCTTGACCACGAACGAGAGCAAGCAGTAACTGACATCGATCTCTTTCAATCACAAGCTGCTGAGGAGGTAAGACGTGACCACAATAGACCTGACACGTGGAGTGATTCCCTGCAATTCTGTCGACAATTTTCACATTAACGTGTTTTTCATAATTGTACACCAATTTCTGTGAAAATTACAGTCTACTATATTTAATAAGAATCATCGGAATGGTGTTTGAAATACGTGTATTAAAAATTTTTTAAAACTTTCATACGGTTTTGATCAAACTAATGTTTTATTGAACCCGAAAAATTTCGAAATGAATTTTTCTTGAATATTTTCCAATATGCCATCGATGGCAACAGTGAGTTGAATAGAAAATGGTTAACATGATAATAAGTTATTTTAGCCGGTTTTTTTTCAGTAAAGATATTGTTAAACGATTCTTGCATTGCAAAATCCATGTCCGGTTTTTGCTCTCATTTTTTTTATCCGATTTTTGCATTCAAAAATACTTTAACGGGTTTTCCAAACTAAGTTGCACTTATCCAACTTTTGCATTCAGTCGTTCATATATAACTATTGAATTCAGCAGTAAAAGATTTTTTTACAGCAAGACTCTCAATTCGGCTAATAATGTTTTGCCTGGCGGAGAGCATAATTTCGCTCATTTTTCTTCCATAAGAGATTTATAGCAATTTCGACCTATATTGTGTCCGATACAATTATGAAAGCCGTTTGGAAATTTTTTGATAAGTTGCACAATTGTTATAGCTAATTCCGTTTCACATGAAGATGTGAAAGTTTTTGCAGAATTTCTATAACTGCTAGTGAAACATGAACAAGTTGGTAATTTGCTGTACAATTGTTGAAGTTGTACTTAAAGTTGTTCCACAGCGATTTTTTCGGTAGTATTGTGAAACTTAACAGGCATAAGTTTCACAACCGATTTCAATATATTTAAAAATCCTTCTGAACATATCTAACAAAAACAACAATTCTGAAACAATTATAGAACATCATGAAACTTTGATAAGTTACATTTGCTACTTGGGCTTATCAAAGGAAACCACTTTGATCACATTATTAGCCCTTGGCATCTTAGAGCTTAAGCAGTGTGCCTTAAAAAAATTATATTATTGAATTAAAAATGATCACATTATTGTTCCAAAATCGATCTAGACTATCTTTAAAAAAAGACTACACATTTTTACCATTTTTTGCAAATAATTAGAGGAGAGAGGATCCTACTGTGGTAGCTACCGATGGTTTCTCCAATACACCCAAACCTCCGTTTACGTCCAATACACCCAAACCTCCGTTAACTTTTTTTACGTAACCTCTTTTAACGTATCTTTTTTTACGACAAAAATCCCAAATAACGTAATCTTTTTTTACGTTACGTTCCGGCTCATTTATATTCCATAAAAATTAGTACGTATTTTCGAAACGGGTTTGATGAGTAGATGTCGCAAAATGATATTTGAGGTGGTTCTAAATTCCAAGATGGCGACTTTCGGTTTATTGATATTCCTTGAAAACCCTTACAATATGGGTATTTTCGGAGCTGGTTTAGTGCATATTGCGTAGAAAATAATGTTTGAATATTAGTGGATTGCTGATCGTATCCTATATTGTATTAATATTCTCGAAATGGGAAGATTCGCTTGAAACAAACTATGTTTTGCCTCTAATAATCACGATATATACTGTGAGTCCAAGTGTTTCACTCTGTACTCCAGTACTTTCACACTTGATGAATAAAAAATTTATTGTAATCCGTCCAATGTTTCATGTAATGTAAAATTATATTGGCTATATTTTGCAAATATTATTTAATTTAATTCTCAATAAATTGAGTAACTAAAGTTTTCATTGTTTAAGTCATAGTCCTCCATTGCTACCTTCCACTATCTATATATGTAACACATGGTGACTGGTAGTAGGTGTTACACCCGAAAGGAGGTGATAGTAAACCTTTTATGTAGACAAAATTTGTACAGGAAGGTAGGTCCGAAAATCATTCTCAATGAGTTTTTGCCAAAATCAATTTGATTATGGTGTTTACTCTCTAATACGGTCGTCGACGTTTCAAACATATACTGAACGCTCTTGGATGGATAACTGTGGTTATTTAAAAAATAGAACTAAGATGTCTTAGTTCATTACTCGTCGAGCTGAGTTGAATGATATATAACGATAAGTGTCTCCGAGCTTTAAACAAATTTTTATTTTCATTCAAATCTATATTCTTTCTATAGAGAAAAGCAAAAATAATGGAATTTTCACCACTCAACAGTGATCAAAATCGAAATAGGTGTTGAATTGAATTGCATTCAATGAATTAAATAAGACTATATGCATTCATAAGTGACGTGGAGATTTTGCTTCCAAACATATTTGTGTCATGTGATATAGAAAAAGTGATCTCAACTATCTTGAGATAAAACTAAGCGCGTTGCAAAACAGTGCCAAACCATATGATGTACGTTTTCTTAAATCGGTTAGTCTAACCCGGAACTTTATCGTTTCAGTGTAGGAAATGTACTTGTGAGATTGTTTTATGCCTCACCGTCTTTATAACAGGAATTCGAGTTAGGATTTTGAAAAAGATCACTTTTTGTGTACTATTAAATCCGTAAAGAATATTGAAACATTTGCAAAAAACCTGCCGGTTGATTAAAAGGTTTGTTAAATGTTTTTTGCTTTTCTCCTATAAAAAAGGTTATGTAAACCGACTTTCTAACCCAGGCCCGGAGGGCCAAGTGTCATATGCCATTCCACTGAGTTCGTCGAGTACGCAAAATGTCTGTGTGTGTATGTGCGCATGTGTATGTAACGTTTTATTACACTAAATTTTATAGGAGATGGCTGCACCGATTTTCACACTCTTAGATTCAAATGAAAGGTCTTGAGGTCTCATACAAAATGAGAAAATAAGTACACCAACTTTTTCCGGAGTTGAATAAACCGATTTTAACACACTTGGATCAGTTAAGAAAGCTCTTAAGGTCTTAAACAAATTCCTGAATTTTGTTTGGATCTGACTACTGGTTCCGGAGTTATGAGTTAAATGTGCTAAAAAATTAAATTGTTGTACTAACTTTTCTCAGAGATGGCGCGACCGATTTCCACAAACTGATTCAAATGGTCTAATAGTCCATTACAAACTTTCTCAATTTCATCTGGATCCGACTTCCAGTTCCAAAATAATAGGGTAAAGTGTGTCAAAAAAAAATGAGCACACCATTTTTGTTTCAAATGTTTCGCGTCGCCATATGCCATTAGCGAGTGCCATTATATTTGAATCTTAAGCGTGGCCATGCTGATATGGACCGATTTATACATAAGAATGAATAACAGTTCAGGTATTGAAATCAGTCAACGAAAACGATAATAACAGTTTTAACAGCAGTTCAAAATTTGAATCTATTCAAATAAATCATATTCACTACAATACTGAAAATTAAATATTAACATTTCTTTCACCAAAAAATGAACCTTAAAATATTTACATCGAAGCATTTTCATCAATTTATGTATTTGTTTGACAATTCGATTGTAAGTGTCAAGCTAATATTATGTTGAATTTGGAATAAAGTTCCTGAAGTTTATTTGAAACAACTTTCTTCCTAATATTGACTCGTAAAATCCATTCCAAAAGTAACAACATTATAAAATATTCGACAGTAAGTCATAAATACTCAAACAACGTTTACTAAGAACTGTTCTTTAAACTCGTTTCGAAAACATTCGTTTTGCTACGGGTTTCGAGAAACACCATCTTGGATTTTGAAATGACTTTAAACATAATTTTCCGACATCTACTCACCATACCCGTTCCAAAAATACCCATATTATGAGGGTTTTCAAGGAATAGTAAATAATAATAATAGTAAATACTCATAATTTTCGTTCCATAACCAAGGATGGCTTTTATCGTATCAAAGAACGTTCGCTGGCAACTCTTCACCGATTGAATCAGTGCCATCAAAGAGAGTTGGAAATCATCGCAACAACAAAAACCCGGCATGGCTCATTTAACATAGAATCGACACCAGTGCGAGAGCGAATTTCTCTCGATGACATTTCTGAGAATCAAAGGTTAGCACGCTGCTGTGGGGATCCTCTCTGAAGCAACAAACGGTTGCTTATTCTCGTTTCGCGATCCGATTCTATACAGGCAGTTGATCATTGCGATAGAATCATTTTACTATTGTTGCTTATTCTAACTACGTGCATATAATCTTTGTATAAGTTGTGTCTATGAAAATGTCTGTGAATGCTCCCTACAAGGGTTTTGAAATATTGCAACCTAGTATGAGAATCATCAAGTCGAATCATCGATTCGATTTTCTGCGATAATTGTCAGCTTGCGATTCTCTCTTGGTAAATTCCACACAGCTGCGATCATTATCAGACTGCAATTTTTTTAAGGGCCGAGAAATACTCAGAGTATGAAGTGGAGCGAAGGAATGTAGAAAAATTCTCTCGCGGTTCATGCATTGAGAGACTCGAGTTCTTGTAGCATCTTCTACCGGATTGAAAATGTTGTATACAATATAGATAGCAATATAGCAGCTTCTGTGAAATTTTCGGCAATCACCAACACTGTCCATAACTATCCAATATATTATACATATATAATAATACAAATACATAAGGAAAACTTTTTTTACTTCGAAAATTCCAAATAACGTAAACTTTTTTTACGTCATAATTCGATTTACGTAGTCCCGATTATTACGTAAATGGAGGTTCGGGTGTATATGTTTCCACTCAGTCATTGCAAAAACTGAACTTAGTTATGGCGACTTTACGTCAAACCAACTACAAATTAACAAATCGATAACATAATTATTTTTTCGTATCGAGAGGGGTTTGAACTCCTAAAACCCCCCTTGTATGCGCGCCTGTGTCAGATCGGAATTCAAAAACAGTTTCTTTTCTATGCACTTCGTAAATAAAACTGGACAGCATTTCCTCTGCCATCGTATAAAGCACGCTGCATGCTAATCAAAACACAAACACTTAAAGAACGCCGCGACTTTGCAACGCATTCAATCAGCTTCATTATTATCGGAATTAAATTTTTACTTACCTAACCGTTAATTACGAACCAGGAAATTATTTTTAGAAGAACACAAATTATGCAAAATACAGTCCAGTCAATCAATACTGCAAACACCTTACTATTTAAAAAAAATCAAATCAAATCTACCACTAGCAGCATGAGGCTTAACAACATACAAGATAAAAGTAGAACTCTACCACTACCGACTTTGGTTTGTCATGTTGACAAAATCATCCACGCATCAATTATAGTTTTAGTGGTGCCAACAGTGAAGGTCTTGAACCATTTTCCAACAAATTGAACAGCAGTGTACAAAGTGCATTCGTTAATCAAAAAACAACAATTATACCATTATCATTACCTGTTTCAAATGACACATATCATATCAGGAGGGAAAATTTTGCTCGATTGCCTCTTTATTCTTTCATCGATGCTTTCAATTCGAGTGAAGATGTTACCGCGGAAATAGCAGCGTTCAGTTTAATGCGTTTCATTGCCACCTGCCTACCGTGCACTGGACGATAGATAGATAGAAGATCCCAGATCTACCCAGCGTTCGACTCAGCCAATCCCGTCAGTGATGATGATTTGCAATCGTGAAGCCGGGGCGCGCGCCGCTCGCTCGCCGTCATATCGATGTTGAAGACTCTTCAGTCTATTGGTTAGTACTATTATATCAATTATGTGCAGATAGGCATTTTGTGGATTGCTTCTCTATTTAACGATCCAGTTGCGTAGAACGGGACTTGTTATTGGGTCAGTGTAGGTACCTACGAAGTCCAACGGGGTGTTGTTTATTTTTATTGGCACAGTTAGAGTGTAAATTTCATCACCGGAAGGTATTTCACAGACTTTGACATTAAATATGTTAGACAAGTTTTAAATACCCTTGCCAACATAATTGCAACGAATCAATTCACGACCGTCAGTCAGTGCATTCATAACCAATCTAGAACATCATCCGTGCATCTTGGCGCGCAGTTTCCGTTCCGTTCCGTGCTCAGTTAGCAAGCGCATGTATGTTGCAAACTTTCTCACATTATTACCTCAACAGCAAAACAGAAAGAAAATTTAAAAAAATCTCATCGCGATAGTTTGCCACCTGCCACCATCATCAGAACGCAAGACAAATTCCTGGAATTTCAGCTGCCCCCTCGCGCGTATAGAGGAAGAAAGCCCGCCCCACCGTCAGTCAGTCAGTCAGTCAGTGCAGCTCAGAATAATATCTTTTCTTTTTTTTACCTCGAGCACTCGGTAAGTCCTCCTCCCACCCCCTCTATCGCCACTGCACTGTAGAGCACTAACTGTTGTTTAATTTGCGCTTGCAGCTGTGTACATTGCCACAAACAAGTGATCCATGGGCGCACTTCGCTTTGAAGAATTTACCCAGGAGAGCTTTCGAGAGTTGCATCTGATTTACCTGCTTTTAATATCTGCGTCAGGGAATCTCATTTGCACTTTAGTACTTATGTTAGGCTAGGAGAATACGATCACAGCGCGAGGGTTTTAGGCGGAGAGTTTTCTGTGTGGAAAACTAGACCAGTGAGTGATATCAGAAATATCAAATGTTCAGAAAATTATTACTCTCAGTTCTGCCGTGGACTTAACATGAAATTTTTATATATAAACAAATATTCACATTAGAAAAACTTGAAATCGTTTTAAACGTTAAGGTGAAATGTATCAGGTGTACAACTTTGCTTCCGCTGTTTTCCGATAGGTGGCTGTACCGGCTGAGACTGGTTAAAATACATAGATGATAATGCCTTTAAAGTGAGTGTGTACAGTGTCTAACGAATTGTCATCGCTGTTTCAGTGATAGTTGTTGTTGTTTTCGTATTATTCACGCTCGAAAATGTCTGTTTATGTGCCCAATTCTCGCCATTTGCGGGAAGTTTTACTTTTCTGTTACAATTCGAAAAAAATGCAGCTGAAGAGCATCGAATCCTCTCAGAAACATTCGGTGATGCTGCTCTGAGTAGAAGAACGTGTCGGGAGTGGTTTCAACGTTTTAAAAATGGTGATTTCGATGTCGAAGACAAACATGGTGGTGGAAGAGAAAAATCCTTCAAAGATGAACAACTAGAAGCATTGCTTGATGAAGATTCGTGCTAAACCCAAGAAGAGCTTGCCGAATCGTTGGGAGTCAGTCAGCAAGCCATTTCAAAACGTCTCAAGGCCCTGGGTATGATTCAGAAAGAAGGAAACTGGGTGCCGTACGAGTTGAAACCGAGGGACATCGAACGCCGTCTATTTGTATGTGAGCAACTGCTTCAAAGACAAAATCGTAAGGGGTTTTTACATCGAATCGTAACTCGATTTGACTGCCCATACTCGCACATCAGTCCTATAAAGAAAATCGGCATGTTGAAAAAAAAAAACAATTCAAAATTATTTTCCGATTCTTTAAATTTTTTGTGCTGCCAGCGTTGTTTTTGGTATTTTTACTCGAGATATTGGTAATAAAGCACTAATTTAATCGATGCTATTCAACATAACACTTAATTCGGGAACGTTTCTCGAAGTTTGTAAAAAAAAATCATTCCTTTTTCCTTGTGTTCAAATTACTCGAAATCGTTGCGCATAACTGCAACAACTACATCTCTGGAAGTCAACACGGATTTATGCCAAATCGATCAAACTTATTATCTTACAAATCCGTCATTATTCGATGCCTACAAGTTGACGCTATGTATACTGATTTCTCTGTTGCTTTCGACAAAATACATCATCAAATAACAGTTTTAAAACTCAATAGATTTGGTTTCGGCAGATCAAAACCTAAATGGCTATAGTCTTTTTAAATTCATCGTGAAGTATCAGTAAAAATCACAAACTGATTTTCAACATCTTTTGCAGTCTGCTCTGGAGTCGCTCCAGGCAGTTACCTAGGACAATTTATATTTTTACTCTACCTCAACGATCTCAACTTTTTTATTAAAATGCTACAAACTATCTTTCGCGGACGATTTCAAATTAATTGGAAGACACTATATTTTTGTAGTCTCAGTTGGACCTATTCGAGAACTGGTGCCGTCGTGCATACGAGTTAGTTTTTTAAATAAACTTAGAAATAATCATCTGGTCTGTTGATTCAAATAAATAAATAAATATATAAATAAACAAATGGATGACAATAGGGTTAAAATGCATCAAAGTGTTTGTTGCGAACTTGCAACGAGATACAGAGACAAGTTTCCGATTTCTTGAACTGGTTTTATTTCAAGGTAACAATTTCCTGTGACGATAACACCGCCGTTAAAAAATCCCTATCGCGAGACAAATTCAATACATATAGGAATAGATGGGGTAAAATGCACCCCTGAGGAAATGTAGCTATATCTTAACTATAGAGAATAGCACGGAAGAGTTTCATGCATGAATATCTTCCGTAATCATTATTTCTTAAAATTACGCACAAATACTCGCTGAATGCATTGAAAAATACATGAAATATATTATTTTCCAAAACCCTTATAAATTTTCTACTGAAATATATGCGGGGCAAGACGCCCGATCGTCGAAAACATGAAAAATATACATTTTAAATTACGCGAAGTGACGATTATCTCGTTAGATGCACATCTCCTTCGAATTGGACTTTCCGAAACTAATCATTGTGCTTGTGGCAAAGGCTATCGCGATATTGATCATGTCGTTTGGACATGCGTGGAGTATCGTGATGTCAGATCTCAACTAATAAATTCCTTGCGTACCCAAGGTAGACTATCCAATGTCCCAGTTCGAGACATTCTTGCTTGTCGTGACCTTTCTTACATGAAACTTCTTTATCATTTCATAAAGAAAATCGAAGTTTCAATTTAATAATTGACCCTTTTGAGGGTTAGTTCTGACTCCTACTGCGTCCATTAGTTCATCTAATAGCAAAATTTTAATAAAAATGATGTGCTGATACAAACAAACTCAAAATAGGTTACGAAATCAACAACAAAATGTATGAAAAAAATTAAGCTTATCTTATAATTTATAGTAGTAAATCGCTTGGTTCAAATAATGTTCTTAAGTAGATTTAATAATAAATAACGAAATAGCTAATATGATATTTAAAAAATAAGAGGAATATGTTTTATTAAACTCAAATCGCTGTTACCATATTAGTATTATATTAGGTTAAGAATTCTATGTAAAAGTGATGATACGGCGAAGAAAAACTTATGTAAATTGCCTTAAGAAATAAACGTATTTATGGAAAAAAAGTGAAGATTATCTGACCATAGAGGCAGGATGATCTTAAAAAACGGGTAAACATCCATCAAAACAACGGATTAAAGCTCATGACAACCACATGCACCCTCATAAAGCGTCTTCTTCTTATGTAAAGAAAACTGTAGACTTTTCGTTGACGAAATATTTGCCAGGTGGAAGATTGTTCACTATCATTCATTAAATTGATAACTTAGGGATAATTTTTGTAAGCGAATTCTTGGGCATTTTGCCTCACACAATTCGGGTCTTTTTGCCCCCAAAAATATGAGACGATAAATTTGACGATTTCCCTATAAAATTACAAATACACTTCACTGGTTACAAAATTAAAATCGTCTTCATTACCCTAGAAAATTACTATGAAACGAACGTTAAAAATTACTTATAACAGAGACATAATTGTTTTTTTTTAAGTTTTCCAGATATGATTGAACCATCGCTACCAAAATTTTATAGTAATCCGTTGTTATGGCGGACTTTCAGTTCCATTAAAATTTCAGTGAAAAAAATTGGTAACTTTTGAGAAAAGCAAAAGGTGCATTATGCCTCGGGGGTACGTTTTACCCCATCTTCCCCTATTGACAATATTGATAATAACGTAATTGCATTTTCATAACTCTAATGAATATAACTCCCAGCGTGAATTAGGACTTACGTTTAGTGTCTCTAATGCGCGTCCTTCTTTATGTTTATCTCATAAACCGGTAAGAGATATGCTATAAGATTGATTATATTTTAGGTAAGGTTTAGAACTATCAGTTTGTCGATGTCTTATTTACCCAAACGCTCCGTTATTAAGTACGATTATAGCATCTCACATGAACTGCTCAAACGTGGGTTATCCGTTATACTGCTCAAACGTGAGTCGAATCGATTATGTAATTTCTAAGGCCTCCAATTAATAACTGCTTCGATTTCCATCTATCTCGTAATGAAATCAAATGATTGTTGAATTAGTGTTAGCTTGTAAGTGAAAATGGAACATGTTGACAGTTTATTTATTAATTTATTTATTTAGGAGCAGGGAAAATCCCGCTGGAATTGAAATTTACAATCTCTCTCTCCACCAGGCATAAAACCTCTTCATCTTTTCATATCAACAGTTTACCGATATTCAATAGATATATTGCTTACTATCAAAGACACCATATTAACAAGATATTCAGCTCTCACATTTCCCGAACAAATCATTGGCAACATGTCGGCGGTATGAACTCACTCATTGATAGCTACCTGTTAACTTGTACGGACGAGTGTTACGATATTATCGCTATCACGGAAACATGGCTCAATGACAATACATTTTCGGCGCAAGTATTTGGATCGAGTTATAATGTTTTTCGTACGGATCGTAACTCTAGCAACAGTGCTAAAGCTACAGGTGGCGGGGTGCTTGTTGCAGTTCACCAACGTTTAGAAGCTGAACGGGTGGAATATTCATCTGACGACTGTGTCGAACATGTGTGGGTAGCAATTAAATTGACTGGATATAAGCTATTTCTCTGTGTGATCTACCTGCCTCCGGATCGGACATGCGACTTGAGTGTAATCAACGCGCACAATGAATCGTTAGAACAAATTTCGACTCTCGCAGCACCCATCGACGAAATTTTGATTGTAGGAGATTTTAACTTCTCAAGCCTGAAATGGTGTGCGACTACGGATGGCTTCATGTATGCAGATCCCAAGGAATCCACCTTTCAAGCCGGCATCACAAGTTTATTGGATTGTTATAGCGTAAATTTGTTGCGACAATGTAATCACGTCAGAAACGAAAACAATAGATTACTTGATCTTTGTTTTTCGAGTATTTCCGATAAGGCTCCCAAGATTGTACTAGCTCCTTCGCCTCTAGTAAAATCTGTTAGGCACCATCCACCGCTGCATATTGTGCTTGATTCAGAAAATAAAACGTACTGCGACGTTTCGAACACCATCAGCTATAATTTTTATAAAGCTGATTATGATAGCATGAATAATTTTCTTTTTACTATTAATTGGACTGAAGTTCTTAACAATGACGATGTCAATGCTGCAGTACAGACTTTTTCTAACATTATGAGCTATGTTATCGATCGCTTTGTGCCTAAGCGATCCAGTCGGAAATCAACCAAACCGAATTGGCAATCCACCGAACTAAGACGTTTAAAAACAGTAAAACAGGCAGCATTGAAGCAATATTCTAAGCATGGAGGATTTGTCTTACGGCAAAATTATGTGCAGATAAACCGAACGTACAAGAGGGCCGTGAAGCGTTGCCACGATAATTATTTGCGGAACGTACAACGTAAACTAAAGTCGGATCCCAAAAAATTCTGGAGCTATGTCAACGAGCAAAGGAAAGAATCTGAGCTACCTTCGTCAATGCGTTACGGAGAATTCACAGGTTCAAGTCCGCAGGAGATTTGTCAGCTATTTTCTCAGAAGTTTGCTAGTGTTTTTTCTGATGAAAAATTGTTACCGCATCAAGTATCCCTTGCGGTGCAAAATGTGCCATTTCTTTATCAGTCCTTAAATGCGATCAATTTGGATGAAAACACTGTTCTGTTGGCAATCCGTAAAACAAAGGCTAGCACCTCTTTAGGGCCAGATGGTATACCGGCGATTGTTCTGCGAAAATGCTCTGCTAGTTTAGCAGCACCTCTTACGTCTTTGTTTCTCAAATCGCTAACTGCCGGAATATTTCCCGATCTGTGGAAGTCCTCTTTTATGTTTCCAGTTCATAAAAAAGGAAATAAAAAACTAGTTGACAACTACCGTGGGATTGCATTTCTCAGCGCCATTCCAAAGCTTTTTGAAAAGATCGTTCTTGAGCCAATTTTCAACCATTGTAAGCAGTATATTGTACACACTCAGCATGGATTTATGCCAAAACGTTCTACTGCTACAAATCTGCTTTCGCTTACGAATTATGTTACAAATTCTATGTCCGTTGGTTATCAAACAGACGTCATTTACACGGATCTGTCGGCAGCCTTCGATAAAATAAATCACGCTATCGCCATTGCTAAACTAGACAAACTCGGTTTTGGCTCGAACGTACTTCGCTGGATTAATTCATACCTAAGCGATCGACGTCTTGCCGTAAGAATCGGTGACTGTGTATCTGATGAGTTTTGCGCTTCCTCCGGAATTCCACAAGGCAGTCATCTAGGACCACTGATATTCTTGCTGTACTTTAACGATGTGAATTTTGTCCTGGAAGGTCCGCGGCTTTCATTTGCTGATGATCTAAAAATGTATAACATAATCCGGAAAATAGATGATGCTGTATTCCTGCAACGCCAACTGTTAATTTTTGCTGACTGGTGTGAGATCAATCGAATGATTCTAAATCCCCAGAAATGTTCGATCATAACATTCACACGAACGAAAAATCCAGTTCGATTTGAATACTGCATTGGTGACACTCCAATTGAAAGGACGACATGTGTGAAAGATCTTGGCATCTTCCTCGATGAGCAACTGACGTTTAAGCAACATGTTAGCTACATAGTTGCAAAAGCTTCCCGATGCTTGGGATTTGTAATACGGATAACCAAAAATTTCAATGATATTTACTGCCTGAAAACTGTTTACTGTTCGCTAGTACGCTCTATTCTTGAATATTGCTCAGTGGTATGGAACCCTTACTACCTCAACGGTGTCAATCGGATCGAATCGATACAACGCAGATTTATTCGCTTTGCACTGCGCCGGTTGCCTTGGAATAATCCTCAACAGCTCCCGAGTTATGAAAGTCGAGCGATGTTAATTGGAATTGACACACTGCATGTTCGACGTGATTTATCACGAGCAATGACAATATCTGATATTTTAACTGATAGGATCGATTGCCCCGCACTTCTTAGCGAAATCAACCTCAACGTTCGATCACGTGTTCTTCGTAACAGTTTGTTCCTTCGCTTACCATTTCGTCGCACTAATTATGGAATTAACGGTGCTATTACAGGAATGCAGCGGTTCTTCAACAGAGTTTCATCAGGATTTGATTTCCATCTGCCACGCCGTGCCATACGATCTAATTTTTTATATATACTAAGAAATAATCATTTGGACTAAATTATGTCTGTTGATTCAAATAAATAAGAAAAAAAAACATCCTTTTTTGTGAACATGGCGCCCTCAGACGAGTCCGCATCGAATCTCGTACATAGAAATAGGGGAGAGAAATGTCAAATTCGTGCGCACCCAAACAATTGACATGATATGTTGAATGTGATGCCGTTAGATGGCGTTGCTGAACTGAAGATTGATTTCACTCCAGGCCGACAGGATCTGTTAATACTAAGAGCTTGATACCAAGTAAAATTATGCCACGGCGAGGGTCAAGAGTGGCTGGTTGGTTGTACGGTGACATTGGCACGTGTTGTTGAAGGCCGCATCTTGCTGTCCGTGTGGGTTCCCGGAAAACACCCGCAAGTCACGAAAACTGGGTGAGTGGCCCGCATGCCGGATATCAACGAGAGTGGTCCTCGGAGAGCGGTGAACAGTAGTAAAAACAGAGAGAAAAACAAAGAAGTGAATGTGGCAGTAAATAGAATTGCGAAAGGGTTGGAAGGAGTGGGGAGGAGGGAGGGGGTTGCTGCGGCGGAAGAAGTTGCAAGCGGCAAAAGATCATGTTAATTGACTCCATAGATGATGAAAAGATGAAGAAGAAGGGAAGCAATCTGTTAATAAAAAACTGAAGAGGTTTTATGCCTGTTGGAGACACAGATCAAATGAATTTCATCTGCAGCGGACGTTTCCCTGCTCCCTGTTTTTTTCTGAACCACCCCACAATTTTTATTGCAATTTCTGAAATGATAGGCTTCATCCTTCAAGCTTGTCAAAAAATGACAAAAATCAATATGGGACCGATATGCGAATATGGGCAGTTAAGGTCCTTTAGGACACTATCAAGGAAAAGTCTTGTCCTGGGTTAGCGGATCAATGCACTGATCTTATAAGCCAGTTGTTGTATGTTCGAATCCAACTGTAAGAAATACGATTTTTCTGTACACTTAGAATCGCCCGCGAGGTCTATTGAAATTCTACAAAAAATAGCAACACTTTAATGTCTTTTAAAATCTTTCCAAAAAAAAAAACGCTATAAAATTTTCTCATCTTTTAAATCAAAAGATTGATTTTATCAAAGTTGCACATTAGAGGCTTAGTACATAATTACAAACTATGTAAACCTGAGTTTTTTTGTATTTGTTTACAAATAGCATTATTTCTTTAACTGAATTGAGAAGGAATCACGGAATAATCGTTTTAACCCATTTCGAGAGCGAAGAAAATCGGAACACTGACAACAAGTACTAAACTACACTCTTAGAAAAAATGAAATTTACGCTTGACGTAAATTCAAGTATGCCGTAATTTCGTCGGTGATGACACAATATTACATATACTAACATGTAAATATAAATTTTGCGTCTGTATCAATGTAAACTTCAGTTAAATTAACTGTGAAGTTAATGATATGACTTATCTTTACATGCTATGTATTGTGAATGTAAGTGAATCGCGACGCTCCTTTTATGTGCCTTCGACACATACTGTAAATACACAGCAAAGAATTATTAAATTTACAGATGACGCAAAGTCCAGGGTTGGGGGTTCAATGCATAGAATGCTGGTCTTACAAGCCAGTTGTCGTATGTTCGAGCCCCGACCTGGAAGGATTCTTAGTGTCAGAAGGATCCATAGTACTAGCCATGCAATGATTCTGTACACTAAGAATCGGCTGCGAAGTCTGTTGAAACAGAAAGGCCAAATTCCACCAAAGGAATGTAATGCCAAGACTTTGACTTAGATGACGCAAATCTTCACATGACTCAATGCATACGAACACAATTCGACTGGATTTTACAAGAATGATTAAAATATGTGTCTAGCAAACTTCTCCTTTCAAGCAGACGTGTAAATTTTCGTGTTTTGGCACTTAAAAATATGTCAGAATACATTCGCCCTTATTCTGAATAACGACGTATTCATTTTTCGATCGAATTTGGTTCGATCGAATCATAGCTACCTTGCTTGTTATTTTGCTAGCGTTATGGGGAATACAAATGAAATACGAGGGAAAAAACGATACGACGTCATTCAAAATAAGGGCGATTAAATATGTGTTAGATCTACTGTAAAAATGTATTCCGAATCAATACCCAATCGGCGAGATATTTTCATTCGGAATTCCATGTGGAAATCATAATGACTTCCGAATAAGTTCCAAATCCAATACAACAACCGATTCCGAATGAATTTCGCCTCCAACCGGTTGGTTCGTAAAACTATCGGAATTGATTGAGAAGATGCGGAAGTAATTGTTTTCTTTTTATTCTTTCCCAATTGTTTTTTTTTTTTGGCGCTAATTCTCAGTTTATTTCTAAATAAAAAAATTATATAACTGTTATATTTAAATTTAATTATTCAAGTTTTTCGTATATATAGAACTAGTAAATAACCAGTTCTCTTAGAATATCAGCATAAATTGTTGAAATTTGCAAGAAATAAACAAAAAGTCCTACCTCAGTCAACATCAGGGCTTCTGTTTTTGTGGGGGCAAGCGAAAACATGCAGTGCACCCGAAGAAAGTTTCAAAAATATCATCGGGTCTCATCTGGGCATTTTTAGGCTCATCATACTTATTAATCCGTGAATGACTTTGATCATCAATCAAATCTTAAAGATACCGTCCCTGTTCTTGCGTCATCAAGCATATGGAGATTGGGATTTTTAACACCCGTCATCCTACAATTCACAAAACTAAAATTTCGAAGGGATTCAAGATCGGATAGAAAATATTTCGTTACTTTTCTAAGACCGTTATTTATGGAAAACACCGGTGGCGTGGACTGCTCTGATTTTGCACTTTCGAGCAGAAATGCAATATTCTTACGGTGATTAATTGCCATTTCTGCTCGAAACTGCAAAACCAGAGCAATCCACGCCACCAGTGTTTTTCAATAAAAAAGAACTCCATAAGTCGTCGCTTATTTGACGGTTTGAAAATTTTTCAACATTCGTCACATTGTGATTCAGGAACCAGCATTCCGATCCGGATGAAATTCAGGAATTCCGTATGGGACCATAAGACCTTTCATTTGAATTCAACTCTCCTCATCAATACTGTCCATATCATAGCAGTAACAAGAGAGAATAATTACGAAAATATTCATGAGCAAAATTTCGCTGAAATTTGAAAGCTGTTTTAAAATTTCTTGCGTATTCTGTAAACAAAAGTTAATATTTTATAACATTAAAACACAAATGAAAGTATAAGAAGTAGGTATTATTTTATACTAAATTGTTATGTTTTCCACCAAAGAAACAAGAGATGACTTCAATTTTCTCCGTAAAACATTGTGGAGCGGGTACAAAAACTAGTGTACCAGGGTGCCCCTTTAGGGGAAGTGACAAAAAAGTCCTGGTCAGCATCATCCATTCCTCTAGCTGGAGTGTAATAAAATTGCGTAAGTTGCCTAACTTTTACAATAACACATTCATACAATGAGCGAAATATCAATGGCATTTATATGTTCATTTTCAATCGGGTTGAAAGTAATTAAAATACACCGCTCCGGCAATCATCTACGATGGCATCCCCTAGCGACAAATTCGCCTCGCCTAGTTGGACTGAACTCTGCTACAATTTTCACTGCGTCATACATATTCCATATCAAGCTCTGTGCATACCACTTCGGTAATCACATCCATCTTTATTAGGCTGGCTGCCTGTAAAAAAAAAGATTCCCATTACACACACTCACCTTATTTAGCGGGTGCACTCGTTGAACCCATCACCAACTTTACTCATTTTCTTCTGAAAACAATTCTGAAAAAAAGTAATCCATTGAGAGAGCTGCTTGCATGCATTACGCAACCAGATTTACTAGAACCCGACTGAAACCGGAGAGTGCTCCCCACATAACGACATAGAACAACAACAGAAACAAAATCAACAACAACAACAACAACAAAAAAACAGGGCAGTGAATAGGAACGCTAGTAATGAAGCTAATTAAGAGCTATAATAGCCGCTTCAGCAAGGGACGGATACAACATATCTCAGATTTGTAACCCCGTGCTGGTGCTTTTGGATCTCATAGTAAAAGGAAGTGTAAAGCGAACAATAAATCCATGCGTCGTGATTCTGGACTAGAATGGCTGAGGAACAGAAGAGGAGGAGTGGTTTATGATAGTGGTAATGTCTGCTGCACATGTGTTTAATTTTGCAATGCTAATTGAGCTGCTGAGAGGAAGAAAGATGGATCCACGTACAGATTTAATTGTTGTTTGTATAAGCTTACTATGAGATAAATTGGTTGCGAAAGTGATACGAATGCACCTGACTTAATGCTTATCGGAGTTGGTATCTATGTCCTCGTGCATGCTAGCGTAAATTAATGTGTTCCGAGGCAGCGTCTCCGGTTCAACTATATTATGTCATGTCGCTAATTGGATGGGTGCAATCAATTTTCGACTGATGGTAACTTTTCAACGGGCTTCCGGTTCGGGATGGAAGGAAGAATTTTTGCTACACAACAGCCGGTTCTCATCAGCTTTGTGGATGTCACAGACCTACCGCATTCCGAATTAATTCCTCCATCATGAGGACATCTAGCATTAACTAATTACACACAGGGTACACGAAAACACTGCGGTTTGTTCAATAAAAGTTACAGGAATCTCAAAAGAAAACACAAAGAAACCAAAAAAAAAGAAACTATTTAATTTTGTTGAAGTGAAAAAATCAGATCTGAGTTGTTCAAGCCGAAGGAAGGCGCTACGATATTGTTCATCTACCTATAAGGCTTTCTGACAGCTCACTTACAACCACAAATGTAAATGAGATTGATGGCAAAACCTTACAAATATGGGGAAAAAAAAGATTATTCACGTGCTATCACATAACACATGATTTAAAATTATCTTGCACACTTGAAAATCTCAGAAGAAATTTGAAATTTTCAGTTCACATACAGATTTGATTTAAATGATAAAACATGAGGAAATAGACGAATAAAACAACTTTTGATCATAATTTATCAATTAATCTCAAAAACCAACCATAAAAATAAAGAATGTCCCAGAGATGAAAACAGTACCCAATCTCACTTCTTCGAATTTGATATTTCATCTTCCGATTTTTCCATGAATATCAATCAAACATATCACGGAAAGTTACTGAATCATTATTGATTGATTTTAGTTACCAAATTTTCACACCTTTTTGTATGTTAGTATTCGATTCATAAGAAAAATAATAAAAACCCGGCATTTTGTTCGAGTCTTCAAGTAAAATCTGAAAATTATCACTATAGCTTAGTTCAAAGCTCGCCACTTGAGCAGCGCAGCGATCGCAGAAGAGTTGGTTGGATTCTTCAATTGGCCTACTATGCCGATTGGTAAAATTGGTAAAACAGTACGGGTCGTGATGGAACAAACTTTAACCTTCAAAATCGTCGGAATAGAAGCTCAGTCGATTTCGATATTCATTATTATTATATCGAAACAAAATTCTGAATTTTGTAACAATAATGGGTTATCAGTACCATTTATGCGTTATCAGTAGAAGAGAATGTAAACAGAGAATCTGTCAATCAGGCCCATTTGAAATGTTTATGTCGATTTAAGGATCAAATGTTATGCAAGTTTACTTGTGTTGGTAGTTTGTGTATTACGTACATTTTATTAAGACCGTTTGTCATAGATCTTTATATTTATATATGAAGTATGATCAGTTTATGAAAGTGGCTTGAGCAATTCAGTTTAAAACAATCTTTCTAAGCAATAATTTATTCTCAAGCGAATGCTAAGCCAGACTTTTTGGATGATTGATCAAACCAATGTGTGATGGAAAATTACTTACATTTTATGAATGCAGATTTTAATTCCCTAATAAATAAGTTAGCTACACTGCTTCAATACATTTGTATCAGATCGCGCTACACGAAATAAACAAAAACTATATATTTTCTGCTAAAAAGCAGTTTTCCGGAAAATAAAAAGTTTTACGACAACCCGCCATATCCATTACCTTTCGCGTGTAAAATTAAAGGTTCCTATTTTGCTGGTTTACTTATAGAAGGTACTTAAATCCCTATATCGCAATAATTTTTGCAATAGGAAATCCATATAGGAATGTGTTTGTTGCTAATCAAATGTGTTAGTGGAAGTAAGCTGAAACAGAAATAATTTATCTCGAGCCGTTTGTTTATTTTTCAACCAAATGGAAGATGTATTGATTAAAATCAGGATTGTTCAGATTACTCACAGGCTTTTTTTCCATAAATACGTTTATTTCTTAAGGCAATTTACATAAGTTTTTCTTCGCCGTATCATCACTTTTACATAGAATTCTTAACCTAATATAATACTAATATAGTAACAGCGATTTGAGTTTAATAAAACATATTCCTCTTATTTTTTAAATATCATATTAGCTATTTCGTTATTTATTATTAAATCTACTTAAGAACATTATTTGAACCAAGCGATTTACTACTATAAATTATAAGATAAGCTTAAATTTTTATACATTTTGTTGTTGATTTCGTAACCTATTTTGAGTTTGTTTGTATCAGCACATCATTTTTATTAAAATTTTGCTATTAGATGAACTAATGGACGCAGTAGGAGTCAGAACTAACCCTCAAAAGGGTCAATTATACTCACAGGCTTGTAGAAAGTCTTGCTCCTTAAATAAGGTGGACCCAATGAAAGCAAATAATTACAGCGATGTGTGTGAGACACAACCGATTACGTTTACGACACTAAACATTAAATCTTCAAATTCATTTTCGGCACCAAAAAAGCCTTACTCTCCACTATACGGGGCCGGGTGTCAATTGAAATTTTCAAAAACAGCCGCGTAGCCTTTTTCTGTCATAATTTTGAACGATAATAACTCAGTCATACGATTTTATCATTTGATCCAATTTTTTATTTGAAAAATACGTTTCAATTCGTTTGTCATCATCTAGGATTTCCAAATGGAAGTTGAAAAATGAATACAATAATCTCAAAAAATTACCTGTCAAATCCGTCACAACTACAAAAAATATAAGCGAATTGGAGGAATATCAACAAACTGAGAGCCGTGTCTTGGATTTTGAGAATTCCACTACTACAAATTATTAATATCTACTCGACAAACGTGATCCAAAAGTATCAATTCATATAAAACAACCTTTTTTTAATCCACCTTGTGTTGTGATAATGCCATTCTCTTTCACTTTTTGCCTTTTTATTCAGATAATTTTTGACACTAATTTGGGCTTGTCTCGTCGAGCTGGGTCGGATGGTATGGAAACACTATGGGTCTCTGAGGCTTCGTTCGAAGGTCTGTTTATTCCAGCAATTTTATTACCTTTCTATGGAGAAAGACAAAAAATAAAATCTGAAAATTTTGGCATAATTCCTTCGGGAATTTGTAAGAAATAGTAAAATATAATTCAGTTATAAGTAAGGATTTTACTACATTATTACAACGGAAAGAAACAAATCAATCATATATTCCATCCCGGTTTTTTTAACCATAGACCTAAGGTTAATGTCAGAGTGAAAGCGTAATGCGAAGCGTCTAGGTACGCGTGCGAGCTAGTTGCATTTGATCAAAGCAAACCTTTCAGAGTGAACACGATGCTATAACAGTACATTGCATTGAACCGCTTCGCTTCGCATCGCGTTCCGCGCTCACTTTGACATCAACCGGAGCGATTCAATGCTATGTACTGTTTTCGCATCGCATTCACTCTGACTGGTTTGCTTTGATCAAATGCAACTAGCTCGCACGCGTACCTAGACGCTTCGCATTACGCTTTCACTCTGACATCAACCTAAGGGTGAAGCCAGAGTGGGCGCGACACACGGCGCGAAGCGATGCGATGCGTTCATTAAAGTTCTGTATTTCGTTCATTTGTTCACGGCAAGATATTAACATTTATTTCAGAGTAATCACAAGGCGTTGCGTAGTGACAAGCGATTTTCGGCGCGACAAACAACGAAGCAGTGCGTGCTCAATTTTTCATGTGACAAAGGTTTCCTAAATTATTTTTCGTCATGGCGATAATTTGATTGATATCGAAGCTCTCATCGAAGCAGTTTTTCAACGGAATGCGTTTTGGAATCAACAATCTCGCAACTATGGAACTGAGTTCTTGTGAACAAGTGTTGGAAAAAAGGTTTCGAAAACATTAGAAATTATTAGAATACAGTCATTGAAAGTGTATTAAACGAGTTTTGAGAATATTTCGAGTTATCCCGATGAAAAAAATGAATAATTGTTTTATAAATTTATATTTAAAATCAAAATCTTCGGTGAATCTAAAGTCTTTTGTCCGTTACAATATCGCTTTTACGTATTAATGGGCACTTATTTATGTGCCCCTAGCTAAAAGAAAGACCTTTTTTTGCTCAGTTGGTCCCGCTAAGTGCCCACTGAAGCCGTGGGCCCGGGGACACATGCCCCTGCTGCCCCTATGTAAAAGCGGCCCTGGTACATTACAACGGCAACGACATGATTGATACCTTTGAAAAAGAGTCATTTGAAATGGCACCTAGCCAGTAGGGGTGGTACTTGGAAAGCAAAGTATCGATACCTAGGGTATCGGGATACCGAAATTTTGGGAATCGATACAAGGTACCAAAAGGCAATAAAGTATCGATTCCTGTAAGTATCAATTGATACTTGCACAGCAATCATTTCAAAATAAAATAAATGAATGAATTCGAGACTTTTGGTCCATGTCAAAGAGTATACGCACGCAACTTTGTGTTGGAGCCATGCTGATTTCACATTTCACATATTTTCTCAAAAAATTTCATGTCATAACCTTTATGTCGATACATGAGTACTACACTAAAAGCCAATTCCTATTGCCATTACGACGGTACCGAGGACGGACTGAACGGAAGCACCAACCTCGCGCATGTTTTGGTATGATGTGGACTAGCCGTCGTTGAAATTCGTTCTCGACAATCTCGAGTCGTCCCCCAGACGCACTGAAAGAGAGTGCAACGAGTGTGAAAAATTGAAATGATTGAATCCTCAATGAGTATGGCCTTTATGTGAGTGTTTTCTCTTTTTGCACTCTCTTTCAGTGCACCTGTGGGACGAAGCGCGATTGTCGAGAACGAATTTCAACGACGGCTAGTCCACGTCATACCAATACATGCGCGAGCCTGGCGCTTCATCGAAGTCGAAGAATCAAAAAGAGAGATGGGTTATGTCAGAAACATAACCGGATGGCATGAATACGAATAAAACGAATTCTTGACCTAAATTTTGATGCCAGACTCTGGAACTGAATTCTAAAACTAAGTCCAAGAATTGAATTCTGAACCTAGATTGTTCAACTGAAGCTGAGAACTGTAACTGAATTCGAAACCAGGATTCTACGATACTCCTATCCAGGATTCAATTTTCAAAATCGGATCCAAAATTAAGCTTCGAAACTGAGTTGTATAATCCAGATCCGGATTATAGTTCAGAAATCTTCAAAATCTAGTCTCTGAGTTCAGTTACACTTCTAGAATTGCAAAAGTGAGTTTTGGATCCTAATTCTAGACCAGCATCTCTAACTGAAACCTGGTTCTGGAAAGCTTTTTAGAAAAGAATTCTGGAAATAAAGCTGAATTTAAGATCTGAATTTGATCCAGATTTTCGGGCTGTCGTTCCACAACTCGAGGTTCAGAACTCAATTTCCGAATCCTGAACATGAATTATAAGTCTGAATTCTTATATTTATATTCCAAATTTTAGCTCCAGAGCCTGGGTTTAGAACCAAGATCCTGATCTATGTTTCTGGGTCCATAAATCATGCTTAGAATAAAATTCTTGAATTTGGTCCAAGTTCCAGAATTCTGGATTTCAATTCTGGCCCTGGATTCCGGACGAAGAACTGAATATTAGATCTAGATTATGAAAATGAAAAATAAAATCATAAAGTTTTGGATTTTGAAACCAAGTTTCAGAACTGAACTCTAACACTGGATTCTTGACCTGGATTCCGATCTGAACTGAATGAAACAACTACGCAGGCTAGAATAAGAGAAGCATCAAATTTTTACCTTTTTCACTTACCAAATATGAAGTGGCAAATGACCTTAAGGTTAAAGCCTCTATAATTGAAACAAAAAAATATTACGTAGTAATGGAAATTGACTTCAATCTGTTGCGATACTGTGAGTATCGAGACCTAAAGTATCGATACTAACAGTATCGCTCTGATACCAAAACTACCCGATTCTCGAAAGATTGTATCGATACTTCAAAGTATCGACTCGGTATCGGACATCCCAACTAGCCAGATTGAAACATTTGACCTAGCAATGACTTTCAGTGTACAATCAGTTGCTATTCTATTACGCCTTGAAAAAAGAAAGTGGAAGAGAATTCCGAAAAGAATCATGAATCGGCAGAACATTTCGGTAGTAACATGTGATTAAGGCATATCGCACGATAGGCCCTTGCGAATGTTACAAAATATAATGCTCATTGCTCGGCTCTACAACCTTCATTAACACAATAATCGATATAACCTCGTAGATAGAAGCTCAATCTACGAAATTGTGCGCAATATGCTTGAATTTCATGTTTAAAACTCGAGTAATGAGCATTATTTTTCGTAACTTTCAAAAGGGCATATCGCACGATATGCCCTAATCACATGTTAGTACCGATTTGTAGAATTAAAGTTTCGAAAGTAAGGAAAACTGAAGAAAAAAAAAACATCGCAGCGTGTGAAAGATTTGCATTCTCCAGAAAAAAAAACTACAACTTCGGATAAAGCTGCAGCAGTTGACACTACAGCATGTAGATGGATTAAATAAGAGTGGATCCAAATTTCGTTTGATTTTGATCAAAATTTTCTTTTCAATAAATATGAACATAAATATGAACATTATATTGTTTTGTTACTACTGAACAAATCACTTTGACTCTGCCCAAGTAACACGTTAAGTTGCTGTCCTGTATTTTTCTACTGATAGTGCAATTTATCAAATTAGTTTATATTACTATTCTAGTAACAGTTGTGTTAAGGAAAAAGCGCAGTTTTTCTTTGTTGTGCAACATATCTTTAAGTTCTTCTGTTGTTGGGAACATTTATTCACAATTATTGTGCAACTGATACAAAAACTCATGCATCGATCCCATTACAAATGCTACAATTGAATCAGCGAAAAAACGATTGTGAAACTCGTGAAACTACTACGTAATGTAAACAAGAATTGAATTGATGTTTACAAAAAAATAGCAAACATAATCTCTAATGAATAAGTTTCAGATTTGATTTTCAAAACAACTGCTCGTAACACAAACATGGAACTTTAAAAATATTCTGCACATAAATAAATGGTAATACTACATATTGTAGAATTGATCTTTCATGTTTTAGTAAATAGAAAATCGACAACGAACTGCATTTTTATGGTGAAACATGTCTTCGTACGCCTGAAATTTTCAAGCGCCTCTGAATGTACGTGTTTTGATGATTGCACATCAATTTCTATGAAAATAACAATATATTCTTTTCAATTAATATGATTGGAATAGTGTTCAAAATATGTATAAGAAAGCTGTCAAACATTCATACACCTTTTCAGACGATTTTAATCATATTGATGTTTCAAATAATCTGAAAAATCTAGAAATGAATTTCTTCAATATTTTTCAATATGGCATCGAGGATAACAGTGTGTTGAAAAGAAAATGGTTCACCCAACGTAATGATTTATTTCACCTACATAAAAGAAAATATAAACGTGTAAATATTAAGAAGAGAAATTTTTGTTTTTATTTTTATCAAACAGTTGTTTTTATATTTTTCAAACTAGTTGACTTAAACAACAATATAATTTAGTCATTCATCTTAGTGAACCCGACTTTTGTGATACGCACTGTAGGTGTGCTATAGTTGCAAAACCAAGTTGCTCGAACGGTAATATATAACTATGATGAACTTAACTTTTCTTTCAATATCTTTAAAAAGTGATGTCAGGTCTGTTCATTTTTTTCGCGAGATAAAAACCGGATACAAATTATCTGATTGTTTTTTGTTTTGATTGCATGTGTATTTCTGGAACTTTTATGATAATATTCTCATGTCGGCAAGTTTTGCGTTCATTTCAAGCAGATAAATCTGGTACAACTTATTTGCAAGTTTCGAATTGTGTTTCTAAAAATGAAGAAATCTGCACACACTGACCTAATATTTCATGAGGCAACCAAGGCTATGCGGACTTGGCTGCAAAATTGTTTTTACTGCGAGGTTTTCAATTCGGCTTACCATTTTTTGCCTTGCGGAGAGCATAATTTCACTATTTTTTTCTTCACAAGAGATAAACAGCCATTTCGGCAAATATTGAGTCGGATACAATTATGACAGTCTTTTGGAAAATTTTTGATAAGTTGAACAATTGTTTTAGTTACTTCGTTTTCACATGACGATGTGAAAATTTTTGCTGAACTTCTATAACTGCTAGTGCAACGTGGGCAAGTTGGTGATTTGTTGCACAATTGTTTCAGATGTACCCTAAATTGTTCTTTAGTGATTTTTTGGGTAGTATTGTAAAACTTAACAGTGATAAGTTGCACAACCGATTTTAATATATTTGAAAATCTTTCTGAACTTATCTAACATAAAACACAATACTAAAACAATTGTAGAACCTCTTGAAATTTCAATAAGTTTCATTTGCTACTTGGGTGGCAACTATCTCTCATTGGAAATCTTTCGCGTTACGTATCGTGTCGCTTCGCGTCGCGTGTCGCGCCCACTCTGGCTTCACCCTAAGACTCAAATTACTAGGCGCTGATCATATTTCCGAGTGTATGGGGAAACATTATGTTGTTGCGATGGATACATCAAGAGTAGAGATGGTCGGGTATAGAAATTCTTATACCCGAACCCGACCCGTACCCTAGTGATCAGCAAAAAAAATTACCCGTACCCGATTAAAAATTAAAAAAATTACCCGTACCCGACCCGTACCCGATTAAAAATTACCTGTACCCGTACCCGACTCAAATGAGTAGTAAAAATTTTACCAAAATTCAGGATGGAAAACATAAAGTGTTTTAGATAGCGAGCCGTATCAGGCTCTAGTTGGTAAGTAAAATACATTAAAATGCCTGTTTTACATTTAAACATATAAATACACTGTGGAGCAGGAATAGATTTCCAATGTCTTTGGTACTTTATACTCATTTACAAATGTCAACAAAAGGGAGTAATATCTACTCAAATTTTTTGAGAAGCATATTTACCCAAAATGTCGTAATACCCGTTGTATTCAATTTTGGGTAGGTACGGTTTTTACGAAACAGTGCAACTTTTGATCCAATTCTTTAGAACCACAAGTAAGCGTAGTCCCCTAAAATGAATAGAGTATCATCAGTTTGTTTACGTGAATTGACCAAACATCAAATAATTTACGTGTATTCCCGGTGTGAAAAATTCAATTTTGAAAATGGTGAACAGTGAGTCCTTCAAGTGTAAGTAGTTTGAATATGTGAGAGAAATTTTTTTTGGTTAGAATTTTTTACTACAAAGCAACGCAAATTAACTGGCAATATAGCCCAACTGGCTGTGCCATCAATCGGTGTCATTTCAAGTGAGGTGACACCATCCAGAAGTGAAGAATAAGAAGAACTTCTATGCAGATTTTCTGAAAGAAATGTTCATGTTTTTATGGTTAGAATCCTAATGATTTATATGAAAATTTTGAAAATCTCCAACCAATATTTAAAATAACAGTTTTCTGGTATCTGAATGTGATATGAGTACTACACTACATTTTATATATGAATCAAATAATTTTTACTGGATTGTGCATTAAACAGCTTTAAAGTGGCAGTCCATTAAAATCTACGTGAAAAGTAGGGTCTGACCGCAACATATCTTAATAAATATGTTATAAAAAAAGTAGGGTGGAAAATATTCACATAACTTTTCACGTAACTATGATTGATCGGTTTTTTTTTAATGAAGAAAGGAAATGTTTTTTCTGGAAAAAGATGCCAGTTGTCAGGTCTGGTCCTAGGCGCGAATGTCAAAACTCTTTGAATCATATTGTTTATTTTTCGGAAGAACTGTTTTGCAATAAAAAATAATCGATCAGAAAAAAAAATTACCCGTACCCGACCCGTACCCGAGTGAGCAGTTAAATTTATTACTCGTACCCGACCCGTACCCGATTGAAAATAAAAAATTTTACCCGTACCCGACCAAAAACCCGTACGGGTACGGGTACGGGTCGGGTTTCGGGTAAAATACCCGAGACCCGACCATCTCTAATCAAGAGATATTCACTATTAAGTTCTACGCTATTTTGTACTGAAGACACATTATATCAAAGAAGGACGTATACGGATAAAAATCCATTACCTGCCATGCCTAAAAATCATGAAACATGTCAGCCATGCCTTATTGTTCTTGATTTCATGAGCAAAATGGTTGATATCATGAACGATAACTCATTTCGCATGAAAATTTTCACGATATCAATCATTTTGCTTATGAAATTTTATGAAAAGCCATGTTTCATGATATCATGATTTTCAATCATGGCACCGGCAATGGATTTTTATTCGTGCATTCTCGTCAATATATTTGTCAGCAATCAACACTAGATGATAAATTAGAGACTGCAGATGAGCGGAGACGCATGAATCACTAGCTGTGCCAAGTATACAAATATGCTGATATCGGAAGGCTGATAAGAATGCCGAACAAGAGCCAGGTCTATGATACGAACTGGTCAATAGAAAATCTGGAAGAGATTGACCATTAATTACACTGTCTAAAGCCAGATCATTCAAAAATCGTGATTAATCCACCTAACAGTGAGATGATACCTTTTTTTATCAATACGCATGTGTTTTTGCATGGATATTCTTAGGTGTTTTAGTTCTCATGACATTATTTTAATTATCGTCGTTTTAAACGGCAAATTGAGATTTTAATCACTCAATACCCTGCAATGTCGAAGCTGCAAATCGGATCGAATTTGAATCTAAACGTGTGACGATCGATTGAACATTCCATAAGATGTCGAAGAAAGTTTCAGTTTAGAGTTTTTCGTCATTATTTATGGTACTTCCAGAGCCGGTATTCAGGAATTAGCATAGCCCAAAATGATTCGAATGGCCATAAATTATTACGCCTGTAATCTGTAATTCCAGAATCGGATAAAATTCACCAATTTTGTATGGGACCTTAAGTCCTGTAATATTTGTTTTTGAAGTTCGATTTGGTCTTTTTTGAGAAAATGATTGAGCTTTGAGAATCGATTCGATACTGGAACCGGAATTCTAAAATCGGTGTAGCCGAAATCAGTTAAATTCCGAATCCAAAAACGAATACCGCTCAAACTGAAATAAATTTATTTGGTAATCGACTATCCAAATCTGCAAACCCGATAAACCTGATTCATTTATGTGAAATGGACATTTTTATACTAATCACCCTGCATTTTCTAAACCAGAAGTCGGATCTGACTAAAAAGTAAGAGGTTTTATAGGATTTTAATACCTCTCATTTGAATCATAGATGATTCTTAGATTTCATTTGAATCTTAGATCGGTTCAGCCATCTACGAGAAAAATTAATTGCATTATTTTAATTTCGTTTCACATATCATCCTGTGGTTCCGCAATCAGAAGTCGGATCCAAACGTAATTCAGGAACCTTGTTTGGGAGTATTCGACTTTTCATATGAATCTGAGTTTGTAGAAAACGGTTTAACCATCTTCGAGAAAATTGAGTGAAATTATTTGTCACACACGCATTTGCTGATCTCGACGAACTGAGTCGTATGGTATATGGAAGTCATGTTCTTCCAGCATTTATTGCTGTAAATAGTTCAAATCAATATAATTATGGAATTACTTCCAACTCGATAATGCTGGTATCATCTGGTTAACATATGCCATATTCGAAAGATTATGTTGCCAAAAATGAACCGTGCTAAAATTGGTCCGAGGCAAATTGTCATAAAAAAGGAGTCTTTTTGGTACTTAGAAACAATTATATGTAACAGTATAAAAAATCGTGTTTCATGTTGCTCCCAAGCATTGCTTTTTCATATAGCGCTCAAAATTCCTTCTACTGGAATAAGGCTTACACAAAAATATCGATACCTCCGTTAAAAATGGACGGATTTTAACAATCTATGGCTTGTTGGATAGGTATTACCGAGCGAAATCTAAGTCTGGAAACATATTCTGTTTTCAAGGTCAAATGTGACAGATACTGTCAAAAAAACTGAAAATTTTGTCATAAAACTTCGTATAACTCAAAAAGTAAACATCCGATCTCAAAACCATTCAATAGCGTTCTGGGTGACGGGGAGACCTTTCATTTGCGACTAGTTTGATCAAAATCGGTCCAGCCATTTCTGAGATCTCGACCTCTTAGTTGACAACACACATACAGGCACACACACATACACACACACACAGACATTTGTTCAGTTCGTCGAGCTGAATCGATTGGTATATGACAATCGGCCCTCCGGGCCTCGGAAAATTTTTCGAAAGTTTGAGCGAATTCTATACCTATTTTTTATATATATAAAAAAAGGTAAAACAGAATGAGAATCATGAAGGGAGTGGAAAACTTTTACTACACTAGAGCTCGAATTGTTGTTAAAGAGAACTGAGATGGAAGCTGTTTCATGACATAGTATAATCCGATCCAGTTATTTTTATTCCATTACCTTCCATCTACGGTCATCCGGGGGGGGGGCCAAGTAAACAAAACGTTTGCACCGACAGCATAAAAAGACAACAAAAAAATAAAGGGCACTCAGTCCACAATCAGTTTAAGTGCCAGCCCCCAACTGGTCAAACGGTCAAACAAATTCTTGGCTAATAAATAACCTGCACTAAAGGGGCCACCGAACATCCCGAAAAACAAACCGCCATCCCGTTAGGTCACTTCTGAAAAAAAAACAGCATCAACATCGTAATGCAAGTCAGCTCGGAGCTGTCGAAAGCGGATTCGATGCGGTACGGTAAGGAGGCCTGCCTCAAACCGACAATAACAAGATAGGCATTTTTTTTCCTGTTGTTGTTCAGAACTTTACGCCGACCCTAATCTTCCGAGTGTCCCAAGTGCCGAATTGTAAATGAGCTAGACCCCAAAAAGAATAACCGAACCCCACTTTTCTCCGTGGTCGAGCGAGGGCATGTATTCAATTTTGCTGCCTTTATCGAATCTATCTTTACCCAATTTCATCCAGCCGGCATCCGAAAGTTGATTAAACAAGAACAATACTCAATTAATTATGGCTTAACACGTTCTCATCCTGCACTTCTAGAAAGACCGCGAAGATAGCAGGGCGCAGATTCACTCCGATGGTAGCCGTGATTTAACCGACACGATTGCTTCCGGATGGTCTTGGACTAAACAAAACAAAAAAAAAACCCGGCCTGCATTCATTAGTAGGTTGCTCCCGGGTTAGAATTAATTTTCTGGAGCAATCCTCCATCTGCAAAAGGCGGAATTGTTTTGATTCTCGAACTGTTCCGCCCGGTAAATTATTCATTTCGACATACAACCGGCCAGCAAGCAGTCCGGCGGTGGTCGGTTTTCGTCAGCAGCTCGAACGCGCTGCTGTGACTCCATCAGCCGAGACAACGCCGCCAGCATACCGAGCGCGGACAACGCTTGAAGTGCTGCTCCCCGGAGAGCAGCGACATCCGCGGATGCTCACGAACAATATCATTTTCATAATTTATGACCATATTTTATCTTTGAGCGGCGGCCCGGCACGCTGGAAGAAAAACGATGTCGAATTCATGTTTTATAGCCTACCGGCGACCGTGTAGTAGGACCGTGTTTGAGGCGCAGTAACTGAACTCTCCATCGGCGTCGGTTGTTTCGTCGGTGGCGCACACTTGGGCCACCAAATTGTGCCACCACCATAACCACCTCCCAAGCGAGACGTCGTCGGGTGTCTGTTATCTTTATTACATTGAAACCGTGTGAAGTGTTAACAGATAACAGGCGTTTGCATTTGGGAAGCAGAAATAAAACAAAACAAAAAACTATTTTTTTTCATTGAATATGTTAGTAGACTAGACTAGAGTGAAAAATGCTTTGTGGTACAGAGAAGCAAGCTTTTAATGCTTCGTCGAATTCTCCCATAAACGAAACTTATGAAAAAGTTTTGACGTTTGTTGACACAGAAGATCAAGTTCAAAAAAACGAGTATATTTTCATGCTATGAATATACACCGTGATCAATAGCTCTCGAATCATGAACTATCTGATTATTTTTGACTACAATGGAAGCGTAACTTACCATACCTAACAGCTATAGTCCTTTGCTGTATCAAGCATACGTCTCCACATAACTCGGTCCAGCCACTCAAGGCACGGATGCTTCGTAAATCTCTACTTGATCGATCCTCTTTTTCTAGACCCACTCGAATTAGATTCAAGAACCATTTTTACTAGGTAGTCATCCGACATCCATACGACATGCCCAGCCCATCTTAGACGTCCGATTTTAGCTGTCCATACGATGGGTGGTTTTCCTAGCAGTTGTTGCAATTCGTTGTCCATACACCGTTTCCACGTTCCGTTTTCCATCTACACTCCTTCATAGATGGTCCTCAGCACCTTTCTTTCGAAAACACCGCGGGCGCGTCGGTCCTCTGCCAACATAGTCCAGGTCTCGTGGCCATAGAGAACAACCGGTCTGATGAGCGTTTTGGATAAGGCCAAATTCGTGCGGTGGCGTACTTTACTCGGTCGAAGAGTTTTTCTGAGTCCAAAGTACACACGATTTCCTACCAAAATACTTCTCTGCTGGTGTCATTATCGGCGCTTACTAGTGAACCCAAATACACGAACTCGTCAACCACCTCGATATCGTCACCGTCTATCAATATTCGTCGTGGGAGGCGTAGTGTTTCTTCTCTAGAGCATCTTCCTCTGATGTATTTTGTTTTTGACGCATTTATGGACATTCCGATACGCCTAGCTTCAGCTTTCAGTCCAATGTATGTTTCCATCACCTTCTCAACGTTACGTGACGCAATATCAACATCATCAGCGAAGCCAAAAAGCTGTACTGGCTGTCGGAAGGTCGTATTGATTCTCGCCTTCCGAATCACACCTTCCAAAGCAATATTGAATAAGATACACGAGAGTCCAATACCTTACCATAGCCCTCTTCGAGTTTCGAAGGGACTCGAGAGCGTCACAGATACTCGGACGAAGCACATCACTCTATCCATTGTTGATTTTACCAATCGCATCAGTTTAGCCGGGAAACCGTATTCGTGCATGATCTGCAAAAGCTGTTCTCGATCGATTGTATCGTATGCCGCTTTGATGTCAATGAATACGTAGGTACGTTGTATTCACGACACTTCTGGAGTACTTGTCTTATCGCGAAAATGTGATCCGTAGTGGTGCGGGCTCCAGTAAATCCCTCTTGGTACGGCTCTGCGGGCAATTGGTGATATACGACGGCATTGGATTTGGAAGAGTACCTTGTAGGCGGCGTTGAGCAATGTGATTGCGCGGTAATTGCCACAATCTAGCTTATCGCTCTTTTTGTAGACGGGACATACCACTCCATCCATTCCTGCGGTAGAATCTCCTCCTCCCAAATCTTAGAAATCATCCAGTGCAGCGCTCTAGCCAGTGCCTCTCCTCCATGTTTGAGCAGCTCGCCTGGCAATTGGTCATTGCCCGCGGCTTTGTTGTTCCTCAGCTTACCGATCTCCTTACTTATCTTCGACAGATCAGGTGCTGGGAATCTGTCGTCTGCTGAGTGTGCACCCAGATTGATTCCTGTGCAGGATACAGACTGTGCTTCGCCATTCAGATGCTCGTCATAGTACTGCTTCCACCGGTCGATCACCTCACGTTTGTTCTTAAGAAGGTTACCACTGGTATCTCTGCACATTTCGGCCTGTGGCGTGTAGCCTCTACGTGAGTGGTTCCCTGTATCATTTGAGCGGGACAGCAGTTCCATCGCTTCACGATATTGGTCTTCCTGGTGGTGCTTTTTTCGCTAGAAAACCGAGCTCTGTCAATTCCGCGTCTGTCTGTTCGCTCTAGTGTGGTGTTGCAGCATCCTCGCCTTTGCTGCATTCTTCTCTTCGACCAACTGCTGACATTCGCCATCAAACCAGTCATACCCTCGATTCGATAACGACGTGCTTAGTACGGTTGCAGTAGTGGTACTTATGGCGTACCTTATATTCCTCCAGTCGTCTTCAAGAGCCGCTGCGCCAAGCTAATCTTCCTTCGGTAAATTCGAGATTCAGTCTCGGCGTTCCTGAGTGACGAGTATTGTGCAGACAAGATAGTGGTCAGAATCAATGTTGGCTCTGCGGTAAGTGCGAATATGGATGACATCGGAGAAGAAACG
Source organism: Malaya genurostris (assembly GCF_030247185.1). Classification (NCBI taxonomy): domain Eukaryota; kingdom Metazoa; phylum Arthropoda; class Insecta; order Diptera; family Culicidae; genus Malaya; species Malaya genurostris. The sequence continues at coordinate 29,945,736 of NC_080570.1, forward strand.
CCCGTCGATAAAAACGTGATCGATTTGATTTTCCATAAGTTGATCAGGTGATCTCCAGGTGGCTTTGTGGATATCTTTGCGGGGAAAGAAAGTGCTTCGGACTACCATTTCTCTGGAGGCGGCAAAGGTCACGCATCGTTGGTCGTTGTCATTTGTTGTTGCGTGCCCGATCACAGGCCTGTACATTACCTCCCGACCAACCTGAGCGTTCATGTCGCCGATAACGAGTTTCACATTCCACTGTGGACAACTGTCGTAGATTCATTCAATCTGCTAATAAAATGCTTCCTTCTCGTCATCGGGTCTCGTCTCATGTGGGCAGTGTACATTAATGGTGCTGTAATTCAAGAAGCGGCCTTTGGTCAATACGTACATCCTATCACTGATTGGCTACCACCCAATCACGCGCATCTTGTCCGACACTAAAAATCCCGTTCCTGAAACGCTGATTGTGTCACAGCACTGATAGAAGGTTGCCGCTCCATGCCCGCTTTCCTTCGGTCCCGTCCAACAAAGTTCCTGCAGTGCTACGACTTCGAGGTCGCGAATTTGGAGCTCATCATGCAGCATTTGGTCGTATCCTGGGAAACCAAGCGATTTGCAATTCCATGTGCCAAGCTTCCCATCGTAGTCCTTTGTTCATCGCGTACGCCTTTGTCGATTATTCCGAGGATAGGCTCGCTGTCTGTGAAGAGAAGAAAACCCCCCACCCCTTTCCCTTTCGGTATACGACCGAGGTCCCACCGTAAGGGTTCCCCATATAGTAAGGGTTTTCTAGGAATATCAATAAACCGGAAGATGCCATCTTGGATTTCCAAAATACGTCAAATATCATTTTCCGGAATCTACTCTTTAAACCCGCCCCAAAAATACCCATATTGTAGTAATTTCCATGGTATGTGAATGAGCCGGAAATCAATTTCATTGTAAGCAAAAACCTCTTTTTACGAAGCAGGTTCGTGAAAACAAGTTATTTGGGATTTGATCCGTAAAAGAAGATTACATTAGTTGGGATTTGGTTCGTAAAAAGGGTTACGTAAAAAGAGATAACGTAAAAAAGTGTTCGTAAACGGAGGTTTGGGTGTAACTAGTTTAGAGTGTTATGTTTGCATGTCCAAATTTTCGACATAATCTGTCAAGCGGTTATCGAGACGGCTTCCAAGCAAGAAGTGTCAAAAGATTTGGGAAAATTAGTCACTGTGAAGGCCTATGCCATATTAGGGCTCCTCAAACATAACACTCAAGACTTTAACGATGTGTATTGTTCCAAGAAAGCTCCAATCGAACTGTTACGCAATATACCGGAACACGGAGTCACAATTTGGACCCCGTATAACACTCGCCCTTTTTCTGAATAACGACGTATTGATTTTTCGATCGAATGTGGTTCGATTGAATCCTAGCTACCTTTGATTTTGCTAGCGTTATTAGGAATATAAATTAAATACGATCGTAAAATCGATACGACGTTATTCAGAATAAGGGCGACTGTTCACAACGAACTGATGGAAAGCTACAATTGAGCGACATCCTGCGATATTTTCATCGAAATTTTGCCGTTTCTTGATATTCGAGAAAACCGCAGGTAGGCCTCGATCATGCAGTGTAGGATTGTGAACGTGATCAGCACCTTGCATCGTCATCACCAACAAACTAACGGTTCTTTTCAGGGCATTAGAAATTCTCCACAACTTTTTTCTAAAATATTTTTCGCATAGACTCAAATTAGTTTCTATGGAACAAAATACAAACTGCTGCCTAAGTATTCAAAAAAAAAAAAAAACAGGTTGGGAGTCAACAGTTCAAAGAACCTTACAGATTTGTTGAAACTCTTGCTCAGCGCAAACCATGTTACAGAAACTTTTGAGCAGGGTGGCGATCCTTCGCCAAGGATTAGACGAGTAGATTGCGACGTAGCTCCGGTATGGCTCGTCGGGGCGCCAGTGAACCGGAAGCCATCTTCCAACCGGAATCATTGGAGCGCATCCTGCCGATCGATCCGTTCATGTGTATCGGAAGCGACGGTTACGGGAGAACTTCCATCGCCGGGGACTAGCCGAGTAGAAGCCACAGCACTGAAGTCGAGTCGTCGGGGTGCCAGTGAACCGGAAGCCACACTCCAAACGGAATCACAGGATCGACCTCGGCACTCATTCGAGTGTCCCGTGTGGCAAAACACGAGATTCGGTGTCGGGAGAAACTCTTTCGTCGGGGAGCTCTCCGTCGGCGTAATCTAGATCCTTCGATGCGGATTAGATGAGTAGATTGCGACGTAACTCCGGTATGGATCGTCGGGGCGGATTTCAGGAGCCTCGGTCCCGGGGAAACTTGCATCGTCGGGGAACTATCCCGTCAGTGTAGGTTAGATCCGAGCGAATCGAAAGCTAGGCTCCAACTGGAATCGCCGGACCGACCTCGACATCCTCCTGGTCGATCGTCTGTAGCGAATCGAGTGGCTCAAAGTCGAGTGATAAATGGCCTGAAAGTGGCCCCAATTCGGGAAATTTAACAAATACATCGTCTGCCTCATGCATTAGAGCCACAAAAAAAGAACTGTTACCTGGAATATTTGCCATGGCGGATGAAAACATGCATGTAGGCATGTTTTAGAGTTCTTTCTTCGTTTTATTTATCAATTCACTCCTCCCTTTTCGCAACAAATTGTTGGAGTAGATCTTAGACTTTAGATTGTCCCAGAAATTCTCGCCTGAGGGACGTTGGGTGGGTACCACATCGATATTCAGCTGCTACATCTCCTCCAACGATTGCTTCGAGTAGTGGGTCGACGCCAGATCCGGCCAGAACCTTTATGATCTTCACCCTTATGGTATTTGTTGATGAACTATGCAACTGCCGGCAGACATTTCGTACTATAAATTTCCTCGTTCACGGCCAGTCTGAAGCGAAAGAAGAGTGCTTTGACATCCCCTTCTCGCTGATTGACAGCAGCACTTTCTTGGGGAACTTGGTGCGTGAAAAGAACTTCACCTCGTGGGTGAAATGAAATACGAAGTGCCAGTCGTTACTGTTTAGAGTTTGACCGATGAAGCTGTCAAATTTTGTATGCTGACTCATGGGCTACTATGATACTGCATGGTAGTTTGATCAGCGCGGGTGAAAGAAAACTCATATAAATAGGCAAAATTTTCTGCTGGGTCGAAGAGCCGAATGGCCTTTAGGAAAAACCTCTCCAATCCACAGTGGTTCAAAAGCGCAATTTCACGCTCTTAATTAATAACTCATAGGAACGTGGTTTTTTAGGTACAGTATCTTCAGCAAAGTTGTTTAGAATGATAGACGCCATCTTTTGGTAAGTTTTATTTATGTGATTAATCCCCCTAAAAGTGAGATAAAAATATTATTTTAGTCAAGAGAAAACATAGGGGCTAAGTTACTTCAACAAAGTTGTTCAGAAGGTTATTTCAAACAAATTGGCTGAAGATACTATTCCCCTAACTTGAGTGTAATTCATGTATTTTCTGAAAAAGGTGCCCTAAAACCAGTTTTTGTATGAAAACTCATATATTATCAATTTATATGAGTTTTTCATGTTCTACAAAGTTATTCATCAAAAAAAACTACACAACTTTCTCAAACATACTATGCTGCTATCATTTCAGTTTAATGAAATAGAGCCATTTTTCATGGTTTTTATTACAAAATTTCAACTTGTCTATCATCAAAAGGCGCAGAAAGGTGCAGATGAGACTACTTACATATTAAACTACTTGACAAGAGCTTTTATACCGTGGTTGAATTACTCGTCTGCGATCGTCTGCAGGCGAGATATGTTCTTTTCAAATATCCTTGTCCTTGACATTTGCAATGATAAGGTGCACTTCATGTCATATCAGACTTCAGTATATTTCATTACTATGGTACTTGCCACAAAATATGATTTTTTTTGCACATCGAAGTCTACAAATAGAAAAGTTTAGTCATCATACCAGACGTTTTCTGAAAGTGAGATAAGAAGCCACGGCTTAGAAAAAAGGCAATCATCATTTCGAATTACGTTATGTCATTTTTTGGTAAGTTTTTCTATAGAAAATTTCTGCGGACAAATGTCCTCCATTCATCAATTGAAGTGAAGATCGATAAACGCGTGCTATATTGTACTGTTCACAATAATTAAGAAGTTTCTTTCATACAGATTTCGAGAGTATTATACACGCAAGCAATACATATCACTTTCGAATCGGGATCCCATGAATTGGTTATTAGTTTTATCAGATCCATTGGTTACAAATATTCGTGAATGGTCAAAACAGTCCAAGAAGAATCTGTCGGATGATGCTAAGAGTCTTTTAGCTGGTTAAGAACATTGTCAGCTATCATAAAATAAATAAAAATAACTAAAAATGAGTTTTGATCATACTTTTCTCTACCAGAAAATGACATAGCTTAATTCGATTTAATGATTGCTTTTTTTTAAAAACCGTGACAAAACAGTTACCAAACTATTCAATTTATAGACTTCGATGTGCAAAAAAAATCATATTTTGTGGCAAGTACCATAGTAATGAAATATACTGAAGTCTGATATGACATGAAGTGCACCTTATTATTGCAAATGTCAAGGACAAGGATATTTGAAAAGAACATATCTCGCCTGCAGACGATCGCAGACGAGTAATTCAACCACGGTATAAAAGCTCTTGTCAAGTAGTTTAATATGTAAGTAGTCTCATCTGCACCTTTCTGCGCCTTTTGATGATAGACAAGTTGAAATTTTGTAATAAAAACCATGAAAAATGGCTCTATTTCATTAAACTGAAATGATAGCAGCATAGTATGTTTGAGAAAGTTGTGTAGTTTTTTGAAAAACTCATATAAATTGATAATATATGAGTTTTCATACAAAAACTGGTTTTAGGGCACCTTTTTCAGAAAATACATTATATCATGAATTACACTCAAGTTAGGGGAATAGTATCTTCAGCCAATTTGTTTGAAATAACCTTCTGAACAACTTTGTCGATGTAACTTAGCCCCTATGTTTTCTCTTAACTAAAATAATATTTTTATCTCACTTTTAGGGGGATTAATCACATAAATAAAACTTACCAAAAGATGGCGTCTATCATTCTAAACAACTTTGCTGAAGATACTGTACCTAAAAAACCACGTTCCTATGAGTTATTAATTAAGAGCGTGAAATTGCGCTTTTGAACCACTGTGCAATCGAAACAAAAAAAAATCTGTTATCGTACTCATAATTAAGAAATTGATGCAGAATAAATTTGTTCTTGGAAGCATAAATATGATCTCATTTTGTTTATTAGAACTGCTCGTCTTGAGTTCACCATTAAACCAGAAGTTGTTTGGAAAAATTACATTATACAATATTACTGTTTTGCAATAATTATTGAATACATGTCTAATCAGGAAGTAAAAGATTTCTGGCAAACATGTTGCGTAAAGTAGAACATTCACTTAACGACTTCGGTCAATGTACTGTTGCCGAATTATGATACTGACAGCAATGTAATCGGGAACAGAAATGTGTATAAAAATGAGTTACAACAAAAACGTCGTTTGTGGCAGACATGTTTGGGAAACCTGAATTCCGTGTAGTACAGTTTTGAGCAAATTTTCGCCGAGACAAGAACAAAACAAGAAGACGAAAAAGAAAAAAAACGAAAGTATGCACGTCGGTTGATGAATGCACATACACTTCTCATTAAATCAAATTCAATAGTCAATTAATTAACTGTACACCAATTAAATCATCATTAACATCACCGACAAGAGCACCCAAACACAGAAGGTAAGCTCAGAAGCCCGCCGATCTGGTGGCGGGACATCGCGGGGTTTGAAGTCGATGATTTCCGCTGTGGTTGCTTCTAGTGAGGAAAAAAAAAGCAAGTTTCGTCCGGTGTGCTTTCGTACGGGCATCGGGGTATTACCAACTTGAAGTCATTATGGTGATAAAATATTTATTCGATGCTAATGGATTCCAGTGCAAATATCAGAGATGGTATGATTTATGCTGTGTGTCGAATGAATTTTTAGTGATCTGATTTTAGCACTGTTGTTACCGGAGAAATTTACACATTAATCATTGGTTCGACGATGTCGTTAAGTCGCGTAGCATCTTCCCCAGAGGTGTTTCGGTTCATACCAGCGATACTTATTTGCACTGGACATTCTTGTAACAGTTTCTCCGAGCGTTATTTGCATGTCAGATGAGTGATGCACGTGCAAAATAACAACCCCCTTTCTCCAGCACTAAATTTATGACCCTCATGAAACGGTATGTAATTGGAGCCGTCTTTATGGCAGGAACATTCAAATTCCCTGCAATCAATTGGAACTAATCCCGGAAACAACGGCCTTCACCGTTCTGTGATGGAAAGTTTGCCCGTCATGCCGGACGACAAATCCCGCATGTGTCGCTCTATTTCGGGATACTCTGCACATATCAAGCTGATGACAATCTCGGCATGTCGGTTGGTCGGTCGGACCAAGTTCCATTCACGCGCCACCCGTGGTCATACGGAAACCCAGTCTGTCAGTGTGAGCAATTATTTTTTATGATTCTCGCGCTAAATTTCTGTCTGTCCTCGCCGGCCATGTTTGGGCAAATGGGGAAGTCGTGGTGCAAAGTGCACGCCACCTCTAGCCTAATCAACAAACCTTGGCCTGGCCGCTAGGCAGTGCCAACTAATCGTGGGTGGCTGGGCTTCCTGAACTACAAAATGATATCGCCGCTTGTGACCATTCACTTTTCAATCAAACGATTTCTTCTGTCGACTTAGGTGTAAGTGAGTTCTGCGAGTTCTCGGTTCGATAAAGCTTAACGGTTATTCGAAGAATTATCCTTCGTCATTCGTATGTTTGTCCTACTTTCGCCTTTGAAAGCGATACAGTCTGAAGCAACCACCTCAGGCGCAAACATACAGGGGGCGCCAAAACATGATGGAGGAACTGGTAAAAATTTTGTTGTACAATTTGTTTATCAAAAAAATGATTCACGAATTTTTTTGGGACAACTCCTAAAATTAAATTGAGTTTCAGATTAGTATCACACTGTTACAAAAATCCGATGAGATACCGCCGTAATCATTATCATTAATTTAAATGAAAGTACAATTTAACTGTCCTTTTCTAATACAGAACCGTCATTCAGCGAAAACCGTAACAATTATTTTTTATTTTTTTAGCGTTACATGCGTTTCTTTTTTGTAAGTTAAAGGCGTTAAATGAGCTATTTCTTGGGTTATTATAGGCGTTACGAAGCGTTTCATGCATTTCTTTCATGTAAATTTTAGATGTTATGAAACGTTACATGCGTTACTTTCTTGTAAATTTTAGGTGTTATGAAGCGTTATATGCATTACTTTTTTGTAAGTTATAGGCGTTAAGGGCTGAGGACAGTACCGTAAAGTGGTATTTTTTTACTGTTTTCCCGATTGAAATCAAATTTTCTTGGAAACGGTGCAGAATGTAGAAAAACCCACCTGACAATGTCTTCGAAATTTAGTTGAGAATATTCAGTGAAATTTTCAGAACGATTCATTGAGTTTAGCGGTCGTGTTGTATTTTTTTCTGACTGAAGAACTGCTGAAAATTGGAACGCTCGAAACTGCATACCACTACTTGTTCATCGAATATCTCGGCTTTGAAGGCTTGTATCATAAATCTACCGTGACAAAGTCTAGATAATTTAGTTTAGATGTGATTAGTAAATAAAACATATATGTTATCGCGATAAAAATAAAGTCTTGTATTTTTCTGTGACACAAAGTCAGTTTCAATGCATCCGCCATTTTTTCGCTTTGGTTTCCTGATAGCATTCTGAAAAAGGAGAGAGAAGTAAAATTGGCTCGACAAGGCTGCCAAACACACAGACATTCAATCTTTGTGAAAGTTGAATATTTTTTCAATGTTCATTGGAATCCATGTAATGTCCAACCCATACGATAGATTAATGTGATAAAACTTCTCATCAAAATAATAAAATGTATGCTGGCAACCCGGTACAGTTTGCTCATATACGAGAGAGTACAAGAGAAATACGATGCGCAAAGGGACTTGAGCGAGCCACGTGGTCGATTTAAAACTCAACACGCGACCCTCTGTCCTCAGACCTTAAGAAGCTGTACATGCGTTACTTTTTTGTAGGTTATGAACGTTACGAAGCGTTACATGCGTTGCTTTTTTACTTTTTGTATGTTATAAGATTTACATGCGTTACTTTTTTACTTTTACGTTACTTTTTTGGATATTAGCATTACTTTTTTAGATATGAGCAAGGTGGTACAAAGCGTTACATGCGTTCCTTTTTTATAGATTATAGGCGTTACGAAATTTTAGATGCGTTACTCTTCAATAGATTATAGGCGTTACGAAGTGTTAGATGTGTTACTTTTTCGTAGGTTACATGCGTTACTTTTTTGTAAGTTATAGGCGTTACGAAGCGTTACTCTTTTGTAGGTTATAGACGTTACGAAGATTTACATGCGTTACTTTTTGTAGGTTATAGGCGTTAAGAAGCTTTACATGCGTTACTTTTTGCCTTTCTCTATAGAAAGGTATTAGAATTGCTGGAAAAACCGACTTTCGAACGGAGCCTCGGAGACCCATAGTGTTATACACCATTCGACTCAGTTCGACGAGATCGGAAAATGTCTGTGTGTATGTGTGTATGTGTGTGTGTGTGTGCACTTTTCGAAGATATTTGAACGCGCTCAATTTTCTCAGAGATGGCTGATCCGATTTTAACAAACTTGGGCTCGTTTGAAAGCTACTGTCGGGCCGTTGATCAAGTTCGAAGATCAAATGGTTGTGACTTTTGGTTCCAGATATATGATGGTATAAGTGACGTAACCGATAAAACACGTTGATTTTTACCGCTCTTATATATATAAGGGTGCCAAAATTTTGGGATCACCTCTATTTTCGTGAAGCTCTAGTGCTCAAAAGTTTAAGCACCTCGAAAAAAGCCTTCATGCAAAATTTGAGCAAAATCGGACATGCGTAAGGGGTGCTGCCCGGTGGTAAAGGTTTGACAATTTTCGATCTTGAAAAAGCACCATAGGGGGGAGTAACATGAAATTTCCAAAATCGAAAATTTTTTTTGATGCCGAAACTCTTAAAACTGCATGAAACATCGAAATTTAGTGTCATCTCAAAAAAAAATTTTTTTGAAAAAATCAACTTTCTGGGACTAAATTTTCATATTTTTTCTAAGTCCCAAAAAGTCGACTTAAAAGTATGAAACATATTTTCATGAGACTGTTATGAAAGAAGAGAAAGGCATTATCACACCACTAGGTGGATTAAGAAGGGTTTTTGGATATAGGCGTTACGAAGCGTTACATGCGTTACTTTTTTGTAAGTTATAGGCGTTACGAAGCGTTACTTTTTTGTTAGTTATAGGCTTTTTTGTAAGTTAAAGTTGTTACGAAGCGTTACATGCGTTACTTTTTTGCCTTCCAAGCCAGTTGTCGCATGTTCGAGTCCCGACTTGGAAGAATTCTTAGTGTAAGTATCGTAGCCATTCAATTATTCTGTACGCTAGGAATCGGCATCGAAGTATGCTAAAACTGAAAGGCCAAATTCCACAAAATGTGAATGTAATGTTCAAAATTTTATTTTGCAACTGAAATAACTTGCTGAATTTAATGTCTATCTATATTTCGAGAACGGTTACTTCTAGAAGAAGGGTTGCTAGAAGTAAATTTATTACTTTCGATCATTTCTAGTGTTTAATTGGCTATTATTTTTCATCAAGAACTTGAATTCTTAAAAATAACAAAAAAATATTTCATCTGTAACGCGAATCGCACTAACGTCAATGTACACTTTCCCGATTTTTTCAGCTGAATTTTCTCATAGATGCCTTAGCCGACTTTAACAGGTCTAGGCTAGCTAATGAATTATGGATCAAGTTCAATGCTCAAATGGCTGTAACTTTTGGTTTCGGAACTATAATGGTTTAAGTGACGTAAGCGACAAAACGCACTGTATTTTACCGCTCAATTTTCTCAGAGATGGCTTAGCCGATTTTAACAATTATAGACTCATTCGAAAGCTACTGAATTATAGATCAAGTTTGAAGATCAAATGGCTGTCACTTCTGATTCCGGACATATAATGGTATAAGTGACATAAACGACTAACCACACGTTTTTAATCGGCTGAATTTGAATCTACAAATTTCGATAAACTCAGATTTATTTGAAAGCTTACTATGCCAACTCAAGTTTGTATGGGTTATGGCGATCATTTCCGTTTCGAGAGATGCAATGTGGTGGTGGTTTATCATGTTGAAGATGTGTGCAAAGTTTCATCTAAATCGGAGCAAGTCGATTCCGACTTTGCCACCTCTTTTACTGTTAATTGCTTACTTGGATCTTCTTCCAACGACAATTCATTTGGTGTTTAAAATGGGAGCGGGTCATATCGCCGAAAGCCATTTCGCCGAAAGTCGTTTCGCCGAATACCATTTCGCCGAAAGTCGTTTCGCCGAATAGGTCCTTTCGCCGAAAGTCGTTTCGCCGAAAGGGTCATTTCGCCGAAAGGGTCATTTTGCCGAAAGGGTAATTTTGCCGTCTCCTGCATGTTATGTATCCTGTATAACTGATGTGGCGCACTGATTCCGACGGCGGGTCGGCGGCCGACTCAGCTGGCGTCGGCTCGGCGGCTCCGACGCCAGCTGAGTCGGCCGCCGACCCGCCGTCGGAAGCGGCGGCCTCTTGCATACAAACCTGTAACCGCCTCGTTTGCCCGGTCTACTCAAAGCTAGGTTTCTTTGCTTTAGTTAGGTCCGAACGAGCGGTAGCGAGGTCGGACAGCACATGAACTAAAACGATGTGGCATAGCCGCATTAGTATTTTATCATTTTCACTTAACAAACGGAAAATACCACCTACATTTGCCTGGTAGATACACCTATGCAATTGCTTTGATGATTACTAGCTAATAGTCAACAAGTTTTCTTGGAAACTACTTTCTGAGGTTCATGAATCAATCTTTATTCAAGAGTACAACAATCAATCATTATTCAAGAAGTACAATGGTAAGTTAACAAAACGGGCGTTAACGCTATCATCTTTCGTTTGTCTTTAATTTTAATCAATTCTAATTACGATTTCAAGACGATTTCAGGGTTCGGCGAAATGATCCTTTCGGCGAAATGGCTTTCGGCGAAATGGCATTCGGCGAAGTGACCCATTCGGCGAAATGTCATTCGGCGAAATAACCCTTTCGGCGAAATGACTTTCGGCGAAACGACTTTCGGCGAAATGGCTTTCGGCGAAATGACCCTGATCCGTTTAAAATATCATGAATTCAAACGGGGTATAGTTTTACAACCGAAAAATCATCATCCGTATGAAACCTGATCTTAGAATGTTTGAAATATGAAGTAATTTAGTTAAACTAAAACCATTATCAGCCTGTAACATTAAAAGCTATACGACTCATAATTACTGATGCATCATTTTTAATCACCGAGAGACAGGATGAATGCCTGTGAGAAGGTAAAGTCTCACCCACCACGCCTTCAATTTTATAAAATTATATAACCACAAATGTTCTTTGAAACAAAAATTAATCTTAAATCCCTCGAATGCAACAATCAACTCCAGTCTAGTTCGAAACCCGTAAACAAGGTGATCATTTCTCACTCGTCAATTTCACGCGGGCCCATTGGTGAACGCCAACACCGTCCAATGATAATAAACACATGTCCAGAATGGATTGCCAGTTCTCGTTAACTGGCCTGCTGAACGGCGAATGCCAGCGCGATGGTTTGGCCCTGATTAGAGTAGCTGGAAATCAGTCAAAAATTTGTACCGTAATCTGCTCAGCTGACGCGGTGCTGAAGGTCGCTGCTGGTGCCTGGTTCGCGGTTCAGCTGCGCCGTGTCCAGCCGCGGTCAAACAGCGAAGCCGGATGGTTCTATAAATTAAAGGTACACCCATCCCATTAAAAGTGAAAGAACATTACCTAGAAAACAGATTCGGAAAATTACCAAACAATCGTGTGCAGCGAGCGGAGTTCGTCGCCTGTTCTAGCTGGCTGGCTGGCTGGCTGGTGGAAAGGCGTTCGAGTTCCTTTCCTCTTTCTCTCTGCGTACCACAAACGGCTTTATCGTTCGAAATCAAAGTCTGTGCACCGGAGAGAACGGAAGGAAATGAATCGTTGGATGTTCTGATCGCCCCGTCAGCTCAATTAACGTGAGAGTTTATGATCATTGCATTTACCGTTTCTTCTGTAGTGGCTGGCAGTTAATCATTCTCGCCTCACGCTTGGTTGAACGTCGTCCGACCGACTTGGGCGTTGTGATCCACGAGGACCACTCGAGACTGTCGAAACTTGCGGCTGAGGTTTGTTGAACGCACCGCGGTAACCGGAGCCCCGTAGCTTCTAGATGTAATATCATCGTTCAAGAACAACAACAAAAAAAGACAACGATTGTTTGGTCGCACTATCTTCCTCTCTCTCTCGCACGCTCGCATTTTCGTTGGCTTTTATTCTGGACGTCGTTGAAGTTTGATCGTTGCAACTGACTGATGAGCAGTAGCTGACAGATCGGCCTCGTATCGGACCTTCAAATCGAACGAGATGATGAAACGGACAGCGATAATGAACTTGTAAAGACGCGGCCCTGATTACCGAAGCGATTGGGTGTTGCGTCGATGGATTAAGCTTCGGTGCACAGATTATTACAATCGCTTTTCGAGCGGAGTTGGAAACGAAGTCTTCCATTGGGTAATCGATCCAATGTGGTTTCGTTCGACGATAACTGAATTTACACATAAAAAAGTTACAGTATATCGGACAGTATGCGTAGTTCTTTATACGATTCCGTTTATACGTAGATCTAATTTAACGCAATGTTCTGCTGAATGTATCCTGCATCGATTGCATTCTCAGTTCCTAATTATAATTCAAGTGACAAACGCTTAATTTTTTTTAAAGAGCCAACAAAGTCTAATTGAAGTGCTGTTCCCAGCAGTTAAGTTTATTCAATAAATCAATTTGCACGATAATTTGAGTGATTCAACTAGGTCAACAAGACAGTTAACTTAAAAGTAACTACATTGAGACTGGCACGCAACCAAAAGGTATCGATACAAAATAAAAACAAATGATTTCAGGGAAAACATCAGTTCCGAGTTCTTTTGTTGGATAGTATAGATTCACTCTTCACTTGAGAAATGCATCGTCGAGCAAAGCCAAACATCAAAACGAGAACAGATCAAAATCTGATTATGATCAGATTGAAATCTTAATTTGATATCAGTCCATAAATTTTTGCTGTTCGCTTTTAGGAAAAAACTTACGAGGTAAAAGTTTTTTTAAACTCTAAAAATGATAATGTTAAAAGCAAGGACTATATTCATAAGGCGGTACAAACATGCGTTTTACAAAAAAAGGCTTCGACACCCTGTGGCAGTTGACAGTTGAGAAGATTTTTGTCAACTATGCTCCTTAGGTTTGGTCACGAGACTATTGGTGTAGAACCACACATCTGGAGGACATTGGATAGGTACCAGGTATAATCGTTACCACGTTTATCTGAAGCTAGTCCATCTCCTTTAGTAATCTCTTTGCATAATGAGTAACGCTCGTATCCGTACTGTATTTTACAGTATTGCATTGTATTTTTTACCCAGATACTGGGTACTGTTTTTTACTTTTAAATGTACCGTATTTTCCCATTAATAAAATGTACTGTATTTTTCGTATTTGCATTTCGACTTGCCGCAAAACAAAATGTCAGAAGGAAAAGTGACAACACGTACTGATGAAAATAAATGAGTCAGGGTCACTTCGCAGAAAGTCACATCGTTTTGGTTCGTGTGCTGTCCTTTAGAAATGATCCTTTCGTCGGAACGACTTTCGGCGAAATGACCCGCTCCCAATATAAATATATACAAACAATAAATGAATTTTTCTCTTTCTCTCCTTTTCATCATGGTTTTTTCATAATTGATTCTAGTTCATTTGATTTGAAGTAAAAGAAAAATTTTTCCACTAGAAAGTTAAAAACATCGGTCTCCTGGATTCCATACTAGGCTGAAATATTCCAAAATAGGTCTGACATATGTAGTGTATAATAATTTTATTGTGAATGGATCCATAAAGTTATGACTGAAGCGTTTAATAAAGCCCAGCATGCTATTAGCTTTATTGATTATGGTATTGTAGTGTTCCACAAAAGTGAGCTTGGAGTCTAAGATTACGCCTAAATCTCTTACAATTTTACATTTTTCTACAAGTTGATTTCCTAGATGTATGTTAGTAGATATAGATTCATTTTTCCTACTGAATGTTATTGACTTACATTTTTTTACATTGAGTTGGAGTAGACTTTTGCATCACCTAATGTGGAATAGATTGATTTCGTTTTGGAATATTATAAGCACTTTCAGATTTTTTAGTATGAAGGAAATGTCGTTCATATGTAAAATGAAAAGAAAAGGCTCTAAGTAAGAACCCTGAGGTACGCCAGAAGTTACATTAATTGGTTCAGATAGAATGTTTTGGAAGCGGACTACCTGTACACGATTCGTTAAGTATGATTTGAGCCATTCAAGAAGAGTATGTTTTATGCCATATTTTTGTAGTTTGTGTAGAAGTAATGGTATGTCAATACGGTCGAAGGCTTTGCTAAAGTCAGTGTAAAGAGTTTCTACGTAGTTTTCGGCGTCCATTGCAATCAGAATGAATGTCATAAATTCTAAGAGATTTGTTGTTGTTGAGCGGCCTTTAAAAAAGCCATGTTGTTTGTTTGTTATTACATTTTTAAGTTGATGAAAAAGTTTTTCATTTACAATTTTTTCAAATAATTTTGGAATGCATGAGATAATGGCTATTCCACGGTAGTTCCGAATGTTAGATTTTGCACCAGATTTAAATATTGGTACAAGAAAGGAAGATTTTCATGCTTTAGGAAAAGTACATTTATTAAGTGATAGGTTTAAAAGTAGTTGTAGTGGTAGTGTAAGTTCTTCAGCAAGATTTTTTTAAAATGTTGGTGGTATACTGTCAGGTCCAGGCCCTTTTGAGGCGTCTAAGTTTTTCAGTGCTGTCGAATTGTCATGTTCTGATAGATAGTTTACAGAGATGGAGTTGGAAAATGCAGGTATGAAAGAGAAGTATTCACGGTCACGGTCAGTTTCTTAATAAGATGTACTCCTTGGAAAAAATTTGCAAAGTGATTGCAGATTTCTGTACTATTTTTCCCTACATGTTCGTCGAGGTTTTTGTGTAGTTAAAAAAGTTCTCAGAGCTAGTCTTTATTTCGTTTTCAATTTTGCGGTTGTATTCTCCGTGTGCTGTGTTAATGGCTATTTTGAGTTGATTGCATAGGTTTAAGTAATTTTGAAGATGAGCGTCACTTTTTTCTTGTTTGTAAGTTTTGTGTGCTTTTTGTTTCCTATTTTTCAAATGTTTTAGTTGTGAATTGAACCATACAGGTAATTTGCTGTTATGATTTTCCTTCTTCTTTTCATGGCCAAAGTTTCGGCTACTATTTTGTTTATAATGTGATAGAATTTGTTTACTTCGACGTCGACATTTCCTTCTGTACTCAGTATGTTCCGCCAATTTATTATACTTAGTCTACACTTGACTTCTTCAAAGTCAATTTTATTGTATTTCGGCACTTCCTCAAATTCCAAGTCGTAGAGAAGGAATGCATTGTGTGTAAATAATGAATATTCAATTACGGTGTGAAATGCTTCATTTTTCCATAATGGCAGGTTTGATGCGTTCACACAAAAGTCTTCTGTGCAATTTGTGAAGAGAAGGTCTAAATATGCATTTTGTTGATTTTTTACGGAGTTTACTTGATGTAGGCCAAAATAAGAAATTTTTTCGAAAAAGTAGTGCGATGTTTCGTTTTCTCCTACGACTGGAAGTAAGATTGATTCATTTCCAATGTCAGAAATGAAGTCCGCATTACGTTGATTGAAGTCGCCAAAAATATGAAGCTTTACTTCAGGTTCCATATTCGAAATAATTGTGTCTAAAGATTGAAAGAATAATTCAAAAAAAATTTGTTCGCATTTTCGGGTGGGAAGTAGACAGAGCAGTAAATGTGTTCTTCTCCAAATATTGAGACTTTGGCCCATACATGCTCAAATTCTTTATATTTAGGAGTAATAATTTCTTCAGAAGTAAAGCAAGAGTTAATGGCAATGAGGACTCCACTTCCAGATTTTTTCTGACAGAGAGATAAATTTCGGTCGTGCCGAAATACGTTAAAATTATTTCCAAATACTTCTTCGCTTCTTACACTTTCATCCCAGCTGCTTTCAGTTCCAAGGATTACGTCGAAAGAGGAGGTTATTAAATTTTGATGAATTTCTTTCATTTTGGCCGGGCTTTTCATGTGGTTGAAATTTTGGCAATAGACCAAAATTTCAGTCACGTTTTGTCTATGAAGCGAAGAAGTTTTTGAGAATTCTGGAATACTTACATTACTAATTCCTGTTTCTATTCCTTCGTCAAAGGGCGTCGTTATTTCCGAAAATTCGGCCTTGTAAAATTGTGTTCGGCTTCCCGGATTAGTTGGAGTCGGCGGATATGTTCACTTGTCAAAAATTTCCCATAAGAGTCCAGGTCGGCCAGCGCTTCCTTAGGTTTCATTCCATATTCCTGGTGCACTTCGATGAAGATTCGTAGGAGGTGGTCTGGTGTTGTTGGAAGGCCTTCTGATGGTAATAGCATTTTTATACTAGTTGGTGTCATACCCTCAATGCATACTGTAGGCTGTTGATTTTTCATGTATGACAAATATAGACGAACGACGTGCATTATTTTCGGGTCACGAAGTCTTGCTTTCAAGAAGCGTTCGTCGCCATTTGCATCCAGTCTATTTTAGCTTATGCTCGTGACTTGTTTGTTTTCAGTGATGTCTTTTTAAAACAAATCAATAACTGATTATGCATTCCAGTTTAATTTTCGTTACTTCAAATTATAATAACTTCAAATTGAGAACAAGTTTTGTTATCAACCGGAGAAATTCTTATTTAGATTTTAGTTTGCATTCGTTGTTAGCAGAAATAATTTTCTGCTTGATATCATCGGATTTTTTTTTTCTTTCGATTTAACAAATAAAACGACCAAAACAACAGTGAATTGAGTAATCGATAAATGCAAACATCACAATATCAAAATGAATTTTATATTTCCTAACCCCTCCCGAAATCAGAAACAAAAAAAAGTTTGATACGAAGCAAACAGTGTCAAGACTAAATGAAATGAAATGATATTCTATTGAATAAAAAAGACTAAATGAAATGGTGGTTAAATCCGAGGTAAAATAAGCGACAATTACATAAAAGACACTAAATTGTACTGGATGACCGGAAAGAGAAAGTGCGCGAGCTTGCCTTAGTTTGGCAAGATTTTAAAGATGAGAAAGTTATCTCTCACATACTTATTTAGAGCTAAAAAGACGCACGCAAGTGCACTTCGAGTACATGTTTGGCTGCATCTATTATTATACGACAAAAAACAAACAGATTACTCGACAATGGACTGAAATCGTGCTTCGAAGCGGCACGAGTGCCTGGAAGAAAGGCTCAATAGGTCGGAAAGATCCTGATGTCGGATTTCTGGGATTGTCATAGTATACTTTTGGAGGACTACCTCTAGCAAAGTATTAGCGTGGATTAATAAAGCGATTGAAGACCGAAATCGATGAGAAATGGCCATCCATGAAGCATCGCATGAGCATCGTTAAAATCAACGCTTTTGGGTTCCAATTACTTGGCCATTCACCTTGTTCACCTGATTTGGCCTCCTCAAACTATTATCTGTTCCCAAACCTCAAGTCATCTCTGAGATATAGATGTGAGTTTCGTTTTAGACCGCTATTAACGGAACCTGATACCGAAAATTATACAACCAAAGTAAGTTTATATGTCCATCAACTAATAAGACACAATTGAAGAAGATGTTTTCCGATCTCCACGAATCGAAGTAAGGGAGCTATCCCGGACGACTTCTCAAAATCTATCGCAAGTCTTGTGGATTTTTGTGCTCTCGAAATGGACGTTTAGAAGGTCTTAGATATGTGCGACTGAAATGGCATGACAGTAAACGTTCAGAAATGTAATAACCTTCTCTCGGCCAAAGTCACAAATTTTATTTAAATTCCTAATAATGATAGTTCCAGAGCAAAGATTAAAGTGTCTGTTAAAAACACCGGTAAAAGGCACACCGAAAATTCTGTCCACAAGCAATCTTCAGTAACATTACTTTTTTATCTGAGGGCCTCTTCCGAAACGAAATCCTGGGTATGGACCTGGTATCGTATATGTATTAGAACTCTTAGTGTCTACTGGCTCGTGGTACTAGCCATGCAATGATGCGATGTGCGCAAAGAATCGGCTGCGAAGTCTGTTGAAACAAAAAGGCCAAATTCCACTAGAAGAATGTAATGCCAAGACTTTACTTTGTATATGAAATCATTTCAGCTCACGTACGTCGGTTAACTCTAGTTTTAGAGTGAAAAATCTATATTTTAGATTGACTTGTATCATACCCTGTAAATTTTTTTTTTACCAAAACTCTAAATGTTCCTATAAAGTCCTTTTCGGTACGTTACGTTACGTACGTTTTTTATGGTTCATCATAAGTTTCGTGCTTCATCCAAATACAAATAATAATACCCCTAAGTCCCATACAAACGAACCGCCAATGTTTGGTTCACAGCCTGAACAAGTAAGCCTAGCCAATATCTCCCTTTCATTGCGATAGTTTGAAAATGTGGAAGGAGATCGTTTCTGGCAACGCTTAATGCTAGTTGCTACGGTGCAAAACAAACTTGTTTGTGTATGTTTATCGTTGCTGTATTAAACTGCAACAATAAGTCTAAATGTCACCGGCACTAGCACACAAAAAATGAACACAAACACCCACGAATCTACAAATATCAATACAGCTAGTAGTATATTCATGGTGGCTTAACCATTCTAGATTATTGTTTTACTTACATTTCACTTGTGATCTTGATTATCAGATAAAAACTGTTTGTTTATTTATTTTTCACTATAATAAACAGTAACTATGGTGAACTTGTTCTTACCCTTCAGTGTTGCTAGTTTTATAGAAAACTCGTTAAAGTACATTGTCACTCTGACAGTGTATCATGACAGTGTACCGCACGATGCAAAATGTGTCCTTGAAAATTTGTCGAAGTATTCCGTATTATAATTTGTATTTGCTTCATCGTCGCCTAATAAGAGTTGGCAGCAAACTATTCCTGCAACCGTTATAAAGAAGTGGAATATAGTCAAACCTTACCAATTCAGTCGATTTTTGATCGTAGTGCCGAATAAAATTAACATTCGCTGCTGCTGCGAACAAAAACCTACGTTTTCGTGACAGTCAGGATCAGGACCTAATTTGAATGTTCAATTAGAAGCGCAGCGTAATGTTTGTTCGCGACAAAATGTGGACACCCGCAAATACGTATATCTCTGGCAATACTTCATCAACGCGTGAAATATTTCGGGGACTGATAAACGTGTGACATAAAATTTTGTAGATATTACGAGCTTCTAGATCGAAGGTGGCTTCGAAAGAAGAGTAAGTGCAAAAAACAACTGTGTGCGGTCGCAATGAAAATCCGGAAAATGTCAGTAAGAAAACTTGCAAAAAAACCACAGGCAGAAAGGCTGAAAGCGGAGCAGAAGGGACCAGATCTCTCGGTACGTACTGTGGCTAGAGAATTGAAAATATGTCCAACTTTCGCGCATACTTTCAAGCATTGAAGATGAAAATTGTACCGTAACCGTAATGATTAACAGGATGTAATGGATAAAATAATGGATGTGTTTCTATATTGCTTCCTTTGGAGCTTTTTGTCACTCAAGGTCCGGAACCGTCCGGAACCGGGTTATGTCCAAAATGCTGTCACAAAGTGCTGCACTATGTCCATTTTCGACACGGCGTGGAATCGTTCTTCTAACGCGCACAATTCTGAATGGAGTTGCTTCACTGTTTTTGCCATCACGGTTAGAGTGATTAGATTGATAGAGCTGTCAAATTTTGTCTGTAAACTCATGGGTTACTATGGTTGAAATTGCATGGGTAGTTCTGTCATTGCTGGTAAAGGTAAACAAATGGAAAATAGTCAATTTTTTTCCATTTTTTTATTTACAAACGTTACGATTCCAACGCCTCATACTTCGAGCAAATAACTCGGGAGTGTAAAAACAATTTGGACGTTAAAATGCGGCACGCTTTTGTGTATGCCATGTCTAGTTTTCAACTAGCAAAATTAGTTCTTTTTTTTTGCAAATTCATACCGCCTAAGATGACGGAATAACCACCAGCTTCCGAACAGCAACGCAGAGGGTTCCCGGGACCGAGGCGAAATTGCACACTCATGCTTGAGAAGTAATAAACTGTCACAGCCACTGTTCTGCTCCACTTTTTCGGTCACTCGGTCGCGGAGATAGGAATTCGCCTACAGAACATGTAGGTTGGTGTCGTTTTGGCACCCGTTTAATCATGCCGTCGGTCTCGGAGGTGTGATTTTATTTTGATTGTTTGGTTTTTCAACCGCTACCGCTAAATCTATTGTGTTTGATTTTTGCATCTATCCCGTCCGAACACCACCAGGCATGGCATAAGCTGATAGTGTGGGAGATTTTGTAAAAGTTTTTTTTTAAATCTTATTTTCATCCACTGACTGTCCACTTTTAATAGGCACCCGCCTGAATTTGTTTTGATGTCATATTGTTTTGCTATCATGAGCCCCGGATCGAGCAATGAATTTTTGTCGCGCGAGCCGCTTTGACAGGCAGTCAGATGAAACTCCCTAACGGTTGCGCGGTCCGCGGTCAAACGGCGGTCCGGTTGGTACCTGGTAGTTTTTTTCTTCATTTTCTGGGGCACATTTAAACACAATGAAGGGCAGAGAATTAATTAGGGATTTATTATCTCTCTGCGACGGAGAATTAAGTTTGTATCGGGCAAATTTTTCTCCGCGTCACTTCTCCTCTACCCGTCAGAAGTCGGAATGGTTTCTGATAGAGCTGTGTTTGGGTGGACAACTACTGATTGTAGTGGCAGTTGTGAGCAGCAATGAATCTTCGTTAATGACAAGTGTCTGCGGAAGACAGATGGTCCGTAGATGGTCTATTTTGTTTTTGTTTTTGCAGAAGAACCGTTTCCAAGTTTATCATCTGGCGAGGGTGAGCTCAATTTCAATACGGCAGAGCCCAAACCATTCGCAAGTGGTGGTGACATTTGAAACTTGTTTACATATTTTCGAATAGAAAAAACGGCTTCAAACATTGACAGTAAAAATTGAATAAGTATTTTGAACTAAAAGACTGTGTCGTTTGGTTTTAGCACGGTTCGTTTTTGGCAACATAACCGGTCGAATATGACACAGTCATTTCATTAGTAGAATCACCATATTATTTTGCCGATTATTCGACTTTCGATCAACGAATTGTGATCTAAAAAGCAATACCGCAGAAAAACAGTTCTAACTTGTTCAATACTGCTGTTATAGCAACGCGGAAGCTCGAAACGAGTTCACATATTTTCATCTTTCCCTGAAAGACAGTCTATCGAACAGAGACAGAATATCTTACACTAACTAATTGTTTTCTTATATCACAAGAAAGGCGATAAATCACACAATCTAGGCGGCCAATTGACGGGCCCAAAACGTGAGATAAACTGTTCACCGAAGGCGGTTCTCAATTTGGTCATTGTTTCGCGTGCCGTGTGGGATGTGGCACCGTCTCGTTGAAACCAAGCATGTCCCATTCTTCTATTTTGAGCAAAAACACGGTAGCTCGCCATACACAGTAACGTTCCGCCCATCGTCACCTTTGAAGAAGTACGGCCCGATGATGCCACCGTCCCGTAACCCACACAGGGTTTTTTTTTATACATTGGTAGCTCTTGCATTGCATCTGCTGGATGCTCTAGATGCGGCAATTTTGCTTGCTGACGGTATCCATCCAACCAGAAATGAGCTTCGTTGCAGAACATAATTTTTCGATAAACAAGTATAAATCTCTTCATCTCTTAACCGAGCAAAATAGTTTGTAAGTCGATTCATGATTAAATTATAGACCGAACTGAACAATGTCACAAGACACGATTCAAGTTTGACCTGTCAAAAACAATGTTGCCATAATTTGCTATATGACTTCTAAATAAACTATGAATTTGAGAGCAAATACCGCCTGATTTATTTTCATCTTCACAAGGAACAGTATTATTCAGTTTTATCAATTGAAAAAAATTTAATTTAATTATGATAGTCTTGACGCAGGGCACCCGCCTTCGATCCACCCTGGAATGTATCGAAAATTCATAAGGTAAGGTGGTATACTAATTAAATGTTAGAGTGTGGAATTGTTAAATGCCTTTCATTTGGAGATTTAAAAAACATGTCAAGTGAAAAATAGCCCAAGGCTGCCGACTCTCCCCTATCAGAGGTAACAGGAGTGCAGGATTTCGCTGTGCCAAGTCAAACGCGCCATTCAAGCGCAATGCTGGCTGTGTGCGCAAGACAAGCAAATTCCTGCGGTTTTATTTCTTTTTCCAAATAAATCCATGCTGAATATCGTTTAATTGCGGTTAATCGAAATAGAGCATGGGATTTAATCTACCAGTTAAATAAAAAAAAATCTTGTATATGTAATTAATATACAAAATGTAACTTTTTTCGCTATATCTGCGTTGCATACAGCATATCACTTTGCGTACAAGATGACTTCTAGTGAAAATCGCTGCGTAGCTGATAATTGTGAGAATTTGTGATACGGAATTATATTCTCCTTATACTCAGTGGCGATATTGGATTATAGCATTTCAATTGTGCAACATTGGTCAGGAGTGATAATGCTGCCCAAATATCAAAACGTCATGATGATCGGTGATTAGTAAACGATAATCGCCGACGATTATTATCGGTGTTGATAGCGTATTTTTGATATTCTGAGAATGGTTATGCCAACCCTGGTATTCTGGCACATTTCTTACAAACCCGGAGTATAGTTTTTTTTTGCAAAGATCGCATGTCAATAAAAATGTCGATAGATAAATTATATGTTAAATTAGGGGCAACAACAAAATAGGTCTGGCTAGAATAAATACGTTGTCGTTCTCCCCAACCACAATATTTATGCAACCGCAAATATTTTTTTATTAATAACAATCAAACTGAAAGCCTGTATAAAAAGTTAAAATTCATTTGAAAATAGGGTTACCACCTCGATCTCGAATTTAGAGAATTTGTTCCTGGAGACATAACTGAGTGCTAACTATAGATCTAATTACTAGAAATTTAACAATGCGTGGGAGATACGCATTGTATTGTCTAAGTGAGGTTACAACAGTCAGAATAAGGTTTGCTTTCAAGTCTTCCAGTATGAATCGTTATAAAAATTTCACTAAATCTTCGTCGTTTTGCTTGTTCTGTCGCGAATACGACTTGCTTTACTATGGGGCGCCTTTTCAAAATTAGCCATATGGAAGAATGGGCAGAACTTAATCGTGAATATCTCGACTTGTATTAATGGCAGCAACATAATTCTTTCACTATTTCATCAAAAATATGATCAGGAATTTACGATAATATTTTGAACAGTTTGAAATAACCACAAAAAACTCAAAAATTAAATTTTCTCCTAATTTAAAATTTGAAAACAATGCGAAAAACTCTTTACTTTCGTTTGGGGTTTTCGCGCAAGGACGACGATTTTGAGGTAGTCAGGTACATATCTTCAACTGAACGTTATGAAAGGGGAAAATCGTTCATTTTTTCTTGTGCGTTGAATGGAAGCAGACGTCAGGGCGAGAAGAACGCATTCAAGCAGCGGCACCGGAGAACGCACTTTCTGCGTGATTGAAAAAAGAAACGCATAGGTCATTTGGCACTGAGAGCGGATGTGTTGTGGTTTGTTCGCAAGCTAGTTTCTATTAAAAAAAAAGCGATTGCATCATACAACATAGCTGTTGGTCGTTTGCATTGGAGAGAAAGAAAACGAAAAGTGTACAACATTATATAAAATCAGCCGTTCTAATGGCTCTAAATGTTATCTAAAGAACTATACTGTTTTTTTCATAATTTTTAATTGTGTCTCAGAATGTTTACTGTAACTAATCTGTACTTTAGTCTAGGTGCATCGTTTAAAATTCTAGTAGTGAAAAGGGGGAAAGTTTCACAACTCACAAAATCGATCAACTATCAATTCTAATTCGAAAGTATACAGAAATCGTGTCAGTTTTCGTTTTCACGACATCCAGTTATATCTCTGACATTACACACCCGTACTTTTTTATTTGGCTAATTTCGAAATGTATGCTATTGCTAGGTAATGTTTACTATTTGCGAAAAAAAAGCATAACGACCGCAGTTTTTGTGCGATTTCAATGTTTTAATTATTAATCAATTTATTCATCAATAAACACACTCTCTGTTCATTACTAAATAAAAACAAATAGGATATACTCTGCAATCAACAATGATTAAATATATAAAAATACCTTTTTTCATCCACCTAGTGGTGTAATGATGCCTTTCTCATATTACTTATATTTTTTATCACTAGAAGATTCTGTCAAGATTGGCTTTTTCAAACATGAATAAAATCAAAAAAATTCTTTGGTGTAAACTACCATCACCTTTTCAATTTGTAAACAGTTATGTCAAGTTAATATAGATTTGAATGTGGACAGGGCGCTATACAAACAAATTGAACAAAGCACTTTGTGTGCTAGGCGGTAAAGTTTTCTTCTTCCGTACCAGAACGTACTGATGCGTACCGGTTTTGCGTAATTTTGTATGACAGTTTGAAAGTTTTGATACTCATTGCCCTATAATTTCGGAACCGGAAGTCGGATCTAGATGAAGTTGCACAGTGTCTTCAAAGACACTGAGAGTCTTTGAAGACATTGAGATTTGAATCATGATTTGTGAAAGTCGGTTTAACCGTTGCGTTACTGAGAAAACGAAGTGAGTTCCGTTTTTGGAGCTTTTCTTTACTATTACCGTTGCGTTCGGAAGCGGAAACCGGGCACTAGTAGTCCCAAAATAGTTTTATATATTCATTAACTAACAACATCTGCCAACTAGTTTCATTTAGCAGAAAATTTTATAAAAACGTACACCTTGTAACGCCATCGCTGATGAAAAAATATTCACGAAATTTAAAATTTTCACTAATCGCGCTGTAATAC
Organism: Malaya genurostris; assembly: GCF_030247185.1. Taxonomy (NCBI): domain Eukaryota; kingdom Metazoa; phylum Arthropoda; class Insecta; order Diptera; family Culicidae; genus Malaya; species Malaya genurostris. Next base: position 29,970,921 of record NC_080570.1, read on the forward strand.
CGGAAGTTGGATCTGGATCAACTTTTCGGAGACTTTTTAAAGAATTTCAAGACCTTTCATTTGCATCTTAGTTTTTAAAGAATGGTTTATAAATATCCGAGAAAATTGAATGCGCATTTTCTCATAGATTTGCACATATTGCCTTGTAATTCCGGAACCGGAAGTCGGATAGAGATAAAATTCAATAGCCATCTATGGGACCATTGAACCTTCCATTTGAACCCGAGTTTGTGAAAATCGGTACAGCAGTCTTCAATGTAATGTAATGTAAGTTTAATATGTAAGTAGTCTCATCTGCACTTTCCTGCGTCTTTTGATAATAGACAAGTTAGAATTTTATAAAAAACAAACATACAAAATTGCTCTATCTCATTAAATTGATATTTAAATTGATATGATATCAGCATAGTATGTTTGAGAAAGTTGTGTAGTTTTTAAAAATGAAAAACTTTGTATAACATGAAAAACTCATACAAATTGAAAATATATATGTTTTCTTACAAAAACTGGTTTTAGGAAAACCTTTTCAGAAAATACATTATATCATGAACTACAATCAGGTTACGGGAATAGTACCCTCAGCAAACTTGTTTAAAATAATTTTCTGCAAAACTTTGTCGAAGTAACTTAGCCCCACTTTTAGGGGGATTAATCATATAAATAAAATTTTCCAAAAGATGGCGTCTATCATTCTGAGCAATTTTGCTGAAGATACTGTACCTCAAAAACCACGATCCTATGAGTTATCAATTAAGAGCGTGAAATTGCGCTTTTGAACCACTGTGTGATGGCACAAAATTTAAATTAAAAAAAACATTCTCGACTGGTTTTTTTTATTTATTATGGGGCTCCTTGGTAACTAGTTCGTAGCAACTTGAACAGTGTTGCTCAAGCAGCTTATTTTTATCGTCATCAAGGGGTCGCTATATTTGTGGTAACTGGCGGTAAATCGCTCACGAACACTTTTCATTCCGATTTTTCTTCGAAGTACCTGGTCGTGTCGTCGGTGCGGGCATTCAGTCTAGGAGAGTAGGTTGAATAAACCAATTTTGCAAAATACTTAGCGCTAATTTGTGTTTAATGGCTCTCTTAGAATTTCAAAAAAAAATCAACTTTAAACCTATCTTTTTTTCTTAAAACGTTTCATTTTGTCTGGTGCATTTTTTTCTAGCACAGTCTTTAAAAAAATAAAAACCGATATACGTCTAATTTGAAGGCAATTTCCATTATTTCGTTAAAATTAGCTTAACTATCCATCAACCGAGATCAACGATAATAAATCACGGAGTCACCCAAATGGAAACCAGCCAGCATGATTTTTTTTCTACAGCGCAACCTTCCTACTAATTTCCACATGAGCAAGATTACTCCCAGCATTCCATTCCTAGCAGATATATTGCATTTGTGATTTGTGCTGCTTTCCAACTGAGCTGAGCGCTCCCTATGGGTCTACCGATGGGTAAACATTAGTGCCAATGGAATGAATTACTTCGTAACAGAGTTATAATTCTTGTAATGTACCATTCGACGACAAATGACACTCGCTGTCAGTCCCCTTTTATGACGAAACGGAAACAAATTGCGTAAAGATACTACACTGGCTCGTGTTCTATCTTGAAGAGCAGGAAACAAAATCATGGCACCTCTCGCATGTGCCTCAGATAATCAACAGATTGGAGTTGGGTTTTTAATTGCGACATCCAGTCTTGTTTTATTGAAATGAAAAACCATTAATGGGTCTTTTTTTCTGTGATGAGTTTCCTACATAAATCGCAGTTGTTTTTTCTGATGCCATAATTTATGAGAATAGACGCCTATTGAATGCGAACACTTGGGACTTGATGAGTTTTTAGTTCTAATCTACGTATAAATAACATTATGTGAAACACGTTTCCTCACTTGTAAAATGGAAATTTATCCGGAAATTCGTCCAACACTGAACGAGAATGGAAGCCTATGAAGTATGGTGCCGCCACTTCATTGAAGGAGTACATATCTATTTGCACTACCACAAAATTACACAACATGTCCGCTCGGGGTGGGTTTTAAACCCGGTGGGCTAAGCGTTATTCCAGTAGAGCATACCGTTCCGTGTTCACCAATGTAGATACAGCATCTCCCAGCATCGGAGTAGTAGTCCAGTTCCTATACTGTATGCGCAACCACGGGGTGGTCAGTTCCCGTGAGCCGCCGATGCACCATGCCAACACCGGGCGGTTGAATTTCGAACCAGAAGTCCTAACGGAATCGGTGCTCCTTTTGCAGATGAAACAAATTACCATTTTCCAAATAGCTTACAAGCCAACGACCACTGGAGCAGAATCATAAATTATCAATTTAGATCCAATTAATTTACTTTTCATTACTTCATTACACGCGAAACAGTTGAGCCCCAGCCTGACGGAATGGAACGGAACGGAACGAAACGCACCGCGCACATAAAAAAAATGCCGGCCAGTAGTTTTTTTTTTCTTACTTTTCGTCACTTGCTGTCGGAGTGTTGTGTAAGTCTCTTACTCCACGGAAAATGCTTTATTGTCTTCGATGCCACAACCGATTGGTAAATATTCATCTACTCCCACCGTTTGCGAATGCAAACAATGTCGGTTCCGTTACGGCTTACGGATTACCGTGGCATGTCACTTAATCTAGGTGCGATTATGACTGGCCATGATGGTTTAGGGAGAATAATCATTAGGGTAAATCGAGAAGGTCATTCCAGCGGGTCTGATAAAAGCTCTCCGTATTTTTTTTGGGTAGCAGCAATAACTAGAAAGTTTGATGGGCTAGAGTGCCGCTGTAATGACTTTAGCCATTAATGGTCATTCATAAAAAAAAGAAACGATTAAACGATGGCGAAAATAGAAGCAACACTAGAAAACGCAAACGGGTCGTAGGAAAAATTAAAGTTTGCGATCAAGCTTGCCATTGAGGAAGAAGAGTTTATTCTAGAACGTTTCATAGAATCAGAATGAGAGTGGGGTTAAACGGCATTGTAAACGGCCCATCACGGAAGGATTCTAAAACAAAACAAACCATGCTTCATCTGTGTAACGACAGTCGGTCCGGAAAATTTTGAATACAAAATACCAAACCGAAGCGTTTGTTCCCGGAAAAAAGTTCTTAATCCACCTAACGGTGAGATGATACATTTTTTTATCAATCTACATGAGTTTTTTCATGAATAATCGTTTCTGTTGTTGGTGCTCACATAGGGTTACCACCTGCACGGCCCGGGTTGGCGGTTCAATGCATAGGACGCTGGTCTTACAAGCCAGTTGTCGTATGTTCGAGCCCCGACCTGGAAGGATTCTTAGTGTCAGTAGGATCCATAGTACTAGCCATGCAATGATTCTGTTCACTAAGAATCGGCTGCGAAGTCTATTAAAAACGAAAGGCCAAATTCCACCAAAGGAATGTAATGCCAGGACTTTGCTTGGACCTGCACGAGCCATGCCCGGCATCGTCGGGCCTAGAGGTAGCTGCTGGGCTACCGGACTTATGTATGTATTTGAGTTTATTGTTTCATCTATCTAGATATGAGTTTACAACGAGTCAAACTGGAAGTCTTCGTTTTGCCTTTTTCATATAGAAAGGCTATACAATCACTGTGAAAACCGACTTTTGAACCGAGGTCCGGAAGGCCGAATGTACCATTTACCATTTGACTCAGCTCGACGAACTGAGCAAATGTCTGTATGTATATGTTACAAATAATGCCACTCGATTTTCTCAGAAATGGCTGAACCGATTTTCACCAACTCAGATTCAAACGAAAGACCCTATGGTCCCATAGCTATTGAATTTTATCTATATCCGACTTACTGCTAAATGCACCTAGTTGGCAGATCTTGTTAGTTAGTGAATATATAAAACTATTTTGGGACTTCTAGTCCCCTGTTTCCGCTTCCGAAAGCACCGGTAATAGTGAAGAAACGCTCCGAAAACGGAACTTACTTCGAATTTTCCGCAATGGTTAAACCGATTTTCACGATTCATGATTCAAATTGAAGCTCTCATTGTCTTAAAAGATACTGTTCGGTTTCATCCAGATCCGATTTACGATTCCGAAATTATGCAAAAATGATGCAAAACCGTGCTGGTACGGAAGAAGAATACACCATCACTTAGCACAAAGCGTACAATTTGTATAGCGTGCAGGGTTGTTGCATTTGAATCTATATTAACTTGACATAACTGTTTCCAAATTGAAAACCATATAGTAGTTTATACCCAAAGAAAGTTGTAGATTTTATTTAAGTTTGAAACAAAAATCTTAACAGAATCTTCCAGTGATGTTTTTGAAAATATAAGTAATTTGAGAAAGGCATAATTACACTACTAGGTGGATTATAAAAGGATTTCTAATTGTTGTATTTATGCCGTGCTACCATTCAGTTTATTTATTTATTTGAAGAATGGAGAAGCCCACTAGAGTTAGTTTATTTTTTTTTTGTTTTTGATTATAGAGGTTTTAACCTTAAGGTCATTCGCCTCTTCGGACCAGAAAAATTTTCTGACCCTATGTGCGGGGTTGGGAATCGAACCCAGGCGGGCTGCGTGAAAGGTATCGACTTACCCACCACGCTATGCCCGTCCCCTGAGAGTTAGTTTATGTTAAACTAATGTTCTCCAAAAGGCATAAAACCTCCTCATTTTTTGCATCAACACATTACAGTCATCCAAATGACACATTTTCCTTAAATCTAGTTCTATAGAAAATAAAACTAGTTAACCAGTAACCCGAGGAATGAATTTTTTTATAACATAAGGAATGCGAAGAAAAAAATAGGTTTGAAGAATACGCATCGAATGCCCAATTGTAACAATTACAATAGCTCGGAGCCATCGATTTGCGACGGCATAAAAGTAGTCTTACAAACATCCCAACGGACAGATAATAAATCAAAACCAATCAGTTAACTGCGATTATGGTAACTCGGTAGGTTTAAAGAATATCTCCATGGAAGACGACGGAGAGTGAGCCGGACTATTTACAGGACAGCTAAATATACTACTACATATCAATATGGATCACTCTTGCGATTCACGAGGGACATCACAGTAAAGTGCGGTGGCAAAAAAGGTTACTTATACACAACAAATTTTTTAATGCACATATGACAGCTTTCCCAATCAGTACACTGAACCAAACAACTCCAAATATATAGAATATTATATACTGCACGAAAAAATAATCTGTAAATACGGTTTAGAATCGCAACCCGATACTAACTCGGAAGAAAACACATTGTTTTGTAAAACTCTCTGTTTACATAAATATGCGTGAAATGTGCACGCAGACTTAAACAAATTAATTTTAATGCTAGTTCCAGAGTTTTACCAACATTTCCGAATTTTTATACTACATTTTCTTGATTTGAAAAATGTGATCTAAATACACAATATCAGGTTGTTTAGTATATAAGTAAAACGTAACTTGCAATTCGTCTCAACGAGAGCTATCAATTGAAGTAAAAGTAATAAGTATAACTTGTTCTTATGATTACTTCATTGCACTTATTATACTAATTATTACATTTTTTTCAGAGCTTAACAAACTTTCTATTCGTCGAATTTTCGAACGGTTCGTCTGTTGAATGGAATTGAAATACTTTTTAGAAAATAAATATCGAAATTTCAAATTTTAACTAAAAGTTCAAACTATTCACAAAACAGTTCACAGCAAGGGGCTTAGTATATGAGCTTTTAATTCATAGACAATTTATAAAAATGACAATTTTCTTCTACATTCTAACTTTCCTTGAAAGAAAAGATAAGGTGCAGTTATTTTGAATTCAATGTCATATACGCAATGAAAACAAAATCGCAATCAAAGTAACTTGTAACATACCGTTCATTTCATTTTACTTGATATAAAGCTTGCTTCATTTAGAATTGGAACAAACTTTTGCTTATATTGTGGCGCTCCTGGTGGACGGATTTGGAAGCTCTTGGCGCCCACGTGTCGGGAATTTTGCCAGCTTCACGTATGATTTTTGACATTCCGAAAATCGACTGTACTTTGTAAACAATCAACATGGAAGTCGAAAGAAGGAAAAAAATTGTGCACAGTTATTTGGAAAATCAATTGTGGTCTGCATCTAGGCTAGCTAAACAGCTGAAATTCCCCAGAAATACCGTATGGCGCGTTATCAAACGGTATAAGAAAACATTGACGACGATTCGGAAGCCTCAAGCCGATCGTCGGAGTCGAACTGACGACCGGAAATTGCGTGGTAAGATTTTGAAGACGATTAAGAGGAATCCTAATCTGTCGGACCGTGATTTGGTCAGAAAATTTGGTGCTGCCCATAGTACCGTGAGGAGAACTCGACTCCGGAAAGGAATCAAGTCGTATCGAGCTAGCAAACAGCCAAATCGGACCACGAAACAGAATAGTGTGATCAAAATTCGTCCTCGGAAACTATATGACCAGGTGCTGACCAAGTTCAACGGGTGACTTCTGATGGACGATGAAACCTGTGTCAAGGCTGACTTCGGTCGAATCCCAGGTCAAAAATTTTACTTGGAAACGGCTCGGGGGGATATTCCAGCCAAATTTAAATTTGTTTTTGCCGACAAATTTGCAAGAAAATTTATGATTTGGCCGGGCATTTGCACCTGCGGCAAAAAACGAAAGTTTTCGTTACAAATAAGACAAATGACATCGGAACTATACCAAAAAGAGTGTCTCCAAAAACGAATTTTGCCGTTCATTCGATCCCACGACCATCCTGCAATGTTTTGGCCAGATTTGGCAAGCTGTCATTACAGCAAAGCCGTTTAAGAATGGTATGCAGAGAAAGTGGTCCAGTTTGTTCCGAAAAACCTTAACCCACTCAACTGCCCCCAGTTCCGCCCTATTGAGAAATACTGGGCAATCATGAAGAGGAGACTCAAGGCAAAGGGAAACGTTGTCAAAGACATCAATCAGATGACGACCTGGTGGAATAAGATAGCTAAAACGATGGACGAAGAAGGTGTGCGCCGCCTACTGAGCCGTGTTACAGGAAAAATTCGAGAATTCCTTCAAAACCGTGACGAATAATTTTATCCGTATTTTTTCTTGAAAGTATGAAGAAAACGCTACATTTGTATAAAAAAGATCTTGAATACAATAATAAATAACTGAAATACAGGCAATTGTCTTTGTTCCAATTCTATTTGAAGCAAGCTCTATTCCCTATATCTGAAGTGATCTACCAAAGATCGCCCTCATAGGCTATAGGTTTCGTCTTTTCAGCACTATTCATAACATTTATGAGTAAAGTTGAATACTACTTCATAACTCTTGATCACTTAAAAAAGCATAATCCTACATTATTCATAGGCGATATTTACTTTCGTTAGAAAAAAAAAACACACTTGAATATAAAAATATTCACACCTCGATGTAGGCATCATGCTCAATTATTTTAGTCATCAACGAAACGAGAACAGTACAGATTTTCAGTTCATAAGATCATTGATCGATTTCACTTCCAACTCTGCTACTTTAGGAATTTTTGGAAAACGAAGGGGCCAACAGAGCCCAACCCATCGTCAAAGCCTAAAAATCGAAACAATCGACTCTCCTTTTTGTGCTTAGTATCAAATTGATATTTCTAGACGACTCGAAACTCCGGAATCCGTGATCGGATTTCAATAAAATACAATAGCAGCAGTTATTGTACTACCCCATACACTACCATTGAGGGGGGATGGGGTCCAATAGGAGATTGATAATACCGATTATCGTTCTTCGAATTGCAGGGGTTTCTCTTTTTCTACTTTCAGTTATCAGAATACTATCACTTCGAGAGAATTCTTCATCTATTCCCTCGAACTATTAAGAATAGTCTAATCTAAAATGTGTTTCACCATTTTCTTATTTTTCGTTCCTGAGCTCAATTCATACGCGTTTTATTTTAATTAAAAGTGTTTCGCCTTTTTGCTGATAGTTCTTCTTATTTCACACGCTTTTTTTACTTTTTACTTAATTTTCGAATTTAATAGTCTAATGCATACTATAAGCCTTTGGTGGTGAGCTCAGTTTGTTCGAAACCTTTGTCCCTTTTTCGAATATGACTATTCTTCTGCAAGACTTGAGCGATTGAGGAGAAAATATATAACTTTAAAAACTAGACGATTATAAATCAAACGGTTATTTTGAATAAGTTATCATTCGGTGCTGCCTGTATTTCAGTTATTTATTATTGAATTCAATATCTTTTTTTATACAAATGTAGCGTTTTCTTCATACTTTTAAGAAAAAATACGGATAAAATTATTCGTCACGGTTTCAAAGGAATTATCGAATTTTTCCTGTAACACGGCCAATTAGGCGGGGCACACCATCTTCGTCCATCGTTTTAGATGTCTTATTCAACCAGGTCGTCATCTGATTGATGTCTTTGACAACCTTTCCCTTTGCCTTGAGTCTCCTCTTCATGATTGCCAAGTATTTCTCAATAGGGCGAAACTGGGGGCAGTTGGGTGGGTTAAGGTTTTTCGGAACAAACAGGACCCCTTTCTCTGCATACCATTCTTGAACGACTTTGCTGTAATGACAGCTTGCCAAATCTAGCCAAAACATTACGGGATGGTCGTGGGATCGAATAAACGGCAAAATTCGTTTTTGAGACACTCTTTTTGGTATAGTTCCGATGTCATTGTCTTATTTGTAAGGAAAACTTTCGACTTTTTTTACCACAGCTGCAAATGCCCTGCCAAATCATGTTTTTTTGCAAATTTGACGGCAAAAACAAATTTAAATTTGGCTGGAACATCACCCCGAACCGTTGCCAAGTAAAGTTTTTGACCTGGGATTTGCCCGAAGTCAGCCTTGACATAGGTTTCATCGTCCATCAGAAGACACCCGTCGAACTTGATCAGCACCTGGTCATATAGTTTCCGAGCACGAATTTTGACCACACTGTTGGGTTTTATACTAAAACACTAAGAGATTTGGCTAGCTCGATACGACTTGATTCCTTCCCGGAGTCGAGTTCTCCTCACGGTACTATGGGCAGCACCGAATTTTCTGGCCAAATCACGGTCCGATAGATTAGGATTCCTCATAATCGTCTTCAAAATCTTACCACGTAGTCGACAGTTCCATTCCGACGATTGGCTTGAGGCTTCCGAATCGTCGTCAATGTTTTTTTTATACCGTTTGATAACGCGCCATGCGATATTTCTGGGCAATGGCCATGGCCCCTCTCGAAATCAGGAATAGAAACAAAAAAAGGTTTGATGAATAGTATGGGCCTGATGATCCTGCAGATTGCACCGTGAGATAATGGTTTTAAGTGTTAAATGATTTTCAAAACTTCACTAGCTCTGACAGTGTCAAAACAGTGAGATTATGAGCACTTGAAAAGCACTGTATTTCTGAAACCAGAAGCCGGATTTGGATTACATTGAAATTTCATATGAACCCATTCTATCATTTGTGAAAATCGACCTTGTCATCTAAAACAAATCTAAGTCGGTAGTGCCAAGTTGGTATAAAAACCAACTAACAAGACCATGAAGTTGAAACAGTTCTGAACCAAGTTACTTCTAATGACAATTTATAATTTTCAACTTTTATCACGGACCTGGAAGTTGGATCTCGATTAATTTAATTGCCATACGGGATAATAACACCTGTCATTTGAATATAAGTTCGTGAAATAGGCCAACAAATATCGATGTGATACGATGCCATTTCGACGTTTTTCATAGTTTTTTTCTTGTGTTTCCGGAACTGTTAAAGTCAACTGGCCCTTCCCGAAATAAAATCCTGGGTACGGGCCGGCTCGCATTGATTGACAACCGTCCTAAGAATTTGATCTGTACATGATTCATTCCACTTCTAAATGAAAATACTTCATTATTAAAATATTGCGGGGTTACGCATCGGTGTGAATCGGTAATTCGATAGTTAATTTATTTATTCATTTTAAAATCGGTTACATATGAGCATTCGAGTTACGAACATCGCGTGTAGGTTTTTAAATAATTAGATCGTATAATCTACCAAGATGAATTCTGATCGTTTCCTTGCCCCATTAACGCCACTCCATCCTGTAACACTTGTGGTCATACAGAGAATTCCTCGGTCACTAGTAGTAGCAAGTGTTGCACTAATATTCCTTCCCTTCCCACAGTGCCGTGCATGGGTGTTGCCTCATTAGGGCGTGACGAAATTTGTGCATGACGCCTAAGTAAAACAAGAAATTTTCACGATTGAGTTCTACCCATTCTTGTACAGGGTAAATTTTGTGATGCAAGTCGTACTCATGTCAAGAAAAGAAAAACGGTTTCCTTTCCGATCTATGAATGATAAAGTGAAGGTGTTTCGCCACCACTGCACATCAGAACTGCTCGGGGCCAGCAGAACTAACCATTAAAGTGTCAAACCATTTATCCGTTCATTCATTCATTCATTCATACATTCATTCATTCACTCACTCACTCACTCACTCGGTGCCCTTTTGTTATTTATTGCTCCGAACGTGAACAGTGCAAATAATTACATTCAAGATCAACCATAAAGATAGCCAGCAGCTAGTTAGCTAGTCAATTTAATAATTTGTCTCCTCCTTTTTCCCAATGCACTGCCCATTCCGGGAAAGTGGTCATCATTTGTGTCACGTAACAAAAACCAGTAGTAGTCGGATAAAAGCATCGTTGTGTTGGCTTGGCATCCGTTCTTCAACCGCCATCGTCACAACCAAGCCCATGATGTAGCGTATATAGTTGAAAGAACGCATTATCTGCGGCCTCAACCGGAGCACCCGGGGACATTCGACGGCGCATAATGACAGTGACCGGGAGCACTGTGGGTAAGCAGCAGCAGCAGCAGTGTTAAGCAAATGACCTGCCCGCAAATACCCAACCTTCCGACCCGAGCAACACTCGAAGGGATGTAATGGCTGCCGGAATTGACGCCATCCGTCTCGTGATCTTGCATATCAGCTACCGGGCGGTTCATTGTGTTGATTACATAATTTCACCACGGGAAAAAGGGAAAAGAACGAAAATAATAACGTCTTTAGAACGTTTTTTTTTCTTCTTCTTCTTCTTCATCATACGGGATGTTGTGCGAGAAAAGTAATCCACTTTAGACAAAGTTTTGTGTGATAATTTTAGTCTCTTGGGAGTTTTTATTTATGGTTGGCTAAACTACTCAACCATCAGCATGACAACCGATTATTTTCATCTTCGGGCTATAAAATGCAACAAAAGATACAACCGGCTCACAAATGGCTACTTCGATTCCACTAAATGAAGATCGTATTAATGTGAACAAAACCGTGATGAGCTGAAACCACATTCATGCAATCAGGAAGTAACAAAACAACAACCATTAAAGTATAACATCTTTATGACGATCGTGTGTGGATTCTGCAGCTGACTGCCTTTCGGTTAGTAGTCATTCATCGTGATTTTTTATCCCGCTTGGTATAACCGATACCGGGTTGGTTTGGGATTTGTTTTTTTTTTGCCTCGATGGTGGCCATTTCACCCTTCTGAATGAATATGAGAGAAGTGCCTACGGCGGCGGTCGTTTTTCATGACCGACATCGTTCGGTACTCGTGGGCATCGGATGCGCCTACGCTTTCCAACATTCCGATCCCTACCGGGGATGACTACGAAACTAAGGCCCTGACGCCGGATGCGAGATGGGTTTGTGGTGGTGGGAAGAATCCAAGCGGGAAAATCCCTATCGGCACCAGGTGCTGGGCTGAAGTGCAACGATCAAGATATATTTGTGATAATTTTTATCTTTGTCTCTCAATCGCGGCCATAAGAAGGTAAAGATCGTGTCTGGCAGCGCCCGGCCCGGTGTGATTATTCTTATTCGATTCAATTTCTTGCTGTTTTTTTATATTAAATTTATTCATAATCAAATGCAGAATCGTGTACCATCAATATAGGGTATGAATTATTTATATGTGAATCGCGGGAAACCATTGGCCGATCGAATGCCCTGGATGCCGCTTGGATCTTCCCTGACAGGTTCCTACGAGAGAATAAAAAAAAACAGACATTGATTAATAGGTCAGCAAGCAAACTTCCGGTATTGTTGATTTCGGTTTACTTCAAGTAAAATTTAGCCCGTATTGTTTCTTTTTTCGTTCCAACCGTTATACGATGCCAACGAAAATAAACATATTCACGCTTCATAAAATCCAAAACAGTGAATTATTAAATCGCCGTTTTATTATCTTCACTCACAGCTAAATTTCATACCTCGTTTCCCAGTTCCCAGTTCGTTATTTATCGTTTTTATGGGCGACATTATCCATTACTCCGCCAATAAGCTAACTGTAATAACTCGACTGGCGTGAAATTAACACAAATTGCCACTAAAGCTAACAGTTCGTCAAGCTGGCAGGGTTACTGAATAAATCAAAAACCATTTGTTACAGCTTTCAACGATCAAATTTGTGGGCTTTCGACAGGGCCGGCAAATTTTGTTGTGGATCATCCGAAATCTGTACTTAATTTGTCATCATGCAAAGTGTCATAATTCATATAAATGATCCTTTATCAGCGTTCAAAAAAAAAGACAAAAAAAAACGTTTCCTAATTTCTACGTCGCCTATGCCTTAATTCGGCCCTGGCTTTCGGGATACCTTCGTTTGAAGTTTGGAAACACGAGCAGAAAAAAAAACTGTACTCTACGCGTTGATATCAATACGCACTAAGCTTATTCTTTAAACTAAAACAAATTGTAGATCCACAGCAAGTAAACAAACAAATTGTTATTACCTACTCAGCATCTGATGCATTTAGACAGAATATCGAAAACCTGTTTTAATTCTCCTAGTGGTGTAATGATGCTCCTTCCTTATTAACATTTCATTAGAAACCGATGCAAGTTCCGATGGAGTTTTTGACAATCTATTTCCACAACCGGAAGTCGGAGACCGTCATAGTCGTAAAAAGTTTTTACCAGGCGTACAAGTTCAAATAGTTATAAAATCTGCATTGAAAATTTCATACTTATTATTTTTAAGTAACTATTTATTGGAATATGAGTTGAAATTAAATTATTAAGATTTAAATTGGGTGTTCAGCCACAAGTGGTGACTTTTCAGCCCTATTATATACATGATTTGGTTGATACCATGAGGACATTATTTGCTTCCGCAATTCTGAGATTTTTGTGTAGGGAAAATTCTAAACCTACTTGTATTGTGTAATGGGAAAAAGGAACTTATATACTAAATTACTAACTAATACAGAGAGCGAATCGATTCAATTGAAGATTGCATCGATTTTTGTCGGAATTTGCTTATAATATTATGTGACATTACATCTAATGGTTCTATATTTGTGAGTCTGTGTAACTCATTTGTGCTAAACCAGGGAGGACGCTTCAAAATTATTTTCAGAATTTTATTCTGAATCCTTTGAAGCGTTTTCTTCCTGGTGGAACAACAGCTTGACCAAATTGGTACTGCATAAAGCATGGCTGGTCTGAAAATTTGTTTATAAATTAACAATTTGTTTTCTAGACAGAGCTTAGCATTTCTGTTTATAAGAGGATATAAACATTTAATATATTTATTACACTTTGCCTGGATTCCTTCAATGTGATCTTTGAAAGTGAGTTTTTTGTCATACACAGAAAGAAATTATTAATTTTACAGGTGACATAATTCTTCAAACGATACAATTCATAACTAATGGACTTCTCAAATGCCACATTATTCCATTTGTACAGAAATTTACTGGCTCGGAGTGTAATTTGCACTCGGCTAGCAAGTGAGACTGTATGAATTTATATGCACGATTTACCAGCCTAGCAGATATGTGCTTCTGTGGCTCAGTCGACTAACTGGTGTGCTTGTGATCTAATGTTCTTCGGTTCAAGTCGCGTTGTTGATGTCGATCTTTTGATTTTTATTCCTTCGGTTTTAAAGCAATGTAATTTTCAAATCACACAATTTTACCTGTTCTTGAACATAAATTTGTGTGAAATATGACGCTCCATTTATGTGCATCTGATAAGATGTAATATCACAAGAATTTTTCGAACTGTGTACGTTAAACCTAAGTATTTAGCTTGATCAGACCATGTCAATTCCAAGCCATTCAATTTGAGAGTGTGATTATTGTTTGGTTCTAGAAAAGAAGCTCTTGGCTTATGATGAAAGATAATTAATTGCGTTTTTGCTGCATTTGGTTTAATTTTCCATTTTGACAGATAATCACTGAAAATATTTAAACTTCTTTGTAGGCGACTGCAGATCACTCTTAGATTTCTACCTGTGGCTAACAGACTTGTGTCGTCACAGAATAGCGATTTCTGACAACCAACGGGTAGATTTGGAAGATCAGAAGTGAAAGTATTATACAAGATTGGAGCTACGCTCAAACCCTGCAGAACACCCCCAACTAACCAAAAGTTCAGATAAAAGGGACTGATTTGGCTTAAGCAGCTCTCAAAGTTAATTAATAGCATTCTAAGCAACCCCTTTTTTTAGTAATTATCCACACTTGAAAGTTCGCGCGACGCAGCGGAACGAACTTCTAAGCTGCTTCTATTTAGAATACATTGTTCAGCTTCTATGCAGCGAAAAAGTTCACGCGGAACTTGTTCTGTACTTTCAAGTTCTCAAAAGTTCCGCGTGTACTTTTAAGCAGCAAGAAAGTGGACTTTTTAAGTAATTGTGGAACTTCTGGTTGCTTGGGCCTGCTCGTACGGGTAGCAATTCAAATTTACAATTCTGATAGCTAACCTGAAGAGTACGATCAGTTAAATAATTTTGAATCGTTTTGATCAAATAAATAGGAAACTGGAAATCAGACATTTTTGCTATTAAACCTTTGTGCCAAACACTGTCGAATGCTTTTTGTATGTCTAGAAGAGCAACTCCAGTGGATAACCCAGAAGAATTATTTGATTTTATCATGTTCGTTACTCTGACAAGTTGATGAGTAGTTGAATGTTTATGACGAAATCCAAACTGCTCTGGTAAAAAAATTGAATTCTCATTTATATGAGACAAGATATTTTTTTCAAAAAGTTTACTGATAAAATAAAGTAAGCTAATTGGTCGATAACTTGATGTTTTTGCTGGGTTTTCATCAGGTTTGAGGATAGGCATAGCTTTAGCGTTTTTCCATCTTTTTGGGAAGTAAGCTAATGAAAAACACTTGTTGAAAATTTTAACCAGGAGTCTCAAGGCAACATCGAGAAGATTTTTAATAAGAATATTAAAAATTCCATCATTACCAGGAGCTTTCATGTTTTTAAGTTTCCTAAAAAATGATTTAATTTCATCAAAATTCGTCTCAATAATGTCATCTTGTGATAACACTTGAGTTGAAATATGATCATATTTCAGTGAGACTTAATTTTCAATAGGACTCACAACGTTCAAATTAAAATTGTGTACACTCTCGAACTGCTGAGCAAGTTTTTGAGCTTTTTCGCCATTTGTAAGAAGTATTTGATTTCCTTCCTTGAGAGGTTTCTTAAGAATCTTAGAAAGTTTCCAGAAGGGTTAAGAATATGGTTTAATTTGTTCAACTTCTTTAGCGAAATTTTCATTTCGCAAAAGAGTAAATCTATGTTTAATTTCTTTTTGTAAATCCTTAACTATGTTTCTCATAGCAGGATCACGAGAACGTTGATGTTGTCGTCGACGAACATTCTTCGACCGAATGAGCAGTTGAAGATTGTCATCGATGATAGGAGAATTTAATTTAGTTTGAGCTTTGGGAACTGAAAGATTTCTAGTTTCGATAATGTAATGATTCAAATTATCAATTGCTGTGTCGATGTCCACAGAATTTTCTAAAATAGTTAAATAGTTTCATGATCCACATGATTTTCAATGTGAAATCTGTAATCCAACCAATTAGCTCTATGATAGTTGAAATAGAACTAATGGGATTAATTAAAGCTTCTTTGGAAAGTCTGAATGTTACAGGAAGATGATCTGAGTCAAAGTCAGCATGGGTAATTAGTTCACTACAAATGAGACTTTGATCCGTTAGAACCAGATCAATTGTAGACGGATTTTTCACGGAAGAGAAACAAGTCGGATTACTGGGATGAAGAACTGTGAAGTAACCAGCTGAGAGTTGATTATGAAGTATTTTACCATTACTGTTATTTTGCCTACAATTCCACTGGACATGCTTAGCATTTAAGTCCCCTATTACGAAAAATTTCGGTCGATATCTTGTGAGTTTTTGCAAATCGCCTTTAAAGAAATTTAATTGTTCGCCGGTGCATTGGAATGGCAAATATGCTCCAGCGATGAAATAAATTCCATGAATGGTTTCAACTTCGATTCCCAAGCTTTCAATAACTTTAGTATTGAAAGAAGGTAATATTCGATGTTTAATTTGCCGTTGGAAAAAAATGACAACTCCACCCACCCATTCCAGTATACCTGTCAAATCGATGAACCACATAATGTGAATTACTTTTCAATTTGACATTTGGTTTAAGAAAAGTTTCTGTCACAATGGCAATATGGATTTTGTGAACTTTGAGAAAATTATAAAATTCATCTTCACTCGATTTCAAAGATCGAACATTCCAATTTAAAATATTCAAATAATTATTTAACATCACTGTTGAATTTTAAATTCATTATAATATTATTTGCAAAATGCCATCCGATTTGCAATGCTTCAAAAATTCATTTGAAAAAGTTTATTTTGTAGGTAGATCATTTTATTTTCAGTTATATCGCCTAAATCAACTTCATTTAAAGAAGCGAATGGCACTGAAGGAATATTTGTAGGTAGACTGCCATTAGAAGAAGATGATATGGCCGATCTACCTACTAATAAATTGTTTTCATTAGAAGATGAACTGCAAGGTGGTCCTGTGTTTTGATTATTTACATTAGAAGAATTAAGTGGTAAATTTCTACTTGTTATACTAGCATAACTGATATTAGAAGAAGATGATGACGAGTTCGATCTACCTGTCAATAAATTGTTTTTGTTAGAAGACGAATTGGCAGGCGTACCTGTTTTTTGTTTAAAATTCGAAGAAATAAGTGCCTTAGAAGAATTAGGCGTGGCATTTGTAACGGTTTTTTGATTTTCAGGTATGTTCTGTAAATTTAAGGTCGTTGATTTGACTTGTTGTCTAAGCGAACGAGCGTTTAAAATTTTTTCCTTGACAGGACATTTCAAACAAATGATTACCATTGCAATTTGAACATGAAAATTTATCGGTGGTTTCATTCATTGGACAAACGTCTTTCGAATGCGATTTACCACAGTTCAAACACTGTATATATATGACAATTTTTGGTTCCATGGCTGAAGCTTTGGCAACGACGACATTGCATTAAGTTTGCAATACGATTATGCCGTTTATAATGTTCCCAATGAATTTTAATGTGGGAAATGAAACGTACAATAATTTTCGCGTTTCAAATGAATTATTACCTACAAACCAATTCGCACCCTCTCATTCTGCGGCCGGTTGTTTGGAACAATGTATTGATTGGAAAAACAGTTACATGGGCAGGATAAAATTGTGAGTAGAAAAATCATCCAACGAAACGAGTTCTAAATTATGAACAAGATTCATTGGTTCCGTTGGGCTTTGTTTAGTCTTTGCTATGCATTAAAACGCCATATTCCAAATTTCAAGCCCGATCGAACCCGATGAATGTCCAGCGACGAATGACGAAAACAAAATACCAACTCACGTCACGGAATCAACAATCGGTGATTGCGATCGCGCTGCTCTGCAGCTTCAGAACACAACGTAAGCCTAGGCAGCCTAGCAACCGGCGCGGGTGGAATGATTAATTTCTCACAGCATCATTCCACAGGTGACCCATTTTTCGGGTCCAACCCCAGGCCGTTCCATATGATGTTGCTATATGGGAAAGATAATGTGCAAATGGAAATGAATAGTCATTCGGTGCATATGTGGAGCTGAAACTCCACGATCCGAACGAAAAGCCGTTGTTCACTCGGCTTGTGGACTCGGCAGCCCGGCGTCTAATGGCGTTGGCCGGTAAAGTGGGCTTTTGTGACCAAAGATGACTGGATGATAAGGAGATTCGCGATGCTATTGGATCGAGTGTGGATACAACCATCTTTTACTAGAGTAAGGTGCTATTAACGGCCGATTGCAATGAATTGGAATTCAAAGGAGAGCACTATGCCCAACAGATAACTAAGGTATCGAGTTCATAAATTTGTTTCTGGAATTCGTCAAAAATTTGTGCCCGATCGTTAGAGGCCTAACCGCTCGATAGAATTCGTCTTAGCAGAGAAAGACCGAAACCGATTTCCCGCTGTTTCCGTGTTTGTTTTACTGATTTTTCTCCCGAGCCCCCGGGATTCACACAAACGCAGTTCGCCCTACATAAACCTTCCCACATATCAATTTGCGCTTCTCGTCTGCATTTAGTTCTTCTCTTTTTTTTTGTAGGTTACTTCTTCGAGGTCATAGATCAATCCCACGAAGTTCACCGTTATCTGATGGAAAACAAATGCGCTGCCGAGTTGGTTGGGCCGCCCGTTTCGCGTAGCTTGTTGGATTAATTAATTAAGCATGATTTATTCTCACACTCACCAATTTAATATCAATTAGATGCCCGTCCGCGAAAGCTGTTTGACCGCGCGCCACTTCGGTTAGCCAATGCCAATGCCTGTGGCCGTGTAGGATGAAATATGGTCTCAAGTCAGCCTTCATTCATGTTTTCAACTCCCCATACATCATGGACTGTTGTTGTTGCTGTTGCCAACCACCGGTCAGGCCCTCTGGATGCCAGAGATGGCGTATCTGAACACATTTCTGCGCATTCCCACCACGGCAGAAACACTGGTCCATGTGGCCGTGACGCAGCGAAGCAGCGAAAGCCCGCATCGTTCTAATCCTTATCGGTACAGTCATGCCGGTTCGTGAACGGAACGGAACAGAGCGGGAAAAGGATTTAACGAGTACATCACATCTATCACGTGGGTAAGCAGCTTCACCAAACAACCATTTACCATCCAATCAATTGATTTCAATCTACGTTCATTATTGGACTCCGCGATTTATTCAAACTCCCGGCTTGTTGTTTTTCTCACACACAGAGATCCTAGATGTACATACATTTGATAGACCCTTGATTAATGAGCCCATAATTGCTTCTTTCACCTGGGTCTCCAGAGATGGATTAATTACAACCTTCCCCTACAAGCAAGTAAAAAAAAAGAAAGAAAAAAAAATGAACGACCATAGTTAGTATCGTAGCGAAATGGCCCGCACACTGCGTGTAATCTGGCGTGCTTTTAAGGTGCACAATGTGTCCATTTCTACTAACTAATTGAAGCTGCCAAGTCCGCTGATGGATTCTGCTGCCGTCAAATACCTTCACCGTACACATGTGTCTTGATAAAGTCACAGTGACTTGACCTTCTTCTGCTTGATTTCGAATAGCTAAAATTAGTCATTTATAAAGTAAAAGAAAAAACTTCGACCAACAATTTACAGCGTTAATGAATACATTTTAGACAATGTAACCTGTCAACATCACGTAAAAAGTGCCATCCCGAAACCGTCAATCGATGATTGAAACGTCGCGCTTCGGTTGATGCTATCGAAACCTAATCCTCAGAACAGTTCGTTTGATCGAAGCGAGCAACCACACAACGAAAAAAAAAATACCGTTTCGAATGGGAAGGCCAAGCTCGCGGTTGCTCGTGCAGATAGATTTGAATAATTCCCGATAAATTGCTACTTCCGTCGTCCGTGGTGTGGATTTACATACCTCTCGAGATGTTTTTGGCTACGCTCTTTTACCGGTTCTTTCGGTGCTTGGCTGCTGTGTTCGAGAGTAGACTTCGGTAAGCTTCGAATGCTCAAGACAGCCATTAGTCATTAGTGTGTGTGTGTGTGTTTATTTTATTCGATCTCTTTACGTCCGACAATTTCGAAATGGAGCGGCTCTGCTCTTCCACACATGAGTGGGTGGTCCAATTTACAGTATGGCTTCCTAAAAACAGGGAAGCATTGACATTTGGTCAACAAAAAAATTCAAAACTAGCCACATAACCGTTTTTTGTCTAACTTTGAACGATAATAACTCAGACATTTGTTGATAGATTTAAATAATTTACCTATTCACTACCAATCGATTCGGAAACATTTAACTTGAACATATATGGGAACATAATTCCAGTATTTCAAAAGTATACCATTGAAAAATTTGTTTGAATCGACCTATGTTTTCACGAGCCAATCACAGCATATCTAAATGATGTCATCCACCAAATTTCTCTAGCACGGAGGACATTTACATTATAAAGCATAATTTAAAGAATATTTAGTTAAATTTCCGTATATTTATATTGAAAAATAAGACGATAACAAAGCTTTCCACATAACCTTATTTGAGAATCACGTTGCGCGCTGAACACGATAACTTTGTGTAGAATTATCTGAAATTAAAAATGTTCTTAAATTTACTTAAAGTACAAGTTATTCTTCCCCCTTCTGTGGTTATTAAGTTATTATTTTGATTTTTTAGCAGTTCGTGGCGTATTTAGGTAAATTTTCCGCCAGTTTTGAGGTGAAAAACTACCACAATATGAACATGGAAAAATTTCAAAAACGAATACAGAAAGAGTTTCGCATCATGTATGCAAAAATACCGCATCGTTCTGCGCAGTATAAACTTTCGCACAAAACGGATTCTATAAATATAGGCTGTGGCATTTTTTTTTGTTCAGTCGGTGCCTGCATGCGGTGTGTGAACAAAGCAGGGAGCTCATCCAGCGATAGAATGACTAGACTTATATATAAGTATATGCATTCGCTCACTGGATAATGATTTTTACACTGTGTCCGGTGTGTCGCTACAATTCTCCGTCTGATGTTCACCGTGTTCGCTTGAGTATATTAAATATCAATAAGCTATTGACGAATCGAATCAGCGATATAGCGTTATGGTGATTCTTTTGTCATATCCCATGTATTTAGCAATTTTTTTTTAGGAATTCAGACTACTAGCTCTTCAAAAGATTCAGAATAAAATCGCTAAAGTTATCTTAAAGCAACCACTTAGGCTTAACATGAATGAATTGCGCAGACTCACATATACAGAATCAGTAGATCTAATTTCATATAGTATTATAAGTAGAATTCGACCAAAATAAATTGAATCGGTTCACTGTTTATAAAATTAATAAGTTTGTTCGTACCCTAGTACCCAACCAGAAGACAAGTACGTTCTTTCGACAAATTGGACTCATTTGGATGGGGCTTCCTCTCTAATATGCCGAAAATTTAGCGGAAAGAATGCCTCGGAGATGTCAATCAATAATTGATGCTTGATTGGACTCACTATGAAATCTGAAGCACACTACCTCAAAATGTATTTAATAGACAGGGTGGGCCATTTGCTGTGGAGGCATCGGGCAGCCCAACAACTTTTGACAGAATTGTCAGATCGACTAATGACATACCGCGTTGGAAGCGTCATTCCAACACAATTTTACCATGGAACAGTACACACCAGAACAACACGCCTAAAATTATTCAGCGGTCGGTTCTATGCCACTGAAAACCTTCCATTAATTGAGGAACAGCCTTTATGTGACCAAAAAGTTACTGTTTGGTGTGATTTGGTACCTTTTGTTTCCAACACGATGGTGGAGCAACGAAAACTTTTAACGGCGATCGTTATTGAGCCATAATAAATTATTTTTTGATGCCCATTGTTCGTGAAAATAGTTTGAATGGCTACTGGTTTCAACAGGACGATGCAACATGCCATACAGCTCGACTAACAATCGATTTGTTACGACCGTTATTCCCCGGACGAGTCATATCGAAAAATGGTGATTTTGACTCGGGGGCCAGCCAGATCACCCGAAAACTAGAAAATAGAATTGAATTGGAACAGTTTTGAAAAATGTTTTCGTTGCTTTCACTGTCGTTCTCGCAATGGCGATTTGCAATTTTAAGCACATGTCACTCCGCAATGCCGGAACCGGAGGTCGAATCCGGACAAAATCAAGAGTTCTGTAACCGTAAACCATGAAGTATTTGACCACTGGTTTTTGGCACTTCCGCAACTTCCACTTAAAAATTTAGAATGTTCTTTTTCATGTTTCGTCGTCGCTCTAAATGACGGTTTGAAAATTTAAACACTCATCACCCTCACAGATAAAAATATTTTGTGAATTTACATCTATTTTCATGCACATATTGGGAGCAGGCAATTAAACATAAAATTACTTTGCAGTTCAGCACATTTCTTTAAAATTTATTCGTAAAACTAAGCGTATTTTTTCCACTCAAGACTAATTTTTGAAAAGCGCGTATATGTTTTTAGTCACATTATTATCAAAGAATTAAAACTATAGCTTCTATACATTTCGTGCCGTGACTATCGGATCGATCGGACGTAAATTCGGCTTTCTCCAATCGCGTGGTGAATTGTTTTATTCCGTTATCAAGGTCATTCCGTATTCTATTGTTTGCATCAGTGATAATTCGAATTAATCCGTTCTCAAGGCCGACTGTGAGCCTGTGTGAAGCAGCACTGCGTGCGGTACCGTTAGCCAGCGCCAGCGCTGGGCGCTGCGTATATATCGTGTACATTAGAAACAGTGATAAATATATATAGTGATAAAAAGAGAAACGTTTCATTGGACAGTGTAGTGAGAGACAAAAAAAGTGCTTTTTCCTGAAAGAGGTTTTTTGCACTCTACTGGAAGGAATATTTACCCATTGCCTCGGACTGGGTATTGGCAGCCGTTCCCGTTTTGGAGCTTAAGCTAAGTAAAACTTCATTTTCTCTGTTGTTTAATACCAATTCAATTGCACCCCGAATCTGACCGCACGGACACAAGTCCGTGACATGACAGGCGATATCAAATTGCCTGACCTTCCCCTTGATGATCAGATGGATGCTTCAGATGGCAATAAATCGCGCATTAGAAGCTATCCCGATGGGCTTGCACTCTCGGCCGGACCGTATGCGGTTTACATCCGGACCAAAGCGAATGGTAAAAAATTGAACCTTCTAAAACTTTCTAATGACCTGTCCTCGCGATACAATACTGTACAAAAAATTGAAAAAGTACGCCCGGACAAGCTTAGGGTCTTGTTAGCCAGTGCAAAACAGGCTAATGAGATCGTTCAAAGTGAGAATTTCACGCGGGAGTATCGCGTATACGTACCAGCTCGCGAAGTCGAGATAGACGGCGTGATCACCGATCCGAGTCTGACTTGCGAGGACGTTCTTAAGCATGGGGCAGGCGGATTTAAAAACCCCCTACTCAAGAACGTTAAGATACTGGACTGCAAGCAATTGCGTTCAGTATCGACCGCTGAGGATGGGACTAAGTCCTATATCCCATCAGACTCGTATCGGGTGACTTTCGCTGGCTCGGCTTTGCCTAATTACGTCCTCCTGGACCGAGTTCGTTTACCTGTTCGTCTTTATGTACCGCGGGTCATGAACTGCACCAATTGCAAACAATTGGGACATACAGCATCCCATTGTTGCAATAAATCCCGGTGTATAAAGTGTGGAGGGAGTCATGCGGATAACTCCTGCAGTGGAGACAATGAAAAGTGTCTCTACTGTAAGGAGGGGCCGCATGACCTCTCTGATTGTCCCGTGTATAAATTGCGTAAGGATAAAATGAAGCGTTCACTCAAGCAACATTCCAAACGCTCATTTGCGGAAATGTTGAAATGTGCTACGCCACCTACCGAAAATCCTTACGCTTACTTGTCAACTGACGAGAGCGAATATGATGACCCCCTCGAAGGTACATCTTCGGCTGTCCCTCATAGCTCATCAATTAGAAAGAGAAGAAATAAATCCTCTCAAAAGCTCCCTAGTAAGGGTTCGAAGATGTCCTCTGATGGGTCTCGAAAAATTACAACAACTGGTAGTGATGGCAAAAAACCAGAGAAAAAAGCTCCAGGCCTTGGAAAATTAAATTCCGAGCAAGAATTTCCATCACTTCCTGGGACTTCAAAACCCCCGAAAGTCCCTAAAGATCAGTCAGAGAATTTACCAAATACTGGGTTTGTTAAATTCTCTGATATTGTGGACTGGATCATGTCTACTTTCAATATTTCTGAACCTCTTAAAAGCCTGATAATGGCTTTTATTCCTACAGTTAAAACATTCTTGAAGCAGTTGACTGCAAAATGGCCCCTTCTTTCAGCGATCGTATCCTTCGATGGCTAAGTCACCCACCGAGGTCACGGATACAATCACTGTTATACAGTGGAATTGTAGAAGTATCATCCCAAAAATAGATCCTTTCAAATTTCTAGTAAATAATCTGAAATGTGACGCATTTGCATTGTGCGAAACTTGGCTAACTTCTGAAATACCCTTAAACTTCCACGATTTCAACATTATTCGTCTGGATCGAGATGATCCCTATGGAGGAGTACTTTTAGGGATCAAAAAGTGCTATTCTTTCTATCGCATTAACCTCCCATCGATACCAGGTATTGAAGTTGTCGCATGTCATGTTACAATCAAAGGCAAGGACCTTTGCATTGCTTCCATATATATTCCACCAAGAGCCTCGGTTGGGCATCAGCGGCTCAGTGATATCATTGAGCTCCTTCCCGCACCGAAGTTGGTTTTAGGAGACTTTAACTCTCATGGTACGGGATGGGGTTGTCTTCACGACGATAACAGATCAGCTATGATCCTTGATATCTGCGACAACTTCAATATGACAATCTTGAATACGGGAGAAATGACACGAATTCCTGCACCACCAGCAAGACCAAGTGCGCTGGATTTATCCCTTTGCTCGACATCGCTACGGTTGGACTGCACGTGGAAGGTGATCCCTGATCCCCACGGTAGCGATCATCTGCCTATCGTGATTTCAATCGCCTATGGATTAAGACCATCGGAGACAATCAATGTTTCGTATGACCTCACACGAAATATTGATTGGAAATGCTACACAAATTCGATATCTGAGAAACTAGAAACAACACAAGAACTTCCTCCGGAGGAAGAGTACACGTTTTTGGCTGGCTTGATTCTCGACACCGCGATTCAAGCTCAGACGAAACGTGTACCCGGCGCGAAAACTAACATCCGTCCTCCCAACCCGTGGTGGGACAAAGAGTGCTCGGAATTAAACGCGGAGAGAACTTCATCATTTATCGAGTTTAGGAAAAACGGAACACCTGATAATTTTAGAAACTACGCGGCATTAGACGCTAAGATGAAAAGCTTGATTAAAGCGAAGAAAAGCGGTTATTGGCGTCGATTCGTAGACGGATTATCGAGAGAAACATCAATGAGTACTCTTTGGAACACAGCCCGACGAATGCGCAACAAAAACACCACGAACGAAAGCGAGGAATATTCTAACCGCTGGATATTCGATTTCGCTAAAATAGTATGTCCTGACTCTGCTCCGGAACAGACGATCATGCGCGTCGCCTCATCTAACAGAAACGAAACACCTTTTTCGATGGTCGAGTTCTCACTTGCGCTTTTATCGTGTAACAATAAAGCTCCGGGGTTAGACAAAATCAAATTCAACTTGTTGAAAAATTTGCCTGACTCTGCCAAAAGGCGCTTATTGAATTTATTCAATAGGCTTCTTGAGGATAATATTGTCCCACATGACTGGAGACAAGTAAGAGTTATCGCCATTCAAAAACCAGGGAAACCAGCCTCCGATCACAATTCGTATCGGCCGATTGCTATGCTTTCCTGTATCCGGAAATTGTTCGAAAAAATGATTCTGTTTCGTCTAGACAATTGGGTCGAGACTAATGGCTTACTTTCAGATACACAATTCGGCTTCCGCAGGGGCAAAGGAACGAACGATTGTCTTGCGTTGCTCTCAACCGAAATTCAAATGGCATTTGCTCGTAAAGAACAAATGGCGTCAGTTTTCCTAGACATCAAGGGGGCTTTTGATTCAGTTTCCATAAACATCCTATCTGAGAAGCTGCATCAGCAAGGTCTTTCACCAATTTTGAATAACTTTTTGTATAATCTGTTGTCCGAGAAACACATGTATTTCGCACATGGTGATTTGTCGACAATACGATTCAGTTACATGGGTCTTCCTCAGGGCTCATGCTTAAGCCCCCTTTTATACAACTTTTACGTAAACAACATTGATGAATGTATCAACACATCTTGCACGCTAAGACAACTTGCCGACGACAGCGTTGTGTCTATTATAGGACCCAAAGCTGCCGATCTCCAAGGACCATTGCAAGATACCCTCGACAACTTGTCGACATGGGCTCTTCAAATGGGTATCGAGTTCTCTACGGAGAAAACTGAGCTGGTTGTATTTTCAAGGAAGCGAGAACCAGCACAACTACAGCTTCAACTAGGGGGTGAAACCATAGCTCAGGTCTTCACAATTAAATATCTCGGGGTCTGGTTCGATTCCAAAGGCAACTGGGGATGTCACATTAGGTATCTGAAACAAAAATGCCAGCAGAGAATCAATTTTCTTCGCACAATAACCGGAACTTGGTGGGGTGCAAACCCAGGAGACCTGATCAGGCTGTACCAAACAACGATATTGTCCGTAATGGAATATGGATGCTTCTGCTTCCGATCCGCCGCGAACACCCATTTCATTAAACTGGAAAGAATTCAGTATCGTTGTTTGCGTATTGCCTTAGGTTGCATGCAGTCGACTCATACGATGAGTCTCGAAGTGCTCGCGGGCGTATTACCGTTGAAAAATCGATTCTGGGATCTCTCATATCGATTGCTTATCCGATGCGATATCTTGAATCCGATGGTGATTGAAAACTTCGAAAGGCTTGTCGAGCTCAATTCTCAGACCCGTTTTATGTCCTTGTATTTTGATTACATGGCTCAGAATATTAATCCTTCTTCGTTTGTTTCCAACCGTGCTCATTTCTTGGATACTTCTGATTCTACTGTGTTTTTCGACACATCCATGAGAGAAGAAATTCATGGAATTCCGGATCACGTGCGCCCTCAAGTGGCCCCAAATATTTTCTATAATAAATTTAGAACTGTCAACTGTGAAAAGGTGTTTTACACTGACGGATCAAACATCGACAGGTCCACAGGCTTCGGCATCTTCAATCAAAACATCACCGCTTCTTACAAACTCAGTGATCCGGCTTCAGTTTACGTCGCAGAATTAGCTGCTATTCAGTACACCCTCGAGATCATTGAAACCATGCCCAAAGACCATTACTTCATTGTCACGGACAGTCTAAGTTCAATAGAAGCTCTCCGGGCAATGAAGCCAGGAAAGTATCCCCCATATTTCCTGGGGAAAATACGGGAACATTTGAGAACTTTATCTGAACGGTCTTATTTAATATCGTTAGTCTGGGTCCCTTCGCATTGTTCCATTCCGGGCAATGAAAAGGCAGACTCATTGGCTAAAGTGGGCGCATTGGAAGGTGATATTTATGAAAGACCAATCTGCTTCAATGAATTTTTCAGTATCTCTCGTCAGAAAACTCTCGAAAGTTGGCAAACTTCATGGAGCAATGGCGAACTGGGACGATGGCTGCATTCCATTATCCCTAGGGTATCGACGAAACCTTGGTTCAGGGGGATGAACGTGAGTCGCGATTTCATTCGTGTTATGTCGCGGCTCATGTCAAATCACTACACCTTCAACGCACATCTCCGGCGTGTTGGGCTTGCGGAGAGCGGTCTCTGCACCTGTGGCGACGGTTATCAGGACATCGAGCATGTCGTGTGGTCGTGCGTAGAGTATCGTGACGCCAGGTCGAAGCTACTGGAATCCCTTAGGGCCCGAGGTAGACCGCCTGAGGTTCCGGTTCGGGATGTGTTGGCGAGTCGGGATAGTTCATATATGCTTCTCATATACCAGTACCTTAAACACATTGATATACAAGTGTAATGTGTTTATCCTCGTTCAGAAAGTATAAACTCCACCTACAGGTTCGACACTAACATCCGCCCGATTCTCTCGATCCCCGTCCCTGTCCACCATCTTCATTGGAACTAACAAGATCTTTTTTTTTTGTCACTAACTTTTTCGTTCCCCCTTCCCTGTCTCTTCACCATCTCGATGGCAACTAATTAGATCTCTATCGTTTTCAGACATTTTGTCCCCACATCCCCTGTTTTACCCCGTTTCCACAATATTTATTTTTTTTTTTTCTTCATCTCTTCCGTAACATCACCATCATCGTCCAGGGAAGACCGCTCCAGTCGAAAACCAGCATGCGGGCCACCCGCCAGGCCTTCGTAGCCTGGGGGTGTTTTCCGCGGACCCACACGGACCGAAGGATGCGGCCAACATGGATATTTGCAAACGCCATATGGAAGACCCATATGCAATATCCAATTCACCGGCATTACATAATGATACTATTCTAGTTTTAATATAGTCGTAATTAAGATTAGTAAATATCCTTGGCATCTTAGAGCTTAAGCAGTGTGCCTTAAAATTATATTATAATATTGAATAAAAAATATAGCTTCTATACAAAATCATGCCAAAGAAGAAGATGTAGGTAATCAATCGAACTTTTTAAGATAAAAAAACACTGTAAAAAAAATCTTCCAATTTTTCGTGAAATTGAAAATAAAAATTGAAATTGAAATTTTTCTAAATTTTATATCACAAAAAACGTCAAGTCACAAGGAAACTAATGAATGTTTCAGACAGTTGGAGAGATGTTAAATAAAAAAGTTTCCCTAGGAAAAACTTTTTAACTATATTCGAAAAACGATGTTTTTATAGGAATAAATGTATCTAACCAATGAAATATTATTCTCCGAGCTACGTGCAATGAAAAGGCACATAGGAAGCTATTTCCTAAATTCAATAATTTTCGAGATATATGAGGAATTTCATGAGAATACGCCCTTTTTCAAAATTAGTCTGAGTTCGCCACCGCCATTATCATGAAATTTTGAATAAATATTTTCTTGACATCAAGACGATGCGAGTAGCTGTTTGCGAGATATTTTGAAAACAAAATCGAAGTAAAATCGTTGGTTTATAAAAATAACAAGATCAACAAGGAATAAACCACCATATTGAAAAAATACCTACTTTTAGGTATAAAAGTTTACCTATGATATAAAGATTACCTACACCCAACTATAAAAGCACATTTTTGAAATATCGTCAGTGTGAAAACTAGCATCAACAAATTATAGAATTCAGTGAGTGTGATTTAATGATGGAATCAGGAATCAGAACAAATTGGCTCAAATGGCACGTTCCCCTTGAAATTTGGAGATTTGTGTCTTGCCATCAATTTGTTTTTAGCATCATTTTCCCGATATATAAGAGGGAAGGATTGAAAGGAAATGGTAAGGGTTGGACTAGGAGGATGGGAAAAATTGACGACACAAAAACATATAAAAGCAGAAGTGAATTCTGCACCTCTAAGGGATGCCAAACAATCTGCTGAGGATCACATTTAGTGGAAGCAGAAGTAAATTCCGAAACCTCTACGAGGTCCCGAACAGTCTGCTGTTAATAAAACCTCCAACCCCCGAGAGGATTTAGAGATCTTACAAAAGCGACACCATTCTGCACTCTCGGAAGAATGCAGAACGATTCGCAGTATGTATGAGCGGAAGTAAATTAGGTACCCCCTAAAGGATGCCAAACAATCTGCTAAACCTTATTTAAGGTGAATACAGAAAGGATTCATTCACTCCAGGAAGAACGATGAACCCTTCTGACTATAGCTCCTTACCACATTGGGTAGGAAACGAGAGAATATCCTTAAATTTTAGCTCCGCATACACAGACTCAACCATGTATGGAGAACCAAAAACCCGGATACGTAGCTGCGTCAATGCGGGACAGTTACATATCAGATGATATGAAGAATCATAATCGCATTCACACGAATAATACTCAGCACGTTGAATAGTAGCCATGTGATAATTGAGTTTGCAATGTCCAGTAAAAGCTCTGACCAGAATATTGCAATGATGCTTGGAGAAATGCAGTAGACACTTTGACATTTTTAGATTTAAATCTGGTAGAAATGCTTTTGTCTGAGCGCAAGTTTGCAAGCTGCGCCAGTAGCTGGCATGTTTGGATGCAGCCCAAGAACCCTATGATATAACACATTTTTGAAATACCGTCAGTGTGAAAACTAGCATCAACAAACTATAGTATTCCGTGAGTGTGATTTAATGATGGAAAAATACAATCGTTGTAGACCTTTTCGTGATACTGGAAAACCTTGTTCGTCAAAGCGTCGTAAAGTAACAGGTAGTATGATTGAATACTTTGCTTCCAAGCGATGCGATGCGCAATTACTGTGAATACTACAATGCATATTTGAGACTCTGTTGAAAGCAATTAGCTTCCAGCGACAAGATGCCAGACTATACGACAGCTTCGCCAGCAACATCGGGAAATAAGTTAGAAGAAACACCACTAAGTACAACGAGATATGATTTAGAAGAAATACCATCAGCAGCTTCACTTGTCTCAGCATCCTCCCAACACAGTGACCTAGCGGATGATTTGAGGAATCAAAATGTTGAGGTATTTAATAAAGGTATCTCCTATAGCAGTTAGAAGCCTCAGACCTGGCAACTAGGGTCAATAAAAGTATTCCAAAACCGTTGAAGGCATCAGGAAACAACTATTCGACCATCCACCACAAAATGAATCTGAAGAATTTCAGACAGAGAAAGCTAAGGCTGCAACATTCGACGAAATCATTGATAAATTGAAGGCGAAAATTACCAAACCAGATTGCTCAAGAGATGATAAAATACTCTCAATTTTACCCAACTCCTGGTCTGGTCCAATAACGATGGAATTTAATGTGAATTTAATGAATATGTTGACTTAATGCTTCTTAGCCTCAAAAAATATTCCTTTCAAATTGATTGTAGAGCGCCTTGTAACTCATGACTATATAAAAAACAAACAATCTCGATTTTTGAAAGTCACAAAATCATCATTAACTGAACGAGAAACAGTTGTAATTTGTGAATTTTCTTGGAGGGTTCGTGAAATGAATTGAGTTACAGGTGCACAAGTTTTTAGAACATTGGAATTACGCAAAGCTTTTTGTTTACTTATAGACAGAAAATAATTTCATATCACTTGTCCACTTGCACATGTTACTAAAAAAATACTAAACATTATTTGGATCCGACTTCCGGTTCTGGAATTATGGGTCAAAATGTGCAAAAAATTGTGAAAATAAGTGCACAAACTTTTTTCACAAATAACTAAACCGATTTCCACAAACTTAGCTTCAAATGAAAGCTCCGGTTTCGGAGTTACGGGGTAAAATGTGAAAACAAAATCAAAAGTACTAATTTTTCTCAAAGATGGTGTGACCGATTTTCACAATCTCAAATTCCGTGTCCTTCACAAAACTTCTGTATTTCATCTGGATCTGACTTCCGGTTTCGGAATTATAAGGTGATTAGTGAAAAAATTCGAATTTCAAATTACTTCCTCGCTTTTCTCAGAGTTCAGCGTGACCGATTTCAACCAACTTGGATTCAAATGAATGGTCTTGTCAGATACTCAGTTTGGCTTCCGTAGAAATAAAGGGACGAATGATTGCCTTGCATTACTTTCGTCTGACATCCAAATTGCCTTCGCTCAAAAGCAACAAATGGCATCTGTATTTTTAGACATTAAAGGAGCATTTGATTCAGTTTCCATTGATGTTCTTTCAGACAAGCTTCACCAAAATGGACTCCCAGCGGTTATAAATAATTATTTGCACAACCTTTTGTCTGAGAAACACATGCATTTTTCACATGGCGATTTGGCAACACTCAGAAATAGTTACATGGGTCTCCCGCAAGGCTCATGCCTCAGTCCGCTCCTCTATAATTTTTACGTAAATGACATTGACAGCTGTCTAGTAACCCCATGTACACTAAGACAATTGGCAGATGATGGCGTGGTTTCAGTTACTGGACCCAAAGCTATTGATCTGCATAAACCATTGCAAGATACCTTAGATAACTTGTCCGATTGGGCTGTTCATCTTGGTATCGAATTCTCTGCGGAGAAAACAGAGTTAGTCGTCTTTTCAAGAAAGCATGATCCCGCGCAGCTTCAGCTCCATATGATGGGAAGAATGATCCAACAGGTTTTAACTTTTAAATACCTCGGGGTGTGGTTCGATTCCAAATGCACGTGGGGAGGACACATTAGGTTTCTGATAACAAAATGCCAACAAAGAGTAAATTTTCTTCGAACAATAACAGGATCTTGGTGGGGTGCTCATCCGGAAGATCTAATAAAATTGTATCAGACAACGATACTTTCAGTGATGGAATATGGATGCGTTTGCTTTCGTTCCGCTGCAAACTCTCATATTATCAAACTGGAGCGAATTCAGTATCGTTGTTTGCGAATTGCTTTAGGGTGCATGCATTCGACACATACAATGAGTCTTGAAGTTCTGGCGGGAGTTCTTCCATTAAAAGATCGATTTTGGGAGCTTTCATCACGCCTGCTAATAAGATGTGAGGTGCTGAATCCCATGGTAATTAATAATTTCGAACGACTAGTCGAGCTTCGATCTCAAACAAAATTCATGACAGTATATTTTAACCATATGTCACAGGAAATCAACCCTTCAAGATATATTCCTATCCGTGTCAGCCTCCTAAATGTCCCTGACTCAACTTTATTTTTCGATACATCCATGCAGCGCGAAGTGCGTGGAATCCCGGATCATCTACGTTCGACGGAAATCCCAAAAATATTTTCAAGTAAGTTCAGGCATATTGACTCTGAGAAAATGTTTTACACGGACGGATCGCGAATTGAAGAAGCGACAGGGTTTGGTATGTTCAACAATAATGTTTCGGCCTCATTTAGGCTTCAAGAACCTGCATCTGTTTATATAGCAGAGCTAGCAGCAGTTCATTATAGTTTGAGTGTAATCGTCACATTAATTCCAAACCATTATTTCCTCTTCACAGATAGTCTAAGTGCAATTGAAGCCATTCGCTCAAACATGACTGGCAAGACTGAACCGTTTTTCCTGGGCAAAATAAAACAGTGCCTGAACGACATATTGAACAATAATTATCTAATCACTATAGTCTGGGTCCCGGCTCATTGCTCCATTCCTGGCAATGAAAGAGCCGATATTTTAGCCAAACGTGGTGCTATTGAGGGTGAAATTTATGAGCGACCGATTGCTTTCAACGAATTCTATAGTTCGTCTCGCCAAAGAACACTTGCCAGCTGGCAAGCATCTTGGGATAGAGATGATCTGGGTCGGTGGATGCACTCAATTATTCCGAAAATATCGACAAAGGCATGGTTCAGGGGACTGGATGTGAGTAGGGATTTCATTCGTGTGATGTCCAGACTCATGTCCAATCACTACACGTTAGATGCACATCTCCTTCGAATTGGGCTCTCCGAGACTAATCATTGTGCTTGCGGAGAAGGTTATCGGGATATTGATCATGTCGTTTGGACATGCGTGGAGTATCGTGATGTCAGATCTCAACTAATAAATTCTTTGCGTACCCAAGGTAAACTATCCAATATCCCAGTTCGAGACATTCTTGCTTGTCGTGACCTTTCATACATGAAACTTATTTATCATTTCATAAAGAAAACTGGAGTTTCAATTTAATAAAGGCCCCTTTCAAGACTTAGTTCTGATCCCAGCTGCGTCCATGAGTTCAACCAATAGCTAAATTAGAATAAAAATAATGTAATGATACAAACAAACTCGAAACAGTTTATGAAATTATTAACAAAATGTCTGAAAATAACAGCTTATTTTATAATTTATAGAAGTTAATCGTTTGGTTCAAATAATATTTCCGAGTAGTTTTCATAATTAGTGACGAGTTACCTAAGATGATATTTAAGTAATAAGAGAATATGTTTTAATAAATGCAAAACGTTGTGACTATGTTAGAATTAAATTAGGATAAGAATATTATGTAAAAGTGATGCTACGGCGAAGAAAAACTTATGTAAACTGCCTTAAGAAATAAACGTATTTATGAAAAAAAAAAAAAAAAATGAATGGTCTTATGGTCCCATATAAAAGTGCTAAATTCCATTTGGACTTCCGGTTCCGAAATTACAACAAAGATAATCTCAAGATTACAATGTCCCCCTACGATCCATTGCCAAATTTTGGGTCAGTAATCGTGAACCAGTTGGCTCAGTAATAATGTAATATTATCGATTCTCCGTTATAAGCGTCGACTAGTTATGACAAAATGCCATGGGAACAATACAAGTTTGGATAGAAGCAAACATATGTGTACATTCAGGTGTGGAATGAGGCAATAACAAACTAAATAAGTTCTAAGCAATATTTCAATAAGTATTTTTTTCTTTCTTGTTTGAAGACTCACTAGATATGAAGCAAAATTGTTCAATATCGTTCATACTATAACTCGATATTGCTTCAAACATAAACAATCAATTGCCATAGTTACGACGCATCTTCCGAAAGTAGCGAACTGTCCCTTTTTTTATGAGCCATACTGTAAGGTCTTCGGAGGCGTGAAGGGTTTTCTTAAGCACGTCAGGAAAATGCATCGAACAAAAAACATGTCTTTTCGCTTACGTACATCATAATCTTCTCTTTATCCATAACGGTTACCGCGGTGTCACTCGATGGACAGCGTTAATAAAATCATCTGTTGGTTCTAGTTTACCGAAATGAAGGGAAAAAACCAGACGAATTAATTCCAACAATTATGCGCATCAGAAGTGGCCTTCGCCAGTTCTGATATAAAATTTGAACAAAAAAAAAAGAATCCATTGCCGTTTCCTTAGCCGAACTATTATCGTAAATTAGGCTTAGTTTCGCATTAAATCTTCGAACACTGTTTTGGACTGACTGTGACCCGGGCACCGAGTTGGCACAGCCGAATGTAAATCCGCTGGTTTTATGAACTGAAGTCAGCACATTTGACCACAATTTGACGATCGGCATCAAAACTGGAGCACCACCTCCGGGAAGAGGTGAGAGAATATTAGAGCTAATGGTCGATTGAAGGTGGCATTTAACCAAGTTAATGGCACTGCTGTCAACGGGTGGTGCTCGACGGTGGTTCTAAATTGCAAATGCAATCAAACGGGACATGATTCTAGTGCCTTCTTTATTTCTGTGTCACATCTTTCTTTTATTTATCTAGAAGTATTCGATTCGCTCAATTATTTTAGCATTGGTTTGTAGATGTGACATATCTAAATTATTTGGCTCGGAGCCGAGTAATGACAGTGTTGACAATTGGTAGTGAAATTTCGACCGTTTCCTTCATTATTTACCTCAGCCTTGACCTAGCTCTTACCGAAGGCAATTTTCTCGTCCAACAACGATTAGGACAATCGATGAGCTCTCGTTTAGTTTCTCGGACCGTTCCCAAGCTGTCTGTGATTGAGTTTTGCGGCATTCAACCCATAAATTGGCCGTTCGGTGAAAGTGACTTACTTCACTTTTTTTTGTTGTTGTTTTCGTCTTCAACCTCCGGGGTCTTCTTGTGTCTTCTTGTTTGCCACTCGCAAGCAAATAACTCAGTAGCCAATTGTTTCCAACTGCTGCTTGTTTCTGGGCCTTTTAATAACGACAAACGAGGGCCTCTCCCCGGTTGGCCCCCTCTTCAGCATTTGGCAGCACTCGGACTGCGGCAGAAGCTCCCGCGACCGCCATCGACAATCCGACAGCCGACAGCAACCGCATCGACGGCCATTTTTTACGACCATTAGTGTCACATTGTATGCATTTCCAAACCAGAAATTGGCCACCTCGTGCAAGTGCACACGGCGGGTATCAATGCTGCAATAAACGAGACCCCACATCCGTGTCGGCAGCCCCAAAACGACACCGACAGGGCGCTCCAGTCAAACCAACAGTCGGAGCATTTTTACCGCGTGCGCCGCTGTTCCGTTTGCTGTTCGTTCAACCTGTTGCCGGCCTCCAGGTTGAATGGCGAGTTCCTGCTCGGGGCATTCAACAAACGGTCCGCAGTTTTGTTTTCGTTGGCATTGGTTTTACGACCGAAACGACGAACGTGTTTACACCACCACCATACCATGGTTTCGTTTTTCCTATGCGTAACAATTCCAGATTGAGACTTGAACCACAGGGAACATACACACGTCATAAATAGATTGAAATATGACCAATCGTTGGAACACGCAAACTGTGACCTAGTTATTTACGAATGGGCTAGTGTTTGATGTGCCGAATTACACCATTTAACAAGCATTGGAACGCACCAAAGGAACTAATTACCTCTCCAAAGAAGCGCTATTAAGCTCGGGTTTGAAGGTTCAACATGCGATCAACGGGATCAAGAGATGCTGATGGTAAAATGTTTTGACGTATTTCAAAAAATGGGGTACCATTAAAATTTGAAAGATATAGGTCTGGTATTAATTCAACCTATTCTAAATCGACCACAATAAATGTTCAAACCACAAGAAATCGGCCAGCACCGATTTGAATTTTAATGTAGTTTTTCATCTAAACTGCGAGTGAGAGATAATTATAATACCTGAGAAATTCGATCAATTCACATTGATGAGATGCATACAATTGAAAGTAGTCGATCTCAAAAAGTCAAAGAGTCCAAAGAGTCCAAAGAGTCCAAAGAGTCCAAAGAGTCCAAAGAGTCCAAAGAGTCCAAAGAGTCCAAAGAGTCCAAAGAGTCCAAAGAGTCCAAAGAGTCCAAAGAGTCCAAAGAGTCCAAAGAGTCCAAAGAATCCAAAGAGTCCAAAGAGTCCAAAGAGCCCAAAGAGTCCAAAGAGTCCAAAGAGTCCAAAGAGTCCAAAGAGTCCAAAGAGTCCAAAGAGTCCAAAGAGTCCAAAGAGTCCAAAGAGTCCAAAGAGTCCAAAGAGTCCAAAGAGTCCAAAGAGTCCAAAGAGTCCAAAGAGTCCAAAGAGTCCAAAGAGTCCAAAGAATCCAAAGAGTCCAAAGAGTCCAAAGAGCCCAAAGAGTCCAAAGAGTCCAAAGAGTCCAAAGAGTCCAAAGAGTAAAAAGAGTCCAAAGAGTCCAAAGAGTCCAAAGAGTCCAAAGAGTCCAAAGAGTCCAAAGAGTCCAAAGAGTCCAAAGAGTCCAAAGAGTCCAAAGAGTCCAAAGAGTCCAAAGAGTCCAAAGAGTCCAAAGAGTCCAAAGAGTCCAAAGAATCCAAAGAGTCCAAAGAGTCCAAAGAGTCCAAAGAGTCCAAAGAGTCCAAAGAGTCCAAAGAGTCCAAAGAGTCCAAAGAGTCCAAAGAGTCCAAAGAGTCCAAAGAGTCCAAAGAGTCCAAAGAGTCCAAAGAGTCCAAAGAGTCCAAAGAGTCCAAAGAGTCCAAAGAATCCAAAGAGTCCAAAGAGTCCAAAAAGTCCAAAGAGTCCAAAGAGTCCAGTAAAGAGTAAAGAGTAAAGAGTAAAGAGTAAAGAGTAAAGAGTAAAGAGTAAAGAGTAAAGAGTAAAGAGTAAAGAGTAAAGAGTAAAGAGTAAAGAGTAAAGAGTAAAGAGTAAAGAGTAAAGAGTAAAGAGTAAAGAGTAAAGAGTAAAGAGTAAAGAGTAAAGAGTAAAGAGTAAAGAGTAAAGAGTAAAGAGTAAAGAGTAAAGAGTAAAGAGTAAAGAGTAAAGAGTAAAGAGTAAAGAGTAAAGAGTAAAGAGTAAAGAGTAAATAGTAAAGAGTAAAGAGTAAAGAGTAAAGAGTAAAGAGTAAAGAGTAAAGAGTAAAGAGTAAAGAGTAAAGAGTAAAGAGTAAAGAGTAAAGAGTAAAGAGTAAAGAGTAAAGAGTAAAGAGTAAAGAGTAAAGAGTAAAGAGTAAAGAGTAAAGAGTAAAGAGTAAAGAGTAAAAGAGTAAAAGAGTGAAGAGTAAAAGAGTAAAAGAGTAAAAGAGTAAAAGAGTAAAGAGTAAAGAGTAAAGAGTAAAGAGTAAAGAGTAAAGAGTAAAGAGTAAAGAGTAAAGAGTAAAGAGTAAAGAGTAAAGAGTAAAGAGTAAAGAGTAAAGAGTGAAGAGTAAAGAGTAAAGAGTAAAGAGTAAAGAGTAAAGAGTAAAGAGTAAAGAGTAAAGAGTAAAGAGTAAAGAGTAAAGAGTAAAGAGTAAAGAGTAAAGAGTAAAGAGTAAAGAGTAAAGAGTAAAGAGTAAAGAGTAAAAGAGTAAAAGAGTAAAAGAGTAAAAGAGTAAAAGAGTAAAAGAGTAAAAGAGTAAAAGAGTAAAAGTGTAAAGGAGTAAAGAGTAAAGAGTAAAGAGTAAAGAGCAAAGAGTAAAGAGTAAAGAGTAAAGAGTAAAGAGTAAAGAATAAAGAGTAAAGAGTAAAGAGTAAAGAGTAAAGAGTAAAGAGTAAAGAGTAAAGAGTAAAGAGTAAAGAGTAAAGAGTAAAGAGTAAAGAGTAAAGAGTAAAGAGTAAAGAGTAAAGAGTAAAGAGTAAAGAGTAAAAAGTAAAGAGTAAAGAGTAAAGAGTAAAGAGTAAAGAGTAAAGAGTAAAGAGTAAAGAGTAAAGAGTAAAGAGTAAAGAGTAAAGAGTAAAGAGTAAAGAGTAAAGAGTAAAGAGTAAAGAGTAAAGAGTAAAGAGTAAAGAGTAAAGAGTAAAGAGTAAAGAGTAAAGAGTAAAGAGTAAAGAGTAAAGAGTAAAGAGTAAAGAGTAAAGAGTAAAGAGTAAAGAGTAAAGAGTAAAGAGTAAAGAGTAAAGAGTAAAGAGTAAAGAGTAAAGAGTAAAGAGTAAAGAGTAAAGAGTAAAGAGTAAAAGAGTAAAAGAGTAAAGAGTAAAAGAGTAAAAGAGTAAAAGAGTAAAAGAGTAAAGAGTAAAGAGTAAAGAGTAAAGAGTAAAGAGTAAAGAGTAAAGAGTAAAGAGTAAAGAGTAAAGAGTAAAGAGTAAAGAGTACAGAGTAAAGAGTAAAGAGTAAAGAGTAAAGAGTAAAGAGTAAAGAGTAAAGAGTAAAGAGTAAAGAGTAAAGAGTAAAGAGTAAAGAGTAAAGAGTAAAGAGTAAAGAGTAAAGAGTAAAGAGTAAAGAGTAAAGAGTGAAGAGTAAAGAGTAAAGAGTAAAGAGTAAAGAGTAAAGAGTAAAGAGTAAAGAGTAAAGAGTAAAGAGTAAAGAGTAAAGAGTAAAGAGTAAAGAGTAAAGAGTAAAGAGTAAAGAGTAAAGAGTAAAGAGTAAAGAGTAAAGAGTAAAGAGTAAAGAGTAAAGAGTAAAGAGTAAAGAGTAAAGAGTAAAGAGTAAAGAGTAAAGAGTAAAGAGTAAAGAGTAAAGAGTAAAGAGTAAAGAGTAAAGAGTAAAGAGTAAAGAGTAAAGAGTAAAGAGTAAAGAGTAAAGAGTAAAGAGTAAAGAGTAAAGAGTAAAGAGTAAAGAGTAAAGAGTAAAGAGTAAAGAGTAAAGAGTAAAGAGTAAAGAGTAAAGAGTAAAGAGTAAAGAGTAAAGAGTAAAGAGTAAAGAGTAAAGAGTAAAGAGTACAGAGTAAAGAGTAAAGAGTAAAGAGTAAAGAGTAAAGAGTAAAGAGTAAAGAGTAAAGAGTAAAGAGTAAAGAGTACAGAGTAAAGAGTAAAGAGTAAAGAGTAAAGAGTAAAGAGTAAAGAGTAAAGAGTAAAGAGTAAAGAGTAAAGAGTAAAGAGTAAAGAGTAAAGAGTAAAGAGTAAAGAGTAAAGAGTAAAGAGTAAAGAGTAAAGAGTAAAGAGTAAAGAGTAAAGAGTAAAGAGTAAAGAGTAAAGAGTAAAGAGTAAAGAGTAAAGAGTAAAGAGTAAAGAGTAAAGAGTAAAGAGTAAAGAGTAAAGAGTAAAGAGTAAAGAGTAAAGAGTAAAGAGTAAAGAGTAAAGAGTAAAGAGTAAAGAGTAAAGAGTAAAGAGTAAAGAGTAAAGAGTAAAGAGTAAAGAGTAAAGAGTAAAGAGTAAAGAGTAAAGAGTAAAGAGTAAAGAGTAAAGAGTAAAGAGTAAAGAGTAAAGAGTAAAGAGTAAAGAGTAAAGAGTAAAGAGTAAAGAGTAAAGAGTAAAGAGTAAAGAGTAAAGAGTAAAGAGTAAAGAGTAAAGAGTAAAGAGTAAAGAGTAAAGAGTAAAGAGTAAAGAGTAAAGAGTAAAGAGTAAAGAGTAAAGAGTAAAGAGTAAAGAGTAAAGAGTAAAGAGTAAAGAGTAAAGAGTAAAGAGTAAAGAGTAAAGAGTAAAGAGTAAAGAGTAAAGAGTAAAGAGTAAAGAGTAAAGAGTAAAGAGTAAAGAGTAAAGAGTAAAGAGTAAAGAGTAAAGAGTAAAGAGTAAAGAGTAAAGAGTAAAGAGTAAAGAGTAAAGAGTAAAGAGTAAAGAGTAAAGAGTAAAGAGTTAAGAGTAAAGAGTAAAGAGTAAAGAGTAAAGAGTAAAAGAGTAAAAGAGTAAAGAGTAAAAGAGTAAAAGAGTAAAAGAGTAAAAGAGTAAAGAGTAAAGAGTAAAGAGTAAAGAGTAAAGAGTAAAGAGTAAAGAGTAAAGAGTAAAAAGTAAAGAGTAAAGAGTAAAGAATGAGTAATATAGCAAATGCAAGAATTAAACGGTAAATTGTTAAGATAGTTTTTCCATTCTAAGTTTACCCAGCTTGTTTCTAATTTATGCGTTGATGGGTTTCACTTATGCATTAACGGATTTTACTACCCAACAATCCATAATCAGTTTCACCAGCGCAAAACGGGAGACATCCATTCGCTAATCGCAAAGAGGAATGCCATTGGCCTCGTCGACATTGCGCCAGAACCAAACCTGTACCAATCGAAACTGCCAGATTTCACGTGCTTTCAAGCGTAAGAATAGAGTAGCTGACAGAGCTCCCTATGAAGCCGGGCTTGCAAGTCGCAGTCGCTTAGGCCTACGACGATTCGCGGTCCTATCAATTCGAGGTTTGACCATCACCATGGCTGCCGTTGGTGTGCTGCGCAGAAGAAAATGTCGTTTGCCGTACGTTTCCACTAATCGCGCGATCGGTATCTTCTGGAGATCGGAGGACCAGGGAAAGCACACAAAAATTATGCTGCTGCCATTCCGACAAGCAATACGCATGCCAACGGCCAATCACTGGCGGTAAGGTAAGAAGTAATTAGTTTTCCTTCAACAGCTTTTTCTTGCTCACCGTCAAAACCCTTCCCGTCTCTTCACTCACTTCACAGACTCCAGATTTTGATTCGAGGGTCTTCCATTACCTACCTGCCCGGGACCGGTGATCGCGTTTAAAGTCTTCACGTGCTGGATGAATTTATCTTTCGACGTCGTTGTTTACATTTCTCACCTCCAGTGTTTGTTTGGTTGGTGCACGCGGCTGCAGCTTCGCAGGTACCGAAAGAATGTATCTTTGCTATTGGTACTTGGTACTTGGTGCATGTAAACGATCGAAGACGAAAAAAAAACTGTTCTAACTGATTGAGAAAGCAACAAAAAAAACGGTTTCGAGATGCTTATTATTTTACGTTGAGAAGAGCACTCCAGATGCAATTGAAAGCTTGCGTTTTTGAGAGCTGTTGCGAAGAAGTGAAACTCTTGAAGCCGTTCTACCATCAGCGAGGTAATCGGTCTAGACAAGAAAAACAGTTTTAGATGATGAATTATTTAAAAAAAAACATAATCCTACGAAATGCATACACTTGATTCGCCTCCAACATCATTTAAAGTGTGGTTCCTTCAAAAACATAAAAGTGAATGTGGGCATTTCGGAAGGGTCCATTCAATTGGAAGGCGGCACTCATTCGGTAGTCAGGGTCAATTACTGCATCAAATGAACTCCCGTGATCTTCCGGCGGTGCAAACCTAATTTCACCGGTACAGTTATTTTAATGTTCCTCCAACTAACAAACGCACGTCGTTCTGTAATGCTCTTTTAATGCATATCAGGGCATCACACTTGTCCGGTTGGATATTAACATCCTCCAGAGACAGTATTCTTATAACGTAGAAAATCCAACCGCCGTAAAACTCAGACTCACTTTTCTTCATCGGAGTAATTAAGATCATCCAGAGTAGTATAATGGACATATGAATAAAACATATGTAAAAGCATAGTATTGCTATTCTCGGCCACACCGCGGGAGTGATGCGGAATGGAAGTAACAGCTCATTGCTGCGTCATTTAAATCATCATCATCACCGATGCGTCAGAACGAGTTGAACCCATCAAGCAATCGGGAATTGTGCAAACGAGATTGCACACTTTACCGTTATGCTTTTATTTGTGGAATCGTTTTCCTGTGCCGTTTATATTGTTTCCGTTTGGAAGCAGAAACTTATCCAATCCATTATTTCGATACAAAGATGTCAGTCAAATGTGGAAAAGGTTGGTTACCAAGAAGTGAATAAATTTAGAGTTGATCGTATCGTTTAAATGAATAACACCGGCAAAATTTCGTCTGCGAATGTCATATAGTTTGAACAACTGTCAAAAACATTGTCATATACTTCTTGTTTAGCTAGAGCAACTAGTAGAATCTTTTGAAAATCACAATTACACTTTTCAGTAAGCATTCAATTCTCTCATTTCACTGTCACGTCACTACACTGTCGCTATGAATAACCATTTTTACATTACAAATTATGTATTATTAAAACTGCACATTTCTAGCGGTGTCTCGTATGTTTTTCCATGGATAGCAAATTTCTGACAACTCCAGTATGTGACTTAAACGTCGAATCGAATTTTTTCTATCCGATGAATTTTCTCGAAGAATATTGATCTGCAAACTAAGGCTCGTTTGAAAGCTACTGTTAGCTGTCATTTCCAGTTCCTGGGATCTAGTGGCATAAGTGACGTAACCGACAAACCGAACTTTTTTCAATCAATTACTTGCTCTACGAATTTAGATCAAGTTAGGCTTGCTCAAAAACAATAAAGTTTTGATATTTTCGGTTAAAAGTTTGACTACATCACATAAAATCCAATAAAGCTACCGCTTATTTGGCAGACTTTCTGAGCCGATCTTATTTCTCTCTCATGTTTCATTACGTTACCAGGAAACTGTAGCAGAAAAAATGGCGCGTGCATAGAAATCGACTTACCTTCTCAAAAATAACATTCACTTCATTTTTATCGAACAACACCTATGTTTTGTGAACTAAGCTAAATTAAATTATCTAGACATTGTCAGGATAGATTTTTGATGCATGCCTTTGAAGGCGAGATATTCATTGAACAAGTTAAAAGTTGCCGTTTTCAGCTATGCATTTATTCCTTCAGAAAAAAGATTTTCCCGATCGCTAATGTCAATGAATCATTCTGAAATTTTCACAGAATAATCTAAACTAATTTTCTAAGAGATTGTCAGTTGGGTCTTTTGATATTTGTCACCGTTTCTGAGAAAATCAGATTTGAAGCGTGAAAATAGCCCTCTAAATCACCCTAAAACACACTGGCCTCAGCCCTTAAGGTGTGGTGTGTTTTAGAGTGTTTACTGCATATAAACATAGGTGTTGTCGCTATAAAAATGAAGTGAATGATTTTTTTGTGAAGGTAAGTCGATTTCTATGCGCGCGCCATTTTTTCTGCTCCTGTTTCCTGGTAACGTAACCGAAAATGGAAGAGAAATAAACTGCCAAACAAGTGGTAGCTTTATTGGATGGAGACACATTTTAGGCTTATACATGTCAATCCCATGCGACCGATTGATGTAGTCAAACTTGTAACCGAGAATATCGAAACTTTTCTGGACACCCGGCCCATCGAGAGTCATTTGCACATATGCGAGAGCGCGATCTACTGACCTCAGTCCTTAAGAGAAAGTTTTTTTTTATTTTGTTAAGAAGCAAAGAAAAGCTTAATGGAGCTGAAATGCTTTAACCTATTATAACCCAGGGGTTCCCAAGTTTGACCCAAATGAGCAGATATCATCAATACCATCATATTTTGTGTTGAAGATGTTGGGAAATGCCAAATCACTATTAAAATCTTTATCAAACAAAATTATCCTATGTATGATATATCATAAGCTGGGATAATACAGTAGCAACAAAATTATAAGAGGTATGCCTATATTTTGAGAGTGGTATTAGAATATAATTATTTGTAAATATTGTATTGTAACCTGCAATAAACAACTTCATTGGTCGATGCCTTCCATTCAGCTTACTTAGGTTCGATTCCCAACCCCGCACACAGGGTCAGAAAGTTTTTCTGGCCCGAAATGGTGAATGACTAATCGAAAATTTTAAAAATAACTTCATTTGTTTCCGTTTCTTCATTTTTAAGAAAATGGATATCCTATTTGTACTTTTATGATATCTGAGATTTTCTACGATTTGTTGGGAGTATCATAAGTTCATTTGATAGTGTTTCCAATGTTTAATATGTTTTGGAGGTATTCACACTCATTTTTCTAAGCTAGCGTTCTAATCCATATTCAACCCAGATCACTATTTTTTGCAGTCATGTTTTTGAATATATCACATTTCGAAGATATAACAAAATGGATTTGATTAGCTGATGGCAAGAGATTTTCGAAAGACTCCAACTAATCATAGAATTTTGATGCACGAGTTTATCGGTTAACGATATGCTTTGGTAAAAAATACTACTGTATTATCCCACCGTATGATATATCATACGTTCAAATGTTTACAACACTTTTTTTATTGTTTAACATATAGTTTTGGAATTTAACTTCTGGAATAACTAATTTGAATCTTTGGCAATGGTTTGCCAAAAGATGGAAGTATTATATATGGTTTCGAACATAAGATTCACACGAATATGTTGCTTACTTTTCTTTGGTGATTTGTGTTATAATACAAAAAAAAACGTTAACACTTGAAAACAATGTTAAT
Organism: Malaya genurostris; assembly: GCF_030247185.1. NCBI lineage: Eukaryota > Metazoa > Arthropoda > Insecta > Diptera > Culicidae > Malaya > Malaya genurostris. The sequence goes on from NC_080570.1 coordinate 30,015,564, forward strand.
ATACAAAGAAATTAGAAGTGTAAACTATCAACTAGTGCTCTAGTAAAGCAGTTAGGTATTAAACTTCTAAAGTGAACATGCATTGAAATTTAGGAAGTTTTGCGCATGATATATCATACGCTAGGACATAATGGGTTAAATTAGTTCGGTCCGTTTTCAAAAGATGGCTCTGGCTGTTATGAATATTGAAGTAACAGTCGATAGTTTCAAGAGATAAGAGATATGCCTTGTTTTCTACTGTGTTAATTATAAGTAATTTTGTGTTAACTAAGCAGCATTTGCGGGAAGTCTCTAGTACGGAATGGTTTCGACGTTTCAAGAATGAAGATTTCACTGTTGAAGACAGATCTCGCTCTAGACAACCAGAAAAAAGTTGGAAACGTTATTCGATGAAGATCCGAGTAAAACACATGACTAAACAAAGCAGTTTCTTTACGATTAAAATTCACGGGAATGATTCAAAATCAAGGCAGTTGGGTGTCTTATGAACTGAAACCGAGAGACATTGAAAGGCGATTTTTCACTTGCGAGCAGCGGATTCAAAGGCAACAAAGGAAGGGCAATGAAAAATGTATATTCTATGATAATTCCAAGAAGAAAAAAATTCTACACTATTCCCGGTCAATTGCTGTCATCGTCCTCAACATCAACCCCCAAGTCGACTTCAACATCAAAACCAAAGTTGAAGTCACGCTTAGAATGTCAGAAATGGCGATACTATAACGGGCGATCGGTATAGGCTGCATTTGATGCGTTTGAGTCGTACATTAGGTTGATGTCAGAGTGAACGCGGACCGAAGCGAAGCGATTCAACGCGATGTACTGTTTTCGCATCGCAATAACTCTGACAGGTTTGCCTTGATCAAATGTAACTAGCTCGCACGCGTGCCTCGACGCTTTGCGTGACGCTTTCACTCTGACAGCAACCTTACGAATAGAACGGCCGGAATACAAGCAAAGATATTTGGAACCGCTCTTCTGACATTGTTCCTTCTGATTATTGGTTGTTCCGACGGATGCAGCACAATCTAGCAGGTCATCGGTTTACTTCTTTCGCAGAAATCAAAAATTGGTATTGCACTTGCATCACATTAAAAGATGAGACCTTTTTTGAGGTGGAATTTGTGGTCGGGAAAAGTAGTAACTTGCGATGGACGTTTTTGAATAATCTTAGTTAGCTGGAGCAGGCCCGCCTTTTTTGTTTTGTTACATATGATGGTTTCGCTGATAAGAATGAATTTTTGCCTCTCTCATATAGAAAGGTTATGCAATCACTTTGAAAAACCGACTTTTGAACCGAGGCCCGTCATAAACTTTTCTCGCAGATGGCTGGACCGATTTTCTCAAACTTAGATTCGAATGAAAGGTCTCTTGATCCCATACGAAATCCTGAACTTTTGTTGGATGTGACAGCATGTTCCGGATGGTGTAAATTGTGCAAAAAAAAAAAAATGAAAATATGTGTTCTAACTTTCCTCAGAGATGGTGCCACCGATTTTCACAAACTTAGGTTTAAATGGTTCAAAATCTAACATTCGAAACTACCGTGGAATAGCCATTATCTCATGCATTCCAAAATTATTTGAAAAATTTGTAAACGAAAATTTTTTTCATTTACTTAAAAATGTAATAACAAACAAACGACATGGCTTTTTTAAAGGCCACTCAACTACAACAAATCTCTTAGAATTTATGACATTCACTCTGAATGCAATGGACGCAGGCAACCACGTAAAAAATTCTTTACACTGTTTTTAGTGAAGCTTTCGACCGTATTGACATACCATTTACTTCTATACAAACTACAAAAATATGGCATAGAACTTAGCATTCTGGAGTGGCTCAAATCATACTTAACGAATCGTGTACAAGTAGTTCGCTTCCAAAACATAAAATCTGAACCAATTAATGTAACATCTGGCGTACCTCAGGGCCTCTCTTCTTCATTTTACATATAAACGACATTTCCTTCATACTCAAAAATCTGAATGTGGTTATATATACAGACGACATGAATCTCTTCATGGAAATTAAAAATATCAACGACGCTGTAATATTCCAGAACGAAATCAGTCTATTCCACATTTGGTGCTGCAAAAGTCTACTCCAATTCAATGTGAAAAAATGTAACTCAAAAACTTTCAGTAGGAGAAATGAAACTATATCTATAAACATATATCTAGGAAATCAACTTGTAAAAAAATGTGAAATTGTACGAGATTTAGGCGTAATCTTAGACACGAAACTCACTTTTGTGGAACACTAAAATACCATAATCAATAAAGCAAATAGCATGCAGCGATTTATTGAACGCTTCAGTCATAACTTTCAGGACCCATACACAATTGAATTATTATACAGTACATATGTCAGACCTATTTTGGAATATTGCAGCCTAGTATGGAATCCATATAATATTATTCACGAAGAACGCATCGAATCTATTCAAAAACAATCTCTTTTATATGCACTTCGAAAATTAAATTGGACAGCATTTCCTTTACCACCATATTAAGCACGCTGCATGCTCATCAATATACAAACACTTTCTCAACGCATTCAATCACCTTCTTTATTATCGCAATTAAATGTTTATACACCTAGCCGTCAATTACGAACCAGGAAATTATTTTTAGAAAGAAACACTAGAACGAATTATGCAAAATATAGCCCAATCAACCGAATAATGCGCCACTACAATCAATATTGCGAACATCTTGACTTTGGTATGTCCAAAAATGAAATGAAATCCCAGCTCAGTCGTAGAAATAATGCGTAGTGTCTAAGTAAACATTGTAAACCATTTATATGTAGTCTACATTTGCTTGACGAAATAAATAAATAAATAAATGAAAGGTCCTGTGGTTTCATACGGAATTCCTGAATTTCATCCGGATCCGACTTCCGGTTCCGGAAATATAGGGTAAAGTGTGTTAAATTTTTTTTATTATTACTGAAAAGAATCGAAGCAAATTATTTGGAAAAATACCACAGTATATGATAGTATAAATAATATGAGAAAGGCATCGTTACACCACTAGGTGTTTTTTTTCTTCAAGTTTTTCATTTGCAGGTGACCTCTACGTGGCAAGGTTACAGGATCTCATTTTTATCTAGCGAATTCATAAGGAATTGATTTGGTTTCGTCTATCGATTCAGCGTTGGAATTGTTTGAAACAGTAGAGTTTGAACCATTGACAGTCTGAACCAACCAACTCAAACCATTCATTCGGAATCGGTTAACGGACTCACACATAGTTTGATAAGTTCTGCTGCAGTATACATCAGATCTCGAAAATTTTCAATAGGCTGAATTAATGACTAAAATAGCCGTCTTAAGGACAGGTTTTCCAAAAAAAAATTTTTAGGAAATTTATTTACTGTTTAAACAATATTTTAAAATTAAATTTTTTACAAGTAAAATTACATTAATTTATCTACCTAAAAGCTTGCCCTTTGAATTGTTGTACCGCCCATAGATAGACATCTAATGAGTAAAATGCTATTTGATTCAATTTGACAAGTGCAAAAGTTTTGAAATACGAGTGACACCCATTTGAAAAAAATCATGGTTTTGAGAAAAAGCCAATCAGAGTTCATATTTATGACAAAACATTCTACCTTTGCTCTACCAACTCATCGATAGCGAGTATTGTCGACACTAATTTTATATCATTTCTTAGAGTATTTTCTAGCTATTTACGGGAAAAAATATTTTTTTTTTCAAAAACATCTTTCACCAATGTACCTATCTTCCTCATTATAGTCAATTAAAAATACTCATGGTTAATGAACATACATATTTAGTGCTTGTTTTACTAGCGAACGAAACCGTGTCGTAAGTCCACTCAGCGCTCAATCACTGCAAAAAATGTTCTACATTTCCTGGTGTCGGTTTTGCGCGATACGCTTTGTGCGATGATTCGTTCAATTTATGCGGTGGAAATTTTCCATCACAATGCTCATTCATACCAAACATTTTAAAATACATTTTTTAACTTCAATTTGATGAGATGGAGGAAAAATTGTGTTGCAGCGTTAAATACAACAAGAGATATTCATGATTGAGTTCTACACATTGTTGTACAGATTGAAGCAAAATAAGACATATTCACGTCAAAACTGAAAACTACTTACGTTTAAAAAAACTACAAGGATCAGCCCCATGGGGTTGTTCGAGCCGTTGATGTGGAACAAGGCAACCAAAATTTCCAATGATTGACATTTTCAAATAATCGTCACACTTTTGAATCCGCAAATGCACAAGAGTCTGCTTAGATTGATCCTTATTAGGAATCAACACCGAACACGCGAACCCAGAATATAGACTCTATTTATAGTGATTTGTATCTATTTGTTTCGTAGCCGACGAAATTTAATCAATAGCCCAAATGTATACAATTAAATGTTTGTACATGCTTGCGATACGGATATCGATATTTAAGCTTCTCTTCACCAAGCTTGTGTTCAAGTTTTGTATGCAAGCAGTTATTTTTATAGCGTTTCTCTGCCATTACTACCATTTTGCGATTTCGGTTGAAGCGATAAAATATTTCTCATTATCAATCGAGTTCATCTTATATAAATTAGAAATTAGTCTTATGCACTCAAAATTTACCCTGGGGTAATTGTCAATTTCTCAGGCGAAACGACATAACATGGGATTTCATCCAATCTTGCATGACACAAGATCAGAGCATACCAATAAAAGCTTCAAATCGTTTATGGCACTTTTTGTCTTGCTGTGTAGCAACAACCTACCTCTGGCAAGCTACGCATAAGACTGAAACGTTAGCTATAATTTCGCTTCTATTTGTAGATTCGCGTGCTTCCAACAGCTTTGCTTTTGCTTCGACTGACCAATCAGAGCGCTGCTTTCCCTTTGATATATCGCTTACTCCTTCAAAACCGTCGACTATGGCAGGGAAATCCGGTATGCCGGAGATTTTTTGCAGCCAAAATAGAACACTGCTAGCTATTAATCAACATTTCAATGATATAAAATTAAAAATACACGGCTATGAACATTCAAATCAATACGTAGAAATATTTCCAATCAAATGGTGACATAATATTAATAATTGATACAAAATTGACAGAGCTGTAATTGTTCAAAACCTGACCACATTTCTACGTGTATTTTTCTTGAGTTTCTAGTTTGCACCGCTATATAGAAAACAAAAATGTGTTCCACATTAAAAACACACGGTTGACAGTTTTTGTGGAATAAGTATCGTGGAATTTAATGCCGTTTTCGCTTGTTGCCAAACCTAACCCACACAGAGAAAAATATTTTGTGAATTTACATCTATTTTCATGCACATATTTGGAGCAGGTAATTAAACATAAAATTACTTCACAATTCTGTACGTTTCAATACAATTTAATCGCAAAATAAGCGTTAATTGAAAGATACAGTTATATTCATTGAAAATTCAATGCAATTCAATTTAGTTTTGCATCGATGAAGGTTTTCAATCAAAATTTCGATTCAACCCATGTTTATTTCATGTTACTATTGATTTACATCTTGTGTAAATTTCATTATTTCTTTCTGTGCAGTTTCCACCCTAACTGCTGTCAAACCGTTTGTCTGAAGCTAGTTTCGAACGTAGTTTTAACGTTGTTGAACTGAAAATCGAGTCAGTTTCGAACCTGGTTGTTATATCAGGTTTGCTCGAACCCCCGTTGCTAAGTGCGAAATCAACACAGTTTTGTGAAAAGTGTTTGTTTGATGAAACTACGCTGGGTCAGTTTCAGTTTTCTCAAGCGAAAACAACATAAAACATCATTACAGAACGTCACTATAGTAATGAGAATGCTGCAAATGTTATATATCAGGATTGGTGTACTACATTGCGGGGGTAAGGAGAGGGTAAACTACAGCTTCATCAAACACCCAGACAAACTGTTAACGTGTGCCGCCGAGATCAACCTTATCCGAGTTTTATTACATACTTCACCTAGAAAGCGGTGGTGATTTTTCATCATTGTAGTCGCACGCCGGTTGACGTTGGTTGAGATTAATTTTTCCACCCCGCGAGGGAAGAATAGAAAATAGTTTTGAAGTGAAATATTGTGTTTTATGCAAATATCGGAAGTTTCTTCTCCATTTGCTAGAGCCAGCAGAGCATATGTATCGCGTGCCTTCGCAAGATCAGACAAAGTTTTGCGTGACGTAGATCGTCTCCTTCTGGTAACTGGTAACTAACTGTCGCAGTGTGTACCGTGAACTTTGGCGCTGCATGCCAGAGTCAAGACAGTGAAGGTGACGAAGGGAACGTAGCTGACGGGGATTCGATTTCATGATCCGAACTCGACTCGGTCGCTATCACTCTCTCCCTTAACTGCACCAACGCCGACTGGACACTACTAAGCACAATAGAACATGCACACTTTCCGCAAAAGATCCGCAACTTTAGATCACCAAGCAGTGCATCTATCCTCTCGATTTCTGTTGGTTTCCAACGGTTTCACCACGGAGTCTAGACGGCTAACTACGCAACGGTCTGTATGCAATATTGGCTGATGGACGGCGCCCAAGGATGAACACTAAAAGGGCCTTCTAAAGAATCTTGATAACTGTGCAGCAAAAAACGACCCCCAGGTACAACCCAGATCTGTATGGTTGGTGGAATTTCAACTATTTGTTTTCACTGCAACTATTCACGGCCGTCAAGTCGAGCCGGTCCCGGGTACAAGAAAACACTGGACGAAAGGAAAGCTGGGAAATACCCCGTGGCAACTGTTGGCATGTCATCTGTTTATTTTCCCACTGACTGTCCAAATGATACCAATCAGTTAAACATGCAACTTGGCCTACCTCTTATAGGCAATAATAACTGTTAAATTGAAATTATTCCCCACCTCCTGAGACAGCAGTCCGCCTTCCTCCGCGTCGACATGCGTCGTCATCCCAAAGTCATCCCAAGCTGAAACTTCTGTAAACGCGCACATCTCGCGATGACCATTTGGCAACCGCACGGCAACTCGTTCCTTCTCTTTCCCGCGAACAAGTAAACTTGTAAACAATAAAGATGATGGATTTTTCGTAGTGCACTTATCAACGCATTAAATCGGCGTCGTCCTCTCCTCGGACCGCAACGGCAGAAAACAGAAAACAGCGTGTTTGCTTCAAGTTGAAAAGCATTACACCAGGTCTGAGCAACAACAACAACGAAAAAGAATCAACGCGCGGCTGCTTAAAGGTTTGTATGCGCGGCTCGTTTTCATGGTTGAAAAATTGATCCAGTTCAAAGTTGGTCAACGATGTTCGTTTCGTTATCTTTTCGAGAGGGGTTTTTTTTTCGTGTACCTACATACATACTTTACCTACCTACCTACCTACCTAAATGAATGGGATGGCTAATACCATCAATCCGATGAGGTCAACTTTCTTCACGAGAACCGTTGCAGTGCGGCGTGTGTGCTGAAAAACAAAAAAAAAACCAACGGGGATGACCAATAAGGGAATAGAAACCATTGACTCTTGATTGAATCACAGGAATTTGCGTCATCCGCGGTCGTTATCGCGAAAAGAAAAACAGCGGCTTTTGAGGCTCTTGAAGATTTGGACAAATCTTCGATTTTGTTTCTTATAAAAAAAAAACAGCGAATTAAATCCACGCTGGTTAAGTGATAAATAAAAGGCAGTTTACAAAATAAAAAATGCCCTGGAAATATCTCAGTCTTATTTTGGTAATACAATTGAATTTGAAATTAAATTCAACTCAGAGACTACTCATGCGAGTCATAGTATTCCGATGCAAAAAAGGAACATTGATTATTCTTACTTACTTTTTTAGCATGTGAGTAAAAATTGATTGAATTCTGACTGAAACCAGCTAAGAGTGTTTCATTCCTAATGCCAGTAGGATGGCAGCACTAACCATACCACGGTTCTTTACGCTAAGAATTGACTACGAAGCCTGGTGAAACAGAGGTTCGAACGGAATAAAAAGAGAATTCCTCAGAACTGATAAATTCAAGTTTGCAGATCTTCAGATGACAAAATAAACTCGTTTCTGTTATACCGGATCGGTCTCCGATTTCAAATTCCAGGTGTATCAGCGTTAGTGATCAAAGACTCCAAAATTTAATACTTTTCTATTGTTCATTTGATTTGTTCCCCTCAGTTCCGGTTCCGGTATTGAAGAATCATTGATGTTAAAAATTTCCAAACGTCACTTTAAATGACGACGCGAAAAACGTGAATACTCTTCGAAAGGGTAAAAAAACTTTTTCAAATTGTAAATCTTGTTAGTTGATCGTCAAATGTATCGGCTTGGGGATAACTAAGCTATCCAAATTATGGTAAAAACGATATTTTATTCAATCTAAAAATTGATCCGTTATTGTACGAGGTTAAAATTGAGCATAATTAAAACCGGATGAAATCAAATTCCGGACAAGTGTTGCATCCCATTTTTTGGACGCTTGAGCCCAAATTTTTTTGAACTCCTGCATGTCTTCTTGAAGACCCTCTTCACGATTGGTTAGTAACGTTCGATGGATCAAAGCTGAGGGCGATTTGGTGGATTGATAGTTTTCTAAACGAAATTTATACCCTTTTCCGCAAGCCAATTGAGAGTGATTGTGGCATAGTGAGTCGACGCTAAATCCGGCCAAAACAGCGGAAGTGTACCATGCTTCTTATATGAAGGCAGCAATCTATTCTGGAGACACTCTGATCGATAGATTTCTGCATTTATAGTTCCGGTAGTATAAAAAATGGTTGACTTCAAACCACAGGAAGATATTGCTTGCCATACCAGCACCTTTCGACCGATTTTCTCCACTTGAATCGACCTGTCCGCATCGCTCACATCCTCCCCAACGACGACAGTAAAGTTTTGTGGACCTGGAAGGGTTTTTGAGTCCTCCTTTAGATAAGTCTCATCATCCATCAAAACAACTTCGCCAATTTTCAGAACCTTAATTTTCACTTCCTTTTCAATACGCGACATTTTGAAAACGCAGAATTTCAATCCCACAAACAAGTAAACAAACGGAAGCTGACAGCCAAACGCACAGCATGCTGTGATCTGAGCATAAAAAACCATCACAAATACATGCGTACAACACAAATGTATGTGGGTAGCTTATTTTCGATACACTCCCTAACAGTAGATTATGTGAATTTTGTAACTTGAACTGTTTCGTTTCCAGAATTGTAACGGAATATCTATTCTAAAGACCGGCTTATTAACGACAAACATTTACTACCATTCAATTAAACAACATCATCTATCTAAACCAGATCGAAATTCTGGATCAGATTCAAGAACTGAAACTGAATCCACGAATTTAATTGGAAATAAGGAATTGGCTCAGAATTCAGCTGCGAAATTCAAATTCTGAATCTGGCTCAGGAATTCAGTTCATGAATTTAAATCCGTAATTATGAAACTCAACTCATTTTCCGAATCCTGATTTCCGAATTTCATTCTGAACTTGAAGTTCCGCATCTAGTTCCAGAAAATGATTTCTGATACTGAATACAGGAAATAAATTCTAGTTCAGAAGGCAGTTCCAAAAGTTCCAAACCTCAAGTTCAGATCTAACATTTAGTTCCAGAATCCAGATCTAAAATTCATATCCTGAATTTCGTTACAGAATTACTGGAATTGAAATCCTAAATCAGAATTTTTTATTCTAATTAGTAAGTTCCAAAATCTAGCCAAGAAACCAGTTCCAGAAACCAGAATCAGAGAATTAGGCTTCCGATCCAAAGTCATAGGTTTAATTTCTGAACCTGTAATCGGGAACTAAATTCTGAAACTAAATTTAGATTCAGGTGGACCAGAATCAAGGTTCTCAATTCAGTTTAAGAATTTTGTACCAGAAATGAAAATGAAAGTGCGACCTGAGCGTTTGAGGCTTCATACAACGCAGAAGGTCTTGTGGAAGGTCCACACCACGACTGCCCAGTTGATTAAGTTAATCCAGGTCTAGAATTCGGGAATATGAATTCAGGTCCAGAATTGAGGTTCAGGAATCCTGGTTCAGAATTCAAACCCAGAATCCGTGTCTAGAATCCAGGTGCAAAACCTAGGTCAAAAACTCAGGCCAAGATTTCAGGTTCTGAATCGATGCCCGAAATCCAGGTTCAGGATTCAGGTCCTTGAATTCATGTTCAGAATTCAACATCATGTCCAGAGTTCAAGTCCAGGACCATAATTCAGATTTGAAAAACACAGCTTCCGGTGCAGAGTCCAAATAAATAATTCAGAATAAGGAGTGTATCGATAAGTAGTTAGCAACATTCAAACAGTTATTACTCTGGAATGGCTTCATTTTTTGCAGCGTGTTTTGCGGTGACATGTTTGTTTACATGTCAATAACAGCTGCGCGATCGATTGGTTTCGGTACGGTTTATCGTTTCAATGATGAGTCGAATTGATCCGGAAACGCGAAAGAAAATTCTGCACACTTGCTGCTCAGAAAGTGGTGTCACGTACAACGAAATTGCAAAATGGGTAAAAGTGCACCACACCAGTGTCAAAAATAAAATCGAGAAGTTCGGTAAGACCCTCTCCATGAAGGATTTGCCCCGATCCGGTAGGAAAACGGGTCCCAGCCAGCCCGGCCGAGACTTAAAGGTGGTTGAGTACATCAGGAAAAACCCATCGGCGTCAACGCGGGATTTGGCCAAGCAGTTCTACAACAGCATCGGGATGATTCAACGGATCAAAGTTCTGAACTCCCTGAAGACGTACAAGAAACAGAAGGTGCCGAAAAAGTCCCCGGTACAGAAAGTTCAGGCCAAAACAAGAGCGCGAAAACTGTATAACCGGATTCTACAGAATAAAGACGGATGCATCCTGATCGCCGACGAAACCTACGCCAAGGAAGACTCTCGAGCGCTGCCCGGACCGCAATATTATACGAAATCGGTGTACCAGGACCTGGGCGACGCTGACATGGAAAAGTTTGGGCAGAAGGTGTTGGTCTGGCAAGCAATTTGTACCTGTGGTTTGCGGTCGTCGATTTTCTTCACGAAGGGCACAATTAACGCCAAGGTGTACGAGGAAGAATGTTTGAAGAAGAGAATGCTGCCACTGTACAGAAAGCATAAGGCTCCTCCTCTCTTCTGGCCGGATTTGGCTTCAGCCCACTACGCCAACTTGTTCTACAGTGGTTGTCAAAAAATAATGTACAATTCATGCAAAAGGACATCAACCCACCGAACTGCTCGGATCTTCGGCCAATTAAAAGGTATTGGGCAATTTTCAAGCGGCACTTTCGGAAGGAAGGTACGGTGTCCCAAAACATGCAGGAGTTAAAAAAAACTGGACAGCAGCGACCAGGAAAGTCACAAAAGTAACTGTGTAGAATTTAATGGAGAATGTCAAGTGCAAAGTGCAAGCGTTTCACAGAAACTATGATTTTGTTCAATATAATCAGTGAAATGCATAAAAATTTAATTTTTCTACAATATATCGAAAACTGATATCAAAATATGTTTTTTTTCGCTTTTTTACTACTTGTCCATAAATCAAAACCCAAGTCAAAAATTTTGATTCAGCATCCTGGTCCTGAATTCAGATGCTAAATCCAATATAAATCTAGGTTCATAATTTAGATAAAGAATTCTAGTTCAGAATCCAGGTGTCGTGTCTAGAATCCAGATGCAAAATTTAGGTCCATCATTCAGGTCCAGAACTCAAGGCCAGAATTTAGGTACAAGATCCAGGTCCAGGATACAGGTCTCAGAACTCAAGTTCAAAATTCTAGACCATATCCAAAATTCAAGTCCTGGTCAAGAATTCAGATCCAAACCCCAGCATTCAGGTCCCGGTGAAGAGTACAAATCCATAATTCAGGTTCAGAATCCTAGTCCAGAAGGCAGATCCAGTTTCAGAACTCAGATCCTGAATCCAGGTCCATAAACCAAAACAAAAATTCAAATCCCGAATCCAAGACAAATATTCCGGTTTGAAATCCTGGTCCAGAATTCTGATGCTAAAACCATACCTAGAAACCAAATTCAGATTTTAGATATTAGAAATCAGGCCCAGAATCAAAGTTTTTAACTTAGATAAAGAATTCTGGTCTAGAACTCAGGTTCAGAATCGTGATCCTGAATTCAGGTTCAAAATCCGTGTCTAGAATCCAGGTGCAAAATCTAGGTCCAAAATCCAGATCCAGAATTCAGGTCTTAGAATTCAGATCCAGAATCCGTATCAAGAAGTCAGGCGGAAAATGTTGCTCCAACATTCAAGTCCAGAATTCAGGGTCAGAATTAAGGTCCAGGATACAAGTCTTAGAAATCAAGTTCAAAATTCGGGACCATATTAAAACTTCAAGTCCAGGTCCAGAATTCAGATCCGGAAGCCAGATCCAAGTCCAGCATTCAGGTCACGGTACAGAATTCAGGTTGAGAATTCAGGCTTATAATCTTTGTCCAGAATGCAGATCCTGGTCTATATCTCAAGTCCAAAGAACAAGTCCAGAACTCAGCACCATAATTTTGGTTCAGAATCGTGATCCATAATTCAAATACTGAACCCATGCCTAGAATCCAGGTCTTGAAAATCAGGTCCAGAATTTAGGATCAGATACAGGTCCGGAATCTAGGACCAGAATTCTGGCCCGAAATTCAGATCGAGCTCCCGAAGCCAGATTCAGAAATCTGAGATAAAGTTCAGGTTCAGAGTCCATGTCTAGAATCAAGGTTCAAAATTCAGGTCCAGAATTAATGTCTTAGAATTCAGATCCAGAATCCGTATCTAGAATCCTGATACAGAATCTAGGTTCAAATTTCAGGTTCAGAATCGCTGTCCAGAACTTAGGTCCGTAATCCAGGTCCTGAATTCAGGTCTTAGAATTCAAGATCCTAATCCAGAAGAGTTCATGTCTAGGCCCATAATTCAGATTCAAGTCCAGAATCCATGTCCAGAATTCAAGTCCAAAATTCAAGTTCAGAATCCTTGTCCGAAATTTAGATGTAGGTCTAGAACTGAGAATCCAGACTTAAAACCAAGCCAAAAGTCAGGTCCAGAACTCATGTTCAGACGCTTGATCTAGAATTCAAATCCAGAATCCGTCTCTAAAATCCAGGTGCAAAATCGTTGTCCAAAATCCAAATCCAGAATTTTGGTCCAGCATTCATGCCTAGAATTCAGGATAAGATTCAGGTCCGGAATTCAGATCCAGGTCCAGAATTTAGATCCGGAATCCGTGTCTTGGTCTAAAATCTTGGTCTAGAAATGAGTTTCAAAGTAAGTGAGTAAAGAATCTAGATCTAGCTCTAGAATTGATATCGTGAATCCAGGTTCATTAATTAGGACTAAAATGCCTGGTCAGGACAAGATTCAGGTCCAAAATTCAGACCCAGAATCCATGTCTAGAATTCAGGTTCAGAATTTAGATCCGGAATCCGTGTCTAAAATCCAAGTACAAAAAGTATAGAATTCTAGACCAGGTCGTCCAGGTCTGGAATTCAGATCCAGATCTTGAACTAAAAACCAGGTCCATAAACCAAGGCTGAATTTCAGATCCAGAAATCAGGTCCCTAATTCAGGTTCCGAGTTCTAGTTCGAATGCGTCTCTAGAATCCAGATGCAAAATCTTGGTCCAAAATCCAGATCCAGAATTCAGATTCAGAATTCAAATCTAGAATTCAGGGCCTAATTCAACTCCAGAATTCTGTTCCAGGTCCAAAATTTAGATCCGGAAATTGTGTCTTGGTTAAAAATCTTGGTCTAGAACTCAGGTTCAAATTTTTGGTCTTAGAATTTAGGTCAGGAAATCAAGTCCATGATTCAGGTCAAGAATTCAAGTGCTGAATCCTAGCCCAGAATTTAGATCTAGCTCTAGAATTGATATCCAGAATTCAGGTTTATAAACCAAGCCTAAATTTCCTGGTCTAGGAATCAGATCCAAAATCCATCTCTAGAATCCATGCAAAATCGTTGTCCAAAACCAGAATTCAGGACCAGAATTTAAATCACGAATTCTGGACAAGTTTCAGGTCCTGAATTCAGATCCAGGTTCAGAATTTAGGTTCGGAATCCATATCAATAAATCATGTCCAGAATTCAGGTTCAGAATCCATGTCTAGAATCCAAATGCAAAATCTTGATCCAAAATCCAAATCCAGAACTCAGGTCTTAGAATTCAGGTCCAAAAATCAAGGTCCAAATGCTCTAGTCTAGAATTGAGATCCCGAATCCAGGTTCTCAAAAACAAAGCCTAGAACTCAAATCAAGAATCCAGGTCAGAAACTCACGTTCATACACTTGGTCCAGAATTCCGATCCAGAATCCGTCTCTAGAATACAGGTGCCAAATCGTTGTCCAAAATCCAAATCCATAATTCAGGACCAGAGTTCAAGTCTCGATTTCAGGACAAGACTCAAGTCCGGAATTCAGGTCCAGGTTCAGAATTTAGATCCGGAATCCATGTCTAAAATCCAAGTACAAAAGGTACAAAATTCTAGAGCAGGTCGTCCAGGTCTGAAATTTTTTTTAAACGTTTAATTATACCCGGTTTTTACCTAATTTTGGTCGTTCGCCGGGTAGCTCTGGAATTCAGATCTGGGTAAAATATCCGTGTCTAGAATCCAGATGCAAGATCTTGGTCTAAAATCTATGTCTAGAATTAAAGACGAAAATTCGGGTCAAGACAGTTCCGGTCAGAGACCTTGTCCAAAATTGAGCTCCAGGTCCTAAATTCACGTCTAGAATTCTGGCCCGAAATGCAGATCCTGAAGTCAGATTCAAAGATAAAGCCCAGAATCAGTTAAGAATTGAGATCGAGAATCCAGATCCAGGTGTAGAATACTGCCCCATAATTCCAGATACAGGAGGATAAATCTGAGTTAGAATTCTGATTTAGGTCGAGAATCTATGTAACCCTGAATTGAATTCCGGGTCATGAATTTAGATCAAGATCTAGAATGTAGGCACTGAATTCCAAATTGAAGTTCGGAATTCAGGTCCAGAGTCCAGGTCCAGAATTCAGGTTCAAAATCCATGATCAGAATCCATCCAGGACCTAGTATTGCCAGGTCCATTGGGCTTGAATGTGGACCTAGACTTTTCATATTACTAGTTCAAGCCCCACTCTAGAACCTTGGCTTGAAGTTGGATCAATCATTTTGCTGATCCATTTCCAAATCCTGGCCTTGCAAGTATCTGTTTCAAATCCTGAATCTGAAACTGGCTCATATTTTGG
The DNA here is from genome assembly GCF_030247185.1 of Malaya genurostris. NCBI lineage: Eukaryota > Metazoa > Arthropoda > Insecta > Diptera > Culicidae > Malaya > Malaya genurostris. Next base: position 30,030,744 of record NC_080570.1, read on the forward strand.
ATTTCGCCATATTACTGGATCTAGACCTTGACAGGGCCGGTTCCAAGACTTTCCATATTACAGGTCTAGCTCTAGAACCTGGACCTGAAGCTCGATCAGGACTTGGACCAGTATTTCAACTGCTATTCTAAATTTGAGGTGCATGCATTTACCAACAGTGTTCTTACATAATTGTTCATGTTCACGTCATCCGGTTATGTCCCTTACATTACCCACCCGCATTTTTTTTTGCTTCACGTGAGTTCGATTCGCTAGTGATTTGGGTTTTAAGTCGCTTCAATAATGCAAAGTAATATATGTTGATGGTTTCTTCGTTTTTAGACAGTTTACGAAAAGTGTGTAAAAAGGTAGTCTGCCAAAAGTAATCTGCTTTCTTAGCCACTTCGAAGCACCCGTGTCGACTTCAGTCCGTTTCCCGGTATTAATTTCATTTTCTGGTGTATAAAAATGGACTAAGGTTTCATCTACAGTTACTCAGTTTAGCTCTAAAATTTATTGTTCTCTTTGTCACGTTTGGCTCTGTGAGAGCTTGCATGTGCACCTTCAGGAGAGACTTCAACGGTTTTTGCTTATGATAGTTGAAAGCAAATTGCTGTCTCTAGAGATACCAGGTTCACAGATTAATCTGAGTTTCACAGATTCTGAATATGCTGCACAGATTTTTAAAATGACACAGATTTCCGAGATCAATCACAGGCTGACAATGAGTCTTCCAACTGCTAGGGCAAACAAAGTATCATACAGAGTGCTAGAAAGTGGTGGAACCTTTTGGGTTTTGCTTGGACTGGTTTTTGGTTCGATATTTAAAAAAATGACCTGGCATCCTTGGCTGTCTCAGTTGTAACGCCGACGCGACTTGACTATCTTTCAATTTTTTTTCTATTGTATCGATGATATGAGAAAAGTTTAATAAAAAAAAATTCCATCCAAATGTATATCGTTATTTCTTTGTATTGAAAAACACAAGCGAATATCAATCCCTCAATCTTTACCCAAGTAGCACATGTAACTTGTTCATAAAAAATAAAAATAAAACAGATGCTGCATAATGGTCGCATGACAAACACGACGAAACAAGTCGTATTATGATGGTGACAATGGAGTCAAAATAATGTTACGAAATGACATCTCATCATACTAAGTTACATTAAGTTGCAACGTAACTTTTCGGTAATCTAACTCTTACGACATGCTCGCATTGACTGTTTTTAGTCGCCAACTGGTTACTGTAACAAAATGCGACAATGAAAAAGTGACACACTATAAGACAAAGTTAAGTAATGCTTTCATATCGGTTACCGTATTCGTTGTGATGCAACAAAGAAATACAATTACAGTGTCGGTTGAAAGCTTCCGTACATTATCCCGGACAGTAATATTAAATCAATAAGTAGAATAAGTAGAAAATTTCTTCAGTTTAAAAAATTGGCTAAAGTTAAATCTGCTCTTATATGCAAATTGTTTGCCGGCACATATGCGGAGCAAACTTGTTTCGTTTTGGAAAGTACATTCTATCTATCAGAGAAAATATTTCTACACTTTGTCACGGCAGTGTATGCATGGAAAAACCTATGCCAATGGCTACCATTATGACCAGGGAATGAAATATTCATTAAATTTAAAAAAGTGCAATTTTTAATTATTGCGATTGGTCTATTATTTTAACTTTGGTATATGATAAACTAATATTAATCACAAAAATGTTCTAGCTGAACACATTTCGACTTTTTAGCTATAAATTTCATATGACGGGAATAAAAGTATGAATATCATTTTGTATGTCGATGTTCTGAATTCCAAGATATCGGAGGCGCGCACGTTTTCAATAAGTACAATTCACCATAAATATCGAATTGCACTTAGATTTTGAGTAGATATAGTGAGTTCAAAGAATATTGAATTCTATAATTTGGCTCTTATTATCGGATGCCAATTTTTGGTCGTAAATGTTGAATGGGAAAAACATCAACAAATTGTAACTTGACACAAACTTTCATTTTCTGTTTCATTGTGACTGACGTGCGCGCTGAATCAAATCAAATATTCTTTACTGAGAAGTTGTTTGGCAACCCTTCGTAAGTCGCACAAGCTCTGCCTCTTACGCTTTTCAGGATACATAGCAGTTATAGTGCACGTTGCAAAGTCTTCAACTTGTTCCATGAATTTGTGTCATATAAGTTACTGTCATTGAAGTGTAATAATGTGTGCTATTTGGGTAGTGTTCATTTACAACGAGCTGTTACATCTGATATAATCAGTGCACAACCCGTAAATTTTGCCACAAGAGTCCACTCGATTTTGTATCAGCATGACCAAACACGATTCCGATATGCGCTTGCGTTTCTGTTGTTTGATCGAGAGTCAGCATGCGCTAATACCCCCAGCGGTAGGATATTTTTTTCATGTCTCGAATCTCGTCCAAAAGAAAGTGCTTAGTACCAGGAATCCATGTGGTAGCTGCTGTATCGCGCCTTAATTTTTCGGTAGGAAGGCTTGCCGCTGCGAATTTTCTTGGTAGTGGGATTTCGATTCTTTAAACCAATATATCACAGTTTAATGTGAATGATCACTAGCGTCATAATGTTTATCCAACTTAGTTTTCTTCGTCGTTTTTACTCTCTAAAAAAAAATTATTGAGAGAACGAAAATCAAGTTTTTCCATACTCGTCAAAAATCGATTGACGAAATAAAACAAATAATTGTATTGTGCTGAAATTTGACATGTCCGCATAAATATGAATGGACCATTAGGTAAAAGAGGTTACTTCTCTATCCACCTAGAATATATCAGCTTTCAAAAGTTCAGATTTGACAACCGTTTGATGCCCAAGTATGCCCAACCTGAACTCACCACCCTGCCTACGGAAACAATCATTTACGTCGGGAATCTCCGGCCCGTCCGTCAATACTTCCGTAATCTATTGATACCGGATCGATAGTTGCTTTGACCAAATTATGCGCCATTACGGCGTTCCAAAAATTACACAATCTGCTTCATAATATTAATGTTATGCACACAAGCGCCTCCGGAAAGCTTTCATCTTCTCTCGCCACTCGTTCCGTCTCTTTCTATCTTGTCTGTCTGAGCCTCAGCTTCAGCAATGAGCAAGCCCATTAACGCTACGTTTATTGCAGATTGGGCATGGAGATAGATCAGCACCGAGCACCGGAATAGCCCTTTTTTTGCGCGCGGCCACTGCCTGTCTCCTGACGGCCAGACCCCGCGATAGGCGAGGATCAGCTGCCATAATTCAATTTTATTAATCTTCCCGGTGAAAGGTTTACCGATCCCATCGGGACGTCGCCGCGGCCAGCCCGGCACCGGCACTGCGGCATGAGCGGCGTTTGTGGTCATTTCGTTAGATTATGCAATTTCGAATTAATAGCCTCCGGGGCGCGCGATGTCCGTTAGATCGGATCAACGTATTGGACAGGGCGCTACGCCACCGCATCGTTGCCGCTGATGGCTCAATTTTCCAGCTTTGGTACTTTGGAAATTGATCATCTCCTCCGCCACAGAATAGATTGACTTTTAGATGCTGTAGGATGCTCGATTCGGTGAAGAACAGTATCAGCTGCGTGAAATTGATCGCGAAATTGCTGCCACTCGGATCGATCGTGGCGCAGAAGAAGCCTTGACCCAGTTTCTACCGCCAATCCGTTTTGCATCGCTTCTCTTTCTCTCTTCACACATTTTTCTTTTCCAAGTGCTACAACGGGTTTTTCGATTCCTGGTTGAGGCAGTGAATTAGAATATCGCTGCCATCACGTGAGTCCACAATGCTAATTTTACTTTATTTGCGGTGATTGACATGATTTCTTCAAATACGCTGGTAGTAACCATCAAGCCGTTTCCTGAGCATTGATGAACCTTGCCATCATTTCACCAAACAACCCGTGTCTCTTTCATCGTCTCGATGTCATTGTAGTGTAGCAGTTTGACTACTTACTCTACGGGTATGTGATTAACGGATAGTTGCTTCATTAGATACCAGCAAAGATCACAGAAGTTCACCGGTTCTTCTCGGATGAGAAGAGGAGTCAACAGTCAACAACCAGTCAACAAACGGAACGGTAGCACAATTAGTCACATATCGCGTAAATCGTTCCCACCATCAAGTCATCAGCAGAAGATGATCGTCTCGCTAGTGCTCTACAAGTCGATCGTGAAACAAAACTGGAAAATCTAATTAGAAGCTGAGCAAAATAATCCTTAATGCTCTGCAGCATAATCGTCCGCGGTAGGTGAAAACGAGACAGGCTCGGTGATGATCCGGCAATCGAAGGCAGACGAAGCTTGTCATGAGCCGGCACTAATTCCATTTATCCACGCAACTTTGGAGTCAAGTCCACGTTCGGCTCTATGGGTGTGTTGTTACCTAGAATAGCTGAAGCTGAAGTCATGTCATGTTCCGAGAGTAACAGCATTTCCGGGCGTTCTAATCGAATTCGTTGTGCACCTTTCTTCTTCTACCCGGACCGAGGTAATAGAGATGAACCCATCTGCTGCGGAACGGTACCGCCCATATTAGTCAGAAAGTGTTTCTTTTTATTACCGTGACTAATGAAATGTTATTTCGACTGTCGTCGGATTGGATGACGCAGATTCTAGCCGTTCCGCACGTTTACTGAAATTTTCGTTTTGCGCGATTTTAGAATGGGATCAATTGTTCACAGTGAACTACAATTCAGACTGGACAAGTTCTGAATCTACTATCTGAATTTGGAAATCGAAAATTTTTGACGTGAATACTTCTTTCTTTACTATCTACAATATCAGTGATTTATGACAAAATTTTCAAAAGTGTGAGATAACCATACATATCTCAAACTTTGGGAAATTAAAGCTTCGTTGGAAAGTCTGAATGTTACTGGAAGATGATCTGAGTCAAAGTCAGCATGTGTAATCGGTTCACTACAAATGTGACTTTGATCTGTTAGAACCAGATCAATTGTAGACGGGTTTTTCACGGAAGAGAAACAAGTAGGATTACTGGGATGAAGAACTGTGAAGTAACCAGCTGAGAGTTGATTATGAAGTATTTTACCATTACTGTTATTTTGCCTACAATTCCACTGGACATGCTTAGCATTTAAGTCCCCTATTACGAAAAATTTCGGTCGATATCTTGTGAGTTTTTGCAAACCGCCTTCAAAGAAATTTAATTGTTCGCCGGTGCATTGGAATGGCAAATATGCTCCAGCGATGAAATAAATTCCATGAATGGTTTCAACTTCGATTCCCAAGCTTTCAATAACTTAAGTATTGAAAGAATGTAAAATTCGATGTTTAATTTGCCGTTGGTAAAAATGGCAACTCCACCACCCATTCCAGTAAACCTGTCAAATCGATGAACCACATAATGTGGATTACTTTTCAATTTGACATTTGGTTTAAGAAAAGTTTCTGTCACAATGACAATATGAATTTTGTGAACTTTGAGAAAATTACAAAATTCATCTTCACTCGATTTCAAAGATCGAGCATTCCAATTTAAAATATTCAAATAATTATTTAACATCACTGTTAAATTTTAAATTCATTATAATATTATATGCGAAATGCCATCCGATTTGAAATGCTTCAAAAGTGATGAAGTCGAATTCATTCGGATGATCATTTGAAAAAGTTGATCTTGTAGGTAGATCATTTTATTTTCAGTTATATCGCCTAATTCAACTTCATTTAAAGAAGCGAATGGCATTGAAGGAATATTTGTAGGTAGAAGAAGATGATATGGCCGATCTACCTATTAATAAATTGTTTTCGTTAGAAGATGAACTGCAAGGCTGTCCTGTGTTTTGATTCTTTACATTAGAAGAATTAAGTGGTAGATTTCCTGTTATACTAGCATAACTGAAATTAGAAAAAGATGATGACGAGGTAATTTGTAACGGTTTTTTGATTTTCAGGTATGTTCTGTAAATTTAAGTTCGTTGATTCGACTTGTTGTCTAAACGAACGAGCGTTTAAAATTTTTTCCCTGACAGGACATTTCAAATAATTGGATTTATGATTTCCATTGCAATTTGAACATGAAAATTTATCAGTGGTTTCATTCATTGGACAAACGTCTTTCGAATGCGATTTACCACAATTCAAACACCGTATATCCATATGACAATTTTTGGTTCCATGGCCGAAGCCTTGGCAACGACGACATTGCGTTAAGTTTGCAATACGATTATGCCGTTTATAATGTTCCCAATGTATTTTAATGTGGGAAATGAAACGTACTTTTTCTAAAGTTTTCAAATTGTTTACTTCACTTCGATTGAAGTGTATTAGGTAAAGTTCATGGTAAATTCCAGAGCGTGGTTTAGAAGTACCATTCGCTTTTTTTTCATAAGTATTACTTGGGAAGGGGCAAAACCAAGCACTTCGTTTAGTTCATTTTTAATTTCATTAATACTTTGATCATTTGATAAGCCTTTCAAGACAGCCTTGAAGGGTCTGTCTGATTTTATATCATATGAATAAAATTTATGAAGTTTCTCGAACAAATATTGAATAAGACGTTCGTAATCTTCCAATCCATCAACCAAGACTCGACATTCTACCTGCATGTTTCATTTTCATTTGTTCAGGTTTATTTATGTGGTATGTTTAACGTCAAAAGGTCATATTTTAGTATGAATGCACCCAGATAATTCTGGAAGCGAGAGAGTAAAAGTTGCAAAATTCGCATAATCAATTAACATGCACCGCAAGGGTTTACATTTTTTTAATTTTCAATAAGGAAACGGGGTAAACCGGACATAACGAATGATCAAAGCCGATTCGAATCATCTAGACAGATGTGATTTCGATGGCAAATATGCTCTCCTCGTAGTAACCGATGCTTCCAATGACTGATCGTCAGTCTTTCTGGGTCTGATTCATCTATCAGGAATCGTAAAAAACACTTTCGATGAAGGTTCCTAATCTGTCAGGGCGAGTAAGATGTTTTGGTACTTGTAGGTTAGCCAGGCGCCGGGTTTCGTTGCATCATTCTGAATCGTGTGATGTTTGGATCTATTTTATTAAAAAAACCTACATCCTTCCATCTTTGCCGTCGTCTATCACCAAGAGCTAAGGAATTCGTAGGGCCGTACCAAGCGGGATTTACTGGAGCCCGCGCCACTACGAATCACATATTCGCGATAAGACAAGTACTCCAGAAGTGTCGTGAATACAACGTACCCACGCATCACCTATTCATTGACGTCAAAGCGGCATACGACACAATCGATCGAGAACAGCTATGGCAGATAATGCACGAATACTGACGCGATTGGTCAAAGCAACGATGGATAGAGTGATGGGCTACGTCCGAGTATCTGGGACGCTCTCGAGTCCCTTCGAATCTCGGAGAGGGCTACGTCAAGGTGATGGACTTTCTTGTATCTTGTTCAACATTGCCCTGGAAGGTGTGATTCGAAAAGCGAGGATCGACACGAGTGGCACGATCTTCCGAAAGTCCGTACAGCTTTTTGGCTTCGCTGACAATATTGATATTGTGACACGTAACCTTAAGAAGATTACGGAAACCTACATCGGACTGAAAGCTGAAGCTAGGCGTGTCGGACTGGCCATAAATGCGTCGAAAACAAAATACATGAGAGGAAGAGGCTCTAGAAAAGAAACACTACGCCTCCCACCACGAATATTAATAGACGGTGACGATATCGAGGTGGTTGACGAGTTTGTGTATTTGGGCTCACTGGTGACCGCCGATAATGACACCAGCAGAGAAATACAGAGACGTATTTTGGCAGGGAATCGTGCGTACTTTGGACTCAGAAAAACCCTCCGATCGAGAAAAGTACGCCACCGAACGTTGTTCTCTATGGCCACGAGACCTGGACTATGTTGGCAGAGGTACCAACGCGCCCTTAGTGTTTTCGAAAGAAAGCTCTATGGCGGAGTGCAGATGGAAGACGGAACAAGGAGACGGCGTATGAATCACGAATTGCAACAGCTGCTAGAAGAACCATCCATCGTATGGACAGCTAAAATCGAACGTGTCGGACGACTACCCAGTGAAAATGATTCTTGAATCCAATCCGAGTGGGTCAAGAAAAGTGGAGAGCGATTTACGAAGCATCCGGGCCTTGAGTGGCTGGCGACGACCAGCCATGGACCGAGTTATGTGGAGACGTATGCTTGATACAGTAAAGGACACCCCAGGACTATATCTGTTAGGTAAGGTAAGGTAAGTCAAAAGACCTTCGCTTCTGACTGGTCATTGGGCAACTCAAACTACGTCGGTTTTTTTGCCACCTGGATTTTCTTGTTCTCGTAATAAAATCAATTTTTCGGTCTAAATAATGCGCCTTCGCCGCAACGGGTGTTTAAATTTAACTAATGCAAAGAAACTAGCTTGAGTAGGACAGGCAAACGAATGGATTACAGGGTTGCGAGAGGCCACCACTTCCGATCCTTGCGGAGAAACGATCATCGTCGAAATGGCCCATTCAGCGTCGTCGAAATGGCATTCGGCGTAACAACTTTCGGCGAAGTGGCCAGCTCCTGGTAATATGGTATATGTTTTTTTTTTTTCATACATACGTTTATTTCATAGGCAATATACATAAGTTTTTCTTCGCCGTGGCATCCACAATACATAGTAGTTTAAACCTAATACATTTCGAATATCATATTAGTATGTTGGTACTCATTAGTTAATCTAAACACTGTTTTTATCAAGCGAGTTGCTATTTTAAATTACATTAAATAAAATACATTTATTTTGTACATGATCTTATAACTATTTCAGGATTGTTTGTATCAGTTCACCACTTATATTCAATATCCTATAGTTGGCTATTGGTTGAACTCATGGAAGAGAAAACAGTTTAACATAAAATAAAATTTAAATTGGAACTCCAATGGATTTAATGAAATGATAAAGAAGTTTCATGTATGGAAGGTCACGACAAGCAAGAATGTCGCGAACTGGGACATTGGATAGTCTACCTTGGGTACGCAAGGAATTTATTAGTTGAGATCTGACATCACGAAACTCCACGCATGTCCAAACAACATGGTCAATATCGCGGTAACCTTCGCCGCAAGCACAATGATTAGTCTCGGAAAGTCCAATTCGAAGGAGATGTGCATCTAACGTGTAGTGATTGGACATGAGTCTGGACATCACACGAATGAAATCTCTACTCACATCCAGTCCCCTGAACCATGCCTTTGTCGATATTTTAGGAATAATTGAGTGCATCCACCGACCCAGATCATCTTTATCCCAAGAAGCTTGCCAGCTGGCAAGTGTTCTTTGGCGAGACGCGCTATAGAATTCGTTGAAAGCAATCGGTCTCTCATAAATTTCACCCTCAATAGCACCACGTTTGGCTAAAATATCGGCTCTTTCATTGCCTGGAATGGAGCAATGAGCCGGAACCCAAACTATTGTGATTAGATAATTATTATTCAATATGTCGTTCAGACACTGTTTTATTTTACCCAAGAAAAACGGTTCATTTTTGCCAGCAGCGTTTGAGCGAATGGCTTCAATTGCACTCAGACTATCTGTGAAGAGGAAATAATGGTTTGGAGATAATGTGACGATTACATTCAAGCTATAATGAACTGCTGCTAACTCTGCTATATAAACAGATGCAGGTTCTTGAAGCTTGAATGAGGCCGAAACATTATTGTTGAACATACCAAACCCTGTCGCTTCTTCCATTCGCGATCCGTCCGTGTAAAACATTTTCTCAGAGTTAATATGCCTGAACTTACTTGAAAATATTTTTGGGATTTCCATAGAGCGTAGGTGGTCCGGGATTCCACGCACTTCGCGCTGCATGGATGTGTCGAAAAATAAAGTTGAGTCAGGTACATTTAGGAGGCTGACACGGATAGGAATATATCTTGAAGGGTTGATTTCCTGTGACATATGGTTAAAATATACTGTCATGAATTTTGTTTGAGATCGAAGCTCGACTAGTCGTTCGAAATTATTAATTACCATGGGATTCAGCACATCACATCTTATTAGCAGGCGTGATGAAAGCTCCCAAAATCGATCTTTTAATGGAAGAACTCCCGCCAGAACTTCAAGACTCATTGTATGTGTCGAATGCATGCAGCCTAAAGCAATTCGCAAACAACGGTACTGAATTCGCTCAAGTTTGATAATATGAGAATTTGCAGCGGAACGAAAACAAACGCATCCATATTCCATCACTGAAAGTATCGTTGTCTGATACAATTTTATTAGATCTTGCGGATGAGCACCCCACCAAGACCCTGTTATTGTTCGAAGAAAATTTACTCTTTGTTGGCATTTCGTTATCAGATACCTAATGTGTCCTCCCCACGTGCATTTGGAATCAAACCACACCCCGAGGTATTTGAAAGTCAAAACCTGTTCGATTATTCTTCCCATCATATGAAGCTGAAGTTGCGCGGGATCATGCTTTTTTGAAAAGACGACCAGCTCTGTTTTCTCCGCAGAGAATTCGATACCAAGATGAACAGCCCAAACGGACAATTTATCTAAGGTATCTTGCAATGGTTTTTGCAGATCAATAGCTTTGGATCCAGTAACTGAAACCACGCCATCATCTGCCAATTGTCTTAGTGTACATGGGGTTACTAGACAGCTGTCAATGTCATTCACGTAAAAATTATAGAGGAGCGGACTGAGGCATGAGCCTTGCGGGAGACCCATGTAGCTAATTCTGATTGTTGCCAAATCGCCATGTGAAAAATGCATGCGTTTCTCTGACAAAAGGTTGTGCAAATAATTATTTATAACCGCTGGGAGTCCATGTTGGTGGAGCTTGTCTGAAAGAACATCAATGGAAACTGAATCAAATGCTCCTTTAATGTCTAAAAATACAGATGCCATTTGTTGCTTTTGAGCGAAGGCAATTTGGATGTCAGACGAAAGTAATGCAAGGCAATCATTCGTCCCTTTATTTCTACGGAAGCCAAACTGAGTATCTGACAACAAACCGTTCGTCTCGACCCAAGTGTCGAGACGTCGTAGAATAATTTTTTCGAACAATTTTCTGATGCAGGACAACATCGCAATGGGTCTATATGAGTTGTGATTGGAAGCTGGTTTCCCCGGCTTTTGAATGGCGATAACTTTCACTTGTCTCCAGTCAGGTGGAACAATATTTTGCTCAAGAAACTTGTTGAACAATTCCAACAAACGTCTTTTTGCGAGGTCGGGCAGATTCTTCACCAAGTTGAATTTAATTCTGTCCAATCCAGGAGCGTTATTGTTACAAGACATGAGTGCTATGGAAAATTCCATCATTGAAAAGGGGCTATCAATGGAATCATCATTTGAAGAAGACTCCCTAACAATGCTATGCGTAGGAACGGAATCTGGACAAACTTTCCTCGCAAAATCAAATATCCATCGATTCGAGTACTCCTCACTCTCATTTCCTACGTTACGATTCCTCATTCGTCTGGCCGTATTCCAAAGAGTGCTCATTGAGGTTTCTCTTGACAAACCTTCCACAAAATGTCTCCAATAGCTGCATTTCTTAACCCGAAGTATGTTCTTGTACTTGGTTTCTAAAACCAAGAATTTTTCAAAATTCTGAGGAGTTCCTCCTCCTCGTTTTAAAAACGTCTTGAAAGCATTTTGTTTCGCGTGTTTAGCATCTGAGCACTCTTTGTCCCACCAAGGATTTGGAGGTCTTCTGTTAGACGATGGACCAAGAAATCGTTTGGTTTGGGCTTGTTCTGCGGCCTCCAGAATCGAACAAACGAGGAAGTCATATTCTTCAAGTGGGGGAAGCTCTTCCATTGAAGTTAAGACACTTGAAATATTACTTTGGTATTTAATCCAGTCAATATTTTTTGTCAAATCATATGGAATATTAACTGAATTAGCAATGCCTTTGTTACTGCTAATTGAGATGATGATTGGTAAATGATCGCTACCATGTAAATCAGGAAATACTTTCCAGGTGCAATCTAGTCGAATTGAAGTCGAACAAAGAGATAAATCTAATGCACTTGGACGTGCAGGAGGTCTTGGGATCCGTGTCATGCTACCCATATTTAGTACCGTCATGCTAAAATTGTCGCAAATATTATATATTAGAGATGATCTGCTATCATTGTAAACGGAACCCCACATCATTCCGTGCGAATTGAAATCTCCTAAAATCAAACGTGGAGCAGGAAGGGCTTCGACAATTTCATTAAGCTGTCGTTGTCCAACTTGAGCTCTTGGAGGAATATATACCGAAGCAATGCAAATGTCCTTTCCTTTAATGTTTATTTGACAAGCAACAACTTCTATACTAGAAGTCGAAGGAATGTTTAATCTATAAAAGGAATAACATTTCTTAATTCCTAAAAGCACTCCACCATACGGGGAGTCTCTGTCGAGACGTATAATGTTAAAGTCATTAAAATTTAAGGCTATGTTTGATGTAAGCCATGTTTCGCACAAAGCAAATACATCACATTTTTGACTATGCAACAAAACTTTAAATGAATCAAGTTTTGGCATGATGCTTCGACAATTCCACTGCAGGACAGTGATTGAATCATTTGCGGCGGATGATAAATTATCCATCAAATGATACAAAACCTGAAAGAGCTGGCCATTGAGCTGATAACTGTTTCAAAAAAGTTCTAGCTATTGGAAGGAATGCTGTTATGATGGTCTTTAGAGGTTCAGAAATATTGAATGCAGCGAAAATCCATTCTACAATTTCCGAAAATTTCAGTAATCCTGTTGGTGAATGTGAAATGGAGCCCACTGGATTATTGTCTTTTCTTGAGCTAGTTCCTGGATTGGTTTGTGAATTTGACAAACCAGGAGGCACAGTTTTTGGTTTTAAATTTGGCTTTTTAGCTTTTACACGGGGATCTTTTTTTGAAGGTATAATTTTAGGTGTCTTTTTTGGTATTTTGTGGTTTGTTAATCTCCTCTTAACAGACCCTTGAGGAGTGACAAACGAGGTATCTTCACTATTTCCGTCAGAGTCAGATTCCTCTGGCTCCGCAAGATTTGAAAAACCGTTTTCGGTTTCCAAAGGGGAGACATGTATGACCGTTTTGAGCATTTCTGCATATGTGCGCTTAGACCGTGCTTTTAAAGAAAGCTTCATTTTGTCTTTACGCAGCTTAAATGCAGCGCACACTGAAAGATCATCATGAGGGCTTTCCCCACAATAAACACATTTTTCAACATCTTTATCGCAAAGATTATCCTTATGAGGCCCTTGACATTTGATACATTTGGACTTATTACTACAGTAAGTAGCTGTATGTCCGAATTTTTTACAGTTCGTGCAATTCATAACATGCGGTACGAAAAGCCGAACAGGAAGACGAATTTTATCGATATAGACATGGCTAGGCAATGCAGATCCGGCAAATGTTACGCGAAACGAATCTGAGGGACGATAAGACTTTTTTCCATCGACAATAGATGCTGAGTACAATTGTTTGCACTCGAGTATCTTAACTCCCTCAAGCATGGAGTTTTTAAAACGGCCAACTCCATTTTTAAGTAAATCATCTGCTGTCAGACTTGCTTCAGTCACAACACCGTCAATTTCTACCTCCTTCGATGGAATGTAAACTCGATATTCAATAGCAAATAATTTACAGGTTACAATATCGTTTGCCTGTTTCAAGTCGTTAACTACAACTCGAATTTTATCTCTATTAACCTTACAGATTTCTTTAACTTCAGAGAAATGTGATGTCAAATCCTTTGTAATTTGCATCAAGTTTAAAATCTTTTCTTTTTTTCGAAGATAGACTATCCATGGCCCAGTGGTACCCTGTGGATAATGTTTAGCCCTCGGAGTATTTAAACTTTTACTAGTATCCGGAATCGGATTCGGATGATCTTCCATGAGATCATCCATTACATTAAATTTTTTTTGTAAATTAATAAAACCAAAATAAAAACTTATGTTTAGTAAAATTTCAGATATAAGAAATAAAAAATAAATTAAATTAAATCTACCTTGTAGCTGATGTCTCTGTTCCTTTATCGTGAAGAACGACGTGAAGCTCTTCCAACGATTTCCAATTGGCAGTCTTTTGCTGTTTCCAATTGGCAGTCTTCTGTCGTTTACTGCTATCTCAGTTGCTCTGCCGTCGTTGTGAACACCACTGCACTTGCTGTACCTGACCCCAGGTACAGTGCTTTTGCTCTTGGTGGCGATCAAATGCGATGCTTGCAGTGTAGCACCTCGCGATATATGCCGTCTCTTTTGATCCTACGCAGCGTACAAATTCTGGTACCTGGTAGATCAGCACTGGGTTGCTTTAGCACCTCTGTGCCTTTGCACCCCTTCGTCTTCGCACCTTTATGCGATGGCACCTCTGTGACTCGTCACTTCTATGCTCTCGCACCTCAGTGTCTCTACACCTCTGTGCGTATGAACGGGATGGCCTTCGTTGCTAGCTTTCCAGTCGGGAAACGCCCCGAATATTGCGTTTGCTATGGGCAGTTTAACTACCTGAAGCTTAGAATTGTCTCGGTAGCAGCCGTTAACTCACGAGCCAGTACAATCGAAACACAACCTCTTCGCTTGAATGGTTTTTACTGATGGTATATGTTGATAGGAAAAGTTTAGATACTGGTCCAGTTCTAAGTTCAGGATCTAAAATTGGATTTGCATCAGTATAATGGTAAATTTAGACCCATGTCCAGATTCAGATCTATGAATGGATTTCGCACGAGAAGCAGAATTATGGACTTGAGTTCTAGGCCTCAAGGAGGGGGGGGGGGGGGGTAGTAGGTAGGGTCTAACACTTTTGAAAAATCATTTATTATTTTCTTTATATTTTCTTATAGTAACACATTTGAAGAATTTTCTGTGGAATTTTCAAGCCTATTGGAACGAAACTCTGTAAGTTATGAACCTTTATCTATGGCTATCTCATTCTACGAAGAAGGAAGAGCTCGGTGCACAGGCCCAAGATTTCTACTTCGATTCACTTCAAACCATGACAAAACATTATTGAAATGTTTCGTTATGATAAATTATAAAAGGAAAAATATGATTTTTTGAAAATGTTAAACCCTACGGGCTCCCTGGAGTAATTAATTGTTTCCATAGATTTTATAGACAAAAAACTTTGAATGCGTTTTCCTCGAAAGCAGGTTTTGAAAGTCCTTGTCCATCGTCATTCAAAAACTACTGCACCAATTTTTTTTCAAATTTTGCACACACTTTCTACATATAAAAAAACCAGACTCCAACGTTTTCCTTTTCGTTGTTTGTTACTTTGGGGAGGTTTGACAGCTATAAAATGGCGGATTTTTTCGTGAAATTTTCACTTTGAACAACCACCAAAAATTAAAAAATTAAAAAAATAACAGAAACTAGAGTCTAGAAAAATTTCTATTCTAACTATGCTGCGATCGTTTGTTCACTTCTGATTAGTCTGCGCTGAGATACAGTGGACACCGCAAATCATGACTCAGTTGCGGAATCCAGGTCTTGAATCCAATTTTAAAAGTCATATGTCGAATTTATTCTGGACAAGAATTTTGGAGCTGAATTCTGGTTATAAATTTTAAACATGAAATCTTTAGACTCCAGAATAGTTATAAAACCAAGGCTCCGAATCTAGTTAGAATTTTTAGAATCCAGGTTCAGAGATCAGTTCAAATGTCCCGGTGCCGAAGTCAGTTGCAAAATCCTGGTCCAAATTTAGAGTCATAATTCAGGTCATAAGTACTGTTCAGAATCAAGATTCAGAACTGAATTCAGCACCTGAATTCTGGAATTGATAATTGAAACTGAATATGCTGGAACTGAGTTTTAGAGCTGAGTGCAGGAAAAAAAATTCTTTAACTGAATTCTAAATATGGATTCTCGAGCTAAATTTTAAAATATAGTCACTGGACTTGAGCTATTGACCTGAATTTTGAACTTTGATTCTGCGACAGAATTCTGAATTAAGATACAGAACGACATAACATGGAATTTCATCGGAGCTTATATGACACAAGCAAACCAATTAAAGCTTCAAATCGTTTTATGGCACTTTTTATCTTGCTGTCTAGCAACAACCTACCTTCAGCATGCTACGCGTAGGAGTGAAACGTTAGCTATGAATTCGCGTGCTTCCAACACAGCTTCGCTTTTGCATCGATTGACCAATCAGAGCGAAGCTTTCCCTTTGATATATCGCTTACTTCTTCAAAACTGTCGTCTATGGCAGGGAAATCCGATATGCCGGCGATTTCCACAATCTTAGATTCAAATGAAAGGTCTTATGGTTCTATAGATTGCTTTTAAACTTTATCTCGACCTTCGGTTCCGGAATTACAGGGTGATATGCACAAAAAAAATGAAAAAAATTGTCACTTACTTTTCTCAGAGATGGCGTGACCGATTTTCACAAACTTAGATTCAAACGAAAGGTCATTGGTCCCATAGCTCAATATTGAATTTTATCTTTATCCGACTACCGATTCCGGAATTATTGTTATTCTATGAGAAAATGCACACTCAATTTTCTCGGACCGATTTCTGCAATTTAAGATGCAAATGAAAGGTCCTGAAATTCTTTGAAAAGTCCCCGAAAAATTGATTCAGATCTAACTTTTGGTTCCGGTATTACAGCGCGATAAGTAAAATATTTTCAATTTCATGAGACGTTGTTAGCTAATGGATATATAAATCTACTTTGGGACTACTAGTCCCCGGTTTCCGCTTCCGAGCGCACCGGTAATAGTGAAGAAAAGTTCTAAAAACGGAACTCATTTCGATTTTTCAGCAACGATTAAACCGATTTTCATAAATCATGATTCAAATTAAAGCTCTTGGTGTCTTGAAAGATACTGTTCAGTTTCGTCCAGATCCGACATTCGGTTCCGAAGTTATAGGGCGATGAGTCTCTAAACTTTCAAACTGTCATACAAAATTATGCAAACCCGGTACGCATCGGTACGTGCTGGTACGGAAGAAGAAAACACCACCCCCTAGCACACAGCTTGCTTTGTTTAATTTTGTATAGCGTGCAGGGTTGCCACATTTATATCTATACTAGCTGACCCGTCGAACTTCGTCTCGCCCAAAATTATTTGCTCAAAATTATGTTTGCGGACGGCAGAATAATCAAACGACTATGTGGTTAACGCTTCTTTCCATTATTCTACTGAGTACTTAACCTAAAATCAACGAAATGTGACACACATTCGCTTCGGCTAAAAAAATATCATCAAAAATAATATGAAAATTTGTAATACTACGCAAAAATGAAGCGAATGCACAGATTGTCATCTCATTCTTTGAGTCAATGCACTGAATATAGAACCATCTCTAATTGTTTCTACATGATGAATATAAGGTGCTACGTTTGCTCTTTCAGATATGATTTATGCAATCCGTTATTTAAATAGATAAAAAATCAGCATTTATTTTTGAATTAGAATTTTATATCGAAAATATAAACAAAATGTTGAAGAGCTGAATAATTTTCTATAGTTGCGCTCGTTCGGTACAGTTGGAAATATTTGCAATTCGTAGTAACCCAAGTAACCAAAAGTTTGTAAAAAAGAAAAATGATTTGGCTTAAGTAGCACACAAAGCTAATGAATACCATTCTAAACAGCCCGTTTTTAAGGAATTGTTCACACATTTGAATGTTCACCCGACGCAACAGAACAAACTTTGAAGCAGCTTTTTGTTCAGCAGCAGGCAAGCTTTTTCGGTACGTTCAAGTTGCCAAAAATGCCAGTAAGAAAACGAATATTTTTCAGATACTATGGTAAGTTGGAGAGACTTCGCTTCAATTTTGTTTCGATATTGATCTTACCAAATTGACAAGTATGTAAAATATAAAATGTCAGTCTCAATCCACTATGGTAATTAATCTCACCCCATGAGTCAATGCACTGAACATAGATCCTTATCTTATGGTTTCGACATAATGGATACAAGGTGCCACGTTTTCTGTTTCAGATGTGACTCTTGATTCCAATTATCGATCAAAATAATCACTAATAATCAGAATTTTGTATTGATAAACTGAACACAAGGTTGAAGAGTTTCTTTTCTAGAGTTGTTCGATTCGATATAGTAGGAATTTTAATTTGATACTGATCTTACCAGTTTGAACATTCGTCATAGAACATGAAACCTAGAATGGCAGTCTCAATCCATTATGGTAATCATCTTGAACATTGATATCTAGTTGCCACTTATTGTGTGCGCTTAGTGTGATCTAAATCATTAGAAAAATGCAAGGAAAATCTCTTAGTTTGACCTTAGCGCTTCTACAGCACAAATTTCTGATTTGATAAAGTCGAGCCCGCGATGACCAATGCTATCATCTGATTTCATTCAACACAATTCATCAACTGGTGAATGATACCTGAACTTCTTCTTCTGGTTAGAATCGGGCTAAAATAAACAACTAACTAACTAACTTCTTCTCCTGCCTACAGCAGTTTTCTAGAACACTCGTATGCATTCCGTCATTGAGTCATTTGTCAGTCAGCAACAATTTTGATACTCAATTAAGCACGTGGTTCGATTCGCGTCGATCAAGTATGCATGTAAAATCGCCACACAAAACAACTCGTTGCGCGCCAAACAATTTTTTTAACGATCTATCCTTCCTTTTTTTAACGATCTATTCCTTCGACGGCCAAACACTCATGCAACTCGTTATGCGCCAAACACCTATCGATGATCTAGCAATCATTGACGACTTTTTCAACGGAAAATTCCATTATCCATACAAAACAATTTTATGGTTATGTGCCCTAGCACAAAATTTGGCTAACCCCTAAATGACAATTTTATGGATTTTTCACGCTTTTCCGGCAAGTTTTCCTAATTTACCCGGTGGGGGTAAAAACTATTCAAACAAAAAAATTATCATGTAAATCCGCCCATCCGTTCTTACGTGATGCGATTACAAAGAATGATGTCTGCATTTTTTTATTTATATAGATTAACTGAACATAACTGTTTACAAATTGAAAAGGTTATAGTAGTTTACATCCAAAAATTTTTTTGATTTTATTCAAGTGTTTTAGAAAATATAAGTAATATAGTAAAGGCATCATTACACCATTAGGTTTTTTAACATGAATTCATCTTTCTTTCTCACTTGTAAATAAATCAGAAGTAGATATTCTAACCAAATTCTGAATTTAGTTCGTCAAGAAAAAAACGATTGATAACGAAAATTTCTTTCACTACAAATAGCATGAATGAGAATAGCGACCACTAACGCACTTTTTCTAACGCTTGGTAAGAATAGTTACTGAATTCTCATGATGACAGTACTCATAATCACTTTTTTTTACCCTACAGTAACTTAATAAAGCCACTTTCTGTAATGAGTGATAATGAATCGAACTCCAGTCTTCAATCTCGTTTGGTCCGATCTTGATGGTCACCCAACGAAAAATTGTGTAATTTCGAGCAACTACACGGTCATCATAATTTTTATTATGGCAGTACAAAACCGTTGTTGCATTTGGGTTGAACAACATGCATCGTCATCGAACGGTCGTCATACAGAAATTTCTCAAATTAACGGCTTTTCCAGAAGGCATTGATTAATCACCACGCGTGGACATTATTCTCCGGGATGAGGGAGTGATCGTAAACCACTGAACACAGCGGGTACCCGTGATCAAACCGTCGCCGAAACCCGATCGACTTTTTTGGAGCTCAAATTGCTCTGTTCGGCGATGTCATACGATGTCATATTAATAAAAGAACGATCAAACCGGGGGTATTTTTTGATCCGAAAAACAGGCACACCGCAGTCTATCATGGCACAGATCCATCACTCGGACGAAGAAACGAGAGAGTGGAGGGAAAAAAAATCTCCAGCCCCTAGGGCTGCGTGGATGCAATTGAGTCGTAAATTATGATGATGCTAGATGCTACCACTCACTGCTGGCACCGATCCGCTTCAGTTCTCGATTTATGATGCTGCTCCAGTTTTGGGCTACCGGCCGACAAAAAATGTGTCATGGGAACTTGCGGTGTGTCACCGCTTCCGAAGTCATTTGCACCTACTTGATCATGGGATTGGCTATGGAACTGCTACTTCTTGCAAGTGAAACGGTGGTCTAGAAAAAAAAGGGTAAATTAATTTGTGATTGCACATTGATTGATTTCCCTGCCGTTAAGATGATTAGTGTATCATTCCTGAATTGTTTGTAGCAAAGAGTTTGCACCCTGGCAAAGAGGCTCATATTGACATCGAACCGTTCAACACTACCCACATAAATTTACGGTGTCATCCATCCCACCAGGAATATCGAATGGCACTCACAGGGCGTCAAAAGTTGCACTTCGCAGCATCAAAGAACATCATCAAGCCCATCAATAAGAAGATATTCAAGCTTCTATAGTTACTACAGTTAAGTAATATTGATCGGACAGCTAAAATTTCAAACTCAACTGGTTTTATTCAGCATCTATTTATTTTCTTCTAGGCACCTTCGATCCATCCTTGCCCGTAGACCGAAGACTGACTCCGAGAGCTGTAGAGGAACGACGCGAAAGCAGGACAGCCTCCGTGAAAATTGACCTTTCCCAAACCGCACGAAGCAGCAGGAAGAAAGAACCAGCTCGTGGCCACAGAACGGAACGCGGATTCTGACCAGATGACGAAGATATGATAACCGACTGTCGACTAAAAACTGCATCCAGGCGACCACTCTGCTCTCATGTACCGCAATAGCGCCGTCCCGAGCTGACCTGGGTTTTCTGCCTGGGCAGTAGGCGAAGTGTGGTTTGTGCCACGATTTGGTCTTCCCACATCATAAATCACACCACCGGCAAACCATGATCGACGAAGTACGAATAAGTAAACGGATCGAATGCAGTTTGCCAGCTGCTAACCGATCTGTTTATTTGAGATAATAAACTAACAGAATGCAAGTGGGTTATTAGAGAGAACTTAGTATCGATTACATGTGCATGAACAAACTTAGCCATTTGGGAACATGTTTATCGCAGGTGACACGTTTTTTGGAATCAAAAAATTACACAAGAAAAATTGATGAAGTGTTCTGTATTTCTTAGCAAACATAGTTTATAACAAGAATAATAAACGATTAAATTTGCTTATTTGCGACCACACAAAAATCACTCAATCTTGATCAAATATGATTCAGACTACAACGAAAGGCCTAATTCATTGAATTCACCTTTTGCAAATTTTACGGTCTTTTGGTTATAGAATCAATAACAATAAGGATTGAATAATTTGGAACAAATCCAGCGATTGTAGAGTGGCTCAATGTGCAAAATTTGTAAAATTTCTGACTATGATTTAGGCATTTTCAATGAGTGTAGAATGGCTCAATATGATAAATTGAAAATGTTTTGACTTTTGCAAATTCGATGTTCAATAAATTTGTGAGTCAATAGTAATTAAAAAATACAGTAATTTTGGACATTTCCATCGAGCGTATTGTGTTTGTATGTTTGGAAGCTGAAATTTTTTTGACTAATGTCAATTCGATGCTCTAAAGACAGGCCCAGAAAGTATGGACGCAACCAAAAACCGCTGCCATTTCGCAATGGTTCAGAATCTGTCAACTTCTATAGCTTGTTTACACTCTTCTCTAACCAGTTTCAGCAGAACAACGTCGAAAAATTGTGTACAAATGGTGCACAGAACGCGGACTGTTACTGAGAAAGATAGCAAAAATGGAAGGAGTAAGTGAAAAAACCGTGCGAAATGCAATCAGGAAGTTCGGTGAGGATAACGCCTTTGAGGATAAACCGAAAACGGGTCGAAAAAAAGGTCCTGCTAATCCTCAGTTGGATAAACGTATACTGAAGGCGTTCGAGCAAAAGAAGGAGGTTTCAGTTCGGGATGTGGCCAAAAAAGTGGGCACTTCGAAGTCAAATGTTCTTCGTGCTGAAGAACGTTTGAATCTTCGAACCTATAAGAAGCAGAAACAACCAAAACGTAGTCCGAAACAAGAAGCATCGATCAGGCCGAGGGTTCGAAAGCTGTACAATACGATTCTTGCTGGAAATTTGAACTGCATAATCATGGACGACGAAACCTACGTGAAACTCGATTACAAATCCTTGCCGGGACCACAATATTATACGGTGCGAGAAGGGCAAGTGTTAAATCAGTTCGAGACATCGATTGAAGTCGAAAAAATTGGTAAGAAAACTATGGTCTGGCAAGCAATTTGTAGCTGCGGTAAGATTTCGAAACCCTTCATCACCACTGCTTCAATGAACAGCGAAATATACATCTAGGAATGTTTACAAAAACGACTTCTACCCATGATTCGAAGCCACAAGGATCTTGTTGTTTTCTGGCCAGATCTAGCTTCTTGCCACTACTCGAAATCAACGGTAGAATGGTATACTACCAAAAATATCATTTTCGTCCCAAAAGACATGAATCCACCAAATTGCCCACAACTTAGACCGATTGAGGAATTTTGGGCATTAACGAAAGCACATCTTAGGAAACATGTCTCGGCAGCCGAAACCATTCAACAGTTCGAAAAAGATTGGAAAAAAGTGTCAAAAGTCTGTACGGAATTTAATGAGGAACGTTCGCAAGAAGGTGCGTCAGCTAGTCTACAATGGC
The DNA here is from genome assembly GCF_030247185.1 of Malaya genurostris. Lineage (NCBI taxonomy): Eukaryota > Metazoa > Arthropoda > Insecta > Diptera > Culicidae > Malaya > Malaya genurostris. The sequence continues at coordinate 30,053,290 of NC_080570.1, forward strand.
TAAGTAGCAAATGTTGAGAATAATATTCTGTTGTTGTTGTAGTCTAATATTATCAGTATATCAAATAAAATTTAAATATCTAACACTTGTGAATAATTTACAGCGAAATCAAAGTGCGTCCATACTTTCTGGGACAGTCTTTATTGATTAGTGAAGTTCAATTTGGATAATTTTAAACATTTTCAGTGAGCGTAGGGTGGCGCAGTATAAAAATTTGTATTTTTTTAGCTCCTACTAATTCGATAATTTATCAAGCGGTGAAAAAATTTTGGACAATTTCAGCAACCGTAGAGTGGTTCTATTTGAAAAGTTGTAAAATTTTTAACTAATACCAACTCGATGGTCTGTTGATTGTGAATCAAGGTCATTTCACCGGAAGCCATTTGGCTGAATGCCGTTTCGCCGAAAGTCGTTTCGTCGAATGTCGTTTCGTCGAATGTCGTTTCGCCGAATGTCGTTCCGCCGAAAGGGTCATTTCGCCGAGTTCTTCAATAGTCTTCATATCGTGATTAGAATTGATTTGAAATGAAGACAAATGAAAAATGATAATGTTTACTCGTCGTTTAATCGTCCCTCTGAAATAATTCAGAAAGTCTTGAATGATTTTTTTAATTTTGTTTTCAGCTCATAATCCTTATAGCGGAATTCTAAAGAAAACTAGTTGACTTTTTTTTGATTACCTACCAGGCAATTGTTTGCGATATTTCCCAATAACTGAGTCAAATGAAAAAAATATCGGCTTCGCAACCTTCGGACCTAACTGAAGTAAACAAACCTAGCATTGAATAGACCGGGAAAACGAGGCGGTTACAGATTTGTATGCAAGAGGCCACCACTTCAGACGCTGACTCAGACGGCCGACTCAGCTGGCGTCCCCTCGGCGGCTTTGTGCCGATGAGCTATCTTCGCTTTTGGTTAGAAGGCTGCGCCACATCAGTTATGACTCTTTCGGAGAAATAATACTTTCGGCGAAATGACCTCTTCGGTGAAAGGACTTTCGGCTAAATAACTTTCGGCTAAACGACTTTCGGCAAAATGGCTTTCAGCAAAATGGCTTTCGGTGAAATGACCCGTTTCCGTTGATTGTGGAATCAATAGGAAATCGAATTGTTTCATTTAATAGTGAATCAATAGCATTTAAAATTTAACAATTTTGTACTTTTTCAGCAAGCGTCCCGATCAGATGCACATAACAAAAACATAACACAAGTATTTCAACAGTTGATATGTATAACAATTTGTGTTATTTTGAGATATTTAACAAATGAAAACAGTTGAAATTTAAAACCTATGATAACAATATAATAACAAAATCAGTTATGATGTTTTATTTTCGTTTGCAAGACTTAACAGATCGGCTGAAAAGTTCGTATCGTTTCTATGAGAGGGCGCCACTAGAATTAAATCCATACCATTTTCAGATAGTACCAACCTTTAAAAGATACGTGTATAAATTTGACAGCTGTCTGATTATTAGTTTGTGAGATATTGCATTTTGAGTGAAGCTACTTTTGTTATTGTGAATAAAATGGAAAAAAAGGAATTTCGTGTGTTGATGAAACACTACTTTTTGATGAAAAAAAGTGCCGCCGATACCAAAAAATGGCTTGATGAGTGTTATCCAGACTCTGCACCGGGCGAAGCAACAATTCGTAAGTGGTTTGCAAAATTTCGTACTGGTCATATGAGCACCGAAGACGATGAACGCAAAGGACGTCCAAAAGAGGCTGTTACCGATGAAAACGTGAAAAAAATCCACAAAATGATTTTCAATGACCGTAAAGTGAAGTTGATCGAGATAGCTGACACCCTAAAGATATCAAAGGAACGTGTTGGACATATTATTCACGAATATTTGGATATGAGAAAGCTTTGTGCAAAATGGGTGCCGCTTGAGCTCACAATCGATCAAAAACAACAACGAATTGATGATTCTGAGCAGTGTTTGGAGCTGTTATATCGAAATAAAACCGATTTTTTTCGTCGATATATAACAATGGACGAAACATGGCTCCATCACTTCACTCCGGAGTCCAATCGACAGTCAGCTGAGTGGACTGCACGCGATGAACCGAACCCAAAGCGTGGAAAGAATCGGCCGGTAAGGTTATGGCGTCTGTATTTTGGGATTCGCATGGTATAATTTTCATCGACTACCTTGAAAAGGGAAAAACCATCAACAGTGACTATTATACAGCGTTATTAGAGCGTTTGAAGGACGAAATTTAAAAAAAAACGGCCTCATTTGAAGAAGAAAAAAGTTTTGTTTCATCAAGACAATGCACCGTGTCACAAGTCGATGAAAACCATGCTGAAATTGAACGAATTGCTCCCTCATCCACCGTATTCTCCAGATTTGGCCCCCAGTGACTTTTTCCTGTTCTCAGACCTCAAGAGAATGCTCGCTGGTAAAAAATTTAGAAGCAATGAAGAGGTAATCGCTGAAACTGAGGCCTATTTTGAGGCAAAGGACAAATCGTACTACAAAAATGGTATCGAAAAGTTGGAAGATCGCTATAATCGCTGTATCGCCTCTGATGGTAATTATGTTGAATAATAAAAACGAATTTTGGCAAAAAAATGTGTGTTTCTATTAAACGATACGAACTTTTCAGCCGAACTGTTATGATAACGTTCATTAATTGGAAAAATGATCAACAGAAGCTTTATATCGAAATATAATGATCAGAATTTCAAAAAACTAAAACAAGAAACCAAATTACTAAATAAGTTATTCATTTAATAAAAAAAATCATTTATCAATTTTGGATTGAATGAAACGATGCTAAAAGTTGGCTGTGATATAGTTTTTCTGTGTTAAATTTGCTAGCTAATTTATTAATTTGTTATAAATTTCTGCTTTCGGACTTCTGTAGTTATATCAAATTCAATAATAATTGTGATACAATCGTTTCAAAATCTGTTACGATTTTGTTCCTGCTAGAGTCTTTTTTGTAATGATTTTTGTTATTTTAACAGCTTACCAGCCAAAAATATTTCAAAACTTGTTACAAAATAATTCTGAAATAAATTACTCCAGTTGTTATAATTCTGTTATTTCCATCTGATCGGGGTAGGGGGCCTCAATATATTCAATTTGAAAATAATTTGACTTCTGCTATTTTAATGTTCAATTGATGACTTTGGAGCAGTTCAAATTAAATGATTTTTGACGTTTTTTTTGCGAGCTGTTTGGTGTCGTTCAATATGAATAATTGTGAGTATTTTGACTTTTGCATGTTCGATGCTATATTGATTAGTTGCAATTAAAGTTCATTAATTTTTTATATTCTCAGTGAACGCTGAATTGCTTTATAAAGAAAAATGCAATTGTAACGCCTACAGCATCAAAACTAAAATTCTATTTCAGTTGACGAACAAAACAATATTGCGTTAAAAACTACATAGATGTCTACACTGATTTATAAACATTTTGAATCAAATGTAAATTATACAGCTCCTGAGATGGATTTAACTGACTTCGGCTACACCGATTTTAGAATTCCGGTTGCAGTATCGAATCGTTTCTCAAAGCTCAATCGTTTTCGCAAAAAAGACCAAATAGAACAACAAAAATTTAAACTAAATGACTTATGGTCCCATACAAAACTGGTCAATTTTATTCGATTCTGACTTCCGATTCTGGAATTACAGAGTGATGAGGTTTCAAAATTCAAACCGAGGTGACAATTCCAGAAAGCTGCAAAGTTGGACTCAAAACTACTGCAATTTATTCGTCATATTTATCGAATCGTTTTGGGTTATGCTGGTTCCTGAATACCGACTCTGGAAGTACCATAAATAATGACGAAAAACTCTAAAGTGGAACTTATTTCGACATCTCATGGAATGTTCCTTCGACTGTCACACGTTTAGATTCAATATTACAGGGTAATGAATGATTAAAATCGCAAATTGCAGCTTAAAATGACGGTCATGAGAATAATGTAATGAGAATTAATACACCATAAAATATTAATTCAAAAACCATGCGGATTGATAAAAAAAATGCATCATCTCACTGCTAGGTGCATTAAGCACGTTTTTAAATGTATAAATCAGTAATATAATTAAGCTAATGTCACGGATACTAACAAAAAATAGTTGTTTATGGCAATTTAAAAAAAAAAAATTTTCATAACTTTATGAGAAAACTTGCCAACCTTGCAATACGAAATTAGATGATAACAAGGCGCAATCAAGTGCAAATTTTCATCGCACATTTTTCTTGCTTAGTGGGAAATTTTAGAAATTTTCAATCGTTGATTAAACAAGTGAAAAGTGAACATTAGTAATTACAAATTGGTGTAATTATGGGAAATAGTGATGATGTTTTGAGACGAATCAATTGCAAATATTCAGAAACAAGAGAAACTGTAAAACTTGAAACAAACATGTTTCCCTAATTGGAAAGTTTTAGTTTTTAATGGAAAGAAAAATTTAGTTTTCAACAGAAAAAACGATCTCTGAAGGATTTAACATGACAGTGAAAGTCATTTAGAATGGAATATATTGGCAATAATTCCAGTCCAGTAAGTTATTTTAACAGTGTTTTATTCGATAAGCAAATTCGACTGCGCTCTATCATGCGTATCACGTGAATACTTATCATCTTATCGGCGTGAAGGGTCTGGTGAACTACTGTCAAAGATACCGAAAATCCTTGAATGTTTTCTTGTCTTTAATCGTTCGTTTGAAAGAGAACTCATGCTTGCTACTAAACTCAGGCATATACATGGTAAGCAAGTTAGTCAATACATATACGTATAATCTCATGATAGTCAATAATTAATTACTCATGATTCATAGTTCTAGTGTAATAGAAATCACTAACAATAACGATTGAATTAGGATATATTCAAAGTGTGAAGTATTCAAAAATCCATTACGAATAAATGGGTCTTTTTTACAAGCCAACAAAACGAGTGGTAAGCCCACTGACGAACTGAGTCGAATGGTGTATAAGAGTTATGCTCTTCCAGCATTTATTACTGTAAGTAGTTTAAATCAAAATAATTATGGAATTACTTTCAACTTGAAAATGCTGCTATCGTCTAGTTTACATGTCATTCTCGAGCGATTATGTTGCTAAAAATGAACCGTGCTAAAACCGGTCCGAGGCAAAATGCCATGAAAAAAGATGCTGTACACAGTCTTTTGGTACTTAGAAACAATTGTATGTAACAGTATAAAAAATTGTGTTTCATTTGGCTCCGAAACAGCGCTTTATCATCAAACGCTTAAAACTCCTACTAAGGAGTGTATCGAAAATAAGGTATCCACATACATTTGTGTTGTATTTGTGATGATTTTTTATGCTCAGATCACAGCATGCTATGCGTTTGGCTGTTAGCTTTCGTTTGTTTACTTGTTTGTGCGGTTGAAATTCTGCGTTTTCAAAATGTCGCGTATTGAAAAGAAAGTGAAAATTAAGGTCCTGGACACATGGCTAAGTGAGAAGGGTATTACTAAGCGAAAATTGGCGAAGCGGTTTGGAAGCCATCATGCCAGTAGTAAAACCATCATTAATAAGTTTGGAGAACACTATTCGTTGGATGAGCTACCAGGAAGAGGCCGAAAACCCGGTTTTTCCAACCCGAAACTGGACCAGAGAGTTGTATCTCTAATCATGAAGAACAAATCAATGTCAATACGTGATTTTGCCAAAACAGCAGGAACGAGTGTCGGAATGGTCCAGCGTATCAAGAGGCGAAATCACCTGAAGACCTACAAGAAGCAGAAAATCTCAAAACAAAGTGTAAAACCTTAAAAAAAGCTTTTGACACATTAGATCATACTATACTTTTGGACAAACTCGATTGCTATGGGATCAGGGGCATTGCTAATTCCACTATCCGTAGTTACTTGACTAACAGAAAACAATTTGTATCCATCGAAAGTGACAGTAGCAACTTTGCTCCAATAAACATTGGTGTTCCACAGGGAAGTAATATTGGTCCACTATTGTTTCTTTTATATATTAATGATATAGGTAATTTACATCTTAAAGGAACTCCACGACTATTCGCCGACGACACAGCTCTGTTCTATCCTGACAGTGACATCAATGCTATTATTAACTCAATGGAAAGTGATTTAAGAACTCTTGATCAATATTTCAATGCGAACTTATTATCATTAAATGCCACAAAGACTAAGTATATGATTTTCCGTTCCACAAGGAAAATTATACCAACGCATAATCATCCCCAGCTTGGACACAATATTATTGAAAAAGTTGACTATTTCAAGTATCTGGGCATATATTTCGACCCCACATTAACCTGGGCTCACCACATAAAGTTTGTTGCCAAGCACGTGGCGTCGTACTGCGGTGTTTTATGGAGAGTCAAGTCCTTTGTTCCCCAGCGTATGCTGTTGAATTTTTATTTTGCTTACATCCATTCACAGCTCAACTACTTGGTATCGGTGTGGGGGCGAGCCGCTAGTTCTTATCTGAAGAAACTCCAAACTCTACAAAACAGATGCCTAAAAATCATTTTCAATAAACCCTTACTATTCTCGAGTCTATTGTTATACTCTGACAGAAACCATAATGTTTTACCAATAACATACTTATGTGATGTCCAAACGTTGCTATTCATCCATGATAATTTGTATAAAACCACAGTACACCATAACCTACAGTTCCCAACTATATCCCATTCTAGAACAACACGCCGTAGTAACAATTTGTTTTGTGTTCGAGCAGCTACAAGCCTTGGTCAAAGACGGATCCTTTTTGTTGGTCCAACTAAATATAATGCACTTCCGCCTGACATGCGAGGAATAAGCAATCGTGCCACATTTGCGGCTAGACTAAAGTACCATTTTAAGCACAGACTGAACGAGATATTTAGCTAATTTAGTTTTTTGTTTTATAATGTAATGTATTTATCGTCAACAGTATTTCATATTAATAACTAATTACCTAAAATATTTGTACTTTCTTTCCAACATAGCGTAGTAATTAAATTGTGGATCCCTTAAAAGGAGCGGACTTTGTATCAAAATTAAATTTGCATTTCTAGTATTATTATTGCCAGTGTCTATTTGTTTCTTGTTTTTCCGCTGAGACTAGTTGCGTCCACTACCAGGGGGCTTCAAATTGATGCTTTTTGGTGTGGGGGAGTGTAGTGGGCAAAAAAAAAACAGAAGAAGCAAGCAGCAACAGGGGCCCGGAAATTGTATTCGCGTCTTTTGCAGGGTCCGGATGCATGCGTTTTGATGGACGATGAGACTTATTTAAAAGAGGACTCAAAAACCCTTCCAGGTCCACAATAATTTACTGTCGTCGTTGGGGAGGATGTGAGCGATGCGGACAGGTCGATTCAAGTGGAGAAATTCGGTCGAAAGGTACTGGTATGGCAAGCAATATGTTCCTGTGGTTTGAAGTCAACCATTTTTTACACAACCGGAACTATAAATGCAGAAATCTATCGATCCGAGTGTCTACAGAAGAGATTGCTGCCTTTATATAAGAAGCATAGTACACCTCCACTGTTTTGGCCGGATTTAGCGTTGGCTCACTGTGCCAAAACCACTCTCAATTGGCTTGCGGAAAAAGGTATAAATTTTGTTGTGAAAAATATTAATCCACCAAATTGCCCTCAGCTTCGACCCATCGAACTTTACTTCAAGGAGACTGGTAAGGCAGCTTCGAACATGCAGGAGTTCAAAAGAATTTGGGCTCAAGTGTCCAAAAAATGCGATGCAACACTTGTCCGGAACTTGACGAAGAGCATTCGATCAAAAGTTCGAAAATTCGTGAAGAAATAACTTAAATTTAATCCGGTTTTCATTATGCTCAAGTTCAACCTCGTACAATAAAGGATCAATTTTTAGTTTGAATAAAATTTCGTTTTTTATCAAAATTTGAAAGAAAAATTTGGGGATAGCTTATTTTCGATACACTCCTTACTGGAATAAGGAAAAAGCCGTTTACATAAAAATATCGATATCTCCGTTAAAAATGGACGGATTTTACCAAACTATGGCTTGTTGGATAGATAGTACCGTGCGGAATCTAAGTCTAGAAACATATTCCGTATACAAGGTCGATTGTGACAGATACTGTCAAAAGCTGAAAATTTTGACATAAAACTTCGTATAACTCAAAAAGTAAACATCCGATTTATAAACCATTCAATAGCGTTCAGAGTGACGGGGAGACCTTTCATTTGCAACTAGTTTGATCAAAATTGGTCCAGCAATATCTGAGATCTCGTCCTCTTTGTTGACAACACACGTACAGACACATACGGACATTTGCTCAGTTCGTCGAGCTGAATCGTTTGGTATAAGACACTCGTCCCTCCGGACCTCGGATTTTTCAATACCTATTTTTTATATATATATATAAAAAAGGTAAATCAGTCTTGATTAAAATTGGTCTTTCCATGCAGAACCAGTGGTTTGTTATAATGAAGATGTGTGCAAAGTCCAAATTGGACCAATTGGAACCTGATTTTGCCACCTTTTTTGCTATTATTTACTGGAATTTCTCTCGAGTAAAAAATAACATCGAACACCAGTATAGAAAAACAGTAAACCTTTTTTTCCCCTGGAGACATCACGTTATAATTTTATTTACCCGTCAGAAATCCAGTTCAGTTATGAGTAATAAAACAATTTCATTAATGAATAAGGTACAAAATGAAACGATAATAACTAGGCGAACACTGCGATGACACTAGGCATTAGCGTTCAATTTCCAACCGATAAAAATCTCAACAACGCAATATCAGAAATTAAAACGAATCGTGCACTTGCAATAATTGCAGTTCCTTCGACACGGAAGGGACCCCACAGCAACCAGGGAAGCTTGTGGAATTCAGTATCGTATCAATCGGTTAAGAACCACCTGAAAAATTCTATATGCGGCAATAACAGTGCATCCTATCGAGATTCACACACGCCGGAACCCGCTCGAACCGGCAGAAGCGTATCATAATTTATACCGTGAAATCTGGTCGGCAACCGATCGATCGCCGGGTGATGTAAGTGTGCGTGTTTGTGATGAGAGATCCGCGTCCGCGCGCCGCATCGGGAACAGATGTTCGCAGGCCGCCCGCTGACAGACGTGTGACGTTATGGTAGCGATTTAATGAAATAATAATGGATGAAATTACTACTATCGGATGGATCACCTGCCAGGGCCGGGGGTCAATGAATCGGTTAATCTTGAACTATCAGGAATCTCCGGGAGGATGAAGAAGAAGAAAAAAAACAGAAAAACAATCCCGCCTAACTAGACAACTGACGGCATTCCGGGGTGGAATGTTTCGAAGCCGAAGCCACATTTTCTACCGCGAAGTGAAACAATGGCACAGCGGCATTGCATCCAAGGTTCGTTATTTAGATCTGCGTAGGAGTCACCCCGTGAGCCGTTCGCCGTGTGGTAGAATAATGTTACACATTTGCCGAGGTCAGAAACGTGCCGCAAATGGCAACGACGAAATGGCTGCAGAACAGTTATTCCAAACCAACAAGGGGGAATGCAAGCGCAAACTGTCAAATTGTTACGTAACGAGCCCGGTTCGACTTCTATAGGATGACACGGGACAGCCCCGGGGCTAATCAGATCTAAGTCAGTCGAAAAAAAAATGAACCTGATTCCCGTATTCGGCCGAAGCGATGAAACTGCGCCCGGGCAGATGACGACAGCCGCAGCCAATGGAAATGTCAAAGCTGTGGGCTCAAAAATCATCCCAAGCTGTAGCAAAACGCGCTATCGGTTTTAATTAATCAGTAATTCAAAGCAAAGGCTGGCTCTTCTGGACTACGGTTGGGCGCTCATCGACAGGTCCTGGTGTAGTTACAGAGCGAACAGGAGAGAAAATTGCCATCTTCGTTGACTTCGGATGTTGTCCCTTTTGGAAGTGTAGGAGGAACTGTCGCGCTAAACAGACTGGTACCTATGACCCAGGTTATGAGCGGTTTTGAGCTCATCGATTGTGCGGTCGAGCCCAAGCAAAAGGAAGCTGTTGCAAATTTGTTCGGAAATTGTTGTTCGAACGATCATACTAAGGATGATGAATTTCTAACCAATCGGTCGAATCTATCGAATGCTTTAGTTTTTATAGCATTTCGACGGAAACATCATTGCATCCCCTGGCACTTTTATTCGGACTCCGCTCATAATTTCAGGAAATTGTAGGAAAACCGCGCACGCGCGGATTTGCCTTCTTGTTGGCAGATGAATAACGGACGATAAGCATAAATAGCGACCCTTGGCGGTTGTAATAGCTTCACCTCACCCCCCCTGTCCTGTGGTTCATTCTGCAAGACCATCGCAAGCTCAACTACCATTCAACAGCTCCACGGCCCGGGGGGTGTTGGGAGAAAGTTATTACATAGACATACCGTCCACACGTCGTAATCTCCCATATTCCGTGTTTGCTGTAGATTCCTGTAGACCCTTGAGACCCTGAACGCAACGGCAGATGGTCTATAGTCGAAAGATACACTAGATTTTAATAAGAATGGAGAGCCAAACCAGCCCGTGTTTCGCGGCACGGTGTCAACCGGTGTGATTATTTGCGGAATAGGTTGTGCCTAGGATCTCACGACGGAAAACTCCGTATGTGGCATCTGGACCATGGCGTCTGCATAACAAGTACCAAGTGTCTTCCATGCTCCGGTGCTGCTCCTGTTGTGCATCAACAATAGGAAGTGGGAGTGCGCACAACCCAGTGGGAAATGGTGTGTAGAATATTAATTTTCAATTAAGATTGTTCCAATTACATGCTGGAACGACACGAAGACGAACGCTTCAACCTGTAGGAGGAGCAGTGGTTAGGTCGTACCCCGCAGGGATAGGACGGACTGGTGACAGTTTTATGACTATCGAGAAGGCTAACCTCAACGGTTTTGAACTCGAATTAATTTCATGTGGTTTTACAATATGGAACTGTCAATAGATTTGTTAGGGAAAGTAGACCGAGTAGAGTAACGAAAACAAATAATGGACCCTGAGGCAGTGTTTGAATCTGTTGGTTATCCGGTTGTTAATTTTCCACTGTAAAGTCAAACTTTATAGTATTTTTAGGAGGTAGGAAAGATTTAAAAAGTCATTTATTTTTTCTTTATTTTTTTTACAGTAAGACATTTCAAGAATCACATACTTTATGTTTCGATTTCGACCCTAAAACGACCAAAACCGGAATCAGCCAGTATATGCCAAAAATCGTTTACATTCGGCACTTCGCTGCTAATATAATAAGTGTTCTGCAAGTATCAGAAACTTTATGTCTGCCTAGCCGTTTATGTTGAGCTACTTGGTCACATAACAGTTCAACATAACATAACAGTGGCTATGTGCCCTATGCACAAAAATAGGTTAACCCGTAAAATGATTTCAAGAATATTTCGTCAAATTTTCAAGCCTATTGGAACAGAACTCTGGAAGTTATGGGGCTTCATCTTTTCTTGTTTCATACTGCTTCGATTTATCGGAAAATTTGACAAAACATTCTTGAAATGTTTTTCTACAAGAAAATACAAAGAAAAAATTTGTTTTTTCGAAAATGTTAGACCTTACACGCCCCCCCTAGACACATAAATGGTTTCCTTTGATTTTTACCAAAAACACGTTTTAAAAGTCTGTGCCCATCGTCGTTGAAAAACTTCTTCACCAATTATTTTGTCGTGAATACGACTTACTTTACTATGGGGTGCCTTTTCAAAATTTACCCTCTGAGAGAGTGATAAGTTTTTGATCGTGAATATCTCTTGTTTTATCTAACGAATCAACATAATTTTTGCTACACCCCATCGGAAATATGGTCACAATTTTATGATAAAGTTATCAGTTGTGTGACATAATCTCAAATAATTCAAAATTAAACTTTTCTGAAATGTTCGGTATAAACGAGTATCAAAGGGAATAATCCGTAAGGCGCGTTTGCCTTGCTCGTATTTTTAAAGCTCATAGCTCAGCGATCTGTGAAAGGATTTATATAATCTAACTACCAATAGAATCAAAATTTTTCAACTTAAACGTGTATAGCAAAAGCATTGAAAGGGGCTGTGGTCCACTAGGAGATTGATAGTACCTATTAGCTCTCTCCGGACAGTACCGGCCTAGATGCCGTGTGGAATCCGGCGGAAAAAAAATGAACCAAGAATAGATCCACTGGGTTCCTGCTTCCATGTCGTAAAAGGCGACAACTGCAGGAGTTTCTTGTTCCTTTTAGTTATCAGATATTTTCAATGTTTCACTTCTGATTTACTACTTTCTATTTTTCTAAATTCTATTTTACTAAATTATCTCTTCATTCAACCTATCAATTTCCATCTAACTTTGAAAAAAAGTTTGAAATGTTTTCTTCTTCCATGTTATTGATTGTCTGTCAGGATTATAAATTGAATGATAAATAAATAAATAATCTATAACTATTGCGCAAATCCTTTGATATTACAGAGTTAATAACAGAGATAACATAACAGTTCGGCTGAAAAGTTCGTATCGTTTAATAGAAACACACATTTTTTTTGCCAAAATTCGTTTTTATTATTCAAAATAATTGCCATCAGAGGCGATACAGCGATTATAGCGATCTTCCAACTTTTCGATACCATTTTTGTAGTACGATTTGTCCTTTGCCTCAAAATAGGCCAAAATAGGCGTGCAGTCCACTCAGCTGACTGTCGATTACATTACATTACAACGTATGTCGTATTACATTCATCATAACCAATTTCTGATCTTTAAGAACTGATTCGAATGGTATATGACACTCAGCCCTCCGGGCCTTGGCTCCAAAATCGGGTTTCGCAGTAATTGCATATAACTTATCTATATGAGAAAGCCAAGAACGACTTCTTCCCATTGTTATGTGCACTTGACATAATCAATATTTCTTTTTTTTCTAAAACGAGATACTCCAAAAATACTTTATTTCTCAACTCTTGATGTTCTTTTGGGTATGGGATTTCTAGAAATATTCAAAAAATACTTAACATAGGCGATTTGAGCCTGTTATAAAAACCGGGAATTTTTTGTCTCGCGCACCGGGAAAACCGGAAAAAAACCGGGAAATTGAAATCGACAATTCACTTGTGACCCTGATAAATGTGCACGAAATTTCGAGAACATATCCAACCTCAAACTTACGGCGAGGCCATGTTCAAACTCATCCCAAGCACCGTGCACGAACTAACACAGTACGTACATTGCACAGTGGGGAAAAATAGACCAAAAACACGACGATTTTTTTGGAGGCATGATACAGCTGACCACAAAGCACTTTTTTGGTGTAAAATGGTCAGTAAAATCGATTTCATGTATTTAGAAGGACCGCACGAAACACTATCATGTTCATTTTACCCCAAGTACCCTTTTTATACTGCATTGTATTCAAGCTTAACTATATAACATGAAACCGAAGAACTTGCAGAAGAGCGAATTGAGTGTTTCCGATGTAAAAAAGTCTAACAAATCGATTGCAAATAGTTTTATTGACAGCAGAAAACTCATTGTACCGTTTTACACCTGGATTCACCAAAGGCCTTTTCTAACATTTTCAACGTTTCGGAACACTTAAATCCATTTGCAACACAAAATTTGATACACGCACGTTGTTCTTAATTTTCATCCATTATAAAAATCGCCACACGAAAATTTTTCAACTTTGCGTTGACGCCAAACAAAAACTAATCGTACGATATGCGTCAAAATTTGACAGAATGGGTATAAAAGTGCTGCCAACGTTGAGAGAATAAAAGTTTACGTTTATTAAAGTTTTTCTAGTAATAATACTCAGTTGAAATATGATCTACAATCCAAAAACATCTGTGATCCAATTAAACACAATGCGAATGACAGTACTAGCCTGTTTACCCCGTTTTACCCCAATTTATATCATAAGTCGTATTTCTGGTTAAACTTTCTTTCGCATACCGAAAGCAGGATGATTGCGGTTGATGGAAATCGATTGATATTACGAAGAAATCCCTAAAAATAGGATTACAAATGTATTCAATGACCGCACGAATCTTGTTATACCGTTTTACCCCAATTTATTTCATGTCGTATTTCTGGTTAAACGTTTTTCTGCATACCCTAAACAGGCTGATTGTGGTTGATGAAAATCGATTTATATTACGAACTATTTTCCAAATGTGGAGCAGAATCTTACGACTCAGTTAAAGGATAAATTGGGGTAAAACGGTATAACAAGATTCATGCGGCCATTGAATCCATCGGTAATCTTATTTTTAGGGCTTTCTTCGTAATATCAATCGATTTTCATCAACCGCAATCAGCCTGCTTGCGGTATGCAGAAGAACGCTTAACCAGAAAAACGACTGATGAAATAAATTGGGGTCAAGCGGGTCAAACAGGCTAGTACTGTCATTCCCATTGTGTTTGATTGAATTACAGATGTTTTGTACGTGATATGAACCAATATTGGTAAATCATATTGGATCTGCTTCGGGATTGTAAATCTGAATTCAACATAAAATTATATTTGTGGGAAAATTGGGGTAAAACGATGTAGCACGACGCTTGCGATCATGGAGACTATGTGTTAATTATTATTTGAGGTTATATGCGAAACATAGAACTGTCTTGTTTAACCAATATTGGTCCAAACACCGATCAGTAGAACTTTTTTTTCTGTAAATTCATGGAAGAAGATGATTGGGGGTAAAACAGAATATAGTGATTTATGGTCAATCTTATTAAAAACAATCCATTAATATAGCTTATGAGCATATCAGGAATACCTTCTGATTGGTCAAATTTTTCCTGAGTTTCACAGTTAGTTTTCGAAGTAAAGTCAGAAAAAAGAGGGATTGGAGCAAAACGGGCATGATAGTGAATTTTTCGGATCTTCTAACTATCATAAATCGATTCTACGGAAAAATTTGCATAAGAAATACTAACTTTGAAAATATTTGCTTAGGTTTTTATAAAATTATTGAGCAAAGTCGCGTTTTTGAGCGTTTTTTCCCCACTGTGCATTGGTTCGAGTTTGCGTGCACGTACATAGTGTACGTACACTAACATATCTATAATCTCTACTGTTTCCCGACTCGAACCCGAAAAAAGTTAAGAAACCCAAAACAGAAATTTTTCAAACCGAAACCGACCCGTACCCGTTGAAAATGATAAAAATTGGCACCCGTACATATCTTTTTCTGTGTTGTACAAAGGGGAAAAGCATGTTCTTGTTCTTGTTCTCAAAATGGTAACCAAAAAGGTTGGTTCTTTATTTATGTCAAAACGATTCATTCGACTGCATTATTTCGCTGTATCTTGAGAACGGTAGCATTTAGCAAAACTTAATTCAACTCTATTTCGATTAAAAATCCGATTCTTGAATTGTGCCGGCTCTAAACCGGATCGTAAAAGTAAAACTTTCTTCGCCGACCCGTGCCGGACGACAAAATGTGTGGTACTGTGGAAACATTAGATTCAAGAAATATGAGCCATTCGGATTCGGACTGTAAGCGTCTGATGCAAATGATGAGGAGGTTTTATGCCTGTAGGAGAGTTAATTTGACAGAAGCTAATTCCAACAATTTCGAAATAAACAAGATTAACTGAATGTGTTCCAATAATGTAAATATCTATCTGGACACCCTTGAGGTCATGGAAACGATTAGCTTGATACATGATAGTTCTCTTGTCCAGTGCCCCAACGGGAAATAGATCGTAAAACAAACGGACGATACGCTGACGGGCGATAGAAAATATGTAGAATGATCCTCACTCCTGACAGCCTTGGTTGGATAATGTGGCATCGGTGTAGTAATTGTAACACTCCCAGCTCGACAATTACAAAATCACGCTCGGTTGCTCCGTGCGGTTGAGGCCCCATTAGAAAATTATCCACAGCACCCACCGGGTGTTAATTTAGTTAAATCAATAGCACCTGCCCAGAATGACATTCTAACACGCCACCATCGAACCAGCCGGCAGCAAAAGTCGGTGTCTTCCTTTAATTAATTGATCAACCAACGTAAAACGAGAAACGCACATGCGTTGCTTCATCTGTTCGATGCGTTTAAGTTTGTGTGCGTGCGAGCGAGTGTATGTAGAGCAAAATGCCCATCAGAATGCTCTCGGATAAGGAGATTGCTCCTGCCCACACGAAAAGTCAGCGCATCCTGAGATCACGCAATATAATGATCGTTGGAGGAAAAAAATAAATAAACAGCACAACAGGTAATTATATGGAATAGTTGACCGACGCGGCAAACCTGTGCCAGTGGCTTTGCTTTGTCGGTTTACCGATCATTCAAATGTTTACCGAACCATACACTCTAAAAAGCAAATCCACAAACGCTTGGTGAAACCAACCGATGCATTTTAATTTCACGTTCTGGGTCTGACGAGACAGGAGCCCATGCAATCATCGTTTCATGCGCGATGAAGCATAGTTTTTAGGTTGTTCGCAAATCGCCCATCTTAAGCCGAAAGTGATGAATTAATATCAACCCGCCGCGTATTTTCAATGGTCAACGGCCGGGCGCAGTGACGACGGAAACCCTTTTCTAACTACGGAAACCCTTTTCAGTTTTGTGCATCCCGTGGGTTTTCTACTCCAAACTTTTCCACCATTCCCAGCATCCACCGAGGGCGCGGCTCATTCTGCTTGGTTCTCGCGGTTATTACAGCCAGAATAAATTATCGTGAAAATGCGCTCTGCGATTTATGGTTTGCATGTTGCGAACAAATGAAATTACGATCGTGTTATGTAAATAGGTGAATAAATCTGTTGAAGCTCGCTCGTTCTAGAATCTGATAGTGGAAGCAATGAACAGAACCTTACGACGGTGCGAAGGGAACTTTCGCGGGTGGCCGGGAGCAGGAACAACAACACACTTCTCGTTTCCTCGGCTGACGGACTCCGATGGGAACGGATGGACGTGTTTATATGCTGGATTAGGGTCGCTGCAGGAGGAGGATCACAACACCCGAGTAGGATGTGTTTCATTAATTTTGCCGTTGGTTAGAATTTTTCGAATCGATATTCAACGTTATACCGTTTTTTTACCTGCAGCTCGTGCTCCACCCATCCGCTAGGAGTTAGTTTTGCGCTGCACTGGCTGCAGGTGCTGTTCTGCTGGGAGAATTGATGAGCTGAAATGTTGTGTGTGTGTAGAGTCCCGGAAACCGCAATGCGCAGTATATTTTTTATCCCACAACCGAGAAGATTCCGTGCCGATGAAGAGATATAGAGAATTTAAAAATAAACGTCAAAGGATAGACTTAAGGAGTGCTGGAACTGTTACTATGGTAACTGCGAAAACAAAACCATCAAACTGCAATCTTGTAAGAAGAATTAATAAAACAGTAAATGTCGTAGAATAGTTAAAACTCTTTGTGGAAATAAAGAAAATGAAAAAAAAATTTACAGAAGAGAAAAGTTGTGAAAACAGAAAGATAAAATTCGTGGAGTACCGAGGAAATTTGGCGCCCGGGGCAAAATAAGATTTGCCGTCCCCATCGTTGGTAAAGTGAGCAAACAAAAATAAAGGCTGAACTTCATCTCCGGAGAGATCGCTTGAACGAACAAAAATAAAAAAAGGTCCCAAGATTGGTTTGCCGCCCACAATGCAAATTCTTTTTAAACAACCTGTGTGTGTAAGGTATATATTATCAAAAATCTTGTGTGGTGTAAGCGTATATATTATCAAAAATCTTAATTTTTTTTATCTTTATACGTCCAATAACAAATAAGTATGTTTGAAATCAACAGTAGAAGGTAACGAAGTATAGAAGTGAAATGACTAACAGGTTAAAAAAATAGTGGTAAAAAGGTAGAAAGATATCAAGACCAAAGAAGGTAAAAAGATGAAATTGTAGAACGGAATAGTTCTAAAAGACAAAAAGGTGCGCAAGAAAAAAAAGGTAAAAAGGTAGAAAACAACAAAAATGGTACAAAAATTAAAAACACAGAGGTGACAAGGTAATAAGATAAGAAAGCAGAAAATAAACCAATTGAACCATAAAAAGGTTGAAAGATAAAGAGAAAAAACAGTGAAAGAGTGAAGAGGTAAATAAGCTAAACAAATAAAAAGTTGGAAAGGTAACAAGGTAATAAAATGAAAGTGTGAAAAGAAAGAGGCAAAAAAGGTAAAAAGGTAAAAAGGTAAAAAGGTAAAAAGGTAAAAAGGTAAAAAGGTAAAAAGGTAAAAAGGTAAAAAGGTAAAAAGGTAAAAAGGTAAAAAGGTAAAAAGGTAAAAAGGTAAAAAGGTAAAAAGGTAAAAAGGTAAAAAGGTAAAAAGGTAAAGAGGTAAAAAGGTAAAGAGGTAAAAAGGTAAAAAGGTAAAAAGGTAAAAAGGTAAAAAGGTAAAAAGGTAAAAAGGTAAAAAGGTAAAAAGGTAAAAAGGTAAAAAGGTAAAAAGGTAAAAAGGTAAAGAGGTAAAAAGGTAAAGAGGTAAAAAGGTAAAAAGGTAAAAAGGTAAAAAGGTAAAAAGGTAAAAAGGTAAAAAGGTAAAAAGGTAAAAAGGTAAAAAGGTAAAAAGGTAAAAAGGTAAAAAGGTAAAAAGGTAAAAAGGTAAAAAGGTAAAAAGGTAAAAAGGTAAAAAGGTAAAAAGGTAAAAAGGTAAAAAGGTAAAAAGGTAAAAAGGTAAAAAGGTAAAAAGGTAAAGAGGTAAAAAGGTAAAGAGGTAAAAAGGTAAAAAGGTAAAAAGGTAAAAAGGTAAAAAGGTAAAAAGGTAAAAAGGTAAAAAGGTAAAAAGGTAAAAAGGTAAAAAGGTAAAAAGGTAAAAAGGTAAAAAGGTAAAAAGGTAAAAAGGTAAAAAGGTAAAAAGGTAAAAAGGTAAAAAGGTAAAAAGGTAAAAAGGTAAAAAGGTAAAAAGGTAAAAAGGTAAAAAGGTAAAAAGGTAAAAAGGTAAAAAGGTAAAAAGGTAAAAAGGTAAAAAGGTAAAAAGGTAAAAAGGTAAAAAGGTAAAAAGGTAAAAAGGTAAAAAGGTAAAAAGGTAAAAAGGTAAAAAGGTAAAAAGGTAAAAAGGTAAAAAGGTAAAAAGGTAAAAAGGTAAAAAGGTAAAAAGGTAAAAAGGTAAAAAGGTAAAAAGGTAAAAAGGTAAAAAGGTAAAAAGGTAAAAAGGCAAAAAGGTAAAAAGGTAAAAAGGTAAAAAGGTAAAAAGGTAAAAAGGTAAAAAGGTAAAAAGGTAAAAAGGTAAAAAGGTAAAAAGGTAAAAAGGTAAAAAGGTAAAAAGGTAAAAAGGTAAAAAGGTAAAAAGGTAAAAAGGTAAAAAGGTAAAAAGGTAAAAAGGTAAAAAGGTGAAAAGGTAAAAAGGTAAAAAGGTAAAAAGGTAAAAAGGTAAAAAGGTAAAAAGGTAAAAAGGTAAAAAGGTAAAAAGGTAAAAAGGTAAAAAGGTAAAAAGGTAAAAAGGTAAAAAGGTAAAAAGGTAAAAAGGTAAAAAGGTAAAAAGGTAAAAAAAAAATTTAAAAAAAGATAAATTGAATAGAAGATAAAACTAAAAGGTTTAAAACATAAAAAATGTGAATAAATAAAAAGATTAAAAAATACAAATGTATCACAAGTAAAGTGTAAGTACAGGAAGTACGAGACCTAAACAATTAATTAAGGCATTAGAGATAAGAAATCTGGGTTTGGTTAGCAAAGTAAAACAATTGAAACTGGAAAGCAAAGTGAAGCAAGTCATTTAAGACCTGCCCTCGGCATCTTAGAGCTAAGGCAGCGTGACTTATTGAAAACATCGATGAATTTAAAAAAAAAACAAAAGTCATTTAAGTCTGTCCAAAGATCAGTTTAATCTAGAAATTAAATAAAAATAAAAAAACCGTAATCTGAAGAGTAATTATAATAGCTAGTAAAGAAAAGAGAGACGTAAAAATCTATACAATTGAAAAACATCGTGAAAATAAAGAAAGTCATGACCAAACAACCAAAAACCATCAATTCGTAGAAGCCAAGACAGTAAAAATAGAAGTTTAAACAAACATGAAAACAGAGCAACCACTTCACCCCAGAAGGTCAGGATGGTAGAAAAAAACCAAGAATGTCATGAATACCAAAAAATCAAAATCAAATCACGCAATCTTAGAAACCTAGAACGACCAAAGATGTTTAAAGAACCAAGAGAGTGAAAAATATCAAAAAAATCGAAAGTGTCAGTACATAAGTCAGATAAATAAAAAAGGAAGGTATAGAAGTTAAAAAAAAACCTAGGAAACAGGAAAGTTGATACAACCGAAAAGTTCAGAATACATTAAAAACTACAAGGATCAGCCCCATGGGGTTGTTCGAGCCGTTGATGTGGAACAAGGCAACCAAAATTTCCTTAGTCTGCTTAGATTGATCCTTATTAGGAATCAACACCGAACAAGCGAACCCAGAATATAGACTCTATTTATCGTGATTTGTATTTGTTGCGTAGCCGACGAAATTACATCAATAGCCCAAATGTATACAATTAAATGTTTGTACATGCTTGCGATACGGATATCGATATTTAAGCTTCTCTTCACCAAGCTTGTGTTCAAGTTTTGTATGTAAGCAGTTATTTTTATAGCGTTTCTCTACCATTACTACCATTTTGCGATTTCGGTTGAAGCGATAAAATATTTCTCATTATCAATCGAGTTCATCTTATATAAATTAGAAATTGGTCTTATGCACTCAAAATTTACTCTGAGGTAGTTGTCAATTTCTCAGGCGAAACGACATAACATAGGATTTCATCCAATCTTGCATGACACAAGATCAGAGCATACCAATAAAAGCTTTAAATCGTTTATGGCACTTTTTATCTTGCTGTGTAGCAACAACCGACCTCTAGCAAGCTACGCATAAGACTGAAACGTTAGCTATAATTTCGCTTCTTTTTGTAGATTCGCGTGCTTCCAACAGCTTTGTTTTTGCTTCGATTGACCAATCAGAGCGCTGCTTTCCCTTTGATATATCGCTTACTCCTTCAAAACCGTCGACTATGGCAGGAAAATCCGGTATGCCGGAGATTTTTTGCAGCCAAAATAGGACACTGCTAGCTATTAATCAACATTTCAATGATATAAAATTAAAAATATATGGCTATGAACATTCAAATCAATTCGTAGAAATATTTCCAATCAAATGGTGACATAATATTAATCATTGATACAAAATTGACTGAGCTGTAAGTGTTTAAAACCTGACCACATTTCTACGTGTATTTTTCTTGAGTTTCTAGTTTGCACCGCTATATAGAAAACAAAAATGTGTTCCACATTAAAACCAAAAATGCAAATAACCGAAAACAAAAAATGCAAATAACCTAATGACCTAAATAGTCAAGAAAACAGAGAAAGTCGAAAGAGTCTAAAAAGTAAGAAGGCAGAGAAAATCAAAGTAGACGGTACGTTAGAATAGAGAAGGAAAATAAAAAAAAGTTAATAGAGCTAAGATTGCAAAACATTTATGAAATTTAAGAAATCCAAGACAAACAAGAAAAAATACCAATGAAAATCTATGAAACTACGAAAGTTGAAAAAACGGAGAAACTCAATGGAATCAAGAATCCGAGTGCGATAAATTAGTAAAATCCACGACAGTAACAATAGTAAAAAAGAAACGCGAAAAAACTAAAAAATAAAGCACGTTCTACAGCCCAGAAGATCAGGATAACCAAGAAAGCCATGAAAACCAAAACTGCAAGGAAAGCCAAAACAGCTAAGAAATCCAAGACAGCCATGAAAGCGGAAATACTTTAATAAAGTCAGGAAAACCAAGAGAAAAATGGCAAGAGTCAAGATAATCATGAATGCTAGTAAAGCCAAGGAAGCCTATAAAAGCTAAGGAAAACCAACAGCGAATAAGTTTTATTTTTTAACATTTATCAGAACCCAGCGCTTTTACCATTCCATTTTACTACAACATGATCACTCGGTTCGGAAGATTCAAATATCAAATTCAATTTCGCTGCTAGTTATGCATTTTCCGGCCATGAATAATTATCATGGGAGAAAAATATCGCTCTTGGTTAAGAACATTTGGATCACAAAATCATGCAAAATTGTCATGATTCCAAGAGAAGATAAAAGGGTTAGTGTCATGATTTTTTAGTTTGAGTTTTGAACCATCCAAAGCTGTAGATCTGCGTAGATTTCCGAAATCACTGCTCTCGACAGTCAGCAAATTTCTAATTGTATCTGTTTTATTTCCTGAACCAGAAACAGACGCCTTCAGATTCGAACAAGATCGGTTGCAAATTTTGTTTTGCCTGTCCAGCCGGCTTTCGGTCCCCACTACAGAGCTCTTCAAGACCCCTTTATAGGTACTATTAGCTGCTACTGCCTGTTTGCATATTTACTTTCTACGACTCTCATAGAACGAGCACATACATCTCATAAATTACAAAGCTCCGCAAAAGGCAACACAGACTTCAACAGCATCATCATCATCATCATCACTGCCGTGTACCGCCGCCTGTAACCGCGGTAGCTTAGGGTCCAAACCAAAAGCACGCGGCTTTGACTATGCTGTGCAAATTATTGGTTTTAGTTTGAGAACCTCAATCACCAGCAGAAACCTATATGAATATTTAATTTCAAAAATCTAGACCTCCGCTTGATTGACCCATATTTTATCTCGATTCCCTCACGATGGACTCAGTGGTCATTGAAGCGAACCGCGGTGATGCACGCCCGGCATTTTTCAAGTAGCAATGAAGCATCCATCCCGCAATGGGGGGGGGGGGAGCGAACTTGCCTCGGATGGAAGAGGCTTTGGCGGGTGCCGTGAGAGCATCTGTTACTTTGAACAAGCATCGATTTTTTTTTTCGGAAACCGGATTGCGGAAGCGCCATCAGCCAGTCAGTCGTCCCCTTTCATCTTTTTTTTTCGTTTGGTAATATTTGACGAACTACGTGAACCACTTTTTGTTTTGTTTCGATTCGCTAAAGGTTATCCGTGTTCTCCAGTCGCGGAAATCGGAAGCACGATCGATCGGAATTCAATCATTCGATGCTTTTGGATGTTTGGATTTCTGGCTAGAGGTTTGCTGCTCGGTGCACTCAATCGGATAACGTGGATCGTTTTTTCTTTACGCAATTGGAAGACAGCCAATCTGTATGCAACTGTGGAAAATTATGCAAAGTAGATTAGATGGAGCGCATCATTGATTGTGCCGGTGATCTTGAAATGAACAGATAAAGAGGGTAAAGAGGAAAAAAAATATTGACGAAACAAATCAGGCATACTCTTGCATGGTTTTATGTTATCCAAAGTGGAAAATCTGCTTTTTAAACTGTTGAGTAGCAACGTAATTGCGATTATCGGATTGTTTCGGGGATAGTGTTATGAAGTAGAGTTATTTATTGTTTTGCCAAATACTGTAAATGGTAATTATTTGCGTTTTTATAACACTTTCCCGATTGAACATATTCCGCACCGCACCGTGATTGCTAAACACATATGCGGTCAATCCGACTCTATTAGATTGCACGACTTCCGACGGTTCACCGCAAAAAAAAACGAACATGAAAATGGCTTTTCACTATCTTGAAAGAGATAGTAATGGGCATGTAGTTTTCACTTATACAACGGTGCCTGCCTTTCAGGGAAATACGACACAGAAAAAAAATCCAAGTCAAGTTCAGTGCCATACGGATTCAAGTTTGCGACAAGCGATGAGTCGAACCGAAAAAAAAGTGACAACACGAGACAAGTAGCTCAACTACTGGAAAAGGGGAAAACGAAATCAGACTGACCTGACATGAAACATGCTCATAACGTGTTTTTCGGTACCGGTAAGATTTCGTATCGTGGGAATTGTACGAAAAAGGCCTCATTAGGACTTGTAATTGACACCTCGCAGAAGAAGAAGTTTGCAGCAATTAGAATACTCAACGCGTTTTTACCTTTTTTTTAATGTAAGATCATGTATCTTCACACTGTTAGTATCAACTGAACCGTTTGTGTCGTCCGGATGTTCGTCGCTTAAGTCAAGATATTTAAGGTGAAATGTAGCGGAATGCGAAAATCGCGTTTTTGATCAATTATTCAAAAACTAGACCGATTTTCGAAAAACCAAAAACACTTAAGTTTTCGAAATCAAATTTATCATAACTAAGTAGTCTTAGAATTTTGAAATTTTACTTTGCCGAGCCGTAATTGGTTTTTTAAATGTATAAACGGATAGTATTCCGTTCCACGGGGATGATTTTAGAACTGAAAAGTAGTGTTTGTAGCAGAATTTCACAAAGAATCTGAAAATGCAACTCAAAATTATAAAATATTAGCTAAAACAACCGAAATTTGAAAAAGTTTACATAAAATTTTCCGCATTTTTTTTCTTGTTTGCGCGCTGCTGTTTCGTATTGAGGTTGTGTGAGAAATGCACGGTGGACACGGTGGCGTTATATCGTGAGCAAAAATTATAAATAAAATAATGACGCGATTTATGCAGCATTGTGTTTTGTGTTGAAATAAAAACGAGTTAAATACAATAAAATGGGTATTGTAAAAAATCGTTTATTTTCTAAGTAACTTTCATTTATAATGCTAATAATGACAATTCTGTTGAGTTCAATGCATTGATGTTGCTGAAGCAATAAAGCTTGGCTGTGTAATATCGTATAGGGGAGAGGTGGCATGAAAGGGAAATTTTCGATTTTAAGATCCTAGTAGGAAATTGATAATATATTTGGATTAGGTTAGAGTCGAATACAAAGCATTTATCAATAAACTTTTGAAGTGAAATGCAATAACTGCCAATTTTTATAAACTTAAACAGAAATCAACTCTATTAAACTATTTTTCTCAGAAATAATGAAAAAAAGTTCTCCTTACTGGATATTCAAAATAAAAGACTAATCAACAGTTTCATACTTTTCTTTTCAGACTTGGAATGCACTTGAAAACTATTAATTGCTTTTTCTCTTTGAATTATAATCAACAGCCTCCATAAAGTATAATTTACAGTCTTATAAAATGAACTCAGAATCATTGTTTTTCTTAATGACAGAGTGAGCAAAAAAATTTAAAACACCTTTAATGCCACAGGTTTTGTGCACCCATTTCGAACATAATTTACATAGCAACCAATCTTCAGTGCTTTCTGAATGTTTTTTCTTCCAAACCAAGGTCCAAAAGATAAACGAAGTTATATCTTTTGCTATGCTACCTTTCTCAATATATCACGCATTTTTTTTTAGAACGGCCAATAAGCCACCTGTCAACTTCCACTTTCGAAAGAAATTGCAAGCGAGCTATGAAAGACAGAGTATTAAATTTAACACCAGACGAAAGAGAAAACTTTTCTCTGCCGTTTACTATTATAACTTACTCTCAGCGAGTGCCGAGTCATTCGAAATTACTCTTCAAAGTGAATGTTGATGGATGGTTTATTGGCCGTTCTCAAAAAAAAGGCGTGATATCTACATTTGACAACGCTTCGCTGCTGTTGCTACTGTTTGCAATTTTTCGTGCAACTTTGGCACTCTTTTGGCTAATTTTAGGATTTTTTCAATCACGGTTTTTGTCTTTTTGTCCTTTCTGTTACTTCTAGGTTTGTTTGATTCCTGATCGGTTATATAGCTTTGAAAAATTTGTATCACATGTTTTAAGGTTATGTTATGTTATGTTTCTCAGTCTTGAATGTTTTTTCTCTAAGATATCCAACATGTTTTCTAAAAGCAATCTATCTTTTTCAGAGGTTTCAGTTATAATTGCGGTTTTATCTTTACGTTGCTTTTTGGTGGTTTTTCGAGGTGAAGCTTTAGGAAACGGTTGATAGGCTTCCGGAGATATAAGAACTTCAGTATCGTAATATCCAGCTTGTGACTCATTCAGAGTTTAGGGTCGTGGTTCATTGAAAGCGGAAGATCCAAGTCCTGTCCCTTTTACGGTAGATGTTTCAGGTTGCGGCTCATTCGAAATTAAAGATCTAATCGCGAAAAGGCCTTTTTGTAACACTTCATTAACTGCCTCCAAAGACATCATATTAACAAGATATCCAGCTCTCACATTTTCCGAACAAATCATTGGCAACATCCTTTTTTGCGAGCATGTCGCCACCGGGCGAGTCCGCATCGAATCTCATACATAGAAGCAGGGGAGAGAAATGTCAAATTCGTGCGCGCCAAAATAGCAGGGCTGCGCACTCATACAATTGACATGATATGTTGAATGTGATGCCGTGCGATGGCGTTGCTGAACTGAAGATTGATTTCGCTCCAAGCTGACAGGGTCTGCTGCCTCTTCAATTTTGTGTGCATCATCCCGAGTTCTCTTTGTAGGTTGCATTTTTAATCTCAAAGGATGCAAAAACTTTATTAAAAACCATGTGTAAAATAGCAGTTTTGAAAGGGACAGTTATGAAGAGGACGTCCCATTCATAGCCGTTTGTTGTGTCACTTTCATAAATATCATACTAAATTTGAAAACTCAACCACAAAATCTACAATATTAAATCAAAGTTTATATACCTTACGTTTTCGTATCTGTAGATGTTCAGCCTATCTTAAACAGTAATTCACAGGTAAATAATGAACTTGCAGCACTTGATAAAACGTTTATCAATAATTACAGTATAATTACTTTTAATATTCTTTATCAACACTCGCAGGAATTCGCCATGCTTGAAATGACAGAAATATAAAGTTTACCGCGAACGATCCTGTGTCAAGGTTGCCATAGGATAGAAATAGTGTTGTCTTGAAACTGTTTTCATTTTACGGGTAACTCGAAATGTCCCTTTCAATACGTGTCCCTTTCATGCCACCTCTCCCCTAACAGGTATTATTTTAGATTGTAGCAATTTTTATAGCAAAACTATAACTTCATCCTTGACAAGCTACTGAACTAAATGAATACAAGCCAAGTATTATCGTTCAATAACCTGTGATACAAACAATGTGATAAAAATTGAGAGTCAGCTTCGAGCCAGTCAGCATGGAAAACTTATTGGAATTCATTGGTTTTTCAATTATTATGAATACAATGAATCAACGCTTGATTTTCCTTTCAAAATCGATTGAATAATAATGAACTACGAAATAACTTTATATTTAATTTCGTGCCCCAAATATGTGCTTGAGAAAAGATTCACTAAATAATTTTAACTGCATGGTAAGATGAACTCATGCGAGTCAAGTAAATACTTTTACGCACATTCTATCTCATCGGCGGGAAGGGCCTGGTGAACTACTGGCAAAGATATCGAAAATACATGAATGTTCTCTTGTCTTCAATCGTTCTTTTGAAGAAGAATCCATGCTTGCTACTAAGCTCAGGCATATACATGGTTAGCAAGTTATTCAATACATATACATATAACCTCATGTTAGTCATTCATAATTACTCATAATTTATAACTCTAGTGTGAGAGTAATCACTAACAATAACGATTGAATTAGCATATATTCAAAGTGTGAAGGATTCAAAAATCCATTACGTCCAGTCTTTTTTACAAGCCAATATAATGAGAGGTAAACCCACTGCACTCAATCATTGAAAAAAGTTCTTGTTTCTATGTGTCCGTTTTTCTTGGTATGCTTTGTGCGACGGTTCGTTCAACTCATTACTCGATGAAGAACCGATTCAAACGCAAAAGGGCTTGCAGAATTATTGGAAATGACTCAACAAACAGTTTCTGTACAAATTAAATCCATGGGAATGATTCAAAAGCAAGGCAGTTGGGTACCTTATGAACTGAAACCGAGACACATTGAAAGGCGATTTTTCACTTGAAAGCAGCTGATTCAAAGCCAACGAAGGAAGCGTTTTTTACATCGAATTATTACGTGGGATAGAAAATTGATATTCTATGATAACTCCAAGAAGAAAACCCCTTCTTAATCCACCTAGTGGTGTGATAATGCCTTTCTCTTTCTTCAAAGCAGTCTCATGAATTTTTTATCATTTTATGAAAAAATTTCTGACACTAATTTTGGCTCATTCTTGACACCAATTAATTCAGATTGGTTCGAGTGGGTCACAAAAAAACCCATCTTAGTCTACTTAGTGGAATTTTCATAGATCTTGAAAAATCACCATAGGGGGGAGTACATGAAATTTCCGAAATCGAAAAAAAAATGTTGATGCCAAAAGGCTTAGAATTGCATGAAACGTCGAGATTGAGTGTCATCTCGAAAAAATTTTTTTTTGAAAAAATCGACTTTTTGGGACTTGGAGAAAATATCAAAATTTTTCTAAGTCCCAGAAGGTTAATTTTCCAAAATTTTTTTTGGAGATGACACCAAATCTTGACGTTTCATGCAGTTTTGAGACTTTTGGCATCAAAAAAGTTTTCGATTTTGGAAATTTCATGCACTCCCCCCTATGATGCTTTTTCAAGATTGAAAATTTTCAAAACTTTACCGCCGAGCAGCACCCCTTACGCATGTCCGATTTAGCATGAGGACATTTTCCGAGGTGCTTGAACTTTTGAGCACTAGCGCTTTACGGAATCAGAGGTGATCACAAAATATTGGCACCCTTATATATAAGAGCGGTAAAAATCAATGTGTTTTAACGGTTACGTCACTTATACCATCATATCTCTGGAACCAAAAGTCACAGCCATTAGATCTTTGAACTTGATCAATGGCCCGACAGTAGCTTTTAAACGAGCATAAGTTTGTTAAAATCGGTTCAGCCATCTCTGGAAAAATTGAGCGCGTATAAATATCTCCGAAAAGTGCACATACACACATACACACACAGACATTTTCCTATCTCGTCGAACTGAGTCAAATACTATATAATACTATGGGTCTCCGAGGCTCCATTCAAAAGTCGGTTTTTCCAGCAATTCTAATACCTTTCTATAGAAAATGGCAAAAATACTACGCTACACCCGGTCAATCGGTATAGGCTGCAATTGATGCGTTGGAGCCGTGCCTTACCGGAAGAACGACCGGAATGCAACCAAAGACATGATAATATGTCGCAAAAATCGCGAAAAAATATTTGGAAACGCTCAAGTGGGACATTTTGCCTCACCCACCGTATTCTCCCCACATTACTCCTTCTGATTACTGGTACTCGATCTGGCCTTTCCCATATCAATCATACTATCATTTATAATACAGTGGTATTGTTCAAAATATTTTTTGCTCGATTCATGAAAGAATAATCGGAATCGGTTCAGTTGACCGTTCACTAATAATGACTACCGATTGGAGTAGTTTTGAGGCCAATTTAGAATTTTTTCACGTTTTTAGTTTCGCCCTTCTAAGTTACGGTATAAAAGTTTTTAAACACCTTACCTCATAATTCCGGAACCGGAAGTCAGATCCAAATGAAATTCTAAACTATTGTGAAGGACCATTAGACCATTCATTTGAATCTAAGTTTTTTTTAAATCGGTTAAGCCATCTCTGAGTAAGTAATTTGAAATTGGAATTTTTACACTAATCACCTTATAATTCCGGAACCGTAAGTCGGATCCAGATAAAATTCTTATGGTCCCATAGATCGCTAGTGAAATTTATCCCGATCCGACTTCCGGTTCCGCAATTACAGGGAAAATTCTCGAAAATTTCTTGACCGATTTTTACAAACTAAGATGCAAATAAAAGGTCTTGAAATTCTTTAAAAAGTCCCCGAAAAGTTGATCCATATCCGACTTTCGGTTCCCGTAATATAACGTGATAAGGCTTTCATAACTTGTAGGCTGTACTGGCATTGGGTTCATTGCGTCTTTCGTTGCTTTCTTGGCTTGTTTCACTGACTTGGCTCTCGCCAGTTTCGCCTGCAATAAAACTCTCTCTATTACTGGAACACTCCCCCTACTGAAGTCATTCAAGAAACTGTCTGCTAAAAATTCTCTATTATATTAAAGATTTATCAAAAATAACCTGAATTTAGATCCCTTCATTATTCATCCTGAGCTCAACGCGACCCTATGAAGCTATTAAAAATCATGTTCCACAACCATATTATTGGCATACACCAACCAATTCTCAGACCGTGTTCAAGAAGCCAACGCCGTGTCGTGTAAATTTCAACTAATGATACACATTTGGTTTGTGACGGTCACGTTGATCTGCTTCGGTTTGTCTCAGGTTCCAACCAGCGGCAAAGCGGCACCGTACGGCACAACCGCTGTTGGCGGTATCTTCGCTTTGGATCGTCATAGGAAGGAACCCTCCGACAGTTCGTTTTCGAGATAACACCGAAATCGCGTGAGCAAATTAAATAAAGAACCGTGGCTGTCGATCCGCTTGGCGGACTGCGGTAAATGATTAGCACCGAAATCCGTGCTCTTTCAACAATGACTTGACGTGCAACGCCCAACCCGGAGTTTGAGTTCTCACTTTACTGCGGTGGAAACGAATGCTAATGACGGCAAAAAGCCCAATGTTCGGTGAATTCCTTGGCAGGTACATATATCACTCATTGGGCATATTCTTAGGCGGCTCTAAGGCTTTTCAATTAGTGGCTGTCTGCTGTCTAATTCACCCACCCGACGTTGTCAATCAAACGCCACTTTCTCACCCTCCCAGTACTACGGTGTGGGGGTGTGCCAGCGATTGTTCGGATTCGTTACATTCGACAGGGGAGCATTCCGATGGAAAATTGGCGAACAACCGAGAGTGATTAGATAGTGATGGAAATTGAAGAATAAATACTATTTTACTTATCATAGTGAGCTTACAGAGCTTTCAGTTGTGTTTTCTCGGACTCGAACGTCGAGATCTGGTGTTATCTCGACGTTTCAAGCAATTCTAAGATATTTTACATAAAAAATAAATCTTCGATTTCGGTAAATTTTTTTTTTCAAAACAAAAATATTTTTTTGCGTAAATATGTTTCACTTTACCAATGACACTTTTTAAAAATTTGTCTCATGCGAGAGTGATAAGTATCTGATCGTGAATATCTCATGGTGTACTTAACGTAACAACATAGTTTTTGGTTCATGCCATCGGAAATATGGTCAATAATTTATAATTTCAGTCGTTTCAGACCCAGGATCAGAACTGAAATGTTAAATACTGGTTCAGAATTGATTTCCAGTTCCAGAGTTTAGTTTCAGTTTCCGAATACAGTTTTAACACTCAGGTCTAGCATTTAGGTTCAGAATTCAGTTGTAGAATTCAATTCCAGTCGGTCTGAGAATTCCGATCCAGGACTCTGTTCCAGTTCCCGAATTCAGTTCAGAATTCTAGAGCTGACTTTAGGAACTGTAACTGATTTGTGGATTGTCTAGAATTTACAAGTGTGCAACATCATACTATGTTCCAAGACTGTAGTAATTGGCTGGTTCAGAAGACTGAATGTATGAAAATGTAACATTGAATGCAAACTCGAGTATTGGTAAAACTGGAAAGTGTTAATTTTTCATACCAAACTAAAGAACATAAACTAAATTGCCTGTCAATTGCAAGGGATCGAAAGTCTTTCTGTAATATTTGAATCCATTTGATGGAAACATTTCATTTAGGCGGGGATGGTCGATGAAACGGTGACCTCGGAACACGATTTGGTCTATGTACGAAGTGGGTCATCGGAATTCGATTGAGTCAACATCTGAGTCAACACCTGAGTCCTGGACAAAAGTTATTTGCATGTATCAAAACCTGTTTTAATCCACCTAGTGGTGTAATGATGCCTTTCTCATAGTACTCATAACATCACAAATATAACTGTGGAATTCGCTGAAACAACTGTTCATTGAATAGAAATAGGAAAGTTTGTTCGGACCTAATCTAACAAACTCTACAAATCCTGTTTACCCTGTACTTCCGGGACTTTTCCTTTGAACCTATAAGTTTGTGAACATCTGGAAGGAAAGCGAGTGGGATCCTTCTTGCAGTTTTTAATCACTATTTCCAATTCTTCCAAAACCGGATTCAGATGACCGGAATAGCCGAAGTTGGTTTGTTTGCCAGGAACGAATATGACCTACAAATTGGAACAGTTTTGAACCTAGTTAAATCTAGACTTACTGTCTCATTCTCTATTGGGATTAAATCAATTAAACGAAATCTAACAACAATTACTTCTGCATATGTAAGTTAAGCTAAACAGCATGAATCAGCAGCATAAAA
The DNA here is from genome assembly GCF_030247185.1 of Malaya genurostris. Taxonomy (NCBI): domain Eukaryota; kingdom Metazoa; phylum Arthropoda; class Insecta; order Diptera; family Culicidae; genus Malaya; species Malaya genurostris. Next base: position 30,085,253 of record NC_080570.1, read on the forward strand.
CATGTAGTAGGATTATCACTTTTATTATTATCATTTTTATTAGTATTATTATTATTATTATTACTTCTATTGTTATTATTATTGACATCACTAAACAACTGGAACGGTATTACTGCACTACCGGCTGTGCAAATTCCATGTTTTGCCTATCTCATATAGAAAGGTTATGCAATCACTTGAAAAACCGACTAGTGAAAATTGTGTCATATACCATTCGACTCAGTTCATCGAGCTGAGCAATGTCTGTGTGTGTGTGTGTGCGTGTTTGTGTGTGTGCGTGTTTGTGTGTGTGTGTATGTGTCAAATAATCTCACTAGGTTTTCTCGGAGATGGCTGAACCGATTTTGACAAACATAGATTCAAATGAAAGGTCTCGTGGTCCCATACGAAATTCCAGAATTTTATCCGGATCCGACTTCCGGTTCCGGAGTTATAGGGTAAAGTGTGTTCAATATTGTACACCGTTATTTAAACTGGCGCGGAACAAAAACCGTAAAAAATGTTATAAACTGGACTCTAAACCGTTATTCCCAATCTTAGGGTCAATTGAAAAGTCTTATGGTCCTACCAAAAATTACTGCATATTTTCGGATGCGACAAACATTAGTAGTAGATTAGTAGTACTAGTAGAGTTTGTGTGTCATGTTAGTTGGTGGCCGTACGAACCGACTTTGATTCTACCGGTTCTCGGGTTCCGGTGCCGGAAGTGCATATAATAGTGAACCCACTTTGTTTTCTTAAGGATGACCTACGCAATCAAAGCACTGTTTTATTCTGTATGTTATACTAGTTATTGCACAAACAATCTCTTGATTTCTTTCAAAAATCGGAGGAAAATGTTTTGAATAGAATACCACAATATTATACATGAGAAAGGTATCATTACACCACTAGGTGGATTAAAACAGAATTTTTGAATTGAATTTGAATTCAAAACATTCGTTCATTCTTTCGGTCGCTCTTACCACATAGAACAGCTAAAAATTTTATCAACCGCAGCACCGTCTTTTACCAATATCACACACCAGTAGCAGACATCCGTAACCGTTTCGATTTCCTTATAGCGTGTACGAAATCTTCGTTCGTTTTGTGTTGTATCGTTCTTTCGGTGTTGTACATATATATATATATATATATATATATATATATATATATATATATATATATATATATATATATATATATATATATATATATATATATATATATCAATCTACATGGGGATTTGAAAACGTTGACACTCATCGCCCTATAACATAACTGCGGAACCGGAAGTCCGATCCGGATGAAATTTCACAGTAGCTTTAAAGATAATACATGAGCTTTATTTCAAGCATCGCAGAGAAATCGAAGTGAGTTCTATTTTTGGAGTTTTTCTTCACCACTTTCGGTGCTTTCGGAACAGGAAAAGGGGGAGCGGTAGTGCCGAATTAAGTTTTTTATTCCCACAAACTAACAAGTTCTGCAAACTAGAAGAATTTATCAGACAGTTTTATGGGATTTGTTCCTGTTTTTGACTATCGTTTGTGAAAAAATACTAATGAGATTGGTAATGTGTCTCTGTCTTGGTCTTATCACGCTTTAATTCCGGAACCGGAAGTCGGATCCGAATAAAATGTTTTAAAATTTTTTTATTATACTATAATACCTTTAATTTGAATCATAGTTTGTGAAAATCGGTTGAGCCATCTCCGAGAAAAGTGAGTGTATATTTTTTTTACACACACACACACACACATACACACACACAGACATTTACTCAGTTCGTCTAGCTGAGTCGAATGGTATATGCCCTCCGAGCCTCGGTTAAAAAGTCGGTTTTCGCAGTGATTGCATGCGACTCTATATGATTCTATAGGCAAAAGACTTCGAAAAATCATTTTTTCTGTAAACCGCTGCCAGACAGTGGGGCTTGGAAGAGATTGACCACACGTACACATTTTCCGAATTCAGCTCCACTTCCAGAATTAAGGAATATGTCAGTTGTTTTCGTATTCACGACATCCAGTTATGTCTCTGACATTACCCGCCCGCCTTTTTTGTCTTGAATACGACTTACTTTACTTTCTTGTATCTGGGTAAGTATAAAAGGTTAACACTTGCTGTAATTGCAGTTCCTGTTCCAGTATTAAGAATTCAATTCAGTATTGAATCAATTGCGGGACATTCGCAGAGCCAGTTTCCTTCGAAGAAGAGCGATTGCGTCATCCAGCTGCTGGTCGTGTTTGCATTGGAGCAAAATACAACGAAAAGGGGACCACGACAACATTATACAAAATCAACCCTTCTAATGGCTCCAAATATTATCTAAAGAATTAAATAGATCACTTCTTTACAAATCCCAGATAAAAACCATCAGGTTAATGCAAATCAACAATAAATTGATTAGCTTTGTGCACCTTTCACAGTGCAAATAAAGCCAGCATTTGACTGCTTCGCATGTGAGAAAAATCTTCCGAACAGTGTTTAATATCGTAGAGAATTCCACATTTTTTCCCTCCTGAATGCCAGAAATTATTTGCCGAATATAAAAATAGGAGGGCCGATAATCGCATTCTGTAGACATTTTGAAAGTAACGAAAAAAAACTTCGGTTGCGAATATGTTAAGACCAACTGGTGTTGAATCACAAAATAGATAGAATTCACTTTAAAAATATTCAATGCATTTATGGGTAGATGGGGTGAAACGCACTCCCTAAGGAAATGTTGCTATATCTTAACTATAGAGATTAACACGGAAGAGTTTCATGCATGACTATCTTCCGTAATCATTATTTCTCAAAACTAAGTACAAATACTCGCTGAATGCATTGAAAAATACATGAATTATCTTGTTTTCCAAAATCCTTAAAATTTTCTATTGAAATATATGCGGGGCATGACGCCCGATCGTAGAAAGCATGAAAAATATACAATTTAAATTACGCGAAGAGCGATTATCTGGCCATAGAGGCAGGATGATCTTAAACAACGGGTAAACATCCATCTAAACAACGGATTAAAGCTCATGACAACCACGGGGCAATATGCACCCTCATAAAGCTTCTTCTTCTTATTTAAAGAAAGCTTTGGACTTTCAGTTGACGAAATATTTGCCAGGTGGAACATTGTTCACTATTATTCATTAAATTGATAAATTATGAATAATTTTTGTAAGCGAATTCTTGAGCATTTTGCTTCACACAATTCGGGTCATTTTACCCCCAAAAATATGAGATGATAAATTTGACGATTTTTCTATAAAATTGTAAATACATCGTCTGTATTAGAACTAATTTTAAGAACCCAAATGATTGGCAGAGGCTCACTGGTTACATAATTAACAGATCGGCTGAAAAGTTCGTATCGTTTCTATGAGAGGGCGCCACTAGAATTAAATCCATACCATTTTCAGTTAGTACCAACCTTCAAAACATACGTGTATAAATTTGACAGCTGTCTGATTATTAGTTTGTAAGATATTGCATTTTGAGTGAAGCTACTTTTGTTATTGTGAAAAAAATGGAAAAAAGGAATTTCGTGTGTTGATGAAACACTACTTTTTGATGAAAAAAAGTGCCGCCGATACCAAAAAATGGCTTGATGAATGTTATCCAGACTCTGCACCGGGCGAAGCAACAATTCGTAAGTGGTTTGCAAAATTTCGTACTGGTCATATGAGCACCGAAGACGATGAACGCAGTGGACGTCCAAAAGAGGCTGTTACCGATGAAAACGTGGAAAAAATCCACAAAATGATTTTCCGTATTCGCCAGATTTGGCCCCCAGTGACTTTTTCCTGTTCTCAGACCTCAAGAGAATGCTCGCTGGTAAAAAATTTAGAAGCAATGAAGAGGTAATCGCTGAAACTGAGGCCTATTTTGAGGTAAAGGACAAATCGTACTACAAAAATGGTATCGAAAAGTTGGAAGATCGCTATAATCGCTGTATCGCCTCTGATGGCAATTATGTTGAATAATAAAAACGAATTTTGGCAAAAAATGTGTGTTTCTATTAAACGATACGAACTTTTCAGCCGAACTGTTACATTCTTGACACTGAAATTTCCATTTTTAAATCGATTAGACAACCGTTTAGAAGTCGTGACCGATAGAGCATGTTTCCCGTAAGCTTCAAGAAGAATTCGATGGGACTCAGTAGCACTTTTTTTCCCGAAACAATGCAATGATTCAACATTTCCCGTAAATGCTTTTTTACTTGACAAAAATTTCGATATGTTCGAGAACCAAGACCAAATTTCATGGCAATCTGTCCACTAGTGTTTGAGTAACAGCTGACGGTGTCAGACGAGTTCTAGTTTTCATCAAGCACCAACACATTCTTGCATAAAAGCAACGGTGAAATTGAATGATTTGCGGTACGAATTGGTCCATAATCCCCCGTATTCTTCAGAACTGGCCCCCAGCGACTATTATCTATTTCCAAACCTGAAAAGGTTTCTTCAGGGAAAGAAATAATAGTCGAATGCTGATGTCATTGCAGAAACGGAATCCTGTTTTGAAGGCCTTGACAAATCTTTTTTTTTTAAAGGGCTTTGGAGGACCGATGGGTCAAGTGTATCGGTTTAGATGGAGATTATACCTAAGAAAAAAAAAATTTACGGTAAAATATCAACTTTTGTTAGGTCCGGGACTTCTCATTCCATATAGCAAATCTTGTCGGAAATGAGGTTTTGAAAAATTGGAGGCTGGATGGCCGAATGTCACATACCATTCGACTTAGCTCGACGAACTGAGTAAATGTCAAATATTGTCACTCAATTTCCTCGGAGATGGCTGAACCGATTTTCTCAAACTTAGATTCTTCTGAAAGGTCTTAAGATGAATATTCAAATTTTCATTCGGATCAAACTCCTGGTTCCGGAGGCAGGGTTGCTTAGTGTCAATTTCAAGAATATTTTTTTCATAAGCTACCTCTTTATATTGGCTAATCAATTTCTCTAGTTTTCAGACCATGAGAGTCTGTAACCAAATAAATCATTGATAGTTCCATAGTCTGTAATATACAGGAGAAAAAGAATAATTTGAGAAAGACAGCATTATCGTGGCAATATTAAATGTCGAACATATAATAATAAAAGTTTGAATAAAATGACTGCCAGAAACAACTTTCAAAAGCTAGTCTTCTAAATGAGAAACCAGCTAAGTTTTAAGTATTTCATCAGTTTATATGCACTTGTCCGACAATTCAACTGTAAGTGTCAAACCAATTGAATATTAACTGTCATATACTATTGAAATTGATCTGCTGTTGGTAGATGGAATGTAAGTGATTTATCTATATTTTTCAATGGGATTTCATTTGAAAACGATTTTAGGTGATTTACATTTGCAATTTATATTTTAAATTAAATGCGGTGAGTCAAAAAACCAAAAACATGGACAAAAATATTATAGCTTCACAAAAAATATTAATTTGCGAAACGGGTATGAATCGAATTTAGATGTTTATTTTATCAAGTTTAATGCATATGATGTTTATCTCACAAACAAAGCCAGTTTTTTTTTGCAGTATATACATTCTTCATATAGTTCCAATAGTTACCTAAAACATTGCCGAAAACTCTAAATCGATCTAATAATCTGTTTGAAAATATTCACGGATTTTTTGCTTTAGGCCCTTTTCAAAAATGAGGTTAGAGTTCAAACGGCTAACTAAATATGCAATTTTTCCTTTGTGGCCAAGAAGAACACTTATGCAAAATTTGAGCCAAATCAAAATAATAATGAAATTTAATAATAGAACCGGGTCAAAATAAACGATATGAAAAAAAATTAAGAAAAAAATCACCACCGGTGAAAACCATTCTAGTATTTCTATAGAGAATAAAGTTATTCTTCTTCACTCATCTCAAAAATCTCCAGTACGACAAAATTATGTGTTATGAATGCATACTTCATAATGTAAAAGTGAATATTTAAGATGCAAAGTGAGAAACAATCACCGGATAGTCTCCGTAATAGCTTTCAAAACGCGTATTGTTTCTAGCCCCTTTAGTTCAGAAGCTCATGAAAAACTGCTTCTATAAATGTTTCTCTTTCAATTCTGCTTACGTTTCGTCTTAGACTCATCAGTGCATAACAGTTTATGTTGAACTGTTATGCCACCTAGCAGCCCAACATAAACCGCTCAGCGGACGTAAATTTTCTGCTACTTACAAAACACTTTTTGTTTTGCACCACAGAGCAACCTGACGTGCCGAACGAAAACAAATTTTCGACTTTAACTGGCCGATTCAGGTGTGGTCATTCAGGAATTAACCTAATAAACAAAATAGCTTTGCTCTGTCGGTTTCAAGGTAGGATATTGCCATGGAAAATTTATTACATATTTTTATAGTCTCAAAGCAACTCTACTTGGAGCAAAATAGTCACCGGAGAAATACAAATTCTACAGGTGATCGGAAAATAGTCGGCTATCTGTTATTTTCATCTTGACGAAACCGACCACGAGACGCCCGCAAGACGTAAAAGCCTTCGGGGAAGGTCGTTGGACTATTTGGCTGCCCGGAGGCCTTGGCGATCGTGAGGGCACCAGAGACGACAACAATCTCGGCTCGAAGAAAAACAGGAACCAAAAGTTTAGAAGGAAGAGGGAGAAACGCGACGACGATGAAACGGATCGTAAAATTTAATCGACCCAAACACGATCAGGACCGTTTGTGGAGAAAAAAAAAATGTTCGAGATGAGCGAGTTTGTGTTGAGGTTGGGTGATGAAATAGCCGCCGTGATCTGGATCGCATTAGCACGGTCATTGTTCTTTTCGACACGCCAAACCTCCAAAGGCTTCGGGTTAGTCCACTCTCGCGTAGACTTTCGTGTCCGCACGAAGGGCAAGCAGCAAACATAGCGGGAATTCCGTTTACCAGAATTTTTACACTCATTTTTAGTTCTTGCTTGGCGAAACAGAAGCAATTCGGGGGAAAATAAAGGTCGGTTTTGTGGTCACTGACCGGCGGCTGATCGGAGAAGAAAGTGTGAGGCAGTTTATCAAACGAATTAATATGAATGAGTCGAAAGGTCTGCAATGTGGTCAATGGGTGGGTGCAGTACCGATTCACCAAGTGATTGAGCAGTCTTTCCAGAAAGCCACCCAGCCCAGCCCAGCTCAGCTCACCGAAGTACCGCTTGGAATCGACACGCGCGGAAAATTGCGGATTAATTCAGCCAATTAGACACGACGAAGAAATCACTTTTCTGTAGGTACTATTTGAATTGTGACTGCCCAGCCGAATAGTAATCGGTTCCACTAGGCATCTCGAAGTATTTCCCTTCGGCTTGGGTTCGCGCGCGCACAGTCGCGGCTGGTTCTGAAAGGTGAAAATCATGTGTTTTGGAATTTTGAGCAATTAACCATGTCAAGATTACGGTGAAAAAAAAACCTCGAAGCGAGTCGTGATAAATTATGAACATCAGCCCATACCTGCAGCTTGATAAAATCACTCCTGGGAGAAGGAAGTTGTTGAAGCTTTCGACCCACGAGTCGTAAACCCTTCTCCGCGCATTCCAGACCAAAGGAACACGTTCTTTTTGCAGAACAAAACAAAAAAAATATTAATCAAGTAGTATAAATCACATCTTGAAATCAAGCACGGTTCGGTTTTTTCTCCCCCCCCTCCCCTCCGCAATGAGTCCCGGGAACATTTTTCGTCCCTGGAAATTAATTGCCCTCTCACCACCGGCTCACGGTAACGATTGGCCGTCGGGTCAAAGACACCTGATATCTCGGATCGTTGCTGAAGCTGTCTTCGGGCTTGCTTGCGCTGCCTATCTAAATTACACCCTCGGAAAAGGCCATGACCTTGGTTTTAACCTGTTCCCAGATTCAAACTCCGGACGGTTCCGACGATGTGATCGAGTTTACTCACGAAAGAGACATAAACGAGCTGTTCTTCACGATCACTCTTGACAACCCCACTCGGACATTCCGGAAAACCCAGGAAACGGGACCCGGTGGTGTTTAGGGTCTTTTTCCGTACCGAAAGTCATTCGCGCTGCTGCTGTAGCAGCAGCAGCAGAAGAGAAAGAAGAACTAGAGCCAAGTGCCCGGCAGATCATATCGCAGGGAGCAGCACGCAAACCCGTCCCTAGTCATCGTCGTCGTCGTCGTTTAGAACGTAAGCACCGATGGTTCTTACGACCTTCCAAACAAGCTTCTCATCAGAGGTGACGTCTAACCGACGACGATGACGAGCCAACACAGTCATGCAGTCAGCGCCGAGCCAACGCGCGAGATCGCTGGGACCAAACCAGTTACTGCTGGGAGCGCTTTGTTCTGGGGCCCATTCTCGACTACAAGCCGTGAAAGTATAATTTCATTTTCACATCGTCAACCTTAGTGTGCCTCGTATTATTGTTACCATTATTATTATTATTATTATCATTATTTGCATCTGCTAGTGTTTGATAGAGAATGGGAAAATTTAACAGCGGTGCCAGGAAAGTCAACAGTGTAGGGATGCCAATGAGTTGAAATGAGGCTTTTTGGAAGAGTTTCGTAGCATGTTGTCAAAATTTTAACCGTATGAAGAGCGCACTTATGATCAATGAAATCCATAAAAATATTTTAGGGTGTTCGTATGGAATTATTCTAGCAACCGAAACTAGTTGGGATGATAGCGTTAACAGAACGGAAGTCTTCGGAAACATTTACAACGTTTTTAGAAACGATCGTGAGCTCCATACATCTGATAAAAAATCGGGGGGAGGTGTTCTCATTGCTGTTTTAGCAGAATTTGACGCCGAAATGATAACCACTACGAAATTTAAAGAATTTGAACACGTATGGGTAAGAATTCATTTAGCAGGTGAAACACATATTTTTGTTTCAGTATATTTTCCTTCTAACAATGCCCAAAAAGCCACATATGAAAAGTTTCTGCATGTTGCTGATGAAATAATTACTAAGCTTCCATCGGAAGTTAAAGTTCATATATATGGAGACTTCAATCAGCGCAATATCGACTTTATTCAAGACGCTGAAAATGATAACATTTTACTACCTCTCGTTGGGGAGAATGAAACACTTCATTACTTATTCGACAAAATATCTGGTTTAGGTCTTAATCAAATTAATCATGTAAAAAATCAGCAAAACTGTTATTTAGATTTTTTATTTACTAATATTCACGATGATTTTTGTGTAATAGAATCACCAACTCCATTGTGGAAAAATGAAGTTTTTCATACAGCATTCGAATTCTCAATATTTATACATCAGATTAATAGACCCGACGACTACGAGTATGAGGAGATTTTCGATTACCACTCAGCAAATTATGATAGTATTAGTCGTAAGCTACGAGAAATAGATTGGCAAGAACTCCTTAGAAACGAAGGAAATGTCGAAATTTCAGTCGATATTTTCTACGCACGGCTGTACGACATAATAAATGAAGATGTCCCATTAAAGAAAATTAGGCGACAAAATAATTCAAAGTATCCTGTTTGGTATAACGAGCATATTAGAAACCTAAGAAATCGAAAACAAAAAGCTCATAAAAAGTACAAAAGAGAAAATAATAGTGACAATTGATCGAATTACAATTACAAACTGTTTAGTCGAATAAAAAATAGAATTACTCACATGCAACATGGATTTTTCAAAGGACGTTCCACTACTACTAATTCGCTTGAATTCGTCCACTATACCCTGACCGCTATGGACAAGGAAAATTACATTGAAGCTCTTTATACAGATTTCAGCAAAGCATTCGATCGTGTTGACATACCCATGCTTATGTTCAAATTACAGAAATTGGGAATCTTACCAGGTCTTCTTAATTAGTTGGAATCTTATCTAACAAATCGTCAACAAATTTGTAAAATTCAAGGGTAAAAAGTCGAGCCCCATTCACGTCAGTTCCGGGGTCCCCCAGGGATCTCATTTAGGTCCTCTTTTATTTATCTTGTTTGTTAACGACATTTCCTTTCTTTTAAAAAAAATAAAAATTCTAATATACGCAGACGATATAAAACTATTTTTAGAAATAGAGAAAAGTGAGGATGCCAAGGTTTATCAAGAAGAAATTCTTTCTTTTTATACATGGTGTAACAAAAGTCTTCTTCAACTAAATGTGAAAAAATGCAGTAGAATACCATTCAGTAAAAAACGAAATACACCTGACTTGATACTTACTCTTGGAAGTCAAACAGTTCAAAAATGCGAAAGAATTAGGGACTTAGGAATAATACTAGATTCTAAAATGACTTTTGTTGACCATTATAATACAATCATAAACAGAGCCAATAACATGCTAGGATTCATAAAACGATTTTGTTACTGTTTTCACGATCCGTATACAATTAAAACATTATACATTGCCTATGTTCGGTCAGTACTAGAATACTGTAGCTTAGTTTGGTCACCTTACTTAATCACATGGGAAGATCGAATTGAATCAGTTCAAAAACAATTTTTGTTATTTGCACTTCGTAAATTAGGTTGGACAAGACTTCCTCTTCCGTCATATAAAGCCCGCTGTATGCTGATAAGTATTCAAACATTAAAAGAACGCAGAGAATTTTCAATGGTCTCATTTGTAAATGACATTGTCTCGAATCGCGTAGATTCCAGTCAACTCCTGTCCAAACTAAATTTTTACATACCATCTCGGCCTTTAAGAAATCGAAATATTTTTATTACAAACCACCAGTGAACAAACTATGCAAAACATGGGCCAATAAATCAATTGATGGCTGTATACAACAAGCATTCAGAAGCAGTCGATTTCACTATGTCAAAAAACAAACTAAAGCAATATTTCAATTCTATTCGGTAAGCCAATTATTATTATTTAACTCAAAATAAATTATACATTATTTAGTGATCTATTTAGAATAGTTTACTAATTTAAGACGATTATTGTAACTATCCTTATGGTCTACTATTGATTGACGACAAATAAATAAATAAAAAGTTTGATGTGAAAGTCAATTCGCGAACCATTCACGTAATGGTTTTAAATAATTAAGCGTAAGTATTGCTAAGTTACGATAGCAAAAATCTTGTGAATTTTTGAGTTGTTTATTGGTTTATTGAGAAATAGGGAATAGCCCACTGGAGATAATTTCATTTAAAACTTCCTCTCCAACAGGCATAAAATCACCTCATCTATTGCATCAACTGATTACAACGATCCGACTAACCACTGCTATTTAACAATACTACTAATGTAACGTCAATTGAAACAATCTTTTTGATCTGATGCTTGTTCCCCACCTGGTAAGGAGAAGGACCAAAATGTAAGGACAAATGTAACAAAATCTTTCCGGTCGCAAATTTTTCAGTGTCCTCAATTGAGCAGTTTGAAAATAGAGTGTAGAGATGTGCAAAGCTGTTCAGTTCAATTCTTGATAGTTCAACCGAAAAAAAAACTAGTTCTTCAGAAACCAATTATCCATTCTTCAGTAATTTTGTATGTACCAAACTCTTTAATATTGAATGCAGCCAACTTTTCCCGGTTATTTAAAGTAGTAATCATTCATATCTGTGCACTTTTTCAGAGTTCGCTAAATATATACAATTTTTCAGCTGTTAGTACGCTTTGTTATATTAGTTCTTTTCAAAATATTAGAGAACTATCGTTCTTCAACCAAGAACTTTTGTTAACTCATTCTTTCAGAAGAACTAGTTCTTTTGAACCGTTCGCGAATAGATTGCCCATAGAGAGCTTTGGTCGAAAAAAAAGTTAAGTGCTGAAATTATACGAATTAACTGGGTTGAGATACTGGCGCATGGCACTTTGGATGAAGCAATAGAGAAATTCTATTATGAATTAGATGCGATTTTTCGATATCTCGTGCCTAGAAGAAAACGCAGATGTCAATCTAATAACAAACAACCTTGGTGGAATGCAGAGCTGCGTAACCTCAGGAATCGTCTAAGGAAAGCTCGCAAACGATTTCTCCGGACAAAAAATCTAGATGATAAATTGCTCGTTCGTGATTTGGAACCACAATTTGAATTATTGAACGCATCGTGTTTTCGGCTGTACGTTTCACGGATGGAGATCAATTTGAAGGCTGACCCGAAACAATTTTGGTCTCATCTGCGGAATAAAACTTCTTCCCGTGGAGTTCCTGTCAGTGTCCACTATCGTCACCAATCTTCGTCGACAGTTTCAGATTCAGCCAACCTATTCTCGCCATTCTTTCAAAGCGTACTAAGTAATAACTCACCGCCTTTGTCAGAATCGTACCTGAGTAGTTTGCCGACGTATTCTTCGAGTATACCTGCTACTGCTTTTACTGAACGCGAGGTGTACAACAATCTACGACAAGTCGATGGATCGAAAGGGCCAGGATCTGACGGGTTGCCTCCGACGCTCGTGAAGGAATGTTCTTCTGCTTTGGCTTTACCTGCATCTCTGCTTTTCAACCGCTCGCTTGCTGAGCACTATTTTCCAGCGAAGTGGAAAGAAGCTGTAATAGTTCCTGTTCACAAAACTGGAAACGTGCACCGTGTCACCAATTATATAGGAATTTCTATCCTAAGCTGTTTACCAAAAGTACCCTTCAGTAAAGCACATTATCGCCACTGATCAGCATGGGTTTGTCAAAAAGCGGTCTACTACCACCAATTTAATGAGCTACGTTTCTTTATTGATAGACAAACTAGAAAAACGACAACAAATCGATGCGGTGTATTTTGATTTTTCAAAAGCATTCGACCGTGTTCCTCATCAGTTCGCTGTGGAAAAATTGAGGCGTAGTGGATTCCCTGTTTGGTTAACCAATTGGATTCTATCATATCGCACGGATCGTAATGCTTCCGTACGAATCGGATCTGCACTCTCGGATTCGTTTCACGTTACTTCGGGTGTACCGCAAGGGAGCCATCTCGGACCACTTCTTTTCGTGTTATTCGTGAACGATCTTTACAGTGAATTGTCGTCATTTAAAGTAATGTATGCTGACGATCTCAAAATTTATTGCATCATTACAGGGTCCGGCACTCGAAGTGTAACCAATTAAAAAGGCCATAAATTCAGTTTGGAAAACTACTTTCACTTAATTCAAAGTACAAAATGTGTAAAAATAATACAAAATTCAGAATCAATTCACTTTTGCTCGATATGACCACCTTTTGCCTTGACTTGATGACTTGAGAGAGCGAAGGAGTTGCTTCGTTTGGCCGAATGTGATTTGCAGGTATTTTGGCCCACTCGCGGGCAATATCTTTTTTCAGCGCCTCGAGACTGGTGTATCTTTTAGTTCGGACTTTGCTCTCCAAAATGGCCCAAAGAGAATAATCCATTGGATTCGCATCTGGTGAATTCGAGAGCCATTGTGTGGACGTGATGAAGTTCGGAACGTTGTTTTTCAGCCATTCTTGGTTCACTCGAGCTTTGTGAGACGGTGCCGAGTCCTGCTGAAACGTCCATGGTCTGCCACCGAGATGTTTGTCTGCCCACGGCTTCAAAGCAACCTCCAGAATACTTTCCCGATAATATGTCGCATTTACCTTGACGCCAGGCTCGATGAAAACGATTGGAGAGCGCCCATCTGCGGTTACAGCGGCCCAAACCATTATCTGTTGCGGGTGCTGCCTCCTGGTGACCAATCGATGACTCAAATTCTCGTATGAACGGTCGGTCAAGTAAACCCTATCGTTTTGAGAGTTTACGAATTGCTCAATTGGAAAAAATTTCTCGTCAGAAAATACAATGTTCGGAAATTGACCGCTTTCGGCCAAACGAAGCAACTCCTTCGCTCTCTCAAGTCATCAAGTCAAGGCAAAAGGTGGTCATATCGAGCAAAAGTGAATTGATTCTGAATTTTGTATTATTTTTACACATTTTGTACTTTGAATTAAGTAAAAGTAATTTTCCAAACTGAATTTATGGCTTTTTTAATTGGTTACACTTCGAGTGCCGGACCCTGTACAAACCTTGTGGATTGCTGTGCTCTACAAATGGATATTGACCGAATCCTGGATTGGTGTGACAGAAACGGCATGACAGTAAACGTTAAGAAATGTAATGTTGTCACTTTCTCACGGGCACAGTCTCCAATTATTTTCGAATATTCCATGATGATGGCTTCAGTTGAACGAGTTTCGTCTATTAAAGACTTGGGCATTATTCTCGATTGCAAGCTTCGTTTCATCGAACAGTTTTCATTCGTTACTGCGAAGGCCTATGCAGTTTTGGGACTAATCAAACGAAACACTCAAAACTTCAACGACGTGTACTGCCTCAAGACAGTTTACATCGCACTAGTACGCAGTATTCTGGAGTATGGAGTTACAATTTGGGCTCCGTATCACGGTGTTCACATCGATCGGATCGAAAGGGTGCAGAAGTGCTTCATCCGATTCGCACTCCGAAGACTACCTTGGATAAATCGTCCTCAACTACCTCGTTACGAGAATCTCTGTGCTCTCATCAAACTACCTACTTTACAAAACAGAGTATTCGTTCAACAACTGTTCGTGTTCGACCTACTGAATGACAACATTGATTACCCCATACTACTGGAAAGAATTAATTTTAAACGAACGGAGAACGGATTTTCTTCGTCGCTCACTTCATCGCACTCAGTATGGCCAAAACAACCCAATGGATATCTGTTGTCATCGTTTCAATAGCGTGTATCATTTATTTGATTTTAATATGAGCAAAGACACATTCAAATCGAAAATAATATTTTTAAGTTAACATAAGTGTGTAGCTATAAAGTAAAAGTCTGTGCGATAGGTCACCTCTAGTCGAATACAATAAAGAAATAAATAAATAAAAATTCGACGGAACAACTGTCACCAAATGTATTAATTACATTTTCCATACTAACACGAACGAGTTTTTTCAAACAGATATGACAAAGAACTATAAAAATTTTGTCACTTCTTTTTGTTTGCCTTTTGCCAATTTCTTTCTCTATTCCCACGACCAGCGATGCCAGATCGTTTGCGCCGTATTTCCGTATTCAATCTAGTATCGGGGTAGTGGTAGAGGAAATAAAATCAGTAGTGTAGGTGATTGCCGAAAAATTGAGAGAAGCTGCAATATTGCTATCTATATTGTATACAACATTTTCAATCCGGTAGAAGATGCTACAAGAACTCGAGTCTCTGAATGCATGAACCGCGAGAGAATTTTGCTACATTTCTTCGCTCCACTTCATACTCTGAGTATTTCACGCCCTTAAAAAGAATTTACAGTCTGATAATGATTGTTGCTATGTGGAATTTCCCAAGAGAGAATCGCATGTTGACAATTATCGCAGAAAATCGAATCGATGATTCAACTTGATGATTCTCATACTACAGACATTTTCAGAGACACAACTTACACCAAGGTTATATGCACATAGATAGAATAAGCGGCAATAGTAAAATGATTCTATCGCAATTATCAACTGCCTGTATAGAATCGGAACGCGAAACGAGACGACCGTTTTTTGCTTCAGAGAGGATCCCCACAGCAGCGTGCTAACCGTTGATTCTCAGAAATGTCATCGAGAGCAATTCGCTCTCGCACTGGTGTCGATTCTATGTTAATTGAGCCATGCCGGGTTTTTGTTGTAGCGATGATATCCGTCTCTCTTTGATGGCACTGATTGAATCGTGTGAAGAGCTAGAGAGCGTTCTTTGATACGATAAAAGCCATCCTTGTAAATCCGTAAAACTTATTTTAACAGATCGGCTGAAAAGTTCGTATCGTTTCTATGAGAGGGCGCCACTAGAATTAAATCCATACCATTTTCAGTTAGTACCAACCTTCAAAAGATACGTGTATAAATTTGACAGCTGTCTGATTATTAGTTTGTGAGATATTGCATTTTGAGTGAAGCTACTTTTGTTATTGTGAAAAAAATGGAAAAAAAGGAATTTCGTGTGTTGATGAAACACTACTTTTTGATGAAAAAAAGTGCCGCCGATACCAAAAAATGGCTTGATGAGTGTTATCCAGACTCTGCACCGGGCGAAGCAACAATTCGTAAGTGGTTTGCAAAATTTCGTACTGGTCATATGAGCACCAAAGACGATGAACGCAGTGGACGTCCAAAAGAGGCTGTTACCGATGAAAACGTGAAAAAAATCCACAAAACGATTTTCAATGACCGTAAAGTGAAGTTGATCGAGATAGCTCACACCCTAAAGATATCAAAGGAACGTGTTGGACATATTATTCACGAATATTTGGATATGAGAAAGCTTTGTGCAAAATGGGTGCCGCTTGAGCTCACAATCGATCAAAAACAACAACGAATTGATGATTTTGAGCAGTGTTTGGAGCTGTTATATCGAAATAAAACCGATTTTTTTCGTCGATATATAACAATGGACGAAACATGGCTCCATCACTTCACTCCGGAGTCCAATCGACAGTCAGCTGAGTGGACTGCACGCGATGAACCGAACCCAAAGCGTGGAAAGACTCAACAATCGGCCGGTAAGGTTATGGCGTCTGTATTTTGGGATTCGCATGGTATAATTTTCATCGACTACCTTGAAAAGGGAAAAACTATCAACAGTGACTATTATATAGCGTTATTAGAGCGTTTGAAGGACGAAATTTAAAAAAAAAACGGCCTCATTTGAAGAAGAAAAAGTTTTGTTTCATCAAGACAATGCACCGTGTCACAAGTCGGTGAAAACCATGCTGAAATTGAACGAATTGGGCTTCGAATTGCTCCCTCATCCACCGTATTCTTCAGATTTGGCACCCAGTGACTTTTTCCTGTTCTCAGACCTCAAGAGAATGCTCGCTGGTAAAAAAATTTAGAAGCAATGAAGAGGTAATCGCTGAAACTGAAGCCTTTTTTGAGGCAAAGGACAAATCGTGCTACAAAAATGGTATCGAAAAGTTGGAAGATCGCTATAATCGCTGTATCGCCTCTGATGGCAATAATGTTGAATAATGAAAACGAATTTTGGCAAAAAACTGTGTGTTTCTATTAAACGACACGAACTTTTCAGCCGAACTGTTACTGGAGAAAGGTTCATTATAGCCATAGTTATTGCAAATACAATAGCAAAAGCACTTAGTGGAATTTTCATATATCTTGAAAAATCACCATAGGGGGAGTGTACATGGAATTTCCGAAATCCAAAAAAAACTTTTGATGCCAAAAGGCTTAGAATTGCATGAAACGTCGAGATTTAGTGTCATCTCGAAAAAAATTTTTTTTTAAAATATCGACTTTTTGGGACTTAGAAAAAATATAAAATTTTTTCTAAGTTCCAGAAAGTTGATTTTTTCAAAAAGAAATTTTTTTTGAGAGGACACTATATTTCGATGTTTCATGCAGTTTTAAGAGTTTCGGCATCAAAAAAAATTTTCGATTTTGGAAATTTCATGTACTCCCCCCTATGGTGCTTTTTCAAGATCGAATATTGTCAAACCTTTACCACCAGGCAGCACCCCTTACGCATGTCCGATTTAGCTCAAAATTTGCATGAAGGATTTTTTCAAGGTGCTTAAACTTTTGAGCACTAAAGCTTAACGAAAATAGAGGTGATCCCAATATTTTGGCACCCTTTTATATATAAGAGCGGTAAAAATCAATGTGTTTTGTCGGTTACGTCACTTATATAATCATATCTCCGGAACCAAAAGTCACAGCTATTTGATCTTCGAACTTGATCAATGGCCTAACAGTAGCTTTCAAACGAGCCCAAGTTTGTTAAAATCGATTCAGCCATCTCTAAGAAAATTGAGCGCGTTCAAATATCTTCGAAAAGTGCACACGCACACACATACACACAGAGACATTTTCCGATCTCGTCGAACTGAGTCGAATGGTATATAACACTATGGGTCTCCGAGGCTCCGTTCGAAAGTCGGTTTTTCCAGCTATTCTAATACCTTTCTATAGAGAAAGGCAAAAAATAGCAAAACATTGCCCAGATACCAGAAACAAGATTCAAACCTACAACCCTCTCCTTACAATATTTTCTACCAACCTAACATGGATATGTGCCATTCCGTCTTATATTTGCAGTATCACTCTAAATCTTGCAGACTGTAGTGGCAAGTAGCTAAATCCAACAAAAAAATATGGAGTCAATTAAAAACTCAATCAAAGGAAAGATATATTTCGTCGGACACCAAAAGCTTGGTTTTGAGTCTCCAAATGTTTGTACTTGAGAAAAAAATCTGCACATCCCAACACAAACTCTCCGTATGTATCTCACGTGAGCCAGCGCGATTTCCCTGAGCAATTTTGTAAACCCAGGCAGCAGGCACATCGGTTCGGTGGGAAGTGTTTTGAATACCGGTAATTTGACGCTTTTAAAATTAAAGGCAGCCTCAAATGGGTTCATTAGCATTCATTTGCCATGCACAAATAAGTTTTCGTGGTAGCAGAATGTAATGATATTAAAAAAAAAAGCGAACTGGTCAACGTACCAAAGCATGCGCTTTTGCAGTTCTTTCTCCGGTGGCTGCCCCGAAACGGAAAGGTCAAACCCGACAACCCTTACGGAAGCGAATCGGTTTGACCGCTTGCTATCTGCCTATCTCGCGTGGCATTAGAGGTTCAAGCTTTCCAATTGAGGCCGCCCGTCGGATTAAAATCGACCCGTGACGAAACCGGCATTTCTCGCAGCTCAAATAGTCTCAGTCTGCAACCCCGGTTGTATCATAACTAATCACTTATTGTTAGAACTAATCACGAATGCCTCCGGTCACAGGACGCGGTTGGATGCTCGATTAGCATATATGATGATTGCGAATTCCGGTCATTATTGTTTCTAACGAGTCCCTCATTTCGGAGCCTGGAAAGTGACGAACTTTTCGCTCTTATCTAGCACACAAACACTTTTTCCTCACACGTACCGAAGTACTTTATCACAGGACAAACAGAACTTGCATTCGGAGCGCACCGATTGTAGGGAAGAGCCAGCAAAAGCGAAATCGTTGCTGATGGAGAGCAAATTACGGTTCGGACTGGAGTTGATTTATGTTCAGAACAAGAACAAATGCTTTGACGAGGCGGAAAAGAGGGGAGTGCAAGAAATATGAAAATGTCCAAATGGGAAGCAATTACAATTTCTTGCATCTGATCTGATTTCAATCAGCCCGCCTTTCACATTTACTGTACTCATACTCAGTCAGGTGGCCGAGGTATTCAGTAGTTGCTGAGAATTGTGTAAATGACCGTCGGAAATGCATGAGGTGTAACCAATTAAACTCAGTATTTATGTAGTACTTTTTGCTTTGTTAAATGATTTCTAGCACAAGAGATACTGAAGCAATCATAATTCATTGAATATATGTAGAGCATTTCAGAAAGCAACCCGATTGAAGAGTGCTGAACACGTCAATGATACTTTGTACGATCCAGTTAAAGTTCATACTGTTTTACTACCTGTTGTTTTTAGCCTCGCTCTTTTTCAGAAATTTCGTTTTTTTTTACAATTGAATCCACCTATATGAAAACTTTTGATCCACTTAGTGTAGTAATTATACCTTTTTTTTAATCACTGATTCTGGTATATTCGGAATGGGTAAAACCGACGTAAGTTTTTATGACCATCAAATAACAAGGACCATATAAACCTTACGTTGAATCTATGTTTTCAAAAATCGATTCCTCTCTGAATAATCGAAGTTGGTTCTATTTAGGAGTTTTAGACTATTTCTGGTACTTCTGGAACAGGAAACCGGAGGCTGATACTGTCAAAGCGAGTTAATTTGACGTTCAACAAACAAGATCTTGAGTAGAGCAGAGTAAGGTTGAATAAAGTAATGTACACAGTAAGAAATAATGAAATTTGCAAAACCGATTCGGATTGCATTGATTTTTCAATCAATAGAACTGCATCTTTCAATTTACGCTTATCTTTGCGAATAAATTATATTAGAGTTGTACATTATTGTAAATCTGTTTAGCGTACAGTAAAGTAGAGTATTGTAGAATAAAGAAACTAGATTGAAAATAGTAGAGTAAAGTAAAGTTGAGTACAGTCAAGTAGACTAGCCTAAAATAATGAATAGTAGAGCAAATAAGAGAATAAACAATAAAAAAAATAAGAATAAAGATTAGAATTAGGTAATGTAGAATAAAAACAATAGAGTTAAATCCAGAGTCCAGTAGAGCAGAGTACAGTAGCGTTGAGTCGATAGTAAAATTGAATAAAATAGAGTAGAGCAGAGCAGAGCAGAGTAAAATGTAGTAGAATAAAGTAAATAAGAGTACAGTGAAGTAGAGTAGAGTAAAATAAGGAATTGTAGGATAAAGAGGAGGAAGGTAGAAAAGAGTAGAATAGAGTAGAGTAAAATAAAAAAGAGTAGAATATATTGAAGTAGAGTAAAATAGAGCAGAGTACAGTAAAAAAAGAATCTTATAACGAAAAACGATAATATAAGTCAATGTAGAGTAGAATAGAGTAGAACAAGGTAGAGGGAAGAAGAATAAAGACGAGTAAGAGTAGAGTTAAATAAAGTAGAAAAGAGTACTCCACTCTTCTTTACTCTACTCTGTTTTATTCAATTCCACTCTACTTTACTCTACTCTATATTACTCCACTCTACTTAATATTTCTCTTCTTTAATTTACTCTACTCTACTTTACTGTTTTCTATGTTTGTTTATTCTATCCTACTCTGATCTGTTTTACTGTAGCTTTTTATTCAATTTTTATTATACTTTATTCCAGGCGCGTAGCCAGAGAAAATGAACCCCTAAACCCCCCCCCCCCCCTGTATACGCGCCTGCTTTATTCTACTGTACTTTACTCTATTATATTTTATTCAAGTCCACTCTACTTTATTTTACTCTATAATACTCCATTCTACCTAGTATTTCTCTGCTCTACTTTCCGTTATTCAGCTCTACGTTTCTCTACTCGACTCCGCTTTACATTTTTCTCCTCTGCTTTTCTTCACTGTATTCTACTATACTTTACTTTGTTATACTCTACTTAGGTTATTCAATTCCACTCTACTTTTTTGTATTCTGCATCACTTTATTCTATTCCACTCGATTTAACTCTATCCTAGTTTACTATAATTTACTCTACTTAATTTTAGTAGAGTAAGTAGACTAAACTAAAGTATACTAGATTAAAGTCAAATCGAGAAAAGTAGAGTGGAGTAAAGTTGAGCAGAGTACAGAAGTGTTGAGTAGAGTAGTGTGAAGTAGAGTGGAATCTAATAAACTAAAATAGACTGTAATAGAGTAAAGTAGAGTGCAATACAGTAAAGAAGAATAGAGTAGAAAAAAGTAGAGCAGAGTCGAGTAGAGTATCGTAAAGCATAATAAAGAGAAGTAGAGCAGAGAAATATTAAGTAGATTGGAGTAGAGTAGAGTAAGCGTCCCGGGTTGGCGGTTCAATGCATAAGACGCTGGTCTTGCAAACCAGTCATCGTACGTTCGAGCCCCGACCTGGAAGGATTCTTAGTGTCAGTAGGATCCATAGTACCAGCCATGCAATGATTCTGTACACTAAGAATTGGCTGCGAAGTCTGTTGAAACAGAAAGGCCAAATTCCACAAAAGGAATGCCAAGACTTTGCTTTTTAGAGTAAAATAGATTGGAATTGAATAAAATAGAGCAGAGTAAAGTAAAGTAATAAAAAGTTAATAAGAGTTCAGTAAAGTAAAGAATATAAGAATAATGAAGAACAGAGTAAAGAAGAATAGAATAGAGTAGAGGAAAGTGAATTAGAATAGAATTGAATAAACTAGAGTAGAGTAGAAAAAAATAAAGCAGAGTGCAGTAAAGTACAGTAGAATAAAATAAAGAATCAAGAAATAAAGAAAGCTATAGTGAAGTGAAGAAGAGTAGAATGAAGTAGAACAGAGTAAAGTAGAGTAATACAAAGTAGATATGAGTAGAATATTATAAGATAAAGTAAGGCGAAATAGAGCAAAAATGTAAAAAATTGAGAAAAGTGAAATAGAGTAAAATAGAATAGAATAAAGTAACATAGAACACAGTGAAGTTCAGTACACTGAAGTCTTTTTTATGCGAATTTACGTACCGCATAAAAAAAACGCATAAAAAAACCGCATAACTCTGAAAATTCGCATAAAAAAACCGCATAACTCTGAAATTTCGCATAAAAAAAACCGCATAACTCTGAAACTTCGCATAAAAAAACCCGCAGAAGGGAAACCGCATAACTCTGAAAATTCGCATAAAAAAACCGCATAACTCTGAAACTTCGCATAAAAAAAACCGCATAACTCTGAAAATTCGCATAATAAAAGTTGCGTAAAAAACCGCATAAAAAAGACCTCAGTGTACAGTAAAATTACGTAGCGTAAAGAAAAGTTGATTAGGATGGACTAGAGTGAAATAGAAAAGAGTATGACAGAAGTAAAGTAGAGTAGAGCAGAGTAATGTGAAGTTGAATAGTAGATTAAAGCAAAATATAGTACAGTAGTGTAGAGTAGAAAAAAGTGAAAAAGAATAACAAAAATAGCGCAGAGTCAAAGAGATCAGAGTACAGTTGCGATGAGTGAAGTAAAGTATAGTGGAATTGTATAAAATAGAGTCGACGAAAGCTGAATAAAATAGAGTAGAATAAAGTGAACATTAATACAGTAAAGTAGAATAGAGTAAAATAAAGAATATTATAACACTAAAAGGTAGAGTGAAATTAAGTAGAGTAAAATAGAGTAGAGTAATAAAAAATAGAGTACAGTAACGTATAATAGACTGGACTAAAACAAGGAAGAGTAGAGTAGAATAAAGACAAAGTAGAGCAAAGTAGAGTATAATGAAGTTAAATAGAGTACAGTAAAGTACAGTAGAATAAAATAAAGAATCTTTAAATAAAGAAGGGTAGAGTGAGGCAAAGTAAAGTAGAATGGAGTAAAGTAGAGTAACATAAAATAGATTTGAGTAGAGTAATATAAAATACAGCAATGTGAAGTAGAGTGAAATTGGATAAAATAGAGTAAAGTAAATCAGAGTAAGAAGAATAGAATAAAGTAACATAATACAGTGAAATAGAGTAAAATCACGTAAAGTATAGTTAATTAGGCTGGACTAGAGTGAAGTAGAGATGAGTATAATAGAGTAAAGTAGAGTAGAAAAGAGCACAGTGAGGATGAATAGAGTGGAAAAAAGCAAAGTATATTAATGTAGAAAAGATCAAAGTAGAGTAAAACAAAGTAGAGTAGAGTAGAAAAAAGTGAAATATAATAACTAAAATAGTGTAAAGCCAAGTAGAGCAGAGTACAGTAGCGTTGAGTAGAGTAGAGTAAAGTATAGTGGAATTGAATTAAATAGAGACGAGTAGAGCAGAATAAAGTGGAGCAGAGTAATGTAAATAAGAGTACAATAAAGTAGAACAGAGTAAAATACAGAATACTAGAATAATGAGGAATAAAGTTAAGTAGAGTAGAATAGAGCAGAGTAAATTAGAGTAAAGTAATGTAAAGTAGAGTGGAATTGAATAGAAACTACAGTGAGTAGAGTAGAATGGAATGCAGGAAGGAAGAGCACAGTAAAGTAGAGTAAAGCAAAATAAAGAAGAGTACAGGAAAGGAGTAGAGTAAAGTGAAGTAGATTAAAGTAGAGTGAAGTGAAGTGGATTAGAGTAAAATTGAGTAGAGTAAAGCAATGAAAAATGAACTGGACTAGAGTGACGAAAAGTAGAGTAAAATAAAGACAAAATAGAGTAAAGTAGAGCAGAGTAGATTAGTTAAGAAAGGTGAATTACAGTAAAATAGAGTGAAGTATAATAGAGTAGAGTAGATTAGAATACAGCAAAGTAGAGTACAGTAGAGTGAATTAGAGTAAAGTAGAGTACAGTAGAGTAGAAGAGACTAGAGCAGAATAAAATAAAGTCAATTAGAGAAGAGTAAAGTAGAGTAAAGTTATGTTAAATAGAGTAGAATGAAGGAGAGTAACGTAGAGAAAAGTAGAGTAGAAGAGAGTCAACCAGAGAAGAATAAAGTAGAGTGGAATAAAGTAAAACTAAAAAAAGAGTAGAGTAAAGTAGAATAAAGTGTAATGAAGTACAGTACAGTAGAGTACAGTAGAATAGAGAAGAGTATAATACAGCACAGTATAGTATACAGGAGAGTTCAATAAAGTAGAGTAGAGTAAAAAAAGAATAGAATATAAGAGAACGACTGGCTCTAACTCTTCGGAGCTTATCTTGATTCTCCGAATGTTAATAAGTTTTAACTCACTGAATTGATGTAGAAAGCCATAAAAACTATATTTTCGGTAGAGTTACCGCCTAGGACGCATGTCACGCCTGGCAAGTAAAACACTGTTTTGTAAATGCTATGAATGTGAAATGCTAACCAGTAAAAATGGTAACTTACAGAATTTGTCTTCTAATTTAAGACTGTAGTTAGAAAATTCTACATATGAATTCGTTGGTATAAACATTATAACAAGGAAGGGGGCTACTTTTTGGAAAACAAAAAAAATGCGTTCAAGATGCGCATTGTTTTGTCCGAGTTGTATGACTAGTAGGTAATAGGCACGTTAGTGTGGGACAAGAGCCAAATCACTCCAAACTCATTTCAGCCCGAAATAATATTATTGAATTCTGCACAATCGTTTCTAAACTTTCGAAAGCTCGCGCAATTTTTTCTTAGAATACTCTTCAAACCACTAACGGCCTGAATTTTTTAAAGCTTATTAAATTATTATTTTTCATAAAAATATTAGATCAGATTGTCGTGTTTAGAATAATGTAGATGTTTTTTCCTTGTTGTTGAGAGTTGGTGTCTACTGGAAGATTGATAGTATTATACCGTTTTTCATTGAAAAACACTGGTGGCGTGGACTGCTCTGGTTTTGCACTTTCGAGCAGAAATGCAATATTCTGACGGTGTTTCATTGCCATTTCTGCTCCAAAGTGCAAAACCAGAGCAATCCACGCCACCAGTGTTTTTCAATGAAAAACACCATTAGTTATAATTCATCAGATCGAACCAGCCTAGGAACCATGTGCCATCCGGGGTCTAAAAATTTAACCCAGAATAGATCCACAGGTTTCGTGTCGCAAAAAGTGACAAACGTGTGATTTTTTCTTACATTCAATTACAGGGAATCTGGTAATCAAATCTCCATTTCGCTAAAGTATCTTTCAGGTCAACGATTTATTTTTAAAAATGTTCATTTCAAGTTTTACAATTTTTCTGATACAGTAAAAGAACTGTTCCAATTCGAGCACCGCCCGATCAGTTCGTATCAGTTCGTGCTGGCATCTCATCAGACACAGTCGACAATTGCTTACGGTCGAGACGATAGAAACAAAGACAATACAGTGTAGTGAACAATAGAGTGTACGAAATGGGCAAATACGATTTAACAAAGCCTGAAACTTGGCCTACAAGGCCAAATTCAATTTGTATTGATTTCAAGCGCTGCAAAGTTAGACCAGCAGCAACCGAAATTGAAATCTTGCTTAAGGAACGAATGCATCTAAACGTTACTGATGTAAGTGAGATTCAATTCAACAAGGCGTCTAACTGTGTGTACATTATGTTCAAACGTGAAAAAGATGCAATTGCATTTGCTTCGGTTAATAACGGGGTGCACAGTATTGATCATGACAATGTTAAATATAAAATCCCTGTGTACATGGTGGATAATGCCATAGAAGTACGCGTGCATGACCTTCCCCCGCAGACCAGCGAGGGGTATGTTCGGGAATGTATGTCGCAGTACGGTGAAGTTCTTTCCATCGAAAGGGAAGTATGGCGGAATTTTTTTCCGGGTATCCGGAATGGCGTGCGAGTAGTACGTATGCAATTACGTAAAGCAATTCCATCTTACATCATTTGTGATCAAGACGGGATACATCCGTGTAAAACGCTGATTACGTATGAAAATCAACTGGTTACATGTCAGTTTTGTGAACAACCTGCACACTACGGCAAACCTTGCACTGAAACTGCAAAAAGGACATCTTTAAACAAAAAAAAGGACAACCGCCCAACAACGGAAACTAGTGAGCGCAGTACTCCTGTTGTACCATCAAACCCACCAACAACTGCAATTAATGCACAACAAGGCGCGTCTACAGCAACTAACAACCAACCCAAGAATGCGAATTACAAGGAAAACGAAGAAAAAACGGAAACCAACAACGATACCACCGATGCGGCAATGGAGGACGAGACGAGCCACGAACAAAGTGCCCCTCACTCATCGCAAGATAAAAATGGAAGCTCCTCTCCCCCTAGAAAAAGGGTGACAACGAGATCCAACGGTAAAAAAATTATTTTATCTAATAAAAACATGGCTCATTCGGCCACGTAAAGCTTGTACGCAAATTGGCCTGAATAAAAAATTTTTTATAAAAAAAAAAAAAAAAAATTCGAGCACCGACCTCGAAGGGTTCTTACTGTCAGTAGGATCGCAGTACTAGCCATGCAATGATTCTGTACGTTATGAATCGGCTACGAATCGGCTGTTTAAACAAACAAACAGAAAGATCAAATTCAACAAATTGTAAATATCATTCAGATTGCAATAAATAGCTTTTTAATTTTCTAACATTTTGTGGGATAAGATATTATTTTGTGTTGCGTTAGGAGTTCAATTGAACGATAAACCGGAAGAAGTCTATCGACTACAGATTAATCTATTGAAAAAACCACATTGACAAAACGCAAATAAGTGAGTAGCCAAATTTTAAACTTTTCTCGGCAACCGGCTACCCAGAGTAAGAACCACATGATAGTATTATTCTAATATTTTCTAACAAACTTTGTGTATGGGAATGAACTCACTGTGTCTATGTGTGTCGCGAAAACTCAATTTCTGTTTCATTCTGGTCCTAATAGATTATTCTCAACTAAGTTTTTTTTTCTGAAGATCGTTTGCATTCAATGAACTGATCAAAGCATTTAGATTTTGAACGAATGTTAAATACTTTAATTACTTTAACAACCGGATAGAAATTGGTATACACTTTTATTATGAAAGTAGTTCGATTGTTGATATCTGTCTGAACAAAAAGTATCAAAACAGTTCAATAAAAGATTGTATTTTGCGAAAAAAAACCACTAATTAATACTTCAACAACTTGTTCATATAGACAAACACGAATTAGTCATAAAAACATGTGAACCAATTTAGCCACAATAAATCAAAACCACTCACAGCCGAAGCTACTCGCAAGCAAAGACCTCAACGCTCTCCGCAGACGAACCCCGAACTTATGGGACAATTGTAAGGTTCCCAGGCAGTCATTGGTAAACTCGCCTCAGTCACTTATGAAGAGAGAATCATGAACATGCTCTCACGCTCCCGCTCTCCCAGTAAGTTCACTGCCATGGACAAATCGAAGCAGAAGGAAATACAATCCTACATCATTTTCACGGAAGAACTGTTAGCCCAGTTATGCAACGCTGAACGGTATGCATTGGGGGTTCGGATTTGCGACGAGAAACCGCTGCATGCTAGCCGACTTGGCTGTACCGATATCGGAGAGTAATCTAGCGCTCTTCTCGTCTCTTTACGGTGGTGGGTTCAGTGCAGTGCAAAGTCACACTGCTAACGATGAGCTGATCTTGACCGAGTCGGTTCACTCGCTCACGCAGCAGACGTAGCGCCCGGTCGAATGTGGGAATGTGCTCTAAAGTAAAACCAAAGTCAATGCCAGTCAGCTTCGATGTGAGTGTGTGGGAAGTCGAATCCAACCGGGCAGAACCGCAATGAGTGGCAAGGACGGTTGTTGATACCTCGACCAGATGCTCGACTGGAAGACGAACGGAGCGAGAGCGGAGTTGGTTTGAAGTTTCTCTTCAATGACGATCGTGGTTAAATTTCCCCTCCAATGATGACGGTGAGCATGCTTTTAGCCAAAGTAAAGTCGGGTTTCCGATGGTAAAATCGATCGCCTGGCAGTTAGTAGCAATGTCGTCTCGAAGATGAACACAGGCATCGCTTGGGAAGGGTGTAGTAAAATTTTTCGGGCATGTTTTTCTGTTAAATTTTGTTTAATTTCATAGATGTAGAATTTAATTAATCTATTGCACTGAAAAACATTTTTTGATACCGTTTTATGTGGCGCTCATTCGGTTATTTTATAAACAACTAGCTGAATTACCCGGCGTTGCACGGAAATGTTTCGTGAAGGGAAGGCCGAAAAAAATTCTCGAAGTTGTCCTGCTTAGTGAAATACTCTTGTAGTGAAACATAACTTAGACGGAAACCCGATCGAACAATACTCCGTTCATGTTCAGACTGCGAATGATCAGTGTCCCATCTCAGATCTCACAATAATCATAATTTTCATGGTATTCTCGACATATTGGGTCAGTTTTATATTTGAATCCTTTTGTTAGGAACATTAAAAACACCTTTTTCTCTATAAATACCGTCTTAGTAATCTCCGAGTTTCATATCTATATGTGCTTGTAACGTACTTCCGTACTTCCTCGTCACAATCGATCTACAATACCTTTGGCTTCCATGGATATAATCACTTGATACTCCCTCCTCTTTATAAAAATTTTAAGACATCATGAATTGTTCAAAATTTTCCATCTGATAATGATTATTTTATAACGAAAGGTTGTTTAACATCATAACTACATTCGTACTATAGAATGACGTTTTTATATAATTTATTTTACCAAGGCTTTAACCATTTTTTTCGTTTATCGGAGAGGAAAACCTATATAATAATGATTCAGTTAATACAAATGTTGTTGTAATCCTATTTCGACAGTTTTCTCAATTTACATAATAAAATGCACATTGATTGTATGATTTCGTCAATTCAGATCAATGTTGAGAAAACTTATTTCCCCTTCCTCTTGTGAATATTTTTGTGAACCTCTCTCAGTTGCTAGAAATATACTGTACTCGTAAAGAAGTACCAATTTTTCGTAAAACCCTAACAATTTTCCCTTACACTATCCATGCTCTCTCACCCCCGAAATAACCTTATAATCTATTTTGATTTAACTTCCTTTTTGTCAGTGAACTTACTACAGATCTCCTCCATGATTACCCTGAGTAGTGTATCTGTGCTTTTCAAAAAATATCGATTCCCACCTTTGTCACATGTGCCAAACTTGGTGGCGATTCGTTTAGTTGTTTCGTAGTTATGCTGAAACTTAAATACACTCACGTTCATAGACAGATAAAGATTATTTTCCCTTAGCTCTTTGAATTCCCCGGCAAAATGGAACCAGATCCTTTGAAATTATTCAAAGAAAAATACGACCTGGAAATTTTTGCCACTCTCTTGTTTTATAAAAAAAAATGGGCCATTAAAATTTATTTTCAAAAACCCCTCCTTCTAGTCTAAATGTCGATTCTATCCTTTCGTCATTGACCCCCTCCCCCCATGTTAAGGACACTTCCTACACACTTTCCTCCCTGAAAATGTCCCAATGATCATTTCTGAAGAGCAAGAAGTATATGTGCCAAATTTGATAGCAATCCGTTCAGTAGTTCCGAAGTTGCGCCGTTACATCCTCCATTTTTATGCACTTGCTCAGGCCCGTGCGCAGGGGGGGTTTGGGGGTTTTAACCCCCCCCCCACGAAGAATTTTTTTAAAATTAAGGTTCATGAACAATGGAGTACTTATTATATTAAAGTGCAAATAACTTGACAATTCATTTTTTTTTATCAATTTATAAACTGACATAATTTGAAAACTCCCCCCCCCCGCTTCAATGATTTCTGCGCACGAGCCTGTCAGAATTCGTTTTACATTGTCAATATAGTAGATGAGGCGCCTTTCACCTTTTGGACACCCCCCTCTCCCCTTGAAAACCCCCCCCATGGATGATTCCTGCGCACGGGACTCCCCATATCTATCATATCTAAAGTATGGAAAATGTTTGCATGATCTTCAAAAATTATCGATTCTTGTCAAATTTTATGAATTTTTTTGGCCCCTCCTTTTAATGATACTTGCTACGCTTCCTCTCCTATAAAAATACCTTTTTGACTATTTCTGAACAGCAATAGTTCCGGAGTTATGCCGTTACACCCTCTCCTAACAGAATATCCTTATAATCTTATCAAAGTTGTGGAAAAAGTGTCTTCAAAAAGTACCGATTCTCGTCAAATTAGATAATATTTTTAATGACCACCTTTGTTAAGGACACTTGTTACGCTCCCTCCTCCCATGGAAATATTCTTATAACCATCTCTGAAGAGCAAGAAGTACATGTACCAGGTTTGATAGCAATCCGTTAAGTAGTTTTGAACTTATGCCATTACAAACATTACACTCCCCTTTTTAAAGGCACTTGCTGCATCCATCCCCCATTAAATTATATCTATGGTATGCAAAATGTTTCTAAGATCTTCAAAAAATATCGGTTTTCATCAAGTTATATGAATTTTTTCATGACCCCTTCTTGGTAATGACACTTGCTACGCCCCCTCCCCCCATAAAAATACGCTTATGATCATCTTTGAAGAGCAAGAAGTACATGTGCCAAGTTTGATAGCAATCCGTTCAGTAATTCCGGAGTTAGGCAATTGCAAACATCGAAAGCTTGGGATTTAAAACAGAAGTTAAGATAAGTTATCGAAAGCTTGGGATTTAAAACAGAAACCGTACTTGGAATCTTTCTTATTTACTATATACGATTCAAACGAAATTATGTGCAAATAAAGGCTTCAAAGGTGATTTGCAAATACTCAAAGTTTCATGTGGTATAAAATATAGACTCAAAAGAAAAGTATTATTGTCCCGTAGAATTTGGTATAGATCTGACTTCCGGTTACAGTGACGATGAGTGAAAAAACTGCAAATGCAAAAGTTTGGCTCCAAAGAAATAGGTGAAAATGATCTATTTGTTTTTAGAAGAGCTAATACCTAAATAGAAACAATTCATTTATTTATTAAGTTTACCAAATTAACTGCACAGTAAAATTTTAAATTTAAAACAAAAGGTAACGAAAACGACCGAAAAAATTTTAAACGTTGAAATCATTCAAAACTGGTTCTAGTTAATCTAAAAACTGTTTTTATCAAGCGATTTGCTATTTGCATGAGTATTTGCAGTTACTCACTTTTATTCATATAATATAGCTGGCTGTTGGTTGAACTCATGGAAGAGAAAACAGTCTAACATAAAAAAAAATTTAAATTGGAACTCAAATGGACGACACGACAAGCAAGAATGTCGCGAACTGGGACATTGGATAGTCTACCTTGAGTACGCAAGGAATTTATTAGTTGAGATCTGACATCACGATACTCCACGCATGTCCAAACGACATGATCAATATCGCGATAACCTTCGCCACAAGCACAATGATTAGTCACGAAAAGTCCAATTCGAAGGAGATGTGCATCTAATGTGTAGTGATTGGACATGAGTCTGGACATCACACGAATGAAGTCCCTACACACTTCCAGTCCCCTGAACCATGTCTTTGTCGATATTTTAGGAATAATTTATCCCAAGAAGCTTGCCAGCTGGCAAGTGTTCTTTGGTGAGACGAGCTATAGAATTCGTTGAAAGCAATCGGTCTCTCATAAATTTCACCCTCAATAGCACCATGTTTGGCTAAAATATCGGCTCTTTCATTGCCAGGAATGGAGCAATGAGCCGGGACCCAGACCATAGTGATTAGATAATTATTGTTCAATATGTCGTTCAGGCACTGTTTTATTTTGCCCAGGAAAAACGGTTCAGTCTTGCCAGTCATGTTTGAGCGAATGGCTTCAATTGCACTCAGACTATCTGTGAAGAGGAAATAATGGTTTGGAGATAATGTGACGATTACACTCAAACTATAATGAACTGCTACTAACTCTGCTATATAAACAGATGCAGGTTCTTGAAGCCTAAATGAAGCTGAAACATTATTGTTCAACATACCAAACCCTGTCACCTCTTCAATTCGTGATCCATCCGTGTAAAACATTTTCTCAGAGTCAATATGCCTTTTCTTACTTGTAAATATTTTTAGGATTTCCATCGAGCGTAGATGTTCCGGGATTCCACGCACTTCGCGCTGCATGGATGTATCGAAAAATAGAGTTGAGTCAGGGACATTTAGGAGGGTGTCACGGATAGGAATATATCTTGCAGGGTTGATTTACTGTGACATATGGTTAAAATATACTGTCATGAATCTTGTTTTCTATTAAAGTTCAACTAGCCTTTCGAAGTTATTAATAACCAGGGGATTCAGTACCTCGCATCTTATTAGCAGCCTCGATGAAAGCTTTCAACAACGATCTATCAATGGAAGAACTCCTGTCAGAACTTCAATACTCATTGTATGTGTCGAACGAATGCAGCCTAAAGCAATTCGCAAACAACGATACTGAATTCGCTTCAGTTTGATAATATGAGAGTTTGCAGCAGAACGAAAGCAAACGCATCCATATTCCATCACTAAAAGTATCGTTGTCTGGTACAATTTTATTAGATCTTCCGGATGAGCACCCCACCAAGATCCTGTTATTGTTCGAAGAAAATTTACTCTTTGTTGGCGTTTTGTTATCAGATACCTAATGTGTCCTCCCCACGTGCATTTGGAACCGAACCACACCCCGAGGTATTTAAAAGTGCGCGATCATTCTTCTCATCATATGGAGCTGAAGCTGCGCGGAATTATGCTTTCTTGAAAAGACGACCAGCTCTGATTTCTCCGCAGAGAATTCGATACCCAGATGAACAGCCCAAACGGACAAGTTATCTAAGGTATCTTGCAATGGTTTATGCAGATCAATAGCTTTGGGTCCAGTAACTGAAACTACGCCATCATCTGTCAATTGTCTTAGTGTACATGGGGTTACGAGACAGCTGTCAATGTCGTTTACATAGAAATTATACAGGAGCGGACTGAGGCATGAGCCTTGCGGGAGACCCATGTAGCTAATTCTGAATGTGGCCAAATACATGCATTTCTCTGACAAAAGGTTGTGCAAATAATTAATTATAACCGCTGGAAGTCCATGTTGGTGGAGCTTATCTGAAAGAACATCAATGGAAACTGAATCAAATGCCCCTTTAATGTTTAAAAATACAGATGCCATTTGTTGTTTTTGAGCGAAGGCAATTTGAATGTCAGACAAAAGTAATGCAAGGCAATCATTCGTCAATTTGTACTGTATTTTGACTTTGAAATGTACTGTATTTTTCACACTAGAAAATAATACAGAATTTTGAGTCATTAACGCATCGAATTTCGATTTGTGGCAGTACAAAACGTCAGAAAGAACAGCGACAACACGTAGCGAATGTGAATGTACATACATGCACACAACAAATTTTTCATTAGTCATTCTTGTTCCGAGCGCGTCACAACAATTTAGCGAAATTTTGATAATTGAAAAAAAAAAGAAAAATGCCTCAACCAAAACGAAAATATACACTAAATCAAAATCATCATAAAAAATAAAAGCTTCTAAAATAGAAACTGAGATTATGGAAATAAATCATTTAAGACGTACAACCGTATTGAACTAGTTTTACATTTGATCAGTATCTAACGAGGGAAACAGATTTAATGATAATGATATGCAAATACAACTGCGTGATGAAAACCGCGAAGAAGCTACCGAAGAGACGGGACTCGAACCCGTAGCTAGCTCCTATCAGAGGAAATCGTTTTGCCAATTAAGCTACCATGCAAGTGAAACATGCTAAAAAACAGGCTATTTGAGGGCTGAAACCACCTGGCGGAGTTGTAGAAATGACTACAAATGAACGCCGTGGCGCCCGAGCACAGCTGAACATGCTCGGTTATTTTGTTCAATTATGCTGTTTCTTCGAGTATTTCCCATGCAGGATAATTTAATTGGCAAAACGATTTACCCTCAGTTCGTGCTCGCATCTCACCCGACACAGCCAAAAATCGTTTACGGACGAAACAACAGAAACAAAGACAATACAGTACAGTGAACAATAGAGTGTACGGAATGGTCAAATACGATTTAACAAAGCCGGAATCTTGGCCTACAAGACCAAATTCAATTTGTATAGATTTCAAGCGTTGCAAAGTTAGACCAGCAGCAAATGAAATTGAAATCTTACTTAAAGAACGAATGCATCTAGACGCTAATAATGTAAGTGAGATTCAATTTAACAAAGCGTCTAACTGTGTGTACATTATGTTTAAACGTGAAAGCGATGCACTTGCATTGGCTTCGGTTAACAACGAGGTGCACAGCGTTGAGTGTGACAACATTAAATACAAAATCCCTGTGCACATGGACCTTCCCCCGCAGGCCACCGATAAGTTCATTCGGGAGAATATGTCGCAGTACGGTGAAATCCTTCCCATCGAAAGGGAACTATGGCGGAATTTTTCCCCGGCATCCGGAATGGCGTGCGAGTTGTGCGTATGCAACTACGTAAGGTAATTAAATCTTACATCATTTGTGGTCAAGGTGGGACACGTCCGTGTAAAACGTTGATTACCTATGAAAATCAGCTGGTTACATGTCAGTTTTGTGAACAACCTGCACACTACGGTAAATCTTGCACTGAAACTGCGAAAAAGACATCTTCAACCAAAGACAAGGTCAACCGTTCAACAACGAAAACTAGTGAGCGCAGTACTCATGTTTCACCATCAAACCAACCAGCAACTGCAACCAATGTACAACAAGGCGCATCCAAAGCAACTAGCAACAAGCTCAAGACTACGAACAACAAGGAAAACGAAACGAAGACGGACACCAACAACAATACAACCGATGAGGCAATGGACGGCGAGACGAGCCACGAACAAAGTGCCCCTCAACCCTCGCAGGAGGGAAATGGAAGCTCTTCTCCTCCGAGAAAAAGAGTGACAACGAGATCCTTTTCAAAAACTTCTTTATTTAAAAAATCGGCTAATTCGGCGACGTAAAGCTTGTACGTAAATAGGCCTGAATAAAATATCTTTAAAAAAAAACGGGTTACGGGTTCGAGTCTCGTCTCTGTGGTGACTTTTCGCGGTTTTCATTACATAATTGTATTCGCATGTCAATTTTTCAATATTTTTCCCCGTGAGATGCTGATCAAATTTGGTTTCGTTTTTTATTCACTATTTTCAGAAAAATGCGTACTGTAAAATGTACTGTTTTTTTTTTAAATCGATGTACTGTATTTTCATGGTTTTTACGCCAAATGTACTGGTTTTTCGTTGAAAAAAAAAATAAGAGCGTTAGGTATAGATATAAATCAAATCTTCAAAAGAAACAAAAAATTTGACGAAATTGATGATTTTTTTATCGGTATCGATAGAACGATCAATATAGTTTAATGTTTCAGGATGATTTCATGCAATGTTCAATGTTCAATTTGAACTGTTAAAGCACTGATGAGTCGAAGGCGAAACGTGATGAAAATGAAACGAAATATGTGCTTTTTGCACCAACCGGATGGTTTTTAGCAAAAAAAAAAACCCTAAAAGTTGAAATATGAGTAAGAAAAAGTAAGAAAAATTCTATCACAAAACCATGATTAAATTACAAGTAAGATTACAAATAATTTTTTTTTGTTTAACTTTGATATAAAAGTGGATGGGTAATGTCCGAGACAAAATTGGATGACGTGAATACGAATATAACTCACAATTTTATTCATACTCCGGAATATTCAAAATTGTTTTCATTAGTTGATGTACAAAATACGAGAAACCCACGAAACGCTTATTGTAACACACAAATTAATAAAAAATCGAAAAAGAGAGTAAAATATTATTTCGTTTGCGGAAGTACACACGGTACGATCTAGTAAAGTGAGTCATATTCACGACAAAAGACTTCCTCGCAGTCCACCGGCGACCCTCCAATTACCAATTCAACTCACGATCTAAGTACCTCTCATTGAATCAAAGTCGATATCAAAAATCACTCTACCTGAGGAAATGTCCGAGAAGATTAGGTCTGTATGACGAAATTATAGTTGTTCTTTTTGTGTTGGTTATTTTCTGTCGAAGCTGAGTTGCTTCGGCTGAGAGCGGAGAAAACAAAAACGTTTAAGTTTGTTTGAAGAGGAAATTTGCGATTGCGATTTGGCGTCCGGTTAGTAGTCGGTCCCCCGCCCCACACAGACTCGGAAAGATATTTTCCGCCTAATTTGAATGCTGTCGCTTTTCGGTCAAACTACTGGCCTACTTCTATTATCGGAAGTAGGTTGAGACCGCGGTAGGTGGTTTGCATACTGGCTGCAATGGCGCAGTTGATGGGTTGATGATTGGTGAAAGTGTAGCAAAAATTTGAGTCATTTGAGTCGTACTAAGTAGCCTCGTGCGAGCCGGAGGAAGTGGCTTGA
The DNA here is from genome assembly GCF_030247185.1 of Malaya genurostris. Classification (NCBI taxonomy): domain Eukaryota; kingdom Metazoa; phylum Arthropoda; class Insecta; order Diptera; family Culicidae; genus Malaya; species Malaya genurostris. The sequence continues at coordinate 30,121,379 of NC_080570.1, forward strand.
TAGAGCTAACAACAACAATTACTTAAGTTTCATTGAATAATTTTGCCTATTATGGCGTTATGATATTTGTTTGTAGGTCAGTAACTGCATCGTATGAGTATGAGACATTGTCTGACATATCCCGATCATTGCTCCCATTTTCCGTTTGTTACGTTGTTCGAATCGGCAGGCAGGCAGACTCACAATCGAGTTAAATAACTTTATTACTTTGGAGTTTTTTTTTTTTGGCTACCCGTAAGCAGTACGGACCAGAACAGCGCGATGCCGACAATCGCGAAATTGGTTCCATTTAAGACCCAATTCCGTCCGGCACGCATTCGAATTGACTTCGAAATATTCCGCTTCGGCCGCTCCCGATTTCGGCTCCCATCGTGCGGCGGTAACTGGCCGCCGCACTGCCAATTCTTCCGCACGGGGTAACTGGACTCGCTTTGCAAATTTACGACACATCATCCGCAGCTGGATCGGAAAAGATCGGACTGTGAGACCTCGTTGATTTATGATTCACATCACAGTTATTTCGGTTTTCTCGGGCTTTCTTTCCGACGACGACGACGACGACGACGAAGACGCGCACTGTCAACTACTTTCGGTCGTCACCGTCGTCCATCCAGTAGGGGCCCTGCACTGCGCTGCGCTGCGCTCCGAAGCGAACAAACCATTTGCGTTTAGAAACAAGTTTCCCAAGACCTGAACAAAACTGTGCAATTGTGAAATTGAAGTGAATGATCCACATTAAGGGGTTTTTTTTTTCACCGCCCCAATCATCGATATCGCGTCGCAAATTGAAGACCAAACAAATCGGAAACACCCTTCTGAGCCAGTATTGGTCCGGTTTTTCATAACTCAGGAAACGGAAAAGCTCATTCGAAACTTTTCCAAGATGAACAATTTGACCTTACCGTTCGACCAGAAATCCGAATGGAATCAACTCGGATTTCAACATAGAAATTACACTCTTCTTACGACATCCGACCAGTCGAATGGACATCACACACAGCCCTGACTGTCAGTAAGTTAAGAGACGCAGCAAACTTCCCACCGAACTTATCGTAGCGGAAAATTGTGCAACAAACCATCAGCTAAACGGTATTTGTATGCACGCGCATTAGAATTGCCTCGATGATAAATACTGGCGATAATCGCGTATTTATATGAAATAGACACTGGTGCTTTCTTCGCCACGATTCGTCATGCCGAGCAACGGTTGATACACGTGGGATGCTGGGGGACCGTTTTGTCCTCTTTGATTGTTGCGCGACTACCAGCCCGATGAATAAGGCAAGCGTGAAATGTCATTATTTATGTTACACCGAGTTCCTACCTCTCCGAGGTTTTGTACGCGATCAATTGCAGGCGGTTTCGAAAGATTTCCATTGAACGGGTGGAATTTTTGGGGTATCAATCAACGTATCAATTTTATCCCAAGGCCCGTTTTGGTTTGCCTATGTTGGTTGGTCTTTGACTTTAGTTGTAATGAAATAGAGATGTCAGTGGGACACCCAACTAACGGGTATGCTCATGTTTCAAGATTATTAAAGCAGACGAACTATGACTTAAACCTGCCCATTAAGCATTCGTGGAATTATATTTTACTTTGGCTTCGATAATTTACATCGCACAGACACCTAGGAATCAGGAATCAGAACAAATTGGCTCAAATGGCACGTTCCCCTTGATATTTGGAGATTTGTGCCTTGCCATCAATTTGTTTTAGCATCATTTTCCAGATATTTAAGAGGGAAGGATTGGAAGGAAATGGTAAGGGTTGGACTAGGAGGATGGGAAAAATTGACGACACAAAAACACATAAAAGTAGAAGTAAATTCTGCACAGGATCACATTTAGTGGAAGCAGAAGTAAATTCTGAACCTCTGCGAGGTCCCGAACAGTCTGCTGTTAATAAAACCTCCATGCCCCGAGAGGATTTAGAGACCTTACAAAAGCGACACAATTCTGCACTCCCGGAAGAATGCAGAACGACTCGCAGTATGTACGAGCAGAAGTAAATTCGGTACCCCCTAAAGGATGCCAAACAATCTGCTAAACCCTATTTAAGGTGAATACAGAAGGGATTCATTCACTCCAGGAAGAACGATGAACCCTTCTGACTATAGCTCCTTACCACATTGGGTGAGAAACGAGAGAATATCCTTCAATTTTAGCTCCGCATACACAGACTCAACCATGTATGGAGAACCAAAAACCCGGATACGTAGATGCGTCAATGTGGGACAGTTACATATCAGATGATATGAAGAATCATAATCGCATTCACACGAATAATACTCAGCACGTTGAATAGTAGCCATGTGATAATTGAGTTTGCAATGTCCAGTAAGAGCTCTGACCAGAATATTGCAATGATGCTTGGAAAAATGCAGTAGACACTTTGACATTTTTAGATTTAAATCTGGTAGAAATGCTTTTGTCTGAGCGCAAGTTTGCAAGCTGCGCCAGTAGCTGGCATGTTTGGATGCAGCCCAAGAACGAATCTTGTGCTCTATCCAACTAGTTGAAAGTGGTAAAGCTGATTCAGGACCAACGAAATCATTCGTTGCACCAGCTCTAGCCAACTCATCAGCCCATTCATTTCCAGTAATACCAGAATGGCCGGGTACCCATAGGAAGTAAACAGCATTTGAAATGCTGAGGTCTTCAATTTGAGTTCGACATGCGATTACTAGATTCGACCGTGAGTCATTCGAACTGAGTGCTTTTAAGGCTGCCTGACTGTCGGAACAAAAATAAATACGTTTACCACAGATCCTCTGCTGAAGTGCCGATTGTACTCCACACAGAATCGCGTAGATTTCTGCTTGGAACACAGTACAGTATCTACCAAGTGAATGAGACTGTTCCAGCCTCATTTCACGACAGTAGACACCAGCACCAGCACGACAATTCAACAGAGAACCGTCCGTATAACAAACTATGTGTTCATCAAGTTGTCGTTCGAGACAACCAGACAACCATTCCTCACGAAGAGGATAGCTCACATTGAATGTTTTGAAAGGAAAACTGCATGTGAGAGTTAGGTCACTAGGAGCGAGTAAATACTCATCCCACGTAACCATTTGAGACCACAAGCGAATGTGGCTAGTAGCATAATCTAATGGGTTACTGTTCCAAAGCCCTGTAACCTTAAGACGGTATGCACAAGATAATGCTTCTTGTTTTAGGAACACATGTAGTGCTTTAATACACAGTAGCGCCTCTAAAGCAGCAGTAGGAGTTATCGTGAATGCTCCTGTCATCGCCATTGGGACCATCTTTTGGAGATGATTTAGCTTTGACTGAACTGTCGCGACTTCTCCTTTTTGCCACCATACAAGACAACCATATGCTAAAATTGGTCTAACAATAGTTGTGTAGATCCAATGAATGTATCTGGGTTTGAGTCCCCATGATTTTCCAAAAGCTCTTCTGCATTGGCCGAAAGCCATGCAAGCTCTTTTAATTCTGAAGTCAATGTGAGCAGACCAATTCAGTTTTGAGTCAAGAATAACCCCGACGTATTTAACTTGTTCGACCACAGTCACCTCTGAACCAAAGAACTGCAACGGACGAGCTCCTGTGATTATCCTACGATGAGTGAAAAGCACCATTGATGTTTTGCTCGGATTTACAGATAATCCAACCTGACAACACCATTGCTCAACAGATCGCAGGGCTTGCTGCATTAAGTCAAAGAGAGTGTTAATGCTTATACCGGTCAGCAATATATGATAATCGTCGGCAAAACCATAAGTCGGAAATCCAAGGTTAATTAGTTTCTTTAACAAACAATCAGCGACTAGGTTCCATAAAAGTGGGGATAGTACACCACCTTGAGGACACCCACAGATACTCAGCTTTCTAATCTCTGCTTGCCGAAGCGATGAACAAAGAAGTCGATTGCTAAGCATTGTGTGTATCCAGTAAGGAAAAAACCCGAGATATTCCGTTCACGACTGCATCGTTTAGCCTCCTGCAGCCATTCAGTACTCGGCACGGAAAAACACCTTGACTTAGGAGTTCCCATTTTTGTGGCCTTTTACGACATGGAACTGGAAACCAGTGGATCAATTCTTGGTAGAAAATAATCCCGCCGGATGCCACACGGCTTACCTGTTTGGTGGACTTATACCACCGGTACAGGTGGACCGTAGCGTTATTCTTAGCCAATTGGGAAACCGCTACCGACACTACACGGCTATCTAGGCTGCTCGGAAAGGGAAGTTGACATTGATGGACAACTTCAATGGATGGCCGAGCAGCCGAAAGATAAAAAGGTTATGCAAATCGACTAGTAAAAATTGGCCCGGAGAGCCAAGCGTCATATACCATTCGACTCAGCTCATCTAACTGAGCAATGTCTGTGTGTGTGTTTGTGTCAAATAATCTCACTAGGTTTTCTCGGAGATGGGAGATGGTCTCACGATCTGAATTTCATCCGGATCCGACTTCCGGTTCCGGAGTAATAGGGTAAAGTGGGAAAATCGATATTCCCAATCTTAGAGTCAAATGAAAGGTCTTATGGTCCTACCAAAAATAACTGTATATTTTCGAATTCAACAAAAATTTTAATCATCGAGTGTGTACGTCATGTTAGTTGGTGGCTGTACGAACCGACTTCGATGCAGGTTCTCAAGTTCCAGTGCTGGATACACATATAATAGTGAGCCTTATATGTGTATTCGTTTTCTTAAGTATGACCTACGCGAGCAAAGCACTGCTTCGTTCTGTATGTTATCCTAGTTAATGCAAAAATTCTTTCAAAAATCGAAGAGAAACATTTTGAATAGAATACCACACTATTATATACATATGAGAAAGGCATCATTACACTACTAGGTGGATTAAAACAGGTTTTTCTTGACATAACATCGTGAATTGCAAAAAGAGCTTATCAAAACCAGAAAAATTATATGATGAAATCGTTTCTGAAGCAGGTGCATAACCGATTTATATATCGTCAATTAATTTATTTTTTTTCTGAGAGGGAGTTAGCCAAGCAAAGCCTTGGTATTACATTCCTGTAGTGGAATTTGACCTTCTGTTTCAACAGACTTCGCAGCCGATTCAGAGTGTACAGAACCATTGCATGGCTGGTGCTACGATTCTACTGACACTACGAATCCTTCCAGGTCGGTGCTCGAACATACGACAACTGGTTTGTAAGACCAGCGCCCTATGCATTGAACCGCCAACCTGGGACAAAGAGGGGGAGTTAAGTTATACTAAAAATGTAGGTTAGGAACTTCATACCAACAGATTTCAAAACAAGACATAAAAAAATCCGTGCATGAGAATTCTAGAACGTTCGCTAAAGCTCAGTGCCCTCAACGAACGTCGATTGCTATTTCCAGTTAGAAGGAATAGATATTATCCATTTACCACCCAGGATTATGCTTACAAATCTCCCCGTTACAACGTCGAACATTAATTATCTTGCACGCATTTGGAATTTATCTAAGGAATTTCCATAGAGCCGCTAGAATACCGAGATGATTCCTCTCTCTCTCTCACAAGTCGACGTGCATCGGCGTTCTTCGCATCTGTCCGGAATTCTGTAGCTACAAGTAGCATTTTCCCATTAGCCGTGGAAAAATTACCACAGCGAAAGGGAAGACCCTCCCGGCAGGGTTACGCAAGACGGCATTGCTATCGCCACACCTCTACTAAAAGCCACCACCAACCATATGTCCCATAATATTTTAGTCCATTTGCCAGTCAATAAGCTATCAGCGGTTAATAAATTTCATCGAAGATTTACAGTGCAAAAGACTACCGATGCCAAATCGTGTAGCGGCAGAAATTTGCCGGGTCCGATTACGGCCGGTGTAAGTTATAACGCAGTCGCGCAAAGCATTTCATCACAGTGAGAAACAAAAAAAGAAGAAGAAGAGAAACCAAACTTGCTGGCAGATGCTGCCGAACAGCATCAGGCTGCAAAGTGAAGTACCGTTCTATCAGAAAAAGGACCAATAAACACACTGTCGCAGTTCAAAGGTGTCATAAATTATAAAACAAACACAGTTAGGTCGGTGCGTTTCCTGTTTCACAACCTGGCTGAAAAGTAAGGTGGCTGAAAAGCAAGAGGCCGCATGCATGCATTAAGGCTCCGGTATATGCGTCATTGTTTGTTAAGAAAAAGAAGTATGCTTATCAAGACCGACAAATGGAGACAATTCTTCTCAACAACTTTAGGTTATACGCTGTTGTGGTTTTGCTGTTTCAATATAAAATATTTCAAAAAACTCTACCGAAAATTAAAACTCATCAGAAGACAGATGACGGAAAATAGAACACCGAAGGCTGAAATAAGAAAACAGTCGATGAATAAATAAATTAACAGAAGACATAAAACAGATGACAGAAGACAGAACACAACAAAATGTTTTTCTAAAAATTGTTATTAAACGCACATTGTGTTACCTGTATGATGCGAAAGGCAGCAAAAATCAAATGACAGAAGATTGAAAAAACAAAAGTCGGGAAATAGAAGAAAGAATACAGAAGAAATAGTACAAAGGCTGCTAAACGAAAAACAGTAAATAAAAAAAGAGACTATCAGAACAACTGAAACATCGAAGACATAATTCAAAAGAGAGAAAACACAAAACAGAATCCAGAAAACAAAATATACAACGCGGAAGAATAGACAGAATATAGAAATTAAAGGACAAGAGACAGAATAAACAAAGACGCAAGGAGAACACCGAGAACAGAAGACAAAATACGGGAAATCGGAAACAGAAGATAAAATACAGAAGCCAGAGTACAGAAAACAAAAGTCTTCACAAAAAAGATGCAAAACAGACGACAGGAGACGGAAAACTGAAAACAAAAGACAAATGACAAAGTACTGATGCCGCAATCTAAAAGACAAAACACAGGTGATGTCAAATGAATGGAGCAAAAGACGACAAAAACCAAAAGACAAAAGATGGAATACAATGATAAAAGTTTCGAGACAGAACACGAGAAGAAATTTGAAAAATAGGAAAGAGAAAATAAAAAACCGAAAACAGAATATTTATGACGGAGGACAAATGATACTAGACAAAAGACAGAAAAAAGAATGTATAAGACAGAAGATAGCAGAAAAATAAATTTGAAAGCAGACAGAACACATATATCTTAAAACAAAAGAAGAAGAAAAAGCAAGAAAACAAATGTCACAAGAAATCGAGCAAAAAAACAAGAGACAGATAAAGGAAAATAGAAATAAAGACACAATTGAGAAGATGAAAACGAGATGTATAAAAAATAAATTGATCAACTGGACAGAAAACAAACGGCAGGAGATAGAAACTACACGATAAGAGACATAATAAAAAAGATATAAAAAAGAAGAAAAAGAGTAGACTAGACGGAAGATGGAGAACCGAAGACAAAAAACAGCATTCATATGATAGAGTAGTAATGAAATGCAACCGAAAAGAGCAAATTAACAATACAGAAAAAAGAAAACAGAATGAAAACGGAAACAAGTCACAACAGAAAGAACACTGAAAATAGGAAACAGAAAACAATAGACATATGTCAAAGAGTACAGAAAATACAGTAAATAACGTAAATTAAATAACAAACAAATACGGGAGACTGAAAAGAAGAAACATGCCACCGTATAGAAGAGAGAAGTTGTAAAACAAATAAACAATGACAAAAGCGATTAGACGGAAGATAGAACACTAGAAACAGCAGAAGAGATTAGACAAAAATCAGATGAAAGAAAATGAAATATAAAAGACCGGATGCATGAGATAGAAGATATCAAACAAAATACTTATCACAAAGGGCAGAGGATAAATGACAAAAGACAGAAAACAAAATACAAAAAAACAGAAGATTGAAACCAAAAGACAGATGATTGAATCAACACGATAGGAGACAAAACACAAACAAGTTGTTAAACATAATGAGAGTATGAAACAGAAAACAGATTATGGAAAATAAGAAACAACAGAACGAGAAAAAAATAAAGTAACTGACGACAGGAAACAAATGACACGATAAAAACACTACAATATAGGAAGACAGAACACAAAAGACGTAAAACGGAAGAAGAAAACAAGAGCGAAGACAAAAACCGCAACACAGAGGGCAGTAAGTAAAAGACAGGTAAGGGAAAATAGTAGACAAAAAAAACAGAATAGAAAAGGAAATAACAAAATAAATAATATAAATAGATAAACAAAAAACAGAATCAGAAAAAAAGAACACTGAACCAGATTTATAATTGTTTGTTTTACGGAATTTCCTCAGCTTCAAGATGCCAAATACAAAAAAAAAACAGATGACAGAAGACTGAAATCTCACGATAGAATACAGAAACCAAAATAAAGTTAAACAAGAGAAAAGAACGAAAAACCGCGAAACTGAGGATATGCAGAAGAAGACAGAAAACAACATTCAAGTCCATTACTCAGCAGTTCAATTTGAACTGCTATGCACTGATGAGTCAAAGACGAAACGTAAACATATTAACATTCAGAAGTTAGAGGACAAATGGTATGCGACAGAAAAGAGAAAGTTTAGAATACATAAAACAGAAAACGATCCAAAAACAGAATAAAGAAGACAAAACGCAAGAAAAAACAGAAGAAAGAAGACAGAAGAGAAAGCCAAGAGGAAACCATGAGAAGACAGAATATAGATAACAGGAAACAGATCGAATTGAGAAAAAGGAGGACAAATAAATGAAGTTATAGTTAAAAAATAAAAAGCAAAACACAGAGCATCTCAATTAAGAAAAAGAAAAGAAAAGAAAAAGAAAGCAGAACAAAAAAAATGAAATCATTACAAAATAAACGCAAAAAATTAAACTGAAGGCATAAAACAGAAGACTGAAAACACAAAATAGAATACAGAATAAGAAAATGTGAAACAGGTTTACAAACAGACGACAACAAAACAATAGGCAGAAAACAAAGAAAAAACAGAATATAGATAGCAGAATACAAAGATTAATCTTGAATATTCCAAGGTAGAACAAAATAAAAGGAAAGCAAAAGAGGAAGACAAAAATCAGACGACAGGAAACGAATGGCAAAATGCAGAAGAAGTCATAAGACAGAATACAAAATATAGAAGACATAGTACTGAAACAGAAAACAAAAATCAAGAAACAACAGGCAGCAAACAAAAGATATGACAGAAGACAAAAATAAGAAAATTGAAGATAGGAGACAACAAAAAATAAAAACTGAAAGCAGAGCACAGATGACAGACGGTAAAATATAGAAAACATAGCAAGAAAATGTTACTTTTGAAAAAGACGACAGAATCAACAAAACAGACGACAGAAAACAGAAAAAAAAAACAAAGTTCCATATTGAATAATAGAAGATAAAACAAAATAAAAACAGAATAAAAATGACCAGAAGACAAAACATAGCATTCAAAAAACGTGTTTAATCCACCTAGCAGTGAGATGATACCTATTTTTATCAATCCGCATGTGTTTTTTGCATGAATATTCTTCGGTGTTTAAGTTTTCATGACATTATTTTAATGACCCTCGTTTTAAGCGACAATTTGAGATTTTAATCACTCATTACTCTGTAATGTCGAAACTGCAAATCGGATCAAATTTGAATCTAGAAGTGTGATAATCGATTAAACATGCCATGATATGTAAGTTCCACTCTAGAGTTTACGGTAATTTAAGGTACTTCCAGAGCCGGTATTCAGGAATCAGCATAACCCAAACCGATTCGTATGGCCATATGACGAATAAATTACAACAGTTTTGAGTTCAACTTTGAAGCTTTTCGGGATTGTCATCTTCTATATCGGTTTGAATTTTAAAAATTCATCATCATGTAATTCGAGAACCGGAAGTCATAATTGGATAAAATAATTAATTTTTGTATATATGTAAGTTTGTTTTAATTAAAATTTTTGTTTCTGAAATTTGATTAGGCTTTTTTTGAGAAAACGATTGAGCTTTGAGAAACGATTTTATACTGGAACCGGAATTCTAAAAGCGGTATGGCCGAAGTCAGATAAATTCACCTGAGTAGCTGTACAGTTTACATTTGTTTCAAAATATTTGAAAATCAGTTAAGGCATCTTTGAGAGATCATAGCACGAATTAAATTTTTAGGTGCCTTCTGATCGACAACTGAATACCACTAAAACTGAAAAAAGTTAATTTTTTTATCGACTATCCAAATCTGCTAACCCGATAAACCTGATTAAATTATGTGGAATAGACATTTTTATACAATCCCCGAAACCGGAAGTTGGATCTGACTGAAAAGCAAGATGTTTTAAAGAACTTTGAAACTTTTCATTTGAATCTTAGATGATTCTTAGATTTCATTTGCATCTTAGATCGGTTCAGCCATCTTCAAGAAAAATGAGTTACACAATTTTGATTTCGTTTCACATATCATCCTGTAGTTCCGAAACCAGAGGTCGGAACCAAACATAATGCAGGAACTTTGTTTGGGAGCATACGACTTTTCGTATGAATCTGAATTTGTAGAAAAGAAATTTTCCGAGAAAATTAATTGAAGTTATTTGTCACACACGCATTTGCTGATCTCGACGAACTGATTCGAATGGTATATGGATGTTATGTTGTTCCAGCATTTATTGCTGTAAGTAGTTTAAAACAAAATAATTAAAAAAAATACTGCCATCATCTGGTTTATATATGTCATATTCGAACGATTATGTTGCCAAAAACGAGCCGTGCCAAAATCGGTCCGAGGCTAAATGTCATGAAAAAGAATGCTGTACACAATCCTTTTGGTTCTTAGAAACAATTGTATGTAACAGTATAAAAAATCGTGTTTCCCGTTGCTCCCAAGCATTTCTTTGTCATACAGCGCTCAAAACTCCTACTGCTGGAATAGGGGGAAAAGTCGCTTACAGAAAAATTTCGATATCTCCGTTTAAAATGGACGGATTTTAACAATCTATGGCTTGTTGGATAGGTATTACCGTGCGGAATCTAAGTCTGAAAACATATTCTGTTTTCAAGTTCAATTGTGACAGATACTGTCAAAAAACTGAAAATTTTGACATAAAACTTTGTACAGGGTGATTTTTTAAGAGCTTGAGAACTTTTTTAAACAATAAAACGCATAAAATTTGCAAAATCTCATCGGTTCTTTATTTTAAACGTTAGATTGGTACATGACATTTACTTTTTGAAGATAATTTCATTTAAATGTTGACCGCGGCTGCGTCTTAGGTGGTCCATTCGGAAAGTCCAATTTTGGGCAACTTTTTCGAGCATTTCGGCCGGAATAGCCCGAATTTCTTCGGAAATGTTGTCTTCCAAAGCTGGAATAGTTACTGGCTTATTTCTGTAGACTTTAGACTTGACGTAGCCCCACAAAAATAGTCTAAAGGCGTCAAATCGCATGATCTTGGTGGCCAACTTACCGGTCCATTTCTTGAGATGAATTGTTCTCCGAAGTTTTCCCTCAAAATGGCCATAGAATCGCGAGCTGTGTGGCATGTAGCGCCATCTTGTTGAAACCACATGTCAACCAAGTTCAGTTCTTCCATTTTTGGCAAATGTGGTCGAATAACACAAACCCAATTGCTGCGAACGGCGACGAATAGACATTTCACGGTCTTCAGCAACACTCTCAGAAACAGACGCAATATTCTCTTCTGTACGCACTGTACGCATTCGTGTGGTTGGTTTAATGTCCAATAAAGTAAACTGAGTGCGAAACTTGGTCACAATCGCATTAATTGTTTGCTCACTTGGTCGATTATGTAGACCATAAATCGGGCGTAAAGCGCGAAACACATTTCGAACCGAACACTGATTTTGGTAATAAAATTCAATGATTTGCAAGCGTTGCTCGTTAGTAAGTCTATTCATGATGAAATGTCAGAGCATACTGAGCAAATAATAATGCATGAAAATCATAACCTCAAAAAATCTGAGCAAATACTAATGCATGAAAATCCTAACCTCAAAAAAATCACCTTCTATAACTCAAAAAGTAAACATCCGATCTCAAAACCATTCAATAGCGTTTTGGGTGACGGGGAGACCTTTCATTTGCGACTAGTTTGATGAAAATCGGTCCAGCCATCTCTGAGATCTCGACCTCTTAGTTGACAACACACATACGGACACACACACATACACACACACACACACACAGACATTTGCTCAGTTCGTCGAGCTGAATCGATTGGTATATGTCATTCGGCCCTCCGGGCCTCGGAAAAATTTTCGCAAGTTTGAGCGAATTCTATACCTATTTTTTATATATATAAAAATAGGTAAAACAGAAGAATTCAGAAGAAGGTAGACACAATAAAAAAAAAACGATACAAAAGTCATAAGACAGAGCAATGAAAGCAGAAAAAACATTAAACAAAAGGTAGTATTCAGAAAAAATATGACAATAGAAAGAAACTGAAGATTTCAGAAAGAAAACAAGAAACTAGAAGTAGAATTCAGTAGACAGAAGATGAAATACGAGAAATTGAAGACAGAACACAAAAGTTGGCTCCAGTCAAAACAAAAAAGATCATTTATATTACGGTTCACATTCAGATCATCAGTGCATTAGCTAGAAATGTTGAGCTGTTAATGTCACCTCGTGGATCAACATGATCCACTAAGAAGACGTAAAGTATTTGCTATTTATAAATCATTTATTTGCACCGAAGTGCAACGTCTATTATGACGTGCCGAAAGAGCTTAATTGATCATGTTTTTCCGCGAGGCGGCATAAACAGTTCAACATAATCTGCTAAATGCACTGATGAGCTGAATGCGAAACGTTAAATAAATGAAATTAGTCATGTGTACTTTTGCGCAAATCAGTACACATGAGGTACCAAAACCCATGAATGAAAAAAGAACTGAAAACAGACCGAACACTGAATACAAACGACAGATGGTAGAAGTATTCCATCACAAAATAGAAGACATAGAAAATATGAAATAAAACAATGCCACAAATAAAGAAAATTACGAGACAACTGAACAAAAAAAAGGAGACATAAGATAAAAACCTGCAGACAAAAAACAGAAGACAGAAGACAGGAAACCGACATCAGAAGATAGAAGATAGAATACTTATGACAGAAAATAAAGACTGGAAAAAATCATAAAAGAAAAAAGGCAGAAGTCAGGAAACAACATAAAGATGAAAGACAAAATATAGATTGAAGAAAAACTGATACCACTCTATAGAAGAAAGAACATAGAATATGTTAAATAGACGGACAAAAAACAACAGAAGACACAGAAAATTGAAAACAGAAGACAAAAGCGGAGAACAAAAGACAGAAACTACAATTTAGAAGACAAACGACAGATCACATAAACCACGAATGTAGAAAACAAAAGACCAGATAGAAAACAGAACACATATCAAAATGAAGGCATCATCCAGGTCACGATCCAGTTCCAGTACTGAAATTGCTAGAACATGATCGTTATTAAAAAAAAAACAAATAATTCTTCACACTATGGATTACGCTCTCCCTTGTACTTAAACCCGAAGCCGCCAACGATTCCGCATTGCTTGTTGGCAATTTGTTTGGATGTTCAACTGCTATTTATAATAAATCGAACTACATAAAAAACAACACATTTGGTGCGGTAGCTAAGTGCTAGTGGAGAAGAAAAAAACTAGATTTACAACTGAACCAGATAACGCAATGACCCCAGGACCATACGGCGGTAGTCAAAACGGTAGAGGAAAATGACGCGCTACTTATGGCGCGTTTCAGAAGCTGACGAGGGCCTTTGAATCTCGAGGAGAACACCCAGAAAGCCTTCCTACGTCATGGTACCAACCCTCATCGGTGCCCAGTGGTAACTACATCTCTTCCGTAAGGGTCGTAAAGCATGTCGGCAATCAACTGGTCTCTCGATTTGAAGGATCATCTGTAAGGCACTCGGAACGGGATCAACTTCAGTCCGGAGTCTCGGAGGAAAATTAGGTGTGTAAAATCAAGTTTTTCAGGTGATCGAGCGAAAAAAAAGTGTATTCAATAAGCGAACCTGAAGGATAATTTTCCACATGTTGAGGTGAGTGGTACAAAAAGCGCTACTTGAAAATTGTTCAACAAAAATCTAATCTTTACTCATTAAACGTCTCAGCCGAAAGAAGCCTTTTAACCGCTAATCTCAGTTGCATGGATAGTTTATGTCGAATACAAAATAACAGAAAAAAAACAAGTAGCCTGCGAGCGGAAAGTGACTGTACTGGAGTTGCAATTAACGAAAACCTGATATCATATAAAAACAAAATCACCGGAGTCATCGGAATGGCGCAGCTGCATTCCGCAGGTGGCTTCATTTCACAGTGTGATTAAACCGATCACCGATCATGGTTTTTCTCAGTCTCACCTTCATCGCAGATATCACATTATCGTTTAATGATACCTACAGTAGCGTAAATCGGAGCTTCCGTCCGTCATCAGAACAGTAGTTCGCCTTTCATTCAAAAACTTCGATATACGTTGATAAATAGTGTCCAATCGACACCATCTACCCTACTGTTCGGTGTACAGAATGCATAAGGCTTCAAGCAAAGAGCTTTGTAGAAATAGCGAGTGTAAGCTAACGACACTTGCAAAAAACGGCAAGGGTTAACAGTCTGTTGAATACTTCAGCAATCTGCCAAAGATCAGTAAATATACTCGGAAATTAGTAAAATTTTCGAACGAAAAAAAAATTAGAGAGTTTTATGCAAGACACGACCGAGCACAATTACATTATAAGTGAAACAATTCAAAAGTTCCAGTAATAGTAACAAAAATAAAGACGCGTATCAGTTTTGCATCGCCATTTTAAATGACAGTTTGAATGTTTTGACACTAATCGCCCTATAATTTCGGGACCGGAAATCGGCTCTGGATGAAATTGCACAGTATATTGAAAGACAATGAGGGCTTTAATTTGAATCATGAAAATCGTGAATATCGGCTTAACCGTTACTGAGAAAACGAAGAAAGTTCAGTTTTTGGAGCATCTCTTCACTATTATCGGTGCTTTCGGAAACGGAAAGCGGGGACTAGTAGTCCCCAATTAGTTTTATATACACACTTACTAATAAGATTTGCAAACTAGATTAATTTAGCAGGAAGTTTTATGAAAATTTGCACTTCGTTTAACCATCGCTTGTGAAAAAATAGTCATGAAATTGAAAATGTTCACTTATCGCACCGTAATAACGGAACCGAAAGTCGGATCTGGATCATCTTTTCGGGAACCTTTTAATAAATTTCAAGACCTTTTATTTGCTTCTTAATTTGAGAAATTTGAGCGCATTTTTTTTTTATAAATTTGCACATATTTCCCTGTAATTCCGGAACCGGAAGTTGGATCCAAATGAAATTTAGGAAAGTTTTATGAGGCCATAAGACCTTTCACTTAAAACTAAGTTTGTGAAAATCGGTTCAGCCATCTCTTAGGAACTATTTTTGTCCTTTTATTTGGGGCATATAACCCTGTAGCTCTAGAACCGGATCTCGGATCGGGATAAAATTTAATAGCAACCTATGGGACCATAAACGCTTTCCTTTGAATCTAAGTTTGTGAAAATCGGTTCAACCATCTCTGAGATAATTGAGTGACACTATTTGTCACATACATGCACAGACATTTTGTGATTGCGATGAACTGAGTCAACTGGTATATGACACTCGGCCATCGGGGCATCGGTTGAAAAGTCGGTTTTCAGAGCGGTTTCATATAAACCTAAACAAATAGAACAAAGAGCCAAACCCAAAATATCATCTGTAGTTAAATTCAGTCGAATTTCACCTCTCGTTTTTTCTGCAACCTAATAAAAATCGGTGAAGGTTTGGCTATAAAATGTGTCTCTGATAAGTCAAATTGATTAAACTTTTATCTCTTCAGAACTTTTTGGAAATGAAAACTACTTTATTTATACACGGAAAGACCGAAATCAGCATTTTAGCGAAAAAATTAGTTGATTTTCTGATTTTAGTTAGTTATTTTTCGAGACAACTAAAAAAATCTTACTTTTGCTAATTTAGATTTTCTAATTCTAGTTCCTTTAATAATAATAATAATAATAATAAAAGATTTGTTGAAATGGCTATTTTTTTAGTTGAATTCACTAATTAAACGTGCTGTCATTTCTAAGCTAAGGCACACTTCATATCCATTCAACTAATTTTTTAGTTGAATTAGAGAAATAAAAGATTGTTTTCAACCAACATAAATGGTTGAATTGGTTTCTGCAATTTGCAGCTATGTGGCGCTCTGTCACGGAAAAAACGGTAACACCGTAATGACTACTAGCCACTAGATGGCACACTACTACCGAAAAAAATTCAGTCGCGGTTATCTTTTCTATATTGGTAGGTATAAATACGATGTTGTATTGGAAAAAAGACATAAGCGAAACATAAACTTCTTTTTGACTATTTTGCTTCTAAATCGCTGTTTTCTTCATTCGACTTCGCGAAATCTACTCTCTCACTGAAAAATTTGAGCACTCGGAAAACAAAAACCGAATACAAGTAGTATTGCTATTCTAAATAATGAAATTGATTGGATTCCGGTATGATATATTTCCTTAAATATTCAATGTTTTATTGAGTTATTACTTTCGTTGTAGCCGGAATCTAATTTTATGCGAGAACTCAAATTGGAAAATTTGGAAATCTATTGTTTTTTTTTACATTTCAGAGCCTGACAGTTCTACCGCCAACATAATGAGGAAATCAATAAATCTGTGATAACGGGGTTTAGCTGGAATGTTTATTTTGTGTTTAAAATTTCATTTTAATTATTTGTTCAAAATCCTGGCAATAACTCGCATGCATGAACACCGATAATTACGGTAACTTCTTTCCAAAAGTGACGATGATCTCTGTAATTCATAGTCTTCCCGAAACTGCAAATCTCGGTGAATGCAAGTCATTAGTCAAATTAAAAATACCGATGGGTAATGTCAGAGACATAACTGGATGATGTGAATGCGAATAAAATGGATCGTTCAGTTTCTTTGATGTTAAAGATTCTGAATTCTTTAGCTGGAATTCAATTTCGATGCTAGATTCAGGAATTGAATTCTGACCTTGAACTCGGTAACTGAATTCTGAATAGTTAAACTCCTCACTGAATATTTTTCGGCTCTAAATTCTACAGCTGAATCCTAGCACTGAACCCTGGATCCAGGATTTCGTTTTCAACTTCGGATCCAGAATTCTGCTCAGAAGATTCAGAACTTTGTTTCAAAGATCTTCCGAATGTAATTCCTAAGTTCAGTTACATTTCTAGAATAGTAGAACTGAGCTTTGGAACCAAATTATAGTAGAATAATATTTTAGGACCATTCAATTCTACTATACAATTATTATTCCCGTGAAATTATTCTACGAAACGCTCAAGTGACAAATTAATGACCAAATTCTACACTTGCATTCTGGTCTAGAACTCCGTGTATCGAAAATAAGCTATCCACATACATTTGTGTTGTACGCATGTATTTCAGATCACAGCATGCTGTGCGTTTGGTTGTCAGCTTTCGTTTGTTTACTTGTTTGTGCGGTTGAAATTCAGCGTTTTCAAAATGTCGCGTATTGAAAAGAAAGAGAAAATGAAGGTTCTGGACACATGGATAAGTGAGAAGGGTATTACTATGCGAAAATTGACGAAGTTGTTTTGATGGACGATGCGACTTATGTAAAGAAGGACTCAAAACCCTTCCAGGTCCACAATACTTCACTGTCGTCGTTGGGGAGGATGTGAGCGATCCGGACAGGTCGATTCAAGTGGAGAAATTCGATCGAAAGATACTGGTATGGTAAGCAATATGTTCCTGTGGTTTGAAGTCAACCATTTTTTACACTACCGGAACTATAAATGCAGAAATCTATTGATCTGAGCGTCTCCAGAAGAGATTACTGCCTTTATATAACAAGCATACTACACCTCTACCGTTTTGGTCGGATTTAACGTCGGCTCACTATGTCGAAACCACTTTCAAATGGCTTGCGGAAAAGGGTAAAAATTTCGTTGGGCAAAATATCAATCCACCAAATTGCCCTCAGCTTCGACCCATCGAACGTTACTGGGCAATCGTGAAAAGGGTGAAGAGGCGGCTGGGAATATGCAGGAGTTCAAAAGAATTTGGGCTCAAGCGTCCAAAAAATTCGATGCAACACTTGTCCGGAATGAAGAGCGTTCGATCAAATGTTCGAAAATTCTTGAAGGAATAACTTAAATTTCATCCGGCTCAAGTTGAACCTCGCACAATAAAGGATCAATTTTTAGTTTGTATAAAATATCATTTTTTATCACAAAAAAATTGTCGATAGCTTATTTTCGATACACTTCTTAATGAAATACAACTTAATTTTGGATCTGAGTTCTGTTGCTGGATTTCGGTCTGAAGATCCAGAATTTCAGGTGAAACTAACACATTGATTAATCAGTCCCGAGACTAAAGCAGAGATGGCGCTCGTAGTAAACCAGTAACCACGTCTTTCTAGAGTACTAACCTTTGCTTGAAACGGGTCAAAATTTTAAGTCGATCCGACAAGAAACAGCTGAGTTATCGAGGTGGAGTAGAGTCATTTTGTAGTTTGTTTGAAAAATAGAAAAAACCGAGTTTCGTGTTTTGATAAAACATTGTTTTTTAATGGGTAAAAACACCGTGCAAGCGAAACAATGGATTGAAAAATGTTATCCGGACTCTTGTCCATCAAAAGCAACGATTTATCGGTGGTTCGCCGAGTTTAAACGTGGTCGTACCGACACAAATGACGCGGAACGCTCGGGTAGACCTGTGGAACCTGTGAAAGATCGTAAACTGAAGCTCCGTGAGATTGCTGAGATGACACAGATATCATATGGAAGTGTATTTAATATCCTTCATGAAAAAGGTTTTTTCCAAGTGGGTGCCGCGATTGCTTTCGATGGAACAAAAACAGCAATGAGTCACCCTGCCACAAGTCGATAAAAACAATGGCGAAATTGAACGAATTGGGCTTTGATCTGCTTCCCCACCCACCATACTCGCCAGATTTAGCCCCAGTAACTACTGGCTCTTTGCTGATCTTAAAAAAAATGCTCCTGGAAAAAAGATTTAACTCAAATGAGGAGGTCATCGCTGAAACTGAAGCTTATTTTGAAGCGAAAGATAATTTTTTTTATGAACATGGTATTGAAAAATTGGAAAAACGTTGGAACCATTGTATCACCCTAAAAGGTGATTATGTTGATGAATAAAAAAAAAATTTTGCAAAAAAAAATTTTATTTCCATTGTTAGTCTCGGGACTTATTGATCCATGTGTTATGTCTCTGACAATAGCCACCCGTCTTTTTTGTTAAAGAAAGAAATGTAAAACAAATGTACAACTAAATCGTAACACAATTGACGCGAAAAAATGTCCATTTTACGCCCAACGGAATGTAAACTCTGAACTTTCTCTGATGTGCATTTGGTTTCGGTGAGAGCTTGCAACTAAGCTAGCCCTAATCGAAACCGACATGGAAAAACGCACAGCTCGATTGATTAATGCGACTTGACCTGACGTGGTTGTTTTTTTTTTGTTTGTTTCTTTGCCTAGAAGTCAACGTCTCAATTTACAAACCGAAAAAAAAACCCGGAGGAAATCAGATTAGGGACCTGTAATCATCTCATAAAGTTACCCAAATTATATGGTGTGCCGCAAAAAAAAAGTCAAATTTCAAGCTAGAAAGCTTGCGCAACAATCATCAGGAGAAATTTTTCTAATCAGCCCTAATCGCATTGGGACCTTGGTGAAACGTTTCTCTGAGAAGCAAAAACAAAAAACACACTGGCTTCCTTGCTTTCGCTAAAGCCGGCCACAGCCCCTTGTGGAGAAGAATGAAAGATCAAGCACCCCAATGAAAAAAAAATGGGAGGAACAGTGTTCCGCAGCTTTCGTATCGAGTACCGAAATTAGTCGTTACACATCCGTCTTTTTTCGCTCATGGATACCTGCCAATTTGAGGCAGCAACTCAGGGCGAGAGAGTTCTGTTTTTTTTTTCATTCCTTGCTTGAATTGAATGCTTTTTTCGTGGCCGACAACGATAAGCGAAAAATTGGGAGTAAAAATTTGCTCCTAATTTGAACCTTTTTACGGTCGTTTGTTTGTTTTTCCCTCGCTTCGATGACGTCTACCGTTTCCAGTGCATGCCCCGCTCGCTATAAATATTTCTATAGTTTATTAGGTTCGGGATACGGGAACGATGGTACAAATCGAGTGCATTAAGTGACCAGGTCAGCCGAGACTATTAACGCTCATTAGGCGGAATCCCGCTAGCAACCCGCAGGGGATCGAGTGAGCACCGTCAAAGTGCCGACATTGCGCCATTACGCGTGCAATACATCATCGTAACCACGTGCGGATCAGCAGATCGTAAGAGTAGACACAAGCCGAAAATTCCAGCCCACTGATCATCGAATTGAGATGTGAAGACGTCAAGATATATGTACTAGGATACAGTGATGAACTTGAGGCTGAGCATCAGAAAAGAAAGTTTGCCGATCGCCGACATTCTTGGGAATTGCTTGTGAGAGCTGTTTATGATTGTTTTTTTCTCTCTCTCTCCCTCCTCCTACCCTCCTCCTCCTCCATTCACAGCGATGAAAACTACTTCATATTTTCTTTTCTTTTCCAGCCAACCTCACCATGATCGCGCCGTTGGATCTCCTCCGATTACTGCGCCCGAGCGAAGACGGCATCGGGAAAAGTGGAGGAAAAGTTGGCCACGATTACCACCGTGCGACAACCGAACTCTTAATTTGTTTTTAATGTTATCTTGCGTGAAGCATCATCATCTGTGGGCCCCCCATCCCTTGGAAGCTCCAGTGGATTTTCGTGAGACTGACCACGGGCCCTCGACTCTCCGCCGTCGGGAGCCGCCATCGTGCAGTGCTTTCGAAGTGTGTCCGCCGCGACACCATTCCAACCCATCCGCGGACCATCGTGACGATGTGAGCGATTGTTTCATCTCTGGCAGACCGGAAGGTCGGATGTATGGAAATGATTAATGTGCTCAATTGGGTTATGAGTGTTTTTTTTTTGAAAATTGGGACATTTAACAATTCAGTCTAGATTGAGTTCGGTGTGCTTTTTCGGGGCTAATTCGTTTATAGAATTTTTTTATTGGCACGAGCTGTTTTTCGGTCAGATTGCGCACGGGCAGTGCCCCATCTCAGATCACGGCATTCTTGTCAAATCGGGTCAGTTTTATGTTTTTCGTGAAATCCGATCAATTTAACCTTCCTCTTTTCATGTTTGGGACACTTACAAAACTCCCTCTTCCTTGAAATAACGTAATTATCTCCTTTGATATGAAATAGTATCTGTATTTGTCAAGAAGCAACGAATAAATTTTATACTGAACTCCCCTTTTTTGGTGAATTACCACAGTTCTCCTCCATGGTTATTCTTATAACCACCTCGGAGTAGTGTAGAAAGTATCTGAGCTCGTCCTAAAATATCGATTCCCACCTTTTATACGTGTGCTAAAGTTTAGCGTTGCATTGAAATTCACAATAGCAATACTATCTAGCACGACCTTGAAATTCTTTTACCTCTCTTGCTTTTCAAAAAATGGCACAAGGAAATTGTTTTCCAAAACCCTCTCCTTGCCGTTTTTTTCAAAGATATTTTATTCAGGTCTGCGTACAAGCTTTACGAGGCCGATTTAGCTGAGTTTTTAGATAATTTTTGTTTGTATTGGATCTCATTGTCACCCTTTTTCTAGGGGGAGAGGAGCTTCCATTTTCCTCCTGCGAGGATTGAGGGGCAGTTTGTTCGTGGTTCGTCTCGTCATCCATTGCAGTGGTATTGTTGTTGATTTCGTTGCTAGTTGCTGTAGATGCGCCTTGTTGTACATTGTTTGCAGTTGCTGGTTGGTTGGATGGTAAGCTGTTAACTGCAGCTGGTGTACTTTGTTCTATAGGGGATACGTTGGATGGTTTCGTTGAAGGGGATACTTCCCTGTTGTTGGTGACTGTCACAGGTGAACTGGGGTTGCTTGGGGTTGATGTGGAGGAAGCACCGTTGTCCTCTGGTGTGGTTGTCTCTTTGTCCAGTTTATCACATGGCTTACCGTAATGAACAGCTTTTTGGCAATATTGACATGTGGCCATCTGATTGTCATAGGTAACAAGTGATTTGCACGGAATTCTTGTATCCAGACCGAATGTCACATAAGAAGGTATAGGCCTCCTCAAGCGCATGCGTAACAAACGTACGTCATTTAGAATACCGGGGAAAAAGTTCTTCCACTTTCCTTTTTCGATAGAGAGAATCTCTCCGTATTGGGACATAGTTGCGCGAATATAAGGATCGGGGACGCATGAGGGTAGATCATGCACACGCACTTCTATAGCACTATCTTCCATATATACTGGAATGTTGTACTTGATATTTTCATGCTCCACATAGTGCACATTATTATTGTCTTTAGTGAATTGAATTGCATTCAACTCTTTATAGAACTGGATATAAAAAACATTATTGGTCTTATTGCATTGAAGTAAATGCACACGTTTAATGTCAAGATGCATTTGCTCCTTAAGCAACCCTTCAAGTTCTCATAACGAAGGTCGAATTTTGCACTATCTGAAGTCAACAATAATTGTATTCTTTCGTACCAGCGGTAGCTTTTGTTCGTTTGGTGCACTCATTTCGAGATCGTTCTATTGTTCACTACTAAATTCTGTACTTGATTTCTTCTGTCCCGAACGTAAGCGGTTTTGTTTTATCGACTGACTTGGTTGAGATGTACGAGCGAACTGAGTAGTAGTGATCGTGTTTCGTTTGCGAGAAAGAGAGAGAGAGAGAGATGACGGAACATTGTGAAGCGTTTAGTACCATCCTGTTAACGCTGCACCAGTTATAGAATACATCTAACTGAGTTTATAAGAAAGCGGGATCTTCAGAATCCTAGATGGGATGGAACAAGTTGTATTCCACGGCAAATGATAGCTTCATGCATTCCAACGAAAAATTCAAGTCGTTGAGGTATAACAAGAATATGAACGGTCCCAGATGGCTTCCTTGTGGAACTTCGGAACTCGCAATGAAGTAACATTGTCTCTTATTTTCACAGTCATATTTCGACCTGCCAGATATGATTCAAGCCATTTGAGAAAGAAACCGCTGAACCCAAGCCTTTCGAGTTTGGCAACTGCAATCTGGTGATAATTTTTTTTTGACATCGACCTAATGATGTGTATGAAACAAGATTTGTGGACGTAGACCGTTTAGGCATGAAACCATATTGTGTATCATGATACATTGCTGGAGCAGTGATGAGTGATTAGATCAAGCATTATTATTTTTTCTTGTATAAGTCGAGTTGTCTAAATCGGGTCATGAGTGAACAGTGTTGTTCTATAATTTGTTACCTATTTGAGGATTTTTAATCTCATGGAAGTCTTGGTCTATGTTGCCGTAAATATCGGGTGCGAAACACTTCAACTTTATTCTGGCTGGAGCGGTCACAACAGCAGGACGGCAGCACGAGAAATTATATTTCTTCAACATTATTTGTAGAGAGCAATTCCAGAAACGCTTAGCAGATCATTAGACTCGACCTTCTCCGATTTGGACGAAACTTTGCACATGGCTTCAGTATGGCAAACCATATGTTTTGAACCGATTGAGAGGTCAATTCGACTCACGACTGATTTTTAAAAAGGGCGTATGAATTTTTGCATTTCACAAAAAATGCCTTTTTCAAATCGTTGTAACTCAGAAACCGTTAATTGTACAAAAATGGCGTCCAGGAAGAAGTTGTAGGGGCAATAGGGCACTCTTAAAACATATGGAGCTGCCTCGCAGTACGAAAACAGAAAAAATTTTGCAAGTCTTTTAGTGTAAATTTATATCAATGTATAACATTGATGCTGAGTGGCATTTTTTTTGCAACTTCTCATGGCAAAGGACCATGTGATGCACTCGGCGGTACTTTAAAGCAAATGGCACGGCGTGAAAGCTTGGCTAAACTACATGAACACCCAATCACAACTGCAAAACAATTATATGAATGGGCAGAGCAGAGACGTCGAGATGCATTCACGGACATGTCTTTTTGTTACGTGTCACAAGAAGAATGGGTGTGACCGAGTGGAGTAGTGTTTATAAGGATACCAAAATGATTCCAGGCACACAGAAATACCATTCTTTCGTTCCGATTTCAGAAACCACAATCGTCACAAGACTGTATTCGAATGACAATGCACGTAGTACTCATACAATTTACAAAAACTTGAAACCTCAAATATAATTAAGAATTATTCATGTACATGTAACAATTGTAGATATAGCAAGCAAATAAACAATTCATGGAAATATAAAAAATGGTGTTATAATTAAATATCCAAGTATCTCAAGAACAGCTACTTTTAGAAGAAAGGATATCATAAACAAATTTATTGCCTTTAACCTGTAGAATAATATTCTACTGTTTAAATGATTATCTTTCAACGAGAACTTGAAATTTCGAATATATCTGTAAATTGTTTTAGCTGTAACTTCTTCATTTTTCAAAAGGCACGGATGGGATAGCCAATCAATCCGTGGGTTTTAATAAGTGCTTTAAAATAAAAATTATCAAAAAAATAAAACCATGCTTTTTGTTTATTTTACTTTTTCGGATTATTTTGTAATTATTGAGAAAAAAATCAAAAAAATTTTTCAATGTATCTTTTTTTAGAGTGCCCTATTGATTCCCTACAATTTCTTCCTGGACGCCATTTTTGTGCAATTAACGGTTTCTGAGTTACAACGATTTGAAAAAGGCATTTTTTGCGGAATGCAAAAATTCATACGCCCTTTTTAAAAATCAGTCGTGAGTCGAATTGACCTCTCAATCGGTTCAAAACATATGGTTTGCTATACTGAAGCCATGTGCAAAGTTTCGTCCAAATCGGAGAAGGTCGAGTCTAATGATCTGCTAAGCGTTTCTGGAATTGCTCTCTACAAATAATGTTGAAGAAATATAATTTCTCGTGCTGCCGTCCTGCTGTTGTGACCGCTCCAACCAGAATAAAGTTGAAGTGTTTCGCACCCGATATTTACGGCAACATAGACCAAGACTTCCATGAGATTGAAAATCCTCAAATAGGTAACAAATTATAGAACAACACTGTTCACTCATGACCCGATTTAGACAACTCGACTTATACAAGAAAAAATAATAATGCTTGATCTAATCACTCATCACTGCTCCAGCAATGTATCATGATACACAATATGGTTTCATGCCTAAACGGTCTACGTCCACAAATCTTGTTTCATACACATCATTAGGTCGATGTCAAAAAAAATTATCACCAGATTGCAGTTGCCAAACTCGAAAGGCTTGGGTTCAGCGGTTTCTTTCTCAAATGGCTTGAATCATATCTGGCAGGTCGAAATATGACTGTGAAAATAAGAGACAATGTTACTTCATTGCGAGTTCCGAAGTTCCACAAGGAAGCCATCTGGGACCGTTCATATTCTTGTTATACCTCAACGACTTGAATTTTTCGTTGGAATGCATGAAGCTATCATTTGCCGTGGAATACAACTTGTTCCATCCCATCTAGGATTCTGAAGATCCCGCTTTCTTACAAACTCAGTTAGATGTATTCTATAACTGGTGCAGCGTTAACAGGATGGTACTAAACGCTTCACAATGTTCCGTCATCTCTCTCTCTCTCTCTTTCTCGCAAACGAAACACGATCACTACTACTCAGTTCGCTCGTACATCTCAACCAAGTCAGTCGATAAAACAAAACCGCTTACGTTCGGGACAGAAGAAATCAAGTACAGAATTTAGTAGTGAACAATAGAACGATCTCGAAATGAGTGCACCAAACGAACAAAAGCTACCGCTGGTACGAAAGAATACAATTATTGTTGACTTCAGATAGTGCAAAATTCGACCTTCGTTATGAGAACTTGAAGGGTTGCTTAAGGAGCAAATGCATCTTGACATTAAACGTGTGCATTTACTTCAATGCAATAAGACCAATAATGTTTTTTATATCCAGTTCTATAAAGAGTTGAATGCAATTCAATTCACTAAAGACAATAATAATGTGCACTATGTGGAGCATGAAAATATCAAGTACAACATTCCAGTATATATGGAAGATAGTGCTATAGAATTGCGTGTGCATGATCTACCCTCAAGCGTCATCGATCCTCATATTCGCAAAACTATGTCCCAATACGGAGAGATTCTCTCTATCGAAAAAGAAAAGTGGAAGAATTTTTTCCCCGATATTCCAAATGGCGTACGTTTGTTACGCATGCGCTTGAGGAGGCCTATACCTTCTTATGTGACATTCGGTCTGGATACAAGAATTCCGTGCAAATCACTTGTTACCTATGACAATCAGATGGCCACATGTCAATATTGCCAAAAAGCTGTTCACTACGGTAAGCCATGTGATAAACCGGACAAGGAGACAACTATACCAAAGGACAACGGCGCTTCCTTTACACCAACCCCAAGCAACCCCAGTACACCTGTGACAGTCACCAACAACAGGAAAGTATCCCCTTCAACGAAACCATCCAACGTAACCCCTATAGAACAAAGTACACCAGCTGCAGTTAACAGCTTACCATCAAACCAACCAGCAACTGCAAACAATGTACAACAAGGCGCATCTACAGCAACTAGCAACGAAATCAACAACAATACCACGGCAATGGATGACGAGACGAACCACGAACAAACTGCCCCTCAATCCTCGCAGGAGGAAAATGGAAGCTTCTCTCCCCCTAGAAAAAGGGTGACAACGAGATCCAATACAAAAAAAAATATCTAAAAACTCAGCTAAATCGGCCACGTAAAGCTTGTACGCAAATAGGTCTGATTAAAATATCTTTTAAATAAAAAAAAAACTTATGACTACTCTATTTCGACAGCAGTCTTGGAACGGATTTCATCAATCAAGGATTTAGGAGTGTTCTTAGATGCTAAGCTCAATTTCGAAGATCATAAGATGCTAGGACTTTTGTTCAGAATCACTCGTGCTAGAACAAACTTTGGATTTAATGAACCATTTTCTAGTATGTGTCAATCATTCAACGTTTGTTCAAATCTATTCGATTTTCATTTGTCCCAAAACACTGCAAAAAACTTATTTTCAAGATTTTTCGCTAGCCAGCTTTTCTTATGAATTGAGGATTAAATTAAAGATATTTAGAGAAGATAGTATGATAGATTAGTTTATGATAACGGGTTACGATCTGTTGGTACAAAATATGAGAAGGTTTTATGCCTGATGGAGAAGGAGAAATAGAATCTCAGCTCCACTGGGCTTTTCCCTTGCTTCTAAATAAATAAAAATGACATCTACTTGACGAGATAGAATCCGTGGTGATCCAAGATAAGGGACAGCAGAGTCACATGTTTAAAGTTTCATCTGAATTACGTTGAGCCGAAATCTACTGAGAAATGTCTGGATTTCTAGTTTTTTATCCCTAGATTGCCCTTTATCATACATAAAATGCGATGGGAATAAATAAATTGGCTCGATAAGAAAAAACCGTGCTCCGTACGTCCGTATGATTTGGTAAACTCATCGATGAATCTCAGCAGATAACTCCCTTCACAGCAACTCCGCCGTCAAAAGGCATCAACAAGTCTGTGCCAGAAACACCCACCGGCACTTTTATCTAACCATCTAAAAGCATCTGGCTCATTTTTGCCGATGCGAGCAAAAAACATGGAAGACCACACGCGACCAGTTGCGAAAAAAAAAAACTAGATCATATTTGCTCCACTTTGATCAATTCGACTGGCAAATCTTGTCATGTGAGCACTTCCTAAATCACGTCGCCGCCGCCGTCGCTGATCGTGATATACGTGTTTCGCCGCATCCTCCATATGGGCCGCCTCGTTATTCCGTCTACTTTTTGGTGCAAATTCCCGTAGAAAGTCCGGTGCCAGGTGAGGGAACACCACCATTGTCAACCTATCGTCAGAGACAGGGACCAGCGAGCCGGAGTGGAGATGGATGCGTTAACCAAGCCAAGTCCTGGCCGACGCCGGTGGTAAAGATTGTCATTTCTTGATTAGATGTTGGAAGGTGCGGGAAAAACTGCGGCCGGTTGTGGTGGGGACGGTGCCGGTAGTCCAAAGCCGATGATTTATTTGCCCTGGTGACTTACTTCTACAAGGCAGTAAGCATCTTAACCGTGGCCATGGTCACCACACCAATCGTTGACAGATTTCGGCGTGAAATTATGGTTCCACTTCGACCGGAGGTTCAGATTGGTAATTTATAGTCAAGTCGCCGTTAGATGTTCGACGTGAATTGTGCTGTCGGGGGAATTGCTGAGCGGTAACGTCACATAGTAATCGTTTTCGCAATTTGTTTCGTAATAGGGTCGTACCCGTTAATGGCTGGCATTATCATTGTTAAATTGTACAAAGGTTGACGCGATTGATCATATTCTACACATTTCGATGAATGAAGTAGATCATCATCGATAAGACGTTTCAAGTCAACCAGATCCAATTCTTCAGTCATGAATGAGTTCCACGTGATGTTCCCATCTCACCGGTTTCATCGTTTGATTCCCACCGTGTCACTTGCCAATTGTTGATAAAACGCGATGCGATGAACGAAAAAAAAAGATTGGCATAAAACTGACCCTAATACATTGGCGGTGTGCACACTACCGGGATGTTCCCGCGTTCCGCAAAGGTGCCTATTTAGACCAAGATGGAACCGATACCGATTGCGTGCCTGAATCTGACTAGCGTGGACTAGCGGCATCTGCGGTGCGGTCGGGACTCTGTGTATGTTTGTTTACGGTGATCGGATAACCAGCACGGTTCCAAAAATAGAACTTCGCCACTTTTTGCCCCATTCCATAATGCGGACGCGATCGGTTTGAACGACGTTAACGGCGTCACCTATCGATGAAAGTGACACTAATTACCAGGGTCGAACTTGCACATTCACAGAACATCTCTTCGGTTGTGTCTGTTTATACGGAAACGGGTCATTTCGCTGAAAGTCGTTTCGCCAAATACCATTTCGTCGAAAGGGTCATTTTTTACAAAAGGGTAATTTTTCATGCATAACATAATTCATTGGGAAACTGCAAATTAGATTATTAGATATTTTTTCATCTGCACTCAGCTGTCATAAAATACCGCAAACAATTGCCTGATAGGTACACTAATAAAGTCAACCAGCTTTTTGGGAATTTTGTTCTGAATGTTCCGAATAAACCTACAAAATGATTCAAGTCTCTGAATCATTTCGTACTTCTGAAATTTTAGGTCAACAAAACGAGAGTTGAAATAATTGTTTTTTTTTTGCCTTCATTTTATCAATCCCAATCACGATATCAAGACTATTGAAGAATTCGGCGAAATGACTCTTTCGGCAAGATGGCATTCGGCGAAACGGCTTTCGGCGAAATGACTCTTTCGGCGAAATGATACTATTTATACATCTGTTACACCGGAGCTCTTTTTACACTGTTATAAATCGGTAAAGAATTATGATCCGGATCTTGCAGCATGATTCCTTTTTCTGTCTATAATTTTAGCAATTCATAGAATCTCACAACATAAGCTAAGGTAAAATTTACGTTAGCGGTTACGTAAGAGCTTTCAGAGCGAATGCACTTTGAAAGTGGCTTAATTAAAAAAAAAACAAATTACATTTCACTACATCTCTTTGCATAAGATATGATACTTTATTTTTAAAAAAAATTTAGTATTCGATAAATGCCTAATCATTTTTTTGCTTCAGTCAATGACGAATATAAGGTTCCGTTCCTCAAGCCTAAACGCAGAAAAACAACTAGTTTTTCTGTGAACATATGTGCTGTTGGACGTTTGCAGAGTGGGCTTCGCTTCAAACAAGAGTGGTTGCGTCATCCAGCTACTGGTCGTTTGCATTGGAGAAAAAGAAAAAGAAAAAGGGATACACTAGAATAACTTGATTAGTTTCGTGCACTTTTCGCTGTGCGAAATTCGCACCAAACGAGCGCAAATAAAGCTAGCTTTTGGCTGCTACGCGTTGAAGAAAATATTTTAAAAGTGTTTCATACCGTAGCGAATTCCACAGATTTCTGAAAGCCGAATATTATTCCCGTACAGTATTTGGATAGTTTTTTTCACCCAAATATTGAGAATCCAAACATTGAAATATATGAGCGATTGCACGACTTGTGTTACGATTATATTTATGTAATGATTTCTTCTAGGTCAAGGTTCAAACTTACAAATGACGTTGCCCTTCATTCTGGAATACATCCAACCAAATAGTCCTTTCCAGGACCCCCTTTTCAGGACCTGAACAGTATCGTAAAGAACTTATTTAGAAAACTATATGAAACTGCCGCTCTAATTCCAAAAAACAAACGGAATTACCGAAACCGAACTACAAAATCATAAACGGCCAAACGGTATCAAATCAGTTAATGTACAAGTTAAGAGTTCCGATACGATACAGACGCACGAACAAATTCGCTGGTCACTTGGGTTACAAGTTAACCTATCGATAGAAGGGAACTTATCATTTCGAAACTTATCATTTCGAAGTCTAGTCCGTCTGGAATGGAAAATGTGGAACCTTCAAACCTCCACCCTTGGGCCAGAGTATTCCATAAAGTAGAAAAAGCGGGTGGGTAATGTCAAAGACATAATCGGATGCCGTAAATACGAATAAAATGAGTGGCTTAGTTAATGAATCTGAATTCAGGACCTAGATTTTTGTAGCCGAATGCTAGCACTGAATGTGAACCTAAATTCTGAAACTCAATTTTGATGTTAACAGGTGTACAACTTTGCTTCCACCGTTTTTTATTTTCAAAATTAAAAGCTTTATTGCGAAAAAGTGCTTACAGATGTATTATTCATAGTATTGTCCGTAGCTAGCGACAACTTTCTCCCATCTTTCCGGCAATTTTCGGATTCTGGCTCGAAAAAAGGAGTCTGTTTTACGCTATCCATGAAGCAATCCATTTTTCCAACTTTCCGAAGAATTGAAAATGTTGATCTGTCAGGCCGTGTGCCATCGAACGGAATAGGTGGAAGTCAGAAGGGGCGACATCTGGGGAATACGGCGGGTGGGGCAAGACTTCCCATTTCAACGTTTCCTGGGACTTTTTGACCACTTTTGCGACGTGAGGCCGAGCATTGTCGTGTTGGAGGATGACTTTGCCATGTCGCTCTTGATATTGTGGCCGCTTTTCTTTTAGCTCACGGACTAAGGCGCATCAGTTGCGCTCGGTAGCGATCTCCCGTGATGGTTTCACCCGGTTTCAAGAGCTCGTAGTAAATCACACCGAGCTGATCCCAGCCGTGAATATTCGGTTTTGCCTTCGACGAAGTAGCATGCCCGGACTTTCCCCATGATTTTCTGCGTTTAGGATTATCGTATCGAACCCACTTTTCACCACCGGTTACGATTCGATGTGAAACCCCCTTACGATGTTGTCTTTGAAGCAGTTGCTCACATACAAATAGACGGCGCTCGATGTCCCTCGGTTTCAACTCGTACGACACTCAATTTCCTTCCTTCTGAATCATGCCCAGGGCCTTGAGACGCTTTGAAAAGGCTTGCTGACTCACTCCCAACGATTCGGCAAGCTCTTCTTGGGTTTGGCACGAATCTTCATCAAGCAATGTTTCTAGGTGTTCATCTTTGAAGGATTTTCTCTTCCACCACCATGTTTGTCTTCGACATCGAAATCACCATTTTTAAAACGTTGAAACCACTCCCGACATGTTCTGAATTCTGAAAATACAAGTTTTGAATCTGAACTTCAGGTTCAGAACTCAGTTACCAAGTTCTACATCTAAATTCTGGACAAGAATAACGAGCTAAATTGTGGTCTGAACCTTAAGTTCAGTTCCAGAATTATGTCTCAAAATTCAGATCCAAGTCCAGAATTTATTTCCGATGTTTAGTTCCTAAGCTCTAGAATCAAGATCCTGATCTTAGTTTTCCAGAATTCGGTTCCAAAAAGCGGGCTTAGAATCAAGTTCCCAAATTCGGTTTAAGCTCCAAAACTCTAGAACTCTATTCTGACCCTGAGTTCTGAACGAGGAACTGAATTCTGGATTTGGATTCTGGAAACGAACATAATTTGGTCCTGTTTTGAAACTGAATTTCAGTACTGAACTCTAGAATTGGAATCTGGATTTTGGTCTGAACAGAAACAGGTAACTACGAAGACTCGAATGAATGAAGCGTACCTTCTTTATACACCAAATATTTCATAAAACTTTAGTTGTGAGCTACTGAAATTTCTATCACAAATTGGCAATCATATCTCCGATAGTGTGGAGAAAAAATATGCTGAAACGAATGCTTCCCGATTGCTAATTGAATTGGTTCCCAGTATGTTACTTATGCCTTCCAAGTTGAGTAATGATTTCAACCTTTAATAAACCGTGTGCGGAAAATAACTTCGACCTGTTCCCGACTCTTTTTTTGTCCACTTCTGTTCTAATTTTCAGTTTTCATTATCGCCCAAAGTTTCTCGATCGGTCGAAGGTCTAGATAGTTTAAAGGATTAATGTCACGCAGTATCACAGAGTATATTACACGTGAAATTTCTTTGTCGCTATTATAAAGTGGTAAAATGCCAAATCGTACCAAAACAGCGTATTTCAAGAAAAATATGAGTGAGTTTCGTTTTCGAGGTTTTTGACTTCTATTTCTGAAACTTTTGGAAACGGTTTCCAGAGAACAGAATATCCGATGTGCGTATGTATGATTGTCAACTTACCAGATCGGTGAAGTGTTGGAATTTTTTTACTATTTTCGAGATCTTAGTTAATTTTTACAGTTGAGACCCAAAAGTTTTCTTCAGAACTTAGTACTTTAGGATATGTTCATTCAGGATAAAAATTATCATTTTCGCTGCCATTGTCGAAGAGTGAAAAACGCGGCGAGCAGTCATCATTGTGAGAACACTACTTCTTTCCCCATGGGCAGACTGATAGCTGCACACCAAACTTCAAACCAGTTCGATGTGCTCCTTTCTTCGTCGTTGGTGGCCAATTTTGCAACACTTTGCTACACCAACGGGCTCATAAATTCATGTGGGCTACTTCGGGCGGTACGGAATATCGGAGAAGGAATGCTCAATGCTCTAGCTCGACAGTTGAGAGTGCGAAGGAAAAAAACTGTACACATAAGGTTTTTACATAATTACATTGAGGAAACTGTAGTCATTACAAAAAGTTATGAATTTGAAATTAGAATACCAGTTTCGAGTCGTTTTTGACTTTCGCTCATGTTTATAACACTGATTCTGTAAAAATTTCAGGAAAATGCATAGTATAGAATCAAATGTTTAACAAATTAAAGTACGAAACGAAATTATTGAAACACTTACCATTGCCTTGTTACTTTTTTCCCACTGGACCGAAATTAACCAAATTTTACACAGTTCTTCTTTGAAGAGAGTATTTTCGATTTGGCAAGCGATTTGCTGCTGCACACCAAAAATCATGTTTTCATTACAAGGAAGGGTGACTTAAAAAAAGGCATTCATAATTCTTCAAAACACCAAAAGGTCGCCCCATGAAAATTTTGGTTAGATTTAGCTAGTTGCCACTACATTCGGGGGACTACACAGAGGATACACTAAATTTGACCCGATCGAGAGATATTGTGAAGTCCTTAAGCTGAAGGAACTGAAAAAGACAAGCAAATTTACATCAGTGATGATAAAATGATGGAATACAATCGTCGTTGAAATCCTTCAATACCTCGACGGTAGTGATATTACGAATCCGAAACGTGCTCGGTTCCGACTACCAGCATGTACTTTGTTTTAGACCCTGCCACCGTTGGAGGAATGTGGCAGAGGAACCACATCAGGGAACCTGATCCAGAGGATGTGCCCCAGTGAAGAGAACTGGAAAGCAGTGTCGACCCCGACGTCCCAGATCACGGGCATCTTGCAGCGAAATTGGAGCGCAGTACAACAACAGGTAGCCTAAACCAAGAGGGATCAGCGAATAAGTGTCGGTTCGGGAGTATTTCCATCGCCGGGGAACTCTATGTCGGTGTAGTCACTGGGGGCTAAATCTGGCGAGTATGGGGAGTGGGGAAGCAGATCAAAGCCCAATTCGTTCAATTTCGCCATTGTTTTCATCGACTTGTGGCAGGGTGCATTGTCTTGATGAAAAAGGATTTTTTTTCTCTGCATGTGTGGTCGTTTTTTTGTGATTTCCTCCTTCAAACGCACCAGTAAGTCAATATAATAATCACTGTTGATCGATTTACCTTTTTCGAGGTAGTCAATGAAAATCACGCCATGCGTATCCCAAAAATGACGCCATGACTTCGCCAGCTGACTGCTGCGTTTTCGGACGCTTCGGACGGCTTTCGCCAGCTGTGCGCTACTCAGATGACTGCCGCTTCGACTCTGGAGTGTAGTGATGTATCCATGTTTCGTCGATGGTCACGTAACGACGCAAGAAATCTTTTTTATTGTGAGTAAATAGCGATAAACTGCATTCTGAATCATCGACTCGTTGCTGTTTTTGTTCCATCGAAAGCAATCGCGGCACCCACTTGGAAAAAAAAACCTTTTTCATGCTCAATTTTTCATGAAGGATATTAAATACACTTCCATATGATATCTGTGTCATCTCAGTAATCTCACGGAGCTCCACTTTACGATCTTTCATTATAATTTTTGTCACTTCACTCACATTTTCCGGTGTAACGGCTTCCACAGGTCTACCCGAGCGTTCCGCGTCATTTGTGTCGGTACGACCACGTTTAAACTCGGCGAACCACCGACAAATCGTTGCTTTTAATGAACAAGAGTCCGGATAACATTTTTCAATCCATTGTTTCGCTTGCACGGTGTTTTTACCCATTAAAAAACAATGTTTTATCAAAACACGAAACTCGGTTTTTTCCATTTTTTAAACAAACTACAAAACGACTTTACTCCAACCTCGATAACTCAGCTCAAGAAAAGGTTAATACTCTAGAAAGACGTGGTTACTGGTTTACTACGAGCGCCATCTCTGCTTTAGTCTCGGGACTTATTGATCCATGTGTTACCTAACGGTTGGAGATTCCAGGTTTCTTTGGTGGGTAGTTCCAGTTGGATAGTCCTGTGAAAAGTTTCACACTCCGTACGTGAATGCATATCACCTTGTAAAAAAAGACTGCTACCGTTCCAAAGTTTTTCGTGATAATGTCCACGTCATCCACAAAGTTGTGCACGTCCATGATTTTTCATTGCGCTATGCTATCGATACAACCGTATCTTGAAGTCGATGATCAGATGATGCGTTGGGACCTGGTATTCACGGTATTTCTGGAGGATTGGCCGCACGGTGGAGATCTGATCCATTGTCGATCGGCCGTCGAAGAAGCCGGCTTGATAACTTCCCATGAACTCATAGGCGACGAAAGATGGAATAGTACTCTGTAGGTGGCATTCAAAATTGTGATCCAGTAGCTATGCGGCTTCTCAGATCCCAATTATTAACCGATGCAAACAGATGGTCAACTTTTCTGCGACTATCTGAAGTATACCAAGTTGTTTTTTGCAATAAAAAAGGTGCAAGTTCTTTATTGCAATGCAATACCCAAGTAGCAAACAATGTTCTACCATTGTATTTCTTCACTCTTCTCGCAACGATTGTGTGATTGAAAAAGCGCAGTTTGCTTGTATGATGTGCAACAAGTTTCTTGTTTGATATGTTTCATAGCAGTAAAATTCGTTAACTAGAAACCGAAAATGAAACCGATGAAATGAACTTATTGTAGAATCAGTTAAATAAACCGATGTGGAACTTAATCCTTTCAGGTGTTTGATTTGGTTTCACAAGCAGTAATATTTGTTACAAAAACATATAAAATCATTTGTCGAACATATCTGACATGAATAACCGTTCTGTAGCAGTTGTGAAACATGTCAATTTCAACAAGTTTTAATTGCTACTTGGGTACCAAATTTCGATTCACCTACTAATTTGTAATTTGAACTTTTTATCATAGCCAATGAAAAACAGACGAAGAGAAAAAGGCGGATGGGTAATGTCACATACATAACTGAAAGACGTGAATACGAATAAAACTAACATGCTTCTCTCAAACTTTCGAACATATTCGTTCAAATTTGTAGTTTGTGTGAATTCTGCAACCAGAATTGTAACGTGCATCTATTCTAAAGAATGACTTATCGACGAAATTTTTTTTTCAGATAAAGTTTTCTGTAGATTTACTGTGGTACAACCCCTTAAAAATATTTTGAGGGTTCTGAAAAACAACCGATTCGCGGATTTTATCCGATGTTTAAAAATATTGAGTAATGTTTGCCATCATTTAATAAGATTTTTGAATTCCGGAACTTGGTTTAAAAACTAATTTTGAAATCTGTGACTCTCTCAGAATTGCAATCCAGAGCAAGAAATCAGGTCATAAATGTAGTTCTAGAATTATAAAACTGAGTTTTTAGAAACAGGGTGTTGTAACCCAATTACAAATGTTTGCAATAGCGTGACGTTTAGGCAAGACACATCGCACAGTAAAAGGTAGAATTTTATGGAGTTGATTTTTACAAAATTTATAGCAAGAGATATGCCCAAAAATATTTAAAAAAAATTTAAGTGCAACTCGATGGAACTTTTTTTTTAGGCCTTTTCAAATTTAGTTTTAGTTATTGAATTATGACAATCCCCTTAAAACTAGTTTTCTAATCATAACTTGTTTAAAGTTATTTTTTTATACATACTTTGTTTGGAATAATTGTAGAAAATATAAAATCCCATAATTTTGTAGAAGGTAATGCATAGGTTTATTTCTTTCTGGAAAAGTTATACATTATTTTACCTTTTTTAACCTAGAAAACCTTGTGCCGAAGCGAAATATGCAACTTAATGTAGCAAACTTGTACAATACTTATAGGAAAATATATTCCTAATCCAATTTATTTTCCAATGAGAACATCTTGAGTACTATTCGTCTGACTCATTTTCACTATGGCCTTGCTGAATGGTTGAGAAACGGGGGGCGTCACGCGTCTGCTATTTATATTTCGCCTTTAAAAATCGTGTTGCTTCGCGATAACTCAATTTATTTACACGTTTAAACATGAAATCTCTACGTAAAGGTTTGTACTTTTACAATACTTTATCATATTTTTTTAAGAAAACATTTTTTCCACTCCATTTAAATATGTGTTGAACTTTTGATAATTTTTCGGATTGTCAATAATTAAAACTAACTTTGAAAAGGTCTAAAAAAAATTGCATCGAGTTCCACTTAGATTTTTTCTGATGTTGTTGATTGTCCAAAAGTAAACAAAAACAAATCGCTGCAATTTGCTTAAGTTGCGCGTTCAAGCATGAGCTTGTTTATGCGAGTTTACGCGCGTCCAGACCGGTAGTCGCTGGTTTAACTCCTCCTCGGAAATCGGATAGGAATATCTTTCATATATTTCCATACACGAATAGCAGTAATAATCTATATACATTATTATCTTGTTATACACTATATTAATTTGAAAGCTGGAAAGGAATTGTCACTGGCAGCAATTGATATGCTAGAACAAGAAAATACAAAGCAAGAAATTAGCGACTGATACTGCTTGTTCGAATGCAATGCGACTAAGTGACATATTGTAATGACTTATTAGGTAACATTGATTACCTAACTGATTGATTAGGTTGTGAAAAGTATTGGGAAAAGTTACTCATTTAAATGCTATCTAAAACTTCGTAGTTGATACTTAGGTAATAGAGATAGTTTCTACGTAGATAAATCCAGAAAAACTGTTATTAAAATAAAGCGAGTATATCTCAAAAAAAAATTTTACATTATTAATATCTTCAGCAAAAATACTTCAAATGTTTTTTTCTTCGAAACAAGATAGAAAAAAAATGTTTTCGTAAAAAAAAAATATTTTTTTATTCGAAATCGGTACTACCCCCTTTAACAAAAATTAAGGTACGTCACAGGTGTTGAACAGTCGTTCGCACCGCACGCGTATAGCTCTTGGCTCCTGGAAATTTTTTCTGGCTACCTAGAGTTTCAAGGCTCAGTCTTTGGTCAGTTATGCTAGTATAACAGGTAGAAATCTACCACTTAATTCTTCTAATGTAAGTAATCAAAACACAGAACCGCCTTGCAGTTCATCTTCTAACGAAAACAATTTATTAATAGGTCGATCGGCCATATCATCTTCTTCTAATGGCAGTCTAACTACAAATATTGCTTCAATGCCATCCGCTTCTTTAAATGAAGTTGATTTAGGCGATATAACTGGAAATAAAATGATCTACCTACAATATCAACTTTTTCAAATGATCATCCGAATGAATTCGACTTCATCACTTTTTGAAGCATTTCAAATCGGATGGCAATTTGCAAATAATATTATAAAGAATTTAAAATTTAATAGTGATGTTAAATAATTATTTGAATATTTAAAATTGGAATGCTCGATCTTTGAAATCGAGTGAAGATGAATTTTATAATTTTCTCAAAGTTCACAACATTCATATTCTATACTTTATGTTTCGTCTTCGACTCGTCAGTACATAACAGTTTATGTTGAACTGTTTTGTAACCTAGCAGCTCCACATAAACCGCTAGGCAGACATAAAGTTTCTGCTACCTTCAGAACACTTTTTTTTATTTGCACCGAAGTGCAACGCCTTTACTGTCGTGCAGAACGTAAACGAGTTTCGACTTAAGCTGGCCGATTCAGGTGATGGTCAATTAGTGGTTATCCTATTTTGTGCATTGGGAACATAACCGATTTCTATACTTTATGTTTCGTCTTCGACTCGTCAGTACATAACAGTTTATGTTGAACTGTTTTGTAACCTAGCAGCTCCACATAAACCGCTAGGCATTTCGCAAAAGAGTAAATCTATGTTTAATTTCTTTTTGTAAATCCTTAACTATGTTTTTCATAGCAGGATCACGAGAACGTTGATATTGTCGTCGACGAACATTCTTCAACCGAATGAGCAGTTGAAGATTGTCATCGATGATAGGAGAATTTAATTTAGTTTGAGCTTTGGGAACTGAAAGATTTCTAGCTTCGATAATGTAATGATTCAAATTATCAATTGCTGTGTCGAAATCCACAGAATTTTCTAAAATAGTTAAATAGTTTCATGATCCACATGATTTTCAATGTGAGATCTGTAATCCAACCAATTAGCTCTATGATAGTTGAATATAGAACTAATTGGATTAATTGAAGCTTCGTTGGAAAGTTTGAATGTTACAGGAAGATGATCTGAGTCAAAGTCAGAATGTGTAATTGGTTCACTACAAATGTGACTTTGATCTGTTAGAAAAGAACACGGCCTAATTTGAGGCTTTACTCGTCCAGTATAACATTAGGACTGATACGACAGTGTTTGAAATTAACGTTTAACAAATAAGCATTTTGCACGAACTGTAATAGATGTCTACAAATCAATTCTCCATGTTTTTTTTGTCTTCAAATTGATGTATCCATACGATTGCCGTATTTTTATTAGCAAACGTTTGTCGTGATCTCTACCAAAAATTGCATCTATGCTCCGTTTGCGGCTCCTAAAGGTAGAGGATATGACTCAGTCAAATTACTGCAAAAAAAAGATCTGATAAACAGATCGCTTTTCTTTCATAGATCAAAGTCTAGTATTTATTAATATTTCTCATTTTTACTACTCCTGAGAAGTTCATTGCAATTTAAACTGTTCAAATTCCTTTATCACAAAACCTATTCTGCAGCAAAAGGCTAAACAACGAACCAGCCCCCGGATGATCGAAAGGTCAACAACACGGGATCGAACGACGCGGATCAGGCAGCTCCGATTAAGCTATTAATGCGAGCGATATCGTGATCCCGTCGTATTTCCGTTCGCCCGTTCGGAATCACAAGCGAATCTAAACCGTAGCCACATTAAATGGCTACTGCTTTGCTAAACATGCTAAAACCTCGCAAGCCTGTGGGTATGTTCGAATGTGTATTTATTTGTTTATGGATCCTTTCCCAAAATCAGACCTGATGATAGCAATCATGTAGCGAATGGGAAACCACCGGACCGAACGCCCGTCTCTCTCCACCAGGAAAACGATCAACCGTAAAGCAAGCGCGCGGGTATGTAATTTAAAGTGTATTATCCCGGGGCCGAATAGCTTCTAAACAACTGGTAAAAGTGTTTCTAATCATAAGGTTCGTGCGAATTCCAAGCTAATTTCAACGTTCACCTGGGAGGTAAAATACAGACATTAACCGAGTGTTAGTTAAATTTGGTCGTTTTGGGAGGGCTAATGACGCCAAGTTCCAGCTGATTCCCATCCGAATCTGGCTTCAGAATATTAGATTCGACTGACTGACTGATTCCTTGCCAGCGTCGATGGCCCGAACCAAAAAACCCTGTGAAAATTGGTGTGAACAGATTCGAAGCAAAATTTCACTTTCCTACGGAAGAGAAGTCAGTTTGTCCATTATTATTAGCATCCAACATTGGGCAAGGCGCATTCGACTGGCCAAACAACTTCCAAACGTCCTCCAGTTGCTTGCCATTTTCATCGCTTCGATTTTTGATAACAGAGTCAGAGGGAGTTTGGGAGTAAATAAGCTCAGTTTCTAAATAATCTCCACTATCCGGTGCTACAGTTGAATGATCGTCGCGCGAAAAAAAAAATTAAAAGTTGAAGGAACCGTGTACTGTAGTAATAAAAATGTCTTGGTTGGTCTCTGCGTCTGCGTATCAGCAGGAAACAATAAAAAAAAATACAGCAAGCAAAACAAAGCGCAAAATAAACTACACAAAGTTGCTTGACCAGCCACAAGCCATGCCAAGCCGAGCTACTGCCTCTTAACAGTAGCATGACCAGCGAAGCTCCAGTGACGACGAAAGCCCCAATTAGTTACCTTAAATGGATATTTAATGACATAAATGACTTATTGCAGCACTTAGAGCATTCTGGACGGGTGGCAGCATGTGGTGACTGAACACACGCTGCTGCTGCTGATCTCTATTTTTAGGAATCCCATTAGATCGATTTTCGATCCGGATTCAAGCCGTCCTCCTGTAGCGCCACAAGCTGTCACAATTTGCAACAAATTATTCGTGTTCACCGAATAACTCGTCCTGGACCAGAGAAGCCACATG
This sequence comes from Malaya genurostris, assembly GCF_030247185.1. Classification (NCBI taxonomy): domain Eukaryota; kingdom Metazoa; phylum Arthropoda; class Insecta; order Diptera; family Culicidae; genus Malaya; species Malaya genurostris. The sequence continues at coordinate 30,162,465 of NC_080570.1, forward strand.
CCACATTCACGACCACTCCAACCCAACCGAGGAGGTTTCCTTTTTTTTCAATGACCGCTGCCGGCACCGGTCCCCCCGTTCAAAATGTAGCAATTAAACACACCAAACAAACGGTAATCGCAGAAGAAGCCCGGAGAAATGCGCAACCTTGCAGAAAAGTGTTTTTATCGCTAATCTGCAACCGATGCTGGGCGATTCGCTGGCTCCGAGAAAGCCCCTGCCTGACACCCTGTACGGAGAGGAGACACGGTGGACCTTCTGAGGGCTCTCTCGAGGTGCCAGCTTTGCCACCTACGTACTGTCAGCTGCGATAATTACATACAAACATCGTGCGCGCGGCAAAACACCGGCCCACCGACCCAACGCCAACCACCAGATGGGAGACATCTTTAGCCTCTGCGCATTTTGTGCGAATTCGAATTCGCCCGGACATCTCGCCGGGTGCAAAGGAAAACTAGTTCGATTGGCAGCAATCGCATTAAAACGTGGTAAGACCCACCAATACCGAACCGAAAGCCGACGCTTTCGATAGGTAGGGAGGGGGGGGGGGGGGGTAGGGCGACCGTAATTGCACATTTATTGCAGTGACTAATGCGGAAGCAAACTGGAGGTTCGTTTTAATCTACTTTTAATTTGTGCTAAATTTAGATCAGGATGTGGTCCAGTGACACCCAAGCGGATATTCATAGAAAAATCGTTGTGCTGGATTCGGATATTAATTCGAATTATAATAAAGAACATAGTCAGTTTGATTTTATGTCTCATCCAAGACTGCTTACGACTGAGTCATACTAAGAAACTAATTCAATAAAGCGTAGTGTATTCGGTACGAGCAATCTGGAGAAGGTGCGCGAGGTTCAATTAAACAAAAACAATATTGTAATTTATATTCAATTCTCTTCAGAGTGCAAGGTACCTATATTCGCAACCAACAATAACAACAGGTGCTCTAGAAATTCATGTACACGATATTTTCCTTCAGTCGATACCGGATATTATATTCGAACAATCCTGTCGCAGTACGGAGAAAATCTTTCCATCGAAAAGAAAACGTGCACGATTTTTTCCCCGACATTGTGCAATTTTTTTTAATTCTTTATTACGAACCTGGATTAAGAAACGTGCCTAATCCACTTAGCAGTGAGATGATACCTTTTTTTTTATCAATCCGCATGAGTTTTTTGCATGAATATTCTCCGTTGTTTAAGTTCTCATGACATTATTTTAATGACCGTCGTTTTAAGCGGCAATTTGTGATTTTAATCACTCAATACCCTGCAATGTCGAAACTGCAAATCGGATCGAATTTGAATCTAAACGTGTGACAATCGATTGAACATTCCATGAGATGTCGAAGAAAGTTTCAGTTTAGAGTTTACGGTTATTTACGGTACTTCCAGAGCAGGTATTCAGGAACCAGCATAACCCAAAACGATTCGAATGGTCAAAAAAAAAATAAATATGACGAAATTGCAATAGTTTTCAGTCCAATTATGAAGCTTTTTAGAATTATCATCTTCTATATCGGCTTGAATTTTAAAAACTTTTCACGCTGTTATTCCAGAATCGGAAATCAGAATCGGATAAAATTCATTAATTTTGCATGGGACCATAAATCCTTTAATTTAAATTTTTATTTTTGAAATTCGTTTTTTTTGAGAAACGATTCGATACTGGAACCGGAATCAGAAAATCGGTGTAGTCGATGTCAGTTAAATTCACCTGAGGAGTTGTATAGTTTACATTTGATTCAAAATGTTCGAAAATCAGTGCAGACTGACTAAAAAGTAAGATGTATTATAGAATCTTAAGACCTTTCATCGGTTCAGCCATCTATGAGAAAAATGAGTTACACTATTTTCATTTCGTTTGACATATCATCCTGTAGCTCAGGAACCAGAAGTCAGCTCCAGGCGTAATTCAGGAACTTTGTTTGGAAGCACTTCTCGTATGAATCTAAGTTTGTAGAAAATGGTTGAATCATCTCCGGGAAAATTGAGTAAAATTATTTTCCACGCACGCATTTTCTGATCTCGACGAACTGATTCGATAGGTATATGGGTGTTATGTTCTTCCAGCATTCATTACTGTCAGTAGTTTAAATCAATATAATTATGCAATTGTTTTTAACTCGAAAAAGCTGCCATTTTAGGCATCATCTGATTTACATAACATATTCGAACGATTATGTTGCCAAAAACGAACCGTGCTAAAATCGGTCCCAGACAAAATATCATGAAAAATGATGTTGTGCACAGTCTTTATGGTACTTAGAACCAATCGTATGTAACAGTATAAAAAATCGTGTTTCACGGCAAAGTATCAATACTTAGTTCTTTGGGATCGATTGTGGGTTCTTAAAAGAACCGAAACGTCAATGTCGATACATTTGAGCTTTTGAATACAGCTCCTGATTGTTATATAATTGCCACAAGAAACATAAAAACAATTAATTAATTGGAAACAACCCATGTTGAATAGAGTTGAGTACGTTTGCCTCCGACGCACAGTGGTTCGAATCAATAAAAACGTGGACATAAATCAGTAACTGCCAAACCGTTCTTTTAATGCATATAGTTGCTTTGAAGAAATTATTTACAAATATATACCGCGTAATTTGATCCTATCATAAATTGTTCATGGCCTACTTTGACAAAAAATGTAACCATAACTTTTTTTTCTGAAGAGATAGAATTTTTTTTTCTTATTCAAAGTTTTAGAACTATTAAAAATAATTTTCTTTGTCAAATATACCAAAAGTCTAGGTCGCACCGTTTCGGATATACAAAGCGTTTTTATGGCAACTCCCTTAAAATTAGTTTTTTATTCATAAATTGTTTCGAGTTATTTTGTTATGCATACTTTGTTTGGAATAATTGTAGAATTTATGAAATCGCATATTTTTGTTGAAGATAGTGCATAGGTTTGTTCTTTTCTGGCAAAGTTATGCAACATTTTACCTTTTTTTTACCTAGGATAAAACTTTGCACCGAAACGAAATATGCAACTTTATGCAGCTGATTTTTACAAAATTTGTGGGAAAAGATGTGTCCAATATCATAAAAAAAAATCCAAGTGGAACTCTATGGAACTTTTTTTTAGGTCTTTTCAAAGTTAGTTTTAATTACTGAAGTTCATGCTTGCACGCGCAACTTAAGCAAATTGTTGCGATTTTTATTTTGTTACTTTTTACAATTGACAATATTAGAATAAATCTAAGTGGAACTAGATGCAATTTTAGGCCTTTCAAATTTAGTTTTAATTATTGAAATTCCGAAAAATTATCAAAACTTCAACACATATCTAAAAAATGAAAAATGTTTTCTAGACAAAATATGATATCATGTTTAAAATATGATTTCATGTTTAAACGTGTAAATAAATTGAGTTATCGCGAAGCAACACGATTTTTAAGACGAGATGTTGATCGGGCGACGCTCACTGCAAAAGTGAGTTACAGAAATAGCAGACGAGTGACGCCCTCTGTTTCTTAACCATTCATGGTTTCAGCATGGCCATAGTGAAAATGAGTCACACGAAGAGTACTCAAGATATTCTCATTGGAAAATAAATTGGATAAGGTACATGTTCTCCTATAAGAATTATTACAGTTTTCTGCATTAAGTTGCATATTTCGCTTCGGCACAAGGTTTCCTAGGTAAAAAAGGTAAAATTATGCATAAACTTTCCAGAAAAGAATGATCTTATGCATTAGCTTCTACAAAATTATGAAATTTTATATTTTCTACAATTATTCCAAACGAAGTATGCATAAAAAAATAACACGAAACAAGTTATGACTAGAAAACTAGTTTTAGGGGGTTGCCATAATTCAGTAATTAAAACTAACTTTGAAAAGACCTAAAAAAAAGTTCCACCGAGTTCCATTTGGATTTTTTTTATGATATTGGGCACATCTTTTCCTACAAATTTTGTAAAAATCAGCTGCATAAAGTTGCATATTTCGCTTCGGTGCAAGGTTTTATCCTAGGTAAAAAAAGGTAAAATGTTGCATAACTTTGCCAGGAAAGAACAAACCTATGCACTATCTTCAACAAAAATATGCGATTTCATAAATTCTCCAATTATTCCAAACAAAGTATGCATAACAAAATAACTCGAAACAATTTATGAATAAAAAACTAATTTTAAGGGGGTTGCCATAAAAACGCTTCGTATATCCGAAACGGTGCGACCTAGACTTTTCGACAAAGTAAATTATTTTTAATAGTTCTAAAACTTTGTAGAAGAAAAAAAAATTCTATCTTTTCAGAAAAAAAAGTTATGGTTACATTTTTTGTCAAAGTAGGCCATGAACAATTAATGATAGGATCAAATTACGCGGTATATATTTGTAAATAGTTTCTTCAAAGCAACTATATGCATTAAAAGAACGGTTTGGCAGCTACTGATTTATGTCCACGTTTTTATTGATTCGAACCACTGTGCGACGGTTGGTTCGATTTGTCTTGGAGGATAAAGATAAAGTCTCTCCTGTTAGAGCAATTCCAGAAACATGTAGCAGGTGTTCGAACTTTACACACTCCGGATATAGTGTATTTTTCAAAAAATAGAGAGACAGAATGCGACTCAAGAGTGTCTTTTAAAATACCGTAATTCAATAATAACCTGATTATTTTTTGCGTTTTATGTCTAATTATTCCTAAAGGGTGTAGCCGGGGTTTCATATAAAAACTGCCCCAAACAGAAAAAAAATGATATACGCTATTTGGAAGGGTTTATGTTGGAGATGATTTTCCCAAAATTTTAACCCTTTAAGTGCCATATTGGTGGAGTTAGGGTGGTTCTTCTGATTTTCATTTTATTTAAATTTTTCAAAAATCCCTTCAGCAAAACCCTTGAAAAAAATCAAGTATGTTATAGAAATTATGGGAAACCTTTCTGATTTTTTTTTAGAAATGTATTTCATACGAAAAAAAAATGTTCTAAATTTTAGAATTTTTCTAATCGCTATTAAAATTTTGGTACCACTCTAGATTTTACTTCAAAAATAAATCATTTATGAGTACATTGCGCTGAAATTTTTTCAGATTTTTAGAAAATGTGGAAGGGTATAATATCAGACTTTAAAAAATAAAACATTCGTAAAATCAGGCGTCTCCATCAAATTGTCAGCATCCGATGGAGACGCATGATATTTAGTTCTAAAGCATATATCACATGCCATATATTAGAACTAAATACCATGCGTTTCCATCTACAACTTGAGTTCAAGGCTTGAGTATTGACGTAATTGATAATGATAAAAGAATTTTATTCCTTATGTTATTTACACACGCCCGCACGCCTGGCTCGATTTAACAAAAAATGATGTAGGCAGTGGCGTACGGGTTGTGCACTGGTTATAGCAGATGTAACAGTTCGTTGTAAGCGAAAACTAAAGATTATGGAATCGATATTCGCTTGTGTTTTCAATACAATGAAATATCGACATACTTTTGCATGGTATTTTTTGTTATTAAACTTTTTTCCGTATTATCGATACAACAGAAAAAATCGGCGCGCTGCACGTTCAGCAAATCTAATATCGTCAACAAATCCGTTTCGACGTTGCAACTGAGACAGCCAAGGATACCAGGTCATTTTTTAAAATCTGTGTTCGAAAAAAAAAATCTGAGCCAGAAAACGCTCTGTAGGATAGTTTGTTTTTTTTTTCATAGCAATTTGAAGACTTTTAGGGGCTCATTGACTTCAGACATCTGTGAAAATCAGCATATTCAAAATATGTCAATATCAGATTAATCTGTGAACCTGACATCTCTGGAGACAGCAATTTATTTTCAACTGCCATAAGCACAAACCAACGAAGCCTCTCCTGAAAGTGTGCATGCATACAAGTTCTCACAGAGCCAAACTTGACAGAGAGAACAACAAATCTCAGAGCAGAGCTGATTCCCTCTCTTCTTGAATCTGTGCAGTAACTCATGTGCACGGAAAAGACACTAACACAGCGACAAGAACTCGGTGCACAAGGCAAAGGGGGGAGGGGGGGGGGGGAGATGGCGCGGCAGCTGGAGCACAGCTTGACACATTTTAATAGTTATCATAACGACTCAAAAACAAATTCGTAAAATACCCCATAAAAATTGTCTATTTTGGTCTTTTACTCAAACTGGTGAGAAGATCAGGAGCTCCGTTAATTTTTTTTTCCTTCCGACGTTTCGGTATTTATTGGAGCTTCCTCAAGGAATCCGTAACATTGATTGTGTCAATTGTGTTAGAAAAAACCATCAATATTCACCGACAATTACAGTGTTCTTTTGTGTGTTCGTTCTCGGTGAACGTATATTGGTCATCATTTATCTAAAACTAAAGTGGAACGGAATATTTGATTAGGCTGTAAAACAATTGTGCACCTACACTGAGGTCCTTTTTTTACGTGGGGGATACGTACCGCGTAAAAAAACGCGTAACTTCGAAAATTCGCGTAAAAAAAGTCTGTAAGTCTGTAAAAAATAGTACAATAATTGTCTGTAAATGTTGATAGTTTTGTATTATTATTGAAAAATGTTATTTTTGTTCAAATTTTGATAGTTTTTTCTCTATTTGATCAAAAAAATTAACTGCCACAAGAAACACAAAAAAAAATTGTGCAAGTATCGGAAATTTATTTTCGATTTTTCAACAAAATCATACCATATAAACATATTTGAATGAAAGTTCGACATATTACAGATTATACAATAAATATAACTTATCTTACATTATTTTTTCATAATTGTTTGTACATTTTTTTTATAACGATTGATTTTTTTCATGTTCTGGGCTTTTAAAAAATTGGAAATACACCACAATACAATGAAGGATCTGAGCGCTTTGCAGAATTTGCGGGCCAGCAGTTATTTCAAAACTCATGACAGGAAGAAAGACTCACGGTACGCTACTTTCACACGCACCTAGAAAAAAAGACCCTCATATGTACAAAAAACAATGTAGCAAACTCTAATAAAGAATAATAGCTACACAATGGTTTTAGACTATACAGCGTACAGTTTTGTTTAATCCACGTATATCCCGTATACAAGAGAAACCAATTCCTTCTTGTGTGATTTTTACCCAAAAACAAAATGACTCATGTAAACCACTGGTTACTTACGTCAATCAACTGATCACATGTCAATATTACCAACCAGGAACAACAGGACTACTACTACTGCTATTATACAGGTTCCAATCAAGAACAATGAAAAAACTATCATCTAATAAATAATTAACTACCCTGGGGTCTCAAATTCTCTAAGTCCCAAAGTCGATTTTTACAAAACAAAAATCTTCGAGATTAAACCAGATCTGGTCGTTTCAAGCATTTCTAGAATATTTGGTATCAAAAAAAAATTCTTTAGTTTTGAGGTTTTTTTTACGCGAATTTCCGAAGTTACAGTATGTATCCCCCGCATAAACAACATCACTGCAACATCACAAACAAAAGGAAATATAATACAAATATAAGAAAATGGAACAAACGAAAATTCCAACAACCATGCTTCAAACTACGAAAACATTAGCGACGACTAATCAATGAACGTAGGCGCGACCGGTGAACCAATAGAACCATAGACGAATTTTTTGCTAAATCGAACAAATTTTTGAAGCACCCTTTCTGATTCAGTCTGTAGCTATTAAGCATATTTTGTGTTTTTTTTTTAATTAATGAAGACCGTATCGAAAAAAGCCAAACTTTTTTCACCTATTCAAGTAGGTATAATCGAAAAAAGTTGCATGGGTGACTTTCACCAAATAAGTCAAATTATTAGAACAAAGAAATGCTGTTTAAAATTTTAAAGTCGATTCGCCACCAGTCAAATCGAATCCGCGATCGGTCGAAAGAACATTGCAATTTTTTTTATATAGCCCTTCATACTTCCCCGCACTAAAAAGCTCACATTTGGAGCCACCTGGTAACGGACACATACAGGGCCTTAGCTTGAAAAGAAAAGACTGTAATTCATGTTCTCATAATATTACTAACTCGCAAAAAAGTTTGTTTGAACACACACTAGCATAATCTTCCCAATTTATGAGGTGGTTTGAACCAAATTTTTAAAAACCATATTTATAAGAATTATTCGTTCTTTTTCCCAAATAACAGTATAAATATTAAACACCTTAATATGATCAGTATCTAACGGGGAAACAGATTGGAAAACCGACATGTGAACATAATGATGTAATGAAAACCGCGAAAATGTTACCGCAGAGACGGGACTCGAACCCGTAGCTAACTCCTAACCGGGGAAATTGTTTTACCAATTAAACTACCCTGCATATGAAAACACGTCCAATTGATTGGACGAAACTAAGCATGCTTCGCTCTACTTAGCCACCACGATATTCACTTATGTCGTTTTCGCTTGAGATAACTGAAATTGACCCAGGGTAGTTTCATCAAACAAACACTTTTCACGAAACTGTGTTTATTTCGCACTTAGCACCGGGGGTTTGAGCAAACCTGATATAAAAACCAGGTTCGAAACTGACTCGATTTTCAGTTCAACAACGTTGAAACTAGGTTCATAACTGGTTTCAAACAAACGGTTTGACAGCAGTTAGAGTGGAAACTGGGTTAGGTTTGGCATCAAGCGAAAACGACATTACAGTCCCGTATCGACGGAAACAAATTCAACAGAAACACATACAATGATCGCGAGTCTATTTCTACCCATCTGTTCTTGCCGCACGATACTGATTCGAGACTTTTGTTTTTGCCTATTTCGCTATCTACGAGGTAACACACGATAGTTTCATCCATCGATTTAATGGATCTCCACTAGTGTGTGGTAGCAGCAGTGACGATTGTGTGATCTCAAACACAATGGTAAAGGTAGACCAACCTTTTATTGACCTTCAACGATTTGTTTTAGTCTTTGTTAAGACGTAGAGCCGTCTTGAGCTTTCCCCGGTTAGGAGTTAGCTAAGGGTTCGAGTCCCGTCTCTGCGGTTTTCATTACATCATTGTGTTCACATGTCGGTTTTCAGATCTGTTTCCCCGTTAGATACTGATCATATTAAAACTAGCTCAAGACGGCTCTACGTCTTAACAAAGACTAAAACAAATCGTTGATTAAACACCTTGTTGTTCCGGAACTGGCAGTCGCATTCAAAGTAAATAGCACTCTATGAGACCATGCCACCTTTGTTTTAACCACTATTTCTGGAACTCTTGAAATCGGGAACTGGGAATTGGTATAGCTGAAATTGGTTCGTTCTACCAGCAACTGAAACAAATTTGAGCAAAATTTAAAGGAATTTTCTCTCATAATCGCACTAAATGACGGGTTGAAATTTCATACACATATACGTATATTCTACACTTCCTTATGGGAAAATAACACCTTTCATTTAGATCTAAGCTTGTAAAAATTGGTCCAGCCGATTCTGAGAAATTGAAGTTATATCGATCACTTTTTTCGGAGCTTTCGGTACCGGGACTGAAGATCCGGTATACCCAAAAGCAATGTATGGACATCAACTAACGAAACCTGTTCAATTGAAGAATTATACGGCTTGTTGAAAGTATTTTGCTCGAATTTTCAGTGTCATGTATAAAAATACACTCTTGAAAATGAAATTTTTATACTCACATCGGAAGTCGTATCCGGATGATAGGGTTCTATAGGATTGTGAGACCTTTCAATTGAACCTAAGTGAAAATTGGTTGAGCGGTCTTGAAGAGAAAATCGAAAGCACTTTTTTTTTATTTTTATTTTTTTTGCACCGTCAATCTGGAACCGGAAATCAGATCCCAATGAAATTCAATAACAGGTTACGGAACTACAGGGCCTTGCATTTGAATTTGAGTTTGAGAAAATCGGTTATGCGAAAGTTCGATCCGGATAAAAGAACATTTTTGTTACATACACACACCCACGCACACACATAAAGAAACAGAAAGTTTTTCATTCGACGTTAAGTTTACTAAAATTGGTCTCGCCATCTCTGAGAAAATCGAGGTATTAATTTGAAATAGGAACTTTTACACTAATCACCCTGTAATTCTGGAACCGGACGTTGGATCGAAATAAAATTCAGGAACGGTCGGTTTTCATAGGGATTGCATAGCCTTTCTGTATGAGAAAGGCAAAAAGAATGAAACGCAAGGTTATTACTACTAATGTTTATATACTAGCGAAAAAGGCAATAAACATTCAAAAGAGCAAAAAACCTTTTCTTATTTTCATGTCGTACTTAATGGTTACTTTAAATGAAAGAATGAATACATGAATAAATGAATAAGTGAATGACCCTAATTAGAGATCAATTGAAAACCACAAATAACCATAAACGATCGATTGAGTGACCTTCTGTTTCAACAGATTTCGCAGCCGATTCAGAGTGTACGGAACCATTGCATGGTTAGTGCTACGATTCTACTGACACTACGAATCCTTCCAGGTCGAGGCTCGAACATACGACAACTGGCTTGTAAGACCAGCGCCCTATGCATTGAACCGCCAACCCGGGAGTGTATACACAAGCATGTTTCAAAAAAGAAAAAAAACGTTCTGCAAGTTCAATTGGTCCTGACCAATAACAGAGTAGCAATGAGAAAATGTGTCATTATTTTTTCTCATTGTTAGTTTTGATCAACCCGTGGACAACTTGACAGCTCCCATACATCGAGAATATAAGTAAAAGTTTTGGTTCTCTGGTTCCCCAATGGCGTCGTAAATAGAATAACATTTGGAAATAACGTATCTGTTTTTCGACAATCTGCGCCAATTTAAATTTTTATATTTAAATAAGTAAAATAAATTTTGCTAGCCTTTCTTGACATTTAGAAAATAATCATGATGATAACATAAGTTACTATGGTTTAGTATAAGTATAATTTTTCTCTTTTCATCAATAGAAGGTTTAAAAGTAGTTCATCACATTTCAATGAACAATGAACGTGAAGTAAGGTATTCTACTGAATCGTGAAGAACAATACTAGTAAATTGCAAATCAAGATTAAATCTATGGTTCTCATATTTTTATCCGAGTATATATGAAACAGGCTCATTTCTGTCAGGTTGTGTATGGGTTGGTTATGATTGTCAATCTTCGACATACTCATACTCGCCGGTGCTGTCAATTTCCTGTTGTTCAACAACGATCGACACGAGTTTGCATGGTATTCTAATTCGTCAATCGCGGATTCAAATCCCTTGTGACTAGAAATAAACAGTTTCCGAAGCCGATTCCATATCAATCCCCTTAAAGTAAAAGTACTCAAAAGCTAGCAATTAACGAAATCAAAGAAACAACAGCTTGATCAAACGTACCAACAGGGAAATTATATCAACTTTCGATTTCGGTGTGCACTGGTTTTTGGGCGGTTTGTTGGTTAGTCAGTAATTAGCCTCGATCGAAACGATTGAACTTCGACAAAAGGCGGCGTAGGCCAATCGCGAGTGGTTCGAAGCAACAAAAAAATAGGAGTCCGGCTATCTTCAAATCGTTTCACTCTCACTGGCAAAGGTGGAATTTGAGCAAACAACATTATCTGGATCAGACCGACCCAGGCAATCGTAGCCAAATGTAATCAATCACGGTGGATGTTTTATTCGGCTTAGGCAGACGAGTTGTACTACAACGGGCAGGAGGAGATACAGCGAATCTAAGAAAACATTAGCCTTCCGGTTGGTAGCTAATGCATATTATTCCACACGTGGTCATCGCCGGGAGCCACTTGGCCAAGGCTTTTCGAAACTAGGGAAGTGCGCATTGGAAGTGAAATTATATCAAGGTCAGTTGAATATAAAATTTCATGCCTTTGCCTCCGGTTTCCGTCCTAGAGCAACAGCCAAACCACCGTCAGTACCACTTAGACTTGTCATTAATTAAATGTGTTCCGCGCCCCTGTTCTACCGTTTTCACTCATTTGCCTTCTCAGCATGAACCCACTCCGACCGGGGAACCGGGGGCTGGGATTGAATACGAGCCTAGCTTTTCCCCTCCGTGGTGGGTCTGTCAGTTTTTTTGTTTTTTTTTTTATTTGAAGGCATTATCAGTGCCACTTGAGCTGTGAACGACACGTGAAATTTTCTCAACCGACAACCGTCAATCCCACCTGCGCGAACCGCGCGCAACTACGGAACTATGCAAATGAGTATCATTGCAAACAAAACAGCCGAATTTCCACGAGAACCAACATCAGACGCCAGTGTCAGCAGTAGGTGCATCAAAGACCTAGGGAAGAAGATGGCCACGGCACAGTAAAAGTGTGACTAATCTCACCAAATTTCTATCGTATCGTACCGGTCGTCCCCCCTCTGTCCGGGTGTTTGTGGGATAGAAAATTAAATCCAATGCGGCATCACGCTTACCGATTCCACGGTCGGTCCACGAATGGGGGAAATGGCGCCTTTGTTTTGGGAATGTGCGAGATCAACGAAAGTTTGCTGCATTTTTTGGACAAATTATAGATCCCATCCATAGTAGGCATGGATCGTGCGTCGACAGAAAATTGGTTTTTGAACTTCCTGCTTGCTGAGTTGAGTGACATGAGAAGAAGATGGGATTTTTTTCCCAATTTTTCGCCTGCGTGCGTCTCTGTGACATGTTAAGGGTGATTGGTATAACGAAACGTTTAATAATATCACTGACCGGAGTGTGAACTGAGTGTGATACTGTGGTGTAGTGCAGCCATTATGGGAAATAAATAATTAAAAAAAACTCCGGCAGCCGATTTTCCCGTCGTCGGTCAACAACCTCTCGTGGGAATCGTAAAACTGTCAACAATTATGGAAACCGACCGCACTAACTGTCGAATTGTGTATAGAAATCCCGTCGACGAAAGTGTAGCCATCCATCGACGAAATCATGATGTGCAAATGATTGTGCGATTAGCCACTGTGTTGGTAAACCGTTCACCCGGCATCCAGTGAAAACGGACCCCAAAAGAAAAAACCGTACCCCGTACGAGAAATTTAACTTTGATCCGAAGTTGGATGCCAAAAATTGCAACTCGTTTAGCGCACTCGCTGACCGCACCTCGCCACTAATACGCCATTATTACGGAGAAAAATGATCGATAGTCGAAGAAAACTGTTCGCGAAAATCTCTGATTTGCAGCAGGTAAATTATGGCGAGAGCTGCGCCCACAGTCACAAACATTGGAAACGTATTACAAACAGCAGTAATTTGCCAAATGCTCCGACACGAAGCTGTAGTATGTGCTCGGGTCTAATGAATATGTTATTTATTTTTTATCAGCACTAATCACTACTACTGCAGCCATCCGATCTCACTTTCGTTCGAACGAATCAGTTCTGGTGTGCACGCCAAATTAATTGGATGATTTGTGAAAATGATGAATGAAATTTCCCCCGTTTGAAACTTACACCGGTCATCTGCTAAATCTGTCTAAATAAAGTAAATTTGGTCTAAGACCGGATATGTTTAGCATACTTTCTAGGTCATAAGGACCGCAGGGATTGGGCACTGTGAACGTCTCGTTTATGAAGGCAATGCAAATTTTTCGTAGAGATTCTGAAGTGCATTTGCATTTCATAATAACACAAATTTTTTTCTGCATTGAAACTATTTTTGTCATTTACGTGAAACCAATGAAAAAAATAAAAAAAAACACGAAACGATGATTCTTTTACAGGTGCTTAGCTATAGTAGGAGCAGTTTTTTTTTATTTAAAAGGTATTTTTATTCAGGCCTATTTGCGTACAAGCTTTACGTGGCCGAATTAGCCGATTTTTTAAATAGTGTATTTTTTGAAGTGGATCTCGTTGTCACTCTTTTTCTAGGAGGAGAGGAGCTTCCATTTCCCTCCTGCGAGGGTTGAGGGGCACTTTGTTCGTGACTCGTCTCGTCATCCATTGCCGCATCGGTGGTTTTGTTGTTGATTTCCGTCTTCTTTTCGTTTTCCTTGATGTTCGCAGTCTTGAGCTCGTTGCTAGTTGCTGTAGATGCGCCTTGTTGTACATTGGTTGCAGTTGCTGGTGGGTTTGATGGTGAAACAGGAGTACTGCGCTCACTAGTTTCCATTGTTGAACGGTTGACCTTGTCTTTGGTTGAAAATGTCCTTTTCGCAGTTTCGGTGCAAGGTTTACCGTAGTGTGCAGGTTGTTCACAAAACTGACAAGTAACCAGCTGATTTTCATAGGTAATCAGCGTTTTACACGGATGTGCCCCACCTTGACCACAAATGATGTAAGATGGAATTGCCTTACGTAGATGCATACGTACCACTCGCACGCCATTCCGGATACCGGGGAAAAATTCCGCCATACTTCCCTTTCGATGGAAAGGATTTCACCGTACCGCGACATATTCTCCCGAACGTACTGATCGGTGACCTGCGGAGGGAGGTCATGCACGCGTACTTCTATGGCATTGTTCACCATGTGCACAGAGATTTTGTATTCAATGTTATCACACTCAACACTGTGCACCTCGTTGTTAACCGAAGCGAATGCAATTGCATCGCTTTCACGAGTTAGACGCCTTGTTGAATTGAATCTCAGTTACTTTATTAGCGTCTAGATGCAGTCGTTCTTTAAGTAAGATTTCAATTTCATTTGTTGCTGGTCTAACTTTGCAACGAAATCTATACAAATTGAATTTGGTCTTGTAGGCCAAGATTCCGGCTTTGTTAAATCGTATTTGACCATTCCGTACACTCTATTGTTCACTGTACTGTATTGTCTTTGTTTCTGTTATTTCGACCGTAAATGATTTTCGACTGCGTCGTGTGAGATGCGAGGACGAACTGAGTAGGAGCAGTTGATGTTAGGAGAATTAAATTTGGGTTGAACTTTTGGAACTGATGGATTCCTAACCAGAGTTACCATATTCACATATTTTTCTGTAAAACCACAGATTTTTTTGCCTATTTTGCCACACAGATTCTGAACTTTCTTAAAAAATTTTCCTAAAAATGGCAGATTTTCAAAATGTTTTTCACAGATTTTCACAGATTATGATTGAAAATATGCAACACAGATGGTACACAGATTTTTCAAGTTGAAACGCAGATTTTAAAATGGCAACTCTGCTCCTAACTTCAATCATGCAATGATTTAAACAATCTATTGCTATCGCTATACAATATCGATATCAGCCGAATTTCCTAGAACAAGGGTTCACATTACGTTCGTTGGTACGAGATCTGTATCCTAGACGATTATATCTAAAGTGGTAGGATATATAACTAATTGAATTGATCAATGCTTTATTCGAAATCCCAAATATTATTGGTCTATTTGCATAATCAGCTCACTCCAAATGTTACATTAATCTGATAGAACCAGATCAATTGTAAAAATACTTGTCATAAAAACTAAACAAGTTGGGTTATTTGGAAATAAAATTGGTTGCAAACCAGAGTCGAATTCATTATAATGAATCTGATCATTTTTTTAGTTATTCACCGTGTAGATAACGTTCATTAAGATCCCCATTGAAAAAAAAAACGAAATCGATATCTTGTGAGTTTTTCATTTTCTTCAAAGTCGTTTCATTTTGGGAACCGTATATTCAAGTATTGCAAGTGTTTTATTGCAGAAACACGACTTCGGTTTATGCCAAAACGATCTACGGCTACCATTCGCTTGTCATTCACGACAGCGGCTTACAAACTGATGTCATATACACGGACCTTCCAGCTGCTTTTGAAAAAATTAAACACCCAATTACAATCACAAAGTTGGAGAGATTGGACTTTGGTTCTAACATGCTGTATTGATTTTGCTCATACCCCAATTATCGTCGATTGGCAATCAACATAAATGGCTCTGTATCCAATACGATTGTCGCTCCATCTGGGATTCCTCAAGGCAGCAATCTCGCACCTCTAATCGTCCCCCCTTTTTTCACTGATGATCTCAAGCTATTCTAAATAGTTCGAAGTAACCAGGATGATGTTGAATAAATTCAACAAGCGCCTTTTGGCAGTGTCAGGCAGATTTTTCAACAAAGTAAATTTAAATCTGCTTTGCCCAGGGCTTTATTGTTACATGACAAGAGCGCAAGTGTGAACTCTACCGCGACGCGGGTGATCTTCTGTTTCGGAATTGAGCCAGGACATACTTTTTTAGCGAACTCAAATATCCAACAGTTGGAATATTCTTTGCTTTCATTCGTGATATTATTGTTGCACACTCGCCGAGCTGTGTGTTCCAAAGATTACTCATCGATGTTTCTTCTGTCAATCCGTCCACGAACTGGTACCAGTAGTCGCGTATCTTTTTGTCAATCAAACTTTTCATTTTAACATTCAATGCCACGTAGTTTCTATAATTTTCAGATGATCCGTTTTTTTTCCTAAACTTAATAAACGATAAAGCTCTTTCCACGTTTAGTCTGTTCTAAAAACCGGAAAATTTTATCTCTCAAACCGGGGAAAAACCAGCAAATTGAGATCGACAATCCACTTGCCACTTATATCCACTTCGGTCTTGGGTCTGCTTTCCTTTACAGTCTTTTATTATTGTCGAATTATTATTTGTATTATTTTTGCATCCGCACAGCAGGAGAAAAATTCCATACGAAAACGGAAGGTCAATGTTTTCTTTTATTTTTAATTTGGCTCAAAATTTGCTATGTGGATTATTAATTATCAAAACAGACAATGTGCATCATAAGATTGCTATTTTTACTCTAGCCTAACTTTTGAAAACGGAACAAGTAAAAATCCCTTGAAAATGGAGAGTACGTCTGTGTCTGTGTGTACGTGTATGTAACGTTTCTATGCACTAACTTTTTTCGAAGATGGCTAAACCGATTTTTTACAAACTGAGATTCAAATGAAAGGTCTTGCGATCCCATACAAAATTCTTGAATTTTGTTTGAATCTGACCTGTTCCGAATTTATTAGGCAAAATGCGCAAACAAAAAATGAAAATGTGTACTAATTTTTTCAGAGATTGCGCAACCACTTTGTACAAAGTTGAATTTAAATGAATGGTCTTATGTTTCAATACAAAGTTTCTGAATTTCATCTGGATCCGACTTCCGTTTCCGGAATTATATGGCGAAGTATGTTTAAAATTTTATATCACCCCAAACACGTAAAATTTTGTTCTAAATCGGCTTCAAAACTACTTCAATCGGTAGACATTATCAGTAAACGGTCAAACAAAGCGATTTCAGTTATTCTTTCTAGAATCGAAGAGAATTATTTTAAGGAAAACCACAGTATTATAGTATGAAAGATATCATTACACCCCTAGGTGGATTAAAACAGTTTTTTTTAAATAATTCAGTTCGAATATTTATAAAAATGTATTTTTGATCTTTTTTTATCATTTTTTGGATATGGTGTAGTTGATGTGCAAAAAAATATATTTGAAAAAGTTACATATATTGGTCATTCAAGGGTTGGCCTAATTTTTTGTTTAGGGCACATAACCGTTTTGAACTGCCGAGTTTTGCATTAAGTTCAATTTGAACTGCTACGCACTGATGAGTCTAAGACGAAACGTAAACAAAATTCAGTTGCATATATTCAAAATAATATACATTTTTGTAAGTCATGAAAAATAACATGCTGACTAGTTTGAAAAAAAAGGCGGGTGGGTTATGTCAGAGACATAACTGGATATCGTGAATACGAAAACAACTGACATGTTCCTTAACGCTTCCGATTCCACAATTAAATGATCAATTGTATGAATTATGCAAGCATTCCCCTTTTTTTACATTTTTCACAAAAACAAAGAAGACTTCACTCGATTACTGTGAATTTCACACAGTGAAAAATGCACAAATCTAATCAAACAGTTCTAGATTTGCACTAAACTGAGGATATTTACCTTCGATTTGCGAACAAGAAATCCTAATAGTTCTTTAGAAATCGTTTAGAGCCATTAGAACGGCTGATTTTGTGTGATGCTCAACACCGTTGTCCTCTTTTCGTTGTTTTTCACTAATGCAAACGACTGGCAGCTGTGACGTAATCGCCCTTGTCGGAAGCGAAACTAGCTTTGCGAACGACACACAATACATCTGCTCGCAGTGGCTATAGAATCCAAACTGATCCAATTTTTGTTAAGAGGTTTCTTTTGACATGATTTCGTTTGTAGCTTTTTCACTAATGGGCGGTCCTAACGGCTAAGGAAATAGCAGCATATTGAATTTCAATTTCGAATATTCCATTTCGGATTTGCATTTCATTGAAAGAAACTATCAGGATGCTGTACGGGATTCATTCCGGCCTTTCAGAAGGACCAAATTGTGGAACTCAATACGATATTAGGCACTGCTCGGAACATTTTTTTCGAACGATTTGTTGTACAGCAGCAGATATTTTGTTCTCTTCCTCAGAACGCGTTCTGATTGGCTGGTATTGACATGGGTCAAATGAGACAAGTTTTTCAATAGTGTACTATTGAAATACTTCAATGCTGTTGATATACACGTTGAGGTTGAAAAATTTTGATTCTAATGGTAGTCAGATTATATAAATTCTTTCACAGATTATTGAGCTATGAGCTTTCAAAATTCGAGAAAAGCAAACGCGCCTTATGAATTGTCCTCTTTGATACTCGTTCATACCAAACATTTCACAAAAGTTTAATTTTGAATAATTTGAGATTATGTCACACAACTGAAACTTTTATCATAAAATTGTGATCATATTTCCGATGGCATGTAGCAAAAATTATGTTGATTCGTTAGATACAACAAGAAATATTCACGATCAAAAACTTATCACTCTCTCAGAGGGTAAATTTTGAAAAGGCGCCCCATAGTAAAGTAAGTCGTATTCACGACAAAAACGAAATCGATATCTTGTGAGTTTTTCATCTTCTTCAAAGTCGGTTTGCAAGCTTTAAAAAATCGCTTTGGACCCATTTTGGGAACCGTATATTCAAGTATTGCAGGTGTTTTATTGCAGAAACACGACTTCGGTTTATGCCAAAACGATCTACGGCTACCATTCGCTTGTCATTCACGACAGCGGCTTACAAACTAACGTTATCTACACGGACCTTCCAGCTGATTTTGACAAAATTAAACACACCATTACAGTCACTTAGTTGAACAGATTGGACTTTGGTTCTAACATGCTGCGTTGGTTTCGCTCATACCACAATAATCGTCGGTTAGCAATCAAAATAAATGGCTCTGTATCCAATAAGTTTATCGCTCCATCTGGGATTCCTCAAGACAGCCATATTGGTCCTCTGATCTTACCCTGTACTTCAATGATGTGAATCTTTTCTTTTCAATTTCCTGGTTTCACATATAGGTTCTCAGTAGAAACATACGAGAAATATAGTTTCCATCGAATCCAAGAAATTCCCAACCAATTAAAAAATGAGTTTGTAATTCAGTCGGACTGTTTTTAACAAACTATACAGCTACTCAGGTGAATTTGTCTGACTTCCGATTCTGGAATTGTATTGTTGGACTCAAAAATATTGCAATTTATACATACGGCCATACGAATCGGTTTGGATAATGCTGGTTCCTGAATACCGGCTCTGGAAGTACCTTAAATTACCGTAAACTCTAAAGTGGAAATTACTCCGACATATCATGGAATGTTTAATCGATTGTTACACTTTTAGATTCAAATTCAATCTGATTTGCAGTTCCGGCATTACAGAGTAATGAGTGATTAAAATCGCAAATTGCCACTTAAAACGACGGACATTAGAATAATGTCATGAAAACTGAAACACCGAAGAATATTCATGCAAAAAGCACATGCGGATTGATAAAAAAAAGGTATCATCTCACTGCTAGGTGGATTAAGCACGTTTTTTAATAAAATTCCGGTTCTTTTTTGATCATAAGGTAAAACATTGTTGCTCATTCTTTCCGAAAAATCGCTTATCTTTCGCTGATGATCTCAAGCTATTCTAAATAGTTCGAAGTAACGAGGATGACGTTAAATAAATTCAACACGCGCCTTTTGGCAGATTTTTCAACAAGTTATATTTAATTTAATAAAGCCGCGGGGCTTTATTGCTACACGACCAGAGGGCAAGTGACAACTCTACCATCGACAACGGTGCTTCTTTCCATGTTCCGCGGGTGATCCTCTGTTCCGGAATTGAGTCAGGACATACTTTTTTGAGTGAAATCGAATTTCCAGCGGTTGGAATATTCTTTGTTTCCATTCGTTCGCCGGGCTGTATTCCAAATATTGCTCATCGATGTTTCTTCTGTCAATCCGTCCACGAACTGGCACCAGTAGTCGCGTTTCTTTTCGTCAATTAAACTTTTCATTTTAACGTCCAATGTCGCGTAGTTTCTACAATTTTCAGATGAATTATTTTTTCCTAAACTTAACAAACAATGAAGCTTCCGCGTTTAAATTTCAACACCGGGAAAAAAAAACCCTGGTATTGTATCTGCTTCGGACTAGGCCCTACCTTTCCATATAGTCGTTTATGTATGAAGCGCTATTATTACTTTACTTATCTAAAAATAATATCGAAATGATTGATCCTACTGACACTAAATTTTCTAATCTGCTCTGATTGTTTCTATCTTTGTCGGTTTATTAATTATATTTTTCTTTGCATCCGCACAGCAGGAGCGCAATTCCATACGAATACGGAAGGTCAATGTTTTGTTGTATTTTTTTTATTTGGCTCAAATTTTGCATATGCATTTTTTATGATCAAAAGAGACAGTTTGCATCGTAAGTTTGCCATTTTTATTCTAGCCTTACTTTTGAGAAGGGTTCGTTTGACTTGCCGAGATTTGCATTAAGAAGTTCAATTTGAACTGCTATGCACTGATGAGTCTAAGGCGAAACGTGAACAAAATTCAGTGACATATATTCAAAATAGTATAAATTTTTGAAAAACATAAAAAAAACATGTTTAGACTAGTTTGAAAAAAAAAACTCTTGATTCTGTATAAGTTTGAAGCTCAAAGGACTTTTGGTTTCGGAGATATAATGGAATAAGTGACGCAACCGACAAAGCCCACTATTTTCTATCCACTCAATGGCGATGGCTAAGCCGATTGAAACAAGCTTAGCCTTGTTTGAAAGCTGCTGTTGGTTCATTGAAAAAGCTTGATGCTCAAATAGGTATAAGTGACGTAACCGACAAAACCGACAAGTTTTGTTCTCCGGTTGATGTTCTCGGATTCGATTTCAACAATCCGTGCTCATTGCGAGACTAATATTGGCTTGTGAATCAAGTTCAAAAATCGTTTAGCTGCCACTTTCCGTCCCCGGGGATATAATCATATAAGAGACGTAACCGTCAATTCGTATATTTTCATCCGAACAATATTTCCAGAAAGTGACTACAGTAAAAACAGAATTTTAAAAGAAGAGACACATTAAGCTTAAGTAGTTTAGAACAAATGCAAATTGCTTGTCGTACGTGTAATTGTCAATAGTAATAAATTTGGAGGGGAATATAGAACTGTTTTGTAATGAAAACGAAACAAGTCTGCTCGAAGCCACAGGAGTTTGTAGTAGATACCGTTCCGTACAGGCATTCAATGTTCATCAAAGCTTATCACGTACCGGTCGATTTCCATCCAACGTTCAAAAATGTATTCCCGCAAGGAAGGATCACCGCTGCTAAGTGTATCTTAAGCCGAATCGCGGTGTGGTCGGCTTGTAATCTGTTCCGATGACGATAAGTGCCTAATAGTTAGATAAATTAAGTCGAAACCCCGATCGATGCCGCTTCTTCGGGGCAGTAGTCCGTCCCCGTTCGATGAAGCCATCTTTCGTGTGCCGTGATTGGATGGCCGGTGCTTTGAAGAACATATGCGTTCATTTCCAGGAAGTCAGCACACGATTCCCCGCACTACGCCTGGGACTGGGCAGGACTGTGGCTGCTGCTAATAAACCCATAAATAAAGCACCTTTTGCTAGGGGAACTATAGCTGGCTGCTGCTATCATTTCCTACGGTGGTGGCTTGATGCGCCATTGAAAAGTTCTAAATTACCTACCAGTTTTTGCCGTTGCACTCACTCGGCTGTGATTGTGTAAATCGATTTGCCCAGAGATCTTGATAGGATGGAGTTCTCCGCCTCTGCTTCATGCTACTTTTTTATTTACAGGTCAGAACCACTAGCTGGTAAAGAGACTCGATTGTAAATAAAACAAACGGATGCGAGATTCCAGCATAAACCGGGAAGGACTTTATAAAACGACGAACCCGGTTACAACTTATAAACTTCGATTGCTACTTGCCATCACTATTTCGACAAGTTACACTTCTTTATGTCCGGTTTGTGTAAATCTCGTGTCAGTGATCGTAAAAAGTAACACCTCAGGGCTGTTGATCGTCGATCGCAAAATTCGACCCTATTTGAAGCAATCAGCATTTTACACCCCACGAGAACTGCCCAGTGAAATAAATATTATGGTTAATATCCATTCGTATTGCCGGGCAACGGTGGCGTGATCAAACTCGAGAAGCCTTCCGAATGGGGAAACCAACTACCGAATTTTCAACTCCTGACCACGCTACCGCAAAGAAAACCTTCATTTCGCTGCGCATTCGATACAGTCCACATTTGCATTCGTTCTTAATGCGCTTTAACGATGCTACTAATTACGGGGTCATAAAAATATGACTGAATTGCTAGGCCCGTGGTCCCGATCCTTGCCCGACACTACATTGGCGCGTACACGTCAAACAACATGTCTCAATTTCTTCCAATAAATCCACGGTACTTACTATGTCAGGATTCAGATAGTTCCCGTGTGCCAGCTGTCCGCTAGGTAGGTAGGTAGGTACGTTTCACGGCGGCCGGTCCAACAAATGGTAACGCATCACAAAGAGTCAGATTGTTGTTGCCCCTCATGTTGTTGATGAAATCCATCCGCTTTGGTCGAGTGTTGTTTAAAAATTTACGACAGGCTGCACTTCCAGTCATCCGCGTGCCGTGATTTAGATTGCTATAAAATAATAAATTAGTATTTTCCGCGATTTTGATTTATTACTGTACCTCGGCGGTGCACTTTACCTTCCGCCACCGCTGCTCCACAGCATTTTCACCCCTGGCGCTGCCGAACGGATTGCGCTGACGCGCGGCACACGAGAGCAGTTTTACTGGAGCTAGAGCTAACGTTACTTTCATTTGATGACTCCTTGAAGCAGCGGGGCAAAGCTTCCTGTAGCCCGGTCCGGTTGTGCCGCCGAGTTGATCCCTTGTCATAAATACCTCTTAGCGGGTTCTTTTGTACCGCAGATTGGGTGTCATGCGTGCAAACTTGCCTCCCACGGTGCGCGAGGTTCACCCGAGCCTAACAGATAAATTGAAAACTAGAACCCATCATTAGACGATAGAAGAAGAATTTCCACGTTTGACGAAAGACCGATCGTAATTATACAGTTAAAACAGCTGGTAGGAGCTTCCGGAAGAATCGCACTCCGGGCGAATGGTCATTTCAAAATTAAATTCGCTACCTTGATTCTGAAAATCAGACCAGTTTCTGAATTCTAGTACTAAATTCTTGATTTGGGGCTATACGGCGGGCGGGGTACGACTTCCCATTTGAGCTATTTCAAATATGTTCTACGAGAATTGTCAGTTGCAAAATTACAGGGTGGGCTATTTAAAGTATAAACATCGGGCAACCCAATAACATTTGACACAAATGTCAGATCGACTATTGACGTACCGCGTTGGAAGCGTCATTCCAAGACAATTTTACCATGGAACAGTACACACCAAAAGAACGCGTTGAAATTGTTTAGCTTTACATTCAAAACGTGGCCAACTTCTGGTGAAAAATCATCACTTCACAGACGATGCACATTTCACGCTAAATGGATGCGTTAATAAGCAAAATTCTTGGTTTTATGTCCCTGAAAACACTCAGTTGATTGAGGAACAGTCTCTATACGTACAAAAAGTTACAGTTTGGTGTGGTGTTTGTGCCTATTTTTTCTAAGACGATGATGGAGCAACGAAAACTGTTCGTAAAAATGCGTTTGAATGGCTACTAGTTTCAACAGGACGGTGCAACATGCCATACAGCTCGACCAACAATCGATTTGTTACAATCACGGACGAATCATATCGAAAAACGATTATTTTAACTGGATCCCGAGATCACTCGATTTGACACCTCCAGATTTTTTGAAACGCTGATAATTCAAGAAGCATAGGGTGATCATTTACGCGATATCATTATCAGAAACTGAATAAATTTTAAACGAAATGAAAATAAATAAAAATGTGTGTTTTGTCATATATTTTGTTCAGAAACAAATGGTTCCACTTTAAACGGCCCAACCTGTACATTGTCGTATCTATCGGTGTATTATGACCGTGTTTTTTTCAATGCTCGGTTCAAACGCATTAATTGTCGTCGGTATACCTCCTCTGTGATCCTTTCACTCAGCTGCAGTGGGTCATATTACACCACACCCCGCTGGTTCTACCATATAAAGAGTATGACATTTAGGTCATGAATATTCTAACGACCGTTGATTATGATGTATGGCCCGACGTTTTGGATTATCGTAATGGACTCACTTTTCACCGCCAGTAACAATTCGATACCCTTTGTTTCAATTCGTCCCGGGTTGGCGGTTCAATGCATAGGGCGCTGGTCTTACAAGCCAGTTGTCGTATGTTCGAGCCCTGACCTGGAAGGATTCTTAGTGTCAGTAGGATCCATAGTACTAGCCATGCAATGATTCTGTACACTAAGAATCGGCTGCGAAGTCTGTTGAAACAGAAAGGCCAAATCCCACAAAAGGAATGTAATGCCACGACTTTGCTTTTTGTTTCAATTCATACGGCACCCAATTGCCTACCTTTCGAATCATTTTCACTGCTTTTAAACGCTGGCAAATTGCTGGTTAAGTAACTCCGAGTGGTTTTGCAAGGTCTTCTTGCGTTTGTAACGGGTCTTGGTCGAGCAGTTCCTCCAATTCTTCATTTTCAAATTTTGGTGGCGCTCCGACACGTTCTTTGTTTTCTAAATCATAATTGTGACTGCGGAAAACCACTTCCGACACGTTCGCCCAGATAGAACATGCTCACCATACGCTTTCACGAAAATACGATGACTTTCGGCGGATATTTTTTCATATTGAAATAATGAAGAAGAACACTTTGTTCAACACAAAATTCGAATTTTTCATAATGAAAAAAGTGTTGTTGTTCACGCTGTAGCTTTCAAACGTATATTTGGAAAAGTTAATCACTTGAATAGAAATACTGTCACGCCATCTGTAACAAAACGGCAGAAATTTATTTATTATTGTGAGATCATAGAAGTATCGTAAACTAAAAACTGATCCCCAGTGGCCAAACTATCACACTCGCCCTCAACTCTGTATTTCGTTCGAATGTGAAATGTGTCCTTCTGTATATCGATCGTAATTGAGTTCTCCGTGCAAAAATATTACGCGATCAAAATACAGAACGGAAATTTTTACATTCGATCGAAATACAGAATAGTACGAGGGACTGGGGTCCACTAGGAGATTGATAGTACCTATTAGCTCTCTCCGGACAGTACCAGCCTTCTTCTTCTTCCATGTTATTCATTGTCTGTCAGGATTATAAATTGAATGATAAAAAAATAAATCTTCTAAAACTATTGCGCAAATCCGTTGATATTACAAAGTTAATGACAGAGATAACATATATCGATATATTGAACACGTAGTAAAAAAAACACTTGATATTAATATTTCAAACAATAAATTAAGATTTTTCTCGGTAGTCGGCTGCCCAGATCAACCAATATAACCAATTAATAATTTAAATGAGTAATTAAAATAATAAAGCGGAAATAATAAAGAAACAAGACGCGTGTGAAATCTGTTGACCTTTGTTTAGTGATTTAAAATGATTTTATAATAACTGTTTAGAATATTTCAATGCAATGAATCAACTATTTTGTCTAAATCCTATTCACTCGTTTATTTTGTAACACGTAATTTCATTTATAAAAAATAGGTAAGTTTTTATTCGATACGCGATAGTATTGCAAATCTTTCTTCAGTTTACTCGAATAAGAGCTGTGAATCAAGACTTTCCGGGACTTCAATATAGGATATTGTTGAAACGTTCACTCGGGAAATCAGTGAGTTTAGTGGTGCATCCGAGCATCTTGAAACCGGAACATACTGAGTCGCGCGCGAATAATACCAATACTGAAATTTTTACTAACAAATATCCTCTCCCGTGACACTTGTGGAGTGCGCAGTAGTATATACGGCCTCTAGTAACAACAAGTGTCGGACTAACATTCCTTCCCATTCCTTAGACGATCTACGTTCGGGCCTGGCCGGCGCCGGTACTGATCAATGAATTCTGGGGTTACCAGAAGATGTACATTGAAGGATGATTTACCAGTCCCAGGTCGGATCATCTAGAAACATCCTGTACAATTTCAGCTAATCCCGATCAGTAGCGGAGTAGCAACCAGGGGTGGTCGCTCAAGCTCAAGCTCAAGCTCTAGTACTAAATTCTTGATTTGGATTCCGAACCTTGATTTTGCAACTGAACACAGAACCAGTACCCATAGGTTCCAAATTCTGTTCCAGCTCCTGAATGTCCACAAAATTTAGGTCCACAGAGTGTTTGAGTAATCATTTCACTACAAATGTGACATTGATCTATTAGAACCATATCAATTGTAGAAGGATTTCTTAGGGAAGATGAATTAGTTGGGCTATTTGGAAATAAAAATGGCTACGAGTCAGCGAAGACTCCATGAGAAATATTTTTCTGGTATTTCAACGAAAGATGCATATCTTGCGCGTTTTTGAAAATATCATGTGATTTACTTGCTCATCAACACATTAAAATTGTAAACATTCCGAATTTTGAAAATGGGATGACATGACGGATTGTCTAGTAGGTACATTAGTAAAATACCCTTTTTAATCCACCTAGTATTAGGTGTACAACTTTGCTTCCGCCGTTTTTTTTTTTTCAAAATTTAAAGCTATATTGTGAAAAAGTGCTTACAGATGTATTATTCAAAGTATTGTCCGTCGCTAGCGACAACTTTCTCCCATCTTTCCGGAAATTTTCGGATCCCTTTTTTGACGCTATCCATGAAGCAATCCATTTCTCCAACTCTTCGAAGGATTGAAAATGTTGATCTGCCAGGCCGTATGCCATCGAACGGAACTGGTGAAAGTCAGAAGGGGCCACATCTGGCTAATACGGCGGGTGGGGCAAGACTTCCCATTTCAGCGTTTCCAGGTACTTTTAGACCACTTTTGCGACGTGAGGCCGAGCATTGTCGTGTTGTCATGTCGCTCTTGATACTGTGGCCGCTTTTCTTTTTGCGCGCGACTAAGGCGCATCAGTTGCGTTCGGTAGCGATCTCATGTGATGGTTTTACCCGGTTTTAAGAGCTCGTAGTAAATTGTTATTCATATTTGAAGGTTTTTTCTCTTCCACCATCATGTTTATCTTCGACATCGAAATCACCATTTTTAAAACGTTGAAACGACTCCCGACACGTTCTTTTGCTCAGAGCAGCATCACCGTAAGTTTTTGAAAGCATTCGATGCACTTCAGTTGCATTTTTTTTTTCGAATTGTAACAGAAAAGTAAAACTTCCCGCAAATTGCGAGAATTGGGCACATAAACAGACATTTTCGAGCGTGAATAATACGAAAACAAGAACAGCTGTCACTGAAACGGCGATGACAATTCGTTAGGCACTGTACACACTCACTTTAAAGGCATTATCATCTATGTATTTTAACCAGCCTCAGCCGGTACAGCCACCTATCGGAAAACAGCGGAAGCAAAGTTGTACACCTGATGGTTTGATAATGCCTTTCTCTTATCATTTAAATAATATCATTAAAACATTTATAACGTCCTATATTCGGCAAATTGAAGCAATGAATATTAACAAAAGAGTTTCACCCTCTGTGCTATTCACACATTCGTATGTCGAGTAAAATTCACAGCGCAGCCTGAGCAAGGAGAGCTACTTCGTTCGTTCATTAGATCATGAAGATGTGCGCCAGCTGATGACTATGCTTCATGAGGTTAGCATTTCATTAATGGTTCTCAAATTGAAGATGCCTATGACAAAACTAGACTTTTAGTTCCGATGTATATTAATTTAAAGAACATTGCTTTAGTGTTGCTAGATTATATACACAGTGTAAACTCCCAAAAAATAAAACGATGATTTGAAAATAGGCTCAAATGCAAAATTTTTGAAATACAATATTTGAAATATTTTTGAAATGTTATCAAATTTGGTCTTGGGGTACAAACATTATGTTAAAAATGATTTCTGTAAACCCACACTGAAAATACACCTTAAACATTGCCTGTATGACGTTGCTTCGCATCTTGTAGCACGCTGTGAAGAAAAGTTCTTCATTCTCGTACAGTACTAACGAGAGCGAACCCCTCATTTCATTGCATTGCCATGGATTGCTTAGTTCACGTGTTAACTGAGACTGAGAGCACAGGCAATTTACCAAGCAAGGGAGCAGCATATACTCTTACGCATCCAGTTTCTCTGTAATATAGTTCTCTCATTCGGTTATGTCAAGCAAAGTGTTCACAGCAGGTGTTTTATTGTTGTTTCGTTCGTTTGAGGATTCACAATACAAGCCCTGATTGTGAGCTTATCAAATAACCTAAAAGTAGCTTTCAAACTAGGGTAAGTCTTTCTAAATTGATTCTTACATCTCCGAGGAATGTGTTGTTGCATCGAAAAATACTGGAATTTGTCCGTTACGCCACATATGACATTGCATCTCTCGAACCGGAAATGATCGTCATAACTCTACCAAATTCTATTGACATTGTTAGCTTTCAAATAAATCTAAGTTTACTGAAATTCGTTGAGTTATCTTCTAGATAATTCAGCCGAAGAAAAATGGACGGTTAGACGTTTACGTCACTTAAACTATTATATCTCCGGAACCAGAAGTCACAGCCATTTGATCTTCGAAATCGGTTTCGAGCTTGTTGAAATCGGTTAAGCCATCTCTAAGAAAATCAAGCGGTTAAAAAAAAACACGTTTTGTTGCCGAATATATAGAAGTTAAAAAAATTTCGTGCCGATTTTAAAATGTGAACTTGTTTTTGGTGTACGGTGCGCGTATAAGAATGTCTCACATATCACCTTGAGGTTCCGAAACCGATAGTCGGATCCAAATAAAATTCAATATCGTTATATGGGAGAATAATACATTTAATTTGAATCTAACTTTGTTCGGTTCCGAGAAAATCATATTCATAGTGCATATTTTTTGTACACACACTGAGGTCTTTTTTTAAGCGGGGGATACATACCGCGTAAAAAAATGCGCAGAAATTACCAAATGTCTTAGAAATGCATGAAAGGTTCATATATGATATGAATTTTTTTTTCGATCGACTTTGGGACAATTCAGAACTAATTGGCTCAAGTAGAACGGTCCCCTAGTTATTTGGGTATTTTGTAACTTTGGAAATACGCGTAGAAAAAAACACAAAATTGAAGAATTTTTTATGCCATGCGTCTTAGAAATGTCTGGAACGTCCAGATCTAGTGTAATATAAAAAAAAATTGTTGAAAAAAAAATCGACTTGGGAACTTCGAAAAATTTTGAGATTTCCAAAATTAAAATTTTTTTTCATGCCAAATTTCTAGAAATATTTTTTTTAAATTGAAAAACACAGGTCTCGACGTTTCATGCATTTCTAAGACAAACCATGAAACCGCGTAACTTCAGTAATCCGCGTAGGAAGTGCGGAATTCCGTGTAAGAAAAAACCGCATAAATAAATCGCCCTCCGGGCGTCTGTTCAAAAGATGGTTTTCACAGTCATTGTTCATTCTTCTATATGAGAAAGACAGAGATTGTGAACAAGAGCAATTTTATTGAGTAGAAAAAAGACTGTTTCATAGAAAAGCATCAAGGCAGAATGAATTCAACAAATTCGACAGGTGATCTCAAGGAGGCCTAGATCACTTGAGACAATCATCTTGTTACTTGTAATTTGTTCTTACGGTTCGTGTCCGACATTATCCGTGCATTAGCAGTTTATATTGAACTGTTAATGCTACCTCGCGGTTCAACATAAATCGCTAAGCGAACGTAAAGTAAATGCTATACGAAAATCACATTTGGCACCGAAGCGCAATGTCTTTACTCGCGTGTCGAACGAAACCACTTTCTGATCTTCATCAGCTAGGCTGGTACCTCACTAGTAACTAACTGCTAACACACTGACGATGGGAAGTATTGATAATTCATTCGATCATTCGAAATGAAACACAGATCACGTATCTCTGTTCGGTGTTATTTGGTGACAAACTAAGCGAATACCATTTTTTTTTTGTTCAAAATTAACTTTATTCCTCAACGTAATCTCCATCAAGAGCAACGCAATCATTCCAGCGCCGATCTAACATTTCAATACCACTTTTGTAGAACGGTTTATCTTTAGTCTCAAAATTAGAGATGGGAAACTTATCGATATTTATCGATAATATCGATATTACCACGATATCGACGATATCGATAATTCAGAGCATCGACAAAAAATATCGATATTCGATATTGCAACCACGGAGTTAAGTAAAATTATAATTTCATATTATTACTTCACTCGTGTAGTTTTTATCTAATATTAGATATTTAGACTATGTTCAAAAATACGTTATTCAAATCTTACCTAAAATCAAAGATATCATATTAACTAGATATCCAGCTCTCACTTTTCACGAACAAATCATTGGCAACATCCTTTTTAGCGAGCATGGCACCCTCAGGCGAGTCCGCATTGAATCTCATACATAGAAGTAGGGGAGAGAAATGTCAAATTCGTTTGGCACACACAAATAATACGCGCCCATACAATTGACATGATATGTTGAATGTGACGCCGTGCGATGGCGTTACTGGACTGAAGATTAATTTCACTCCAAGCTGACAGGGTCTGCTAAAATTGACTTCCTGCACGCAACTCTTCTAAAGGGCGAACAGTACTTAATGTTAAGTATTTTGTTGGCAGCGTGTATGCTAAGTATTGAGCAAGCACCAGAGAAAACAGACATTTTCTCTTATGGGAAAAATTACACAGAAATTTATTGCACAGCGTCATTTGATAATTCTAGCAACATCATTTGACGCTGAAAGAGTCAATTCCACAGCGGGAAACACGGTTTGTTTGAGTCCAGGGATATTTCAATTTTTGAAAATGTAATTTGTTCGGCTGTGAACCTAAAGTTAATTTTTGCAATCAAAAAGGGTAACGGCTCTCTATTTCATCTGAGCTCCTATTTCCATCTCATCCCTTCACCTCATTACTTTGAACATGAATAATATTTGGTTACCCTTGGCATCTTGGAGCTTAAGCAGTGTGCCTAAAAATATATATTATACTATTGAATAAAAAAAAATGAATATTTTAAAACCTACCTGAACCAAACTGTGAAATGTTTTAAAACGATTATAAAAGCTATTGTCACACTTTCCTATTGAAAGAAATGGTTTTAAGTTCTTCGGTTATCGTTTTTTTCATTTCAAATAAACTCACTTTTCAATTTAGGACACATTTTCGTCTCAAGATTTACAGTTCGTCTTGTTTCTGAATATCTACTAATCGATTCGTCTCAAAACATGATCACTTTTTCGCACAATTACACTACCATTGAATGCTGGATGACTTCATAATTAGTAATGTTCACTTGCTACTTGTTTAATTAACGATTTAATACTTCAAAAACTACCCGACAAGCAATAAAAGTCTTTATAAATATGAGATGAAAGTTTTTCACTTAGTTCACTTGATTGCGCTTTGTTTTCATCTCATTTGGTTTCGCAAAGTTGCCAAGTTATCTTATAATGTTACAAAACAAAAATTGTTTTTCTTCTTCAAAATCTCATCAAAAGCATGTTTTTTGGTATCCGTGACATTAGTTTAATTATATTTTTGATATTAATATTTTAATAAAACTGTTTTGGCTTCGAATATTACCAGGAAGAGCATGTTAAATACTAATGAAATAACCGTTGTGGCAAATCTAGTAGCACTGGTTTCATTCCGCTAGACGTCAACATAACGCTGTGAAGTGTGTGTGTTTCATCGGCTGTGCACAGAGATGCCAGATATTTTCATAGAAAATATGTATTATGTTGCATAGAAAGTCTATATCTGGTCTATCTGTTTTCACTAATAAAATGATGTTAAATCTGTTTTCACTAATAAAATCTGTTAACATCATTTTATTAGTGAAAACAGATAGACCAGATATAAACTTTCTATGCAACGTAATACATATTCTATGAAAATATCTGGCTTCAAATAGTTCAAATTGGTTCCAAATTTTTATATAAATGTTTGTCAGTGTTCATAATCAATTATCTACCTAAAAGATTTTCACTTTAACATGTGATTTGTCCGTTGATTAATAAACTTTTAAAGAATCACCGCAATCAAATACTAATAGATACTCAGAGAGAAAAGTCTAATTTTTTACCTCTCACTTTCTATGAACCTGTACAAATCTGTATGAAATTTAGGAAATCTGTATAAAATCGGTACTTTGATTTAAACCAGTATGCGAACGCAAAAATCTATACAATACATATAAATCTGTATAAATGGCATCTCTGGCTCTACACTTTGTTTTAAGAAGGGCTAATGAATAAATAGTAACAATCACAGTTTTGTTTTTATTTAAAGTTTACCAATTTAACTTTTCAGTAAAATTTTCAATTTAAAGCGAAAGGTAACGGAAACGACTGAAAAATTTTTAAACGTTTAAATGATTTCAAACTGGTTCTGGAAATATCGTATATTGTCTCATAGTTGGCATTAGGCCGTTTTTAAGAAGAATTCTGACATTTTGAATTCTGTCGCCATTGCTAATTTATAGGATGAATAAAGCATCAACGATAGGATGGATAAAAATCCATTGAGATGAAATTAGGAGCAGAGTAGTGAACATTTCATAAGTGTTTTTTGCTGTTTTATGAACATTATTTTAATTTCCAATTAATGTGAATCAAATCTCAATGTGGAGCAAGGCGAATGAAGCAGTTATATGAAATAGTTATAGTGATTTTAGTGGCTAAATCGAGGTTTGAAGGCGACGTCCTTACAAATGAGATGAAATAGGGAGCCCTTACCCTATACTTTCTTGTTTTAATAAATTTTCATTTGACTGGTGACAAATATCGATATTTATCGATAATATCGATATTGAGATGCGATATATCGATATTATCGATAACAGATTTTATTCGATATTTCCCATCTCTACTCAAAATAGGCCTCAGTTTCAGCGATAACCTCATTTGTTTGTGCAGAATTTCTTACCAGCGAGCATTTTTTTAGATCTGCTAACAGCCAGTAGTCGCTGGGAGCCAAATCTGGCGAATACCGTGGATATGGAAGCAATTCAGAGCTCAATTCATTTAGTTTTGCCATTGTTTTGATTGACTTGAGACACGGTGCGTTGTCTTGATGAAACAAAAAATGCTCCAATAATACAATACATTATTCACTGTCAATGGTATTGCTTTTCTCAAGATAGTCCGAAATACCGAGGCCATAAACTTTCCAGCCGATCGTTGTGCTTTCGGGCGCTTTGGACAAGGTTCACCAGTTGCTGTCCACTCCGATGATGATCGTTTTGATTCCGAAGTAAAGCGATGAATCCATGTTTCAGCCATTGTCACATACCGACGTAAAAATTCCGGTTTGTTACGTTTAAATATGATCAAACACTGCTCATAATCATCAACACGTTCTCGTTTTCGGTCAACAGCAAGCAGACGCGGCACCCACATTGAAGAGAGCTTTCTCATAGTCAAATGCTCATGCAATATGAAGCCAACACGTTCTTTTG
Source organism: Malaya genurostris (assembly GCF_030247185.1). NCBI lineage: Eukaryota > Metazoa > Arthropoda > Insecta > Diptera > Culicidae > Malaya > Malaya genurostris. The sequence continues at coordinate 30,196,210 of NC_080570.1, forward strand.
AAATCTTCACGATGTCAGCTAACTCACGCAACTTCAGTGTTCGATCATACAATATCATTTTGTGAATTTTGGTATGTTCTCTGGTGTTACGCCTCATTTTGACGTCCACTGCGTTCTGCATTATCGATGTCTCTATGACCACGTTTGAAATCAGCAAACCAACGTTTTATTGTTGTTTCTGATGGAGCGGAGTCTCTATGACGTGTTTCAAGCCATTGCTTCACTTGAACGGTATTTTCCCATCAAGAAGCAATGTAAAATCAAAACACCAAATTGTTATCGCTCCATTATTCTGAAAATAACAAAAGTAGCGTTACTCTTAGCACAACAACTGAATAGAATATCATGAAATTTTACCAGCCGTCTTCAAAAGATTAGGTGACTGCAATAAAACTAGCGTCATCGGGACCTTTTAGCCCATGTGTTGAATAAGCCAAGCAAATCTGAGAGATTCTGCAGTTCCGTGAGACGAGCTTCCCCTTTTGACTCCTTCTGCTTCCGCAACTCCGGAGGGTCATCGTGTGGGGTTTCGTCGTTGTTGTCCGCCAGACCCACATCATCGACAACTGCTGTAGATATTTAATTCTTTCTACGGCACGGGTGCGCTACTTGCTCACTCGCGTTCCTCCCGTTCAACATTTTACAAACAAATTTTGACTAAGCTCATCGTTAATAATCGTTTCATTCGTCTGTTATTGACATTGCATAAATTAAATTTTGAATATTTTTCGGAACCCTCGCTGCTTGCTACCGATCCAGTGGAGTATCAATATTTCATGGGTTTGGTTGTCAAGTGCATAGAAAGTAAACAAAATATTTTTCTTTCCGTGAATGTCACGACTCATTATTTCTACAATATGTGCTACTGTAAAACGATGACTTTTCTGCATATCATGAACCGTTAGTACCTTAAGCCGACAGTATGAGCATTAATGGGTGTTAATAGGTTAATAACGACGAAAATATTTTCTCCTTTCAAATAACCGGTATATTAAGAGACTGGAATGCCTGCCCCACTACTTATTCGAATCTCACATGCTCCGTTAATACTAGAATAATTAGACCGCTTCCAAACATTAAACAGTTGAATTGATGCTTCACAAATTAGCCGTTTTCCATTGAAGCTACAATCGGCGGCATAAGACTTCTAACAGCTTCGAATATAGCCGCGCTATCGAATTCATGTTTGTTTGGCCTTCCTAGCGAAGCCGACTTGGTGGTGGTGCCTTGGGTTGATCCCTCAAAACCCTCCAGTGCATCAATCACAGAGGTTTACATCTAATTTTGATTTGAACGATGACAGTGCAGCAGTGCGCGTCTTCGAGGTAGCAGTTATATAAATTAGGCATTAATCATTCGCAGCATAGACAGCGGGGTTTCATCGAATTCCTAGCTACTATCCAAAAGCAGTACAAGTGGGTTTAATTCTTGTTGTTGCCAGAGATTTGAAATTCTATGCGTAATTTATGCATTCGAATAGTTTGTTGCTTTTAATACATAGGACAATATGTTTTCGTTTTTTGATTCATCGCTTAATTTAATTTTACCGTTTTGAACAAATCAACTTAAGTTAAATTATGTTGAGAATTTTAAAATGAGCATTCGATCAAAGAAACCTATTCTAATCTACCCATTGATGTAATGATGCCTTCCGCACAAATTACGAATTCATTTGGAAGCTTAGCAGTCAGTCCGATGTATGCATAATCATATCACATTAGCAAAACATAGAAAGATAGGAATAAATTAGTCTTAATAAGAAGCCAGGCGTTAAATGGAGTTTAGTTTTTTTTTCTGTTCATACAATTTTGATCCTACAATTTTTCACTCGAGTTCAAAGAAAAACTGCCTACGGGACTAGGCTAGGCTCATCCGACAAACGACGGAGCGAACTACGCATATTTCGCGCTGATGAATCCAACTTAGGAATGCTAACTCGCCATAAATATGCCAACAGTCACCTGGGCGTCCAACAGAAGAGAAGAGCTTTTAAAACCAATAAACTACTATTATATCGACCGACCGACACAATGAGCCGATCATTAGAGCCGTAAATTGGGGCCTGCTTGAATGGACGAATTATTAGTACCCTACTGTTGAACGGTATCGGCACCGAAATGAAATGGCACCGACGCTCAAGAGGTCTCAAGAGAAAAAAAAAACCAGTAATTTACTTTTTGAGACCTTGCAACCTTTTTGGGATCTCATCCACATCAGATGCCCAATTCACCCGCACATCCGGTGTTTCTTTACTTCTGGATCATTGTTGAGTGCTCCTGCTCCTCGAGCAGAAAGGAATCCCTCATTTTCGTTTGGTAGATTTTCGAATGATTCTGCTTTTGTGTCTCACGTCCGGATCACGGCTGTATTGACCCGCGGCTCGGCCAACAAGACTCGGCTGGTCAAGCTAACGGTGTTTTGTGGTCGATCTCTGGCACCCGAACGAGACCCATGAAAGCGAGTTCACGAATGAAATCGATAAACGAACTCCGCAAGCGTGAATGATTGAAAGTGAATTAAATGCGACTAACGCTAAATGAAGCTCGAATGGATCTAATATGTTTTACGGTGATTCATTTTTAATACATCCTAGAAGAACGATTCCCAGACTTTTCTTTTGTCAATGAAAAAATTTTTTTGTCGTGAATACGACTTACTTTACTATGGGGTGCCTTTTCAAAATTAATCATATGGAAGAATGGGCAGAACTTAATCGTGAATATCTCGACTTGTATTAATGGTAGCAACATAATTCTTTCACCATTTCATCAAAAATATGATCAGGAATTTAGGATAATATTTTGAACAGTGTGAGATAACCACAAACAACTCAAAAATTAAGTTTTCTCCAAGTTTGAAAACAATGCGAAGAACTCTTCACTTTCACTTTGGTTTTTCGCGCAAGGACGACGATTTTGAGCTAGTCAGGCACATCTCTTCAACTGAATGCGTATAAAAGGGGAACCGTGGTGAAAATCGATCATTTCTTTCCGTGCGTTCTATTGAAGCAGACGTCGTGGAAGTTAAACCATCAACCAGCAGCGACGGAGAGTGCACCTTCTGCGTGGTTAAAACCTCAAACGCTCAGGTCGCAGTTCTCATTTACTTTTCGGTAGTCGTAGCGAGAAGTTCGGGATTCTGAGTCTGTTATTGGTTCTAAATTTAGTTCTTGAACTCAGGGTCCAGTTCTTTATTGCTTCTTCTATTCAGTTCTTTTTAGAACCATAATAATACTCCTAAAGAATTATGCGGAATTTTACTTTACTGTACTCTATACAACCCATTCTGGTAGTCATGGCGAAAAATCGTCTTCAAGTTTCAGAGCTTAGTTCCGGAATATGGGTTTAGAATTCAGAGTCTGCGTGCTGAACTAACTCAACTCGTCACTCTCCATCACGAACGCTTTCATAAAAAGTTCTTTTCAGAGTCACTATCATTTAATTATAAAGAACTATACTGTTTATTTCATAATATTTAATTGCGTTTCAGAATGTTTAATGTAACTAATCTGTAATTTAGTCGTATCGTTTAAAATTCTAGTAATGAAAGAGGGGAAAGTTGCACAATTCAAACAGTCGATCAACTACCAATTCGAATTCGGAAGCATAAATAAAGCGTGTCATATTCGTATTTACGACATCCAGTTATGTCTCTGACATTACACACCCGTACTTTTTATAGTTTTTTTTGTTATCGAAAGCTGTCGAAACTGTCGGACGCAAACAGAAAGGCGAACAAACCGTTTTGATAGCTGTTTATTTAACGCTTCCACTAAAAGAGTTTTACATTTATAGTTAATTTGCTTTTTCATTATATCGTGCAAACTTACAATTTCGGTTTTCTAGTCGCGACAATACTTCTTCTGCGCGTCCTATCGAAACTGCTTTCTGCAAACTACGCATTATTTCTACGACTAAGCTGGAATTTCATTTCATTTTTGGACATACCAAGGTCAAGATGGTCGCAATATTGATTGTAGTGGCGCATTATACGATTGATTGGGCTTGGTGTTTCTTTCTAAAAATAATGGTATAAAAATTTAGTTGCGATAATAAAGAAGGTGATTGAATGCGTTGAGAAAGAATGTCGCTGATAAAATAAAGCATTGCAAGGTCGCGGCGTTCTTTAAGTGTTTGAATATTGATGAGCATGCAGCGTGCTTCATATGATGGTAGAGGAAATGCTGTCCAGTTTAATTTACGAAGTGCATATAAAAGAAATTGTTTTTGAATAGATTCGATGCGTTCTTGGTGAATAATATTGTATGGATTCCATACTAGGCTGCAATATTCCAAAATAGGTCTGACATATGTACTGTACAATAATTTAATTGTGTATGGGTCCTGAAAGTTATGACTGAAGCGTTTAATAAAGCCCAGCATGCTATTAGCTTTATTGATTATGGTATTGTAGTGTTCCACAAAAGTGAGCTTGGAGTCTCTTACAATTTTACATTTTTCTACAAGTTGATTTCCTAGATGTATGTTTATAGATATGGTTTCATTTTTCCTACTGAAAGTTATCAAGTTAATTTTTTTTACATTGAGTTGGAGTAGACTTTTGCAGCACCAAATGTGGAATAGATTGATTTCGTTATTGAATATCACAGTGTCGTTGATATTTTCAATTTCCATGAAGAGTTTCATGTCGTCTGCATATATAAGCACTTTCAGATTTTTGAGTATGAAGGAAATGTCGTTTATATATAAAATGAAAAGGAGAGGCCCTAAGTGAGAACCCTGAGGTATGCCAGGAATTACATTAATTGGTTCCGACAGTATGTTTTGGAAGCAGACTACCTGTACACGATTCGTTAAGTATGATTTAAGCCATTCCAGAAGGTTATGTTCTATGCCATATTTTTGTAGTTTGTGTAGAAGTAAAGGTATGTCAATACGGTCGAAGGCTTTACTAAAGTCAGTGTAAAGAGTTTCTACGTAGTTGCCGGCGTCCATTGCATTCAGAGTGAATGTTATAAATGCTAAGAGATTTGTTGTAGTTGAGCGGCCTTTAAAAAAGCCATGTTGTTTGTTTGTTATTACATTTTTAAGTTGATGAAAAAGTTTTTCGTTTACAATTTTTTCAAATAATTTTGGAATGCATGAGATAATGGCTATTCCACGGTAGTTCCGAATGTTAGATTTTGCACCAGATTTAAATATTGGTACAAGAAAGGAAGATTTCCATGCTTTAGGAAAAGTACATTTATTAAGTGATAAGTTAAAAAGTAGTTGTAGTGGTAGTGTAAGTTCTTCAGCAAGATTTTTTAAAAATATTGGTGGTATACTGTCAGGTCCAGGCCCTTTTGAGGCGTCTAAGTTTTTCAGTGCTGTCGAAATGTCATGTTCTGATAGATAGTTTACAGAGATGGAGCTAGAAAATGCAGGTATGAAAGTAATGGAGTTGGAAAATGCAAGTCACGGTCAGTTTCTGAATAAGATGTATATACTTCTTGGAAAAAATTTTCAAAGTGATTGCAGATTTCTGTACTATTTTTCCCTACATGTTCGTCGAGGTGCATTTGAGATGGAAAATTGTTGCTTTTTAGTTTAGTTTTTGTGTAGTTAAAAAAGTTCTTAGGGCAAGTCTTTATTTCGTTTTCAATTTTGCGGTTGTATTCTTCGTGTGCTGTGTTAATGGCTATTTTGAGTTGATTGCATAGATTTAAGTAATTTTGAAGATGAGCGTCACTTTTTTCTTGTTTGTAAGTTTTGTGTGCTTTTTGTTTCCTATTTTTCAAATGTTTTAGTTGTGAATTGAACCATACAGGTAATTTGCTGTTATGATTTTTTCTTCTTCTTTTCATGGGCAAAGTTTCGGATAATATTTTGTTTATAATGTGATAGAATTTGTTTACTTCGACGTCGACATTTCCTCCTGTACTCAGTATGTTCCGCCAATTTATTATACTTAGTCTACACTTGACTTCTTCAAAGTCAATTTCATTGTATTCCGGCACTTCCTCAAATTCCAAGTCGTAGAGAAGGAATGCATTGTGTGTAAATAATAAATATTCAATTACGGTGTGAAATGCTTCATTTTTCCATAATGGCAGGTTTGATGCGTTCACACCCAAGTCTTCTGCGCAATTTGTGAAGAGAAGGTCTAAATATGCGTTTTGTTGATTTTTTACGGAGTTTACTTGATGTAGGCCAAAATTAGAAATTTTGTCGAAAAAGTAGTGCAATCGTTTTCTCCTACGACTGGAAGTAAGATTGATTCATTTTCAATGTCAGAAATGAAGCCCGCATTACGTTGATTTAAGACGCTAAAAATATGAAGCTTTACTTCAGGTTCCATATTCGAAATAATTGTGTCTAAAGATTGAAAGAATAATTCAAAAGAGAATTTGTTCGCATTTTCGGGTGGGAAATAGACAGAGCAGTAAATATAATCTTCTCCCAATATTGAGACAATATATGCTCAAATTCTTTATATTTAGGAGTAATAATTTCTTCAGAAGTAAAGCAAGAGTTTATGGCTATGAGGACTCCACTTCCAGATTTTTTCTGACAGAGAGATAAATTTCGGTCGTGCCGGAATACGTTAAAATTATTTCCAAATACTTCTTCGCTTCTTACACTTTCATTCCAGCTGCTTTCAGTTCCAAGGATTATGTCGAAAGAGGAGGTTATTGAATTTTGATGAATTTCTTTCATTTTGGCCGGGCTTTTCATGCGGTTGAAATTTTGGCAATAGACCAAAATTTTAGTCACATTATGTCTATGAAGCGAAGAAGTTTTTGAAAATTCTGGAATACTTACATTACTAATTCCTGTTTCTATTCCTTCGTCAAAGGGCGTCTATATATATAAAATTTCAATAATTCGAATAAACTTTTTCTCCAGGTAATCGTTCGTTTTCCTTTCGAATATTTACAGGTAAGTATACGGGTAAATATAAAGTTAAGTATATCGGTAAGTATTTCACTATCTAACTTCTATTTTCAGCAACTTTAAAACACGACCGATCAATTCAATGTACGATTAGAAAATTAAATTATCTTCGCAAAAACGTGGTTTTGCCAATGACGTTGTCCCATCTGCTGTCGATTGACATTTGTCATTGTGGGCACAACAGATCGGTGCGTTGCTAAAGGCCGCTTTGTCTCGGCGGTTTTCTGCGTTGACAAAAGCAATAAATATGTTACTCAATAAGGAGTATATCGAAAAGTAGTTAGCAACATTGATTATTGAATAAAAAAGCGAAAAAAAAACATATTCAGTTTTCGATATATTGTAGAAAAATTACATTTTTATGCATTTCACTGATTATATTGAAGAAAATCCTAGTTTCTGTGAAACGCTCGCACTTTGGACTTGACATTCTTCATTAAATTCTGCACAGTTACTTTACTCCTGCATGTTTTGGGACACTGTACCTTCCTTCCGAAAGTGCCGCTTGACAATTGCCCAATACCTTTCAATTGGCCGAAGATCCGGGAAGATCGGTGGGTTGATGTAGACCTTTTCCACGAATTGTACATTATTTTTTGACAACCACTGTAGAACGGAGTTGGCCTAGTGGGCTGAAGCCAAATCCGACCAGAAGAGAGGACTGTACAGTGGCAGCATTCTCTTCTTCAAACATTCTTCCTCGTACACCTTGGCGTTAATTGTGCCCTTGGTGAAGAAAATCGACGACCGCAAACCACAGGTACAAATTGCTTGCCAGACCTACACCTTCTGCCCAAACTTTCCCATCGCCACCGTGGTGTCAGCGTCGTCCAGGTCCTGGTACACCGATTTCGAGAGTCTTCCTTGGCTTAGCTTTCGTCGTCGATCAGGATGCATCCGTCTTTATTCTGTAGAATCCGGTTATACAGTTTTCGCGCTCTTGTTTTGGCCTGAACTTGCTGTACCAGGGACTTTTTCGGCACCTTCTGTTTCTTGTACGTTTTCAGGCAGTTCCGAACTTTGATCCGTTGAATCATCCCGATGCCGGTGTTGAACTGCTTGGCCAAATCCCGCGTCGACGCCGATGGGTTTTTCCTGATGTATTCAACCACTTTTAAGTCCCGGCCGGGCTGGCTGGAACCCGTTTTCCTACCGGATCGGGGCAAATCCCTCATGGAAAGGGTCTTACCGAACTTCTCGATAGAATTTTTGACACTGGTGTGGTGCACTTTCACCCGTTTTGCAATTTCGTAGTACGTGACACCATTTTCTGAGCACCAAGTGTGCAGAATTTTCTTTCGCGTTTCCGGATCAATTCGACTCATCATTGAAACGATAAACCGTACCGAAACCAATCGATTGCGCAGCTGTTATTGACATGTAAACAAAACACGCTGCAAAAAAATTTCAGAGCCATTTCAGAGTAATAACTGTTTGAATGTTGCTAACTACTTATCGATACACTCGTTATTTAAATTATGAGAACAAGTTTATAGCGATATACTTTGAATAAAATATAAAACAGTAAATAAAAGTAAACAGTTGAGTCACTCAAACATTGTAGTAACTAGACAATCTAACCAAAAACATGACTGAAGCCTTTATGTGGATTTAGTGATAGTCCAATTTTAACAAATACTCTTCCTTGAAGCACTTCGAGTTCATAGACTTGTTTGCAATAAAAGTTAGAGTTCTTAGTCTGCAGCTTTAAATCGCAAGCCAAATCTTTAGTTTAGTATTAATCATACGTGGATGAAAACTATCTGTTGGCACAAAAGATGAGGAAGTTTTATGCCTGTTGGAGGAAGAGGTTTAATTAATTCTCAACTCCAGTGGGCTTTTCTCTGCTCCACATAAATAAATAAATAAACTAATCGTAAATCTCAAGAATTAAACGATTCACTTTTCACGTCATATTTATAATTAATAGATTGGCATGATCCTGGATTGGATTTAGCAATTATTTATTATAAAGTTTTCCAAACATCTCCATGACACATGGGCTGAAAAGTCCCGGCCTAACAAAGAGAACACAATTTCTTGGTTCGAAATTAATTTTCTTCAGCAACATAATCTGGCGAGTATCCACCGAACCGTAGGAGCAATTCGAAGTTCAATTCATGTAGTTTTGCTATTGTTTTGATTGACATGTGACACGGGGCGTTGTCTTGATGAGGCAAAATTTTGTTTGCCATATTTCAGCCTTCAAACGCACCAATAACGCTATATAATATTCACTGTTAATGATATTTCCTTTCTCAAGACAGTCGATAAATATTACACCTCGCACATCCCAAAATGCTGAGGTTATAACCTTTCCAGCCGATCGTTGTGCTGTCGGGCGCTTGGAACGAAATTCATAACTTGCTGTCCACTCAGATGACGATCGCTTTGATTTCGGAGTGAAGTCATGAATCCATGTTTCATCCATTGTCACATACCGACACAAAAATTTTGGTTTTGTACGTTTAAACATGGCCAAACAATGCTCATAATGTTGATAATCGTTTTTGACTAATCAGTGAGTATTCGTAGTCAAATTCTTATGCAATATAAAGCCAACACGTTCCTTTGATATCTTTACGATGTCAGCTAACTCACGCACAACTTCACTTCTCGATTATTCAAAATGATTTTGTGGATTTTTTTAAATGTTTTCTGGTGTTACCGTGTCATTTGGACGTCCACTGCGTTTTGTATCATCGCTGTCTCTTCGACCACGTTTGAAGTCAGCAAACCAACGTTTTATTGTTGTTTCTGATGCATCGGAGTCTCCATAACACTTATCAACGACCTTAAATTTACAGAACATACCTGAAAATCAAAAAACCTTTACAAATGCCACGCCTAATTCTTCTAAGGCACTGATTTCTTCGAATTTAAAACAAACAACAGGTACGCCTGTCAATTCGTCTCCTAACAAAAACAATTTATTGACAAGTAGATCGACCTCGTCATCAACTTCTTCTAATTTTAGTTATGCTAGTATAACAGGTAGAAATCTACCACTTAATTCTTCTAATTTAAATAATCAAAACACAGGACCGCCTTGCATTTCATCTTCTAACGAAAACAATTTATTAATAGGTAGATCGGTCATATCATCTTCTTCTAATGGCAGTCTACCTACAAATATTCCTTCAATGCCATTCGCTTCTTTAAATGAAGTTGATTTAGGCGATATAACTGAAAATAAAATGATCTACCTACAAGATCAACTTTTTCAAATAATCATCCGAATGAATTCGACTTCATCACTTTTTGAAGCATTTCAAATCGGATGGCAATTTGCAAATAATATTATAATGAATTTAAAATTTAACAGTGATGTTAAACAATTACTTGAATATTTTAAATTGGAATGGTCGATCTTTGAAATCGAGTGAAGATGAATTTTATAATTTTCTCAAAGTTCACAAAATCCATATTGCCATTGTGACAGAAACTTTTCTTAAACCAAATGTCAAATTGAAAAGTAATTCACATTATGTGGTTCATCGATTTGACAGGTTTACTGGAATGGGTGGTGGAGTTGCCATTTTTGTCCAACGCCAAATTAAACATCAAATTTTACCTTCTTCCAATACTAAAGTTATTGAAAGCTTGGGAATCGAAGTTGAAACCATTCATGGAATTTATTTCATCGCTGGAGCATATTTCCAATGCACCGGCGATCAATTAAATTTCTTTAAAGGCGATTTGCAAAAACTCACAAGATATCGACCAAAATGTCCAGCGGAATTGTAGGCAAAATAACAGTAATGGTAAAATACTTCATAATCAACTCTCAGCTGGTTACTTCACAGTTCTTCATCCCAGTAATCGGACTTGTTTCTCTTCCGTGAAAAACCCATCTACAATTGATCTGGTTCTAACGGATCAAAGTCACATTTGTAGTGAACCGATTACATATGCTGACTTTGACTCAGATCATCTTCCTGTAACATTCAGACTTTCCAACGAAGCTTTAATTAACCCAATTAGTTCTATATTCAACTATCATAGAGCTAATTGGTTGGATTACAGATCTCCTATTGAAAATCATGTGGATCATGAAACTATTTTAGAAAATTCTGCGGACATCGACACAGCAATTGATAATTTGAATCATTACATTATCGAAGCTAGAAATCTTTCAGTTCCCAAAGCTCAAACAAAATTAAATTCTCCTATCATCGATCACAATCTTCAACTGCTCATTCGGTTGAAGAATGTTCGTCGACGACAATATCAACGTTCTCGTGATCCTGCTATGAAAATCATAGTTAAGGATTTACAAAAAGAAATTAAACATAGATTTACTCTTTTGCGAAATGAAAATTTCGCTAAAGAAGTTGAACCAATCAAACCATATTCTAAACCTTTCTGGAAGCTTTCTAGGGTTCTTAAGAAACCTCAGAAACCAATTCCTGCTCTCAAGGAAGGAAATCAAATACTTCTTACAAATGGCGAAAAAGCTCAAAAACTTGCTCAGCAGTTCGAGAGTGTCCACAATTTTAATTTGAACGTTGTGAGTCCTGTTGAAAATGAAGTCTCACTGAAATATGATCATATTTCAACCCAAGTGTTAACACAAGATGACATTATTGAGACGAATTTCGATTAAAATGAATCAATTATTAGGAAACTTAGAAACATGAAGGCTCCTGGTAATGATGGAATTTTTAATATTCTTATTAAAAATCTTCTCGATGTTGTCTTTAAACTCCTGTGTTAAAATTTTCAACAAGTGTTTTTCATTAGCTTACTTCCCAAAAAGATGGAAAAACGCTAAAGTAATTCATATCAACCCAACCTAATAAAAACCCAGCAGAAACATCAAGTTATCGATCAATTAGCTTACTTTCTTCTATCCGTAAACTTTTTGAAAAAATTATCTTGTTGAGAATGATGTCTCATATAAATAAGAATTCAATTTTTTTACCAGAGCAGTTTGGATTTCGTCATGAACATTCAACTACTCATCAACTTGTAAGAGTAACGAACATGATAAAAGCAAATAAATCTTCTGGGTTATCCACTGGAGTTGCTCTTCTAGACATAGAAAAAGCATTCGACAGTGTTTGGCACAAAGGTTTAATAGCGAAAATGTCTGATTTCCAGTTTCCTATTTATTTGATCAAAATGATTCAAAATTATTTAACTGATCGTACTCTTCAGGTTAGCTATCAGAATTGTAAATCTGAATTGCTACCCGTACGAGCCGGTGTTCCGCAGGGTTCGAGCGTAGCTCCAATCTTTTCACTTCTGATCTTCCAAATCTTCCAAATATTTTCACTTCTGATCTTCCAAATCTACCCGTTGGTGGTCAGAAATCGCTATTCTGTGACGACACAAGTCTGTTAGCCACGGGTAGAAATCTAAGAGTGATCTGCAGTCGCCTACAAATAAGTTTAAATATTTTCAATGATTATCTGTCAAAATGGAAAATTAAACCAAATGCCGCAAAAACGCAATTAATTATCTTTCCTCACAAGCCAAGAGCTTCTTTTCTAGAACCAAACAATAATCACACTCTCAAATTGAATGGCTTGGAATTGACATGGTCTGATCAAGCTAAATACTTAGGTTTAACGTATAACAAAAAACTCACTTTCAAGGATCACATTGAAGGAATCCAGGCAAAGTGTAATAAATATATTAAATGTTTATATCCTCTTATAAACAGAAATTCTAAGCTCTGTCTAAAAAACAAATTGTTAATTTATAAACAAAATTTCAGACCAGCCATGCTTTATGCAGTACCAATTTGGTCAAGTTGTTGTTCCACCAGAAAGAAAACGCTTCAAAGGATTCAGAATAAAATTCTGAAAATGATTTTGAAGCGTCCTCCCTGGTTTAGTACAAATGAGTTACACAGACTCACAAATATAGAACCATTAGATGTAATGTCACATAATATTATAAGCAAACTCCGACAAAAATCAATGCAATCTTCAATTGAATCGATTCGCTCTCTGTATTAGTTAGTAAGTTAGTATATAAGTTCCTTTTCCTCATTACACAATACAAGTAGCTTTAGAATTTTCCCTACAAAAAAATCTCAGAATTGCGGAAGCAAATGATATCCTCATGGTAATAACCAAATCATATAATAGGGCTGAAAAGTCACCACTTGTGGCTGAACACCCAATTTAAATCTTAATAATTTAATTTTAACTCATATTAAAAAAAATAGTTATTTAAAAAAAGAGATATTGTAAAAGACTGGAAATATTGGCATAAACCTACGTATAACCCTAAAAGTAAAGATTCGATCTCAAAAACATGCAGGCCGTTCTCAGGCGTTCAGGCCTCCTAGGTGACCTTCCATTTGCGACTAGTTTGAACAAAATCGGCCCAGTCTTCTCTGCGATCTCGACCGACTCTTCGTCGACAACACACACGGACATTTGCTCAGTTCGTCGATCTAAATCGATTGGTATAAGATATTCGTCCCTCCTGGCGGCCACGGAAACTTTTTCTAAAGTTTGAATTATAGTTATAAAAAATGTAAAAAGCAAAACATTTTGAAACTTATACATTCAATTCTAAAACAAACTTCAAAACCATTAAGGTCTTCCATCTCGTAAATCGCATCCTAAATATGCAAATGAACAACTATCCATCGTAGTTTACGGCCGCACTCCAAACTGGTACTGACTATGATTCAACTCGACGATTTATTTGGTTTTATGTGAAGCAAACCCAACAAATCGGAAACTCATAAATCGTCCGTCGTTCCAGACTGTGTCAACTCCTCAAGCGGACCATCATCATCAGGCCATAAGCGAAGGTCAGAACATATGCAAATTAACCAATTCAATATCGAATTTATTGTCGCGAAAAACGACCGTCGTGACACCGTCAACTGTCAACTGGTCGGTCCCGAGTTCCTCGCTTACGCCGTCATCGATCTCATTTGCAAAAGAGAAATTTGCTCCACCGGGTGGTTTCAGGTAGAACCTGAAATCACAATAACCCCGTCCGCCGTCCTGCGCCGCCGAATGAATGAATATTCAGAGTGCCGGCCATTCCGGTGTACAAACATATGACAGGCAACCGCCGCAAGGCCATCGCATAAAGCATGGCTCATGTCATTAAAAGTGCTCGGTGTGTGTGTGCGTGCACCCGCGCAAAAAAATGCACGTTTCATTTTTATTGGCACATGAATAACAAATACGCGAACAACTCGCTCGAGCAACGCACCGACGACCGCGCCACCATTCCGAATAGCGGTAAATTATGTTTCAGGTCACCGCCGAGCATACTCACTTTCCCGAACGACGACAGTTTGGGTACTTAGGGTCACATGAATTGTGCGTGCAATTCGTCATTTCAGGGGAAATGCATTTAAAATGTAAGTGCAGATAGTTCCGGAGCTAGATTTGAAGCAATTCAGCAGGCTTTTGTGGAGAGAACCGCAAAACAGCTGTCATTGATCTCGTACCACGAAACAGTGCTCGAATACCATCGCCACGCCACGCCACGCCCGCGACGGTGACTGACCAGACCCCGGGTGAATCACGAAAAGGTTAAAGCACTTACCAATGGACTGATTTAATTTACTCTCTGCTCAGATCGGACGGATCGTGACAAGAACGTGTCAAGGTTTTGTCGAAATGGGACACTCGCCTGCTCTGCTCGATGATGGGACGGACTGCTGATGAGAAAGAGCGTCGAGCGAGAATGGAGGAATCGTAGAGGAGAGTTGAGTACACGCGCTCACGGGAGTAACGATTCGGTGAGTGCCGGAGAGTGGATTTGAATTTTTGCGCCATCCGTTTTGTGCGGTGGTTCTTCTCGCGCTAAAACGGAGACTTGCGGAAACGAAGGTCTGCTGAACTTGATCATGCTTCAATGCCTATGCCTGTGCAAGAACGGCACCGGACCGAGAGCGATGAAATGCTGCTGCTGCTGCTGCTGTGGCGTGCATTTCACGATCAAGGTCACTCTTTCTCTTGCGTTTTTTTTTTGGTTATGCAACGGGTTCTCTGACAAACTGCGCGAGGAGCCTTTCGTGGTGTTGTGAGAGCAAGATCGCGACGATCGAGTTTTTCTCTCGCGAAGAAAAAGCTAGAAAATATGGAAGAAATGAAGACGAACCGAAACTCTTCCGCGAGCTACCAGCAGCTGAAGATCACGGCCAAGGAGAGACCAGGAAAAAACTTATATAACAACCTCATGCCGATCGGTATTCTTTAGTTAAGTGGCAACCTTAGGACGGTCGAGATCGCACCAACCTCTGCAAAGCGATTTGCGTTCCAGAGTGTGTGACCATCACAGCGGCAGCCATCAGGAACTTTCTTCCTGAAGTGTTTTTTTTTTATTGAAAAAAAAAATCTTCCAACGCTCACCAGGCAAACCTGCCAGCTTTCCTGCAAGTTAGAATTCCAAGGATTCTTCACGGATTTCGCTAGTGCCTGTGCGCTCCCCCAGTGTACACAAAGTGCCTACACAGATTTTGTTCCCGGAATTGAATCTTCAGTGAATAAAAAAAAACAGTTTTCTTCGCCTTTCGTGTGGTTGAAGCAGAAATTAGCTCCGAAATATCGCAAGATATCAGAGAGTGCTGCCGGAATCAAGTGGAATTGAGGAAACCGAAAATAAAAAAAAGTTACAATTATTGCTCCGAAAAAAAAACAACTGTTAGTGCGATTTTTTTGAGAAGCAACCTCTGCAGAAGTGAAATTCTTAAAAGCCACGAGTCTCTCGATAGGGTTTTTGCCGTGAGCAAAAATTACCGCTAAGACCAGAAGTGAAGAAGTGCCCTCCCCTAGAAACAGTGTGAAGGGAGAATCATCACCCGATTGTACCGAAACTTGACTTGACAACGATTGCATCTGCTATCGTGGAAAGGAAAATCTACCTTCGAACTAGCGAAAACAACAAAAAAAGGTAAGGTAAGAGTTTTCTGGAGATCAACATTTTTTTTTTTGGTGTTTTCACAATTGGAGTGCCCAAATTGGCTGAGGGCACTCGAAAAGTGAAAGATCCTCCTTGGCGGTAGACTCTTGTGAAAAGTTCGCGAAAGGTGGTTAGCGTTAGCTGAACGGGTGGAAAAGTTTTGGGCCCAACCAGCAGGAGAATTTGCCAAATCATTGCCCAGCTGCCCTTAGCTACTACTACTACTAGCGGGAGGATTAAGTGTTGTGCTGGACGGAGCCACGGTGCCAATCGCCCGAAAGCCATGGGAGAGTTTCCCCAAATTGGTGAAGTTGGAAGATACGAATCTACCGCAGCAAATCCGCTTGAAGATAGGCTAACTGTGCCTGTGTGCGGATTCGATCGATCTCGGGCGCAGGAAAAGATCTCGCCAGCTGTTGTTTGTTGGATGGTACGGGGAATTGGCGTTCATTTCTCAATTAATATTTTTGCCAATCGCCCGAGATTTTCCTCTTCCAACCATTCTAAGGCCGATCTCTGAGACTAATTGATTGGACACATATTTCGTGTTTGGCTCGAAGTTTTGCGTAGATTCTCTGCCGTGGCTTCGCTTGAGCTCGTAAAATCAAATTGCCGCTTGACCTCCGCACGGACATCCCGGAGCTTGGGTGAAATATGGACTCGCACTCTTCGCCGTGTCTATCCCCCTCTTCGTTTTTTTTTTGGTTTGGTTTTCATAGCTACCGGGGCTGGAGTTGTGATGCACCACACAAAGCAAAACCTTTTAGGGTCAATTAGAAATGTTCCGATCCGGGACCGGACCGTACCGTACCGGGGGGGGGGGGGGGGGGGGGTCTCTCTCCCGCGTAACGATAATGGACTTTACTACTCCGCGGGGCATTGTGTGGATTCCATTAAAAATAACTGCCGGAGACGGGGTGAATGTGGGGAGGAAATGGAGCACCGATTTGAAAAATGTTCTTTTTTATTTTTTTGGCTTGTTTTTCGTCTGCGTGTGTCTGCCCTCGGCAGTGGGCTTTTCTGAAACGAGTGTTTATTGATTGCATTAAAAATGTTTGGGCTTTTATTTCTTGAAGTGGGTGAAAGAAAAAACTGTTTTCGTTTCGGTACTGAGAAAACTACAATCAAACACTTTGTGGAATTGGCTAAAGTGTGCCCGCTGCTGTTTTCAGCTTGTGAGATGCTTCCAATATTACATAAACCTTTTTTGTTGTCCGAGAAAATAATTTTGTTTGGGCTTGTGTGTGTCTTACAAGATAACCACTGGACTAAAATCATTCTGCTTGAAGATACTTTTCCGGTACTTTTTGTCTTCGGCTCTCAAGTGCATAACAGCTCAAGTTGAACTGCTTGAGCAATTTAGCAGTTCAAGTTGACACAACTTAGGAGATTCATTGTTTCAGTATAACAATTTTTACAAGAACACCAAAGCGCAATGTCACTTATAATGTGTTCCGTGAAACTTCTGTGCGAAATGCAAAAAAAAAAATTAATACTTGATTATAGGAATTCTATATGGCTGCTTAACCTGGGAACCACTTTGGGATTAAAATCTGACAATCGAGCTGTTATCTACTCAACTGTCAAAAATAACCCTGCTCAAGAGCATGGTTGATTTTCATAGTTCGATCGTTAATTTCAGACACTGGAATAAAAAATCTTTAAGTTCAGTGCAAGTTTCAGATATTAAAAAAAATCCCTTCTGCGGAATTTTTTTTTTCGATATGCGCTAGAGAAAACACTCCAACATAAAGCAATAATATGGTTTTTACGTTTCGTCTTTGACTCATCAGTGCAGAGCAGTTCAAATTGAACTGCTTAGTGCTAAACTCGGCAGTTCAAATTTGAACCGCGAAGCAGACGTAAAGTTTCTGCTACTTACAGAACACTTTTTGTTTTGCAACGGAGTGTCAATGTCTTTTCTGACGTGCCGAACGAAAACGTGTTTTCGACTATTTCTGGCCGAAGCAGGTTTGGTCATTTAGGGGTTAGCCAAATTTTGTGCTAGGGCACATAACCGTTTTTATTATTTCTACGTTTCGTCTTTGACTCATCAGTGCAGAGCAGTTCAAATTGAGTGTTCTGTAACTAGCAGAAACTTTACGTCTGCTTAGCGGTTCAAATTGAACTGGCGAGTTTAGCACTAAGCAGTTCAATTTGAACTGCTCTGCACTGATGAGTCAAAGACGAAACGTCAAAATAAAAAAACGGTTATGTGCCCTAGCACAAAATTTGGCTAACCCCTTAATGAAGAATATGGTGTCAATCGAGGAAGTTTTTCTCGAAATTTTTACTATGTTCTAGTATTTCAATATTTGTTATCATTTTATTTCCAGTGCAATTTAATTCAAATAACTGCTCATATGTCAAACTCTGAATTGGGTGTCGCAGCTTCAGTCAAATTTATCTACTCGATAAAAAATAACTATCGGATTGTAAAATTTTCGGCAAAAAAAAAATAAATCATTCGCGAAATTATTCACAGCTTTAGTGGATTATGTTGAACTGCTAAGTTGCACTAGCAGTTCAGCTTGAACTGCTATGTCCGATTCTTCTGGGCAAGGCAAGTTTAACTAATCATTTGTAGTCTAAAATGTTTTACTGACTAGAAAAAGTAATCAAAGCTTTTTTGAAAAATCTGTTTTTAGAAATAACTCACAACTAATATTCAGCATAAATAAATGTATAATAGAGTTGGCTCACATTAGGGATCATGCGACTTAAGTAATATTGTACAGGGTGCCGCACGAAATATTTCGAATTCAAAAATGCAATAATAAAAAAAACGGTTTGATACAGATTATACATTTATTTGAATAAGTTGATGCATGAAATTTTTATGTGCAAAATAATTTCGTTTTGGCTGGCTTGGCAGTAGCCAATCCGATCCACCCAAATTTTTGGAGTGCATTTTCAATTGTTTCTGGCCTTATGCCATCAATAGCGACTTGAATTTGAGGTGCTTGAGGTCGTCAATTGTTTCTGGATGGTTGGCATAATATCGCTTCCCAAAGAAAATAATCCAGCGACGTTAAATCTCAGCTTCTCGGAGGGCAATTCACGTTATCATTTCTGCTGATTATTCGATTTTCAAAAAATGCTCACGGAACAATAATTTGGTTCAGTTAGCTGTGTGGCACGTAGCGCCGTCCTGTTGAAACCAAACATTTTTCTTAAATAAATTTCGTGATTTAACCTTTTAAATAAAATTCGAAATTTTTCATGGCGCACCCTGTGCAAACCAATATCCTCTATATGTAATCGAAGAATGAAATTGTATATTTCCAAATCTGATTTTTACATAAAATTTGCTAACATTTTAGTTTCAAAAAATCTAAGCAGTAATTCTTCGGATAATTTTTAACAAAAATTGTCATACCTGACTTTTTCCAGTCTGTATATTATGAGGTACTTTGAGGTCTTTTTTTATGCAGTTTTTTTACGCGACTTTTTTTATGCGAATTTTCAGAGTAATGCGGTTTTTTTTATGCGAAGTTTCAGAGTTATGCGGTTTTTTATGCGTATTTTCCGAATTATGAAGTTTTTTTATGCGGTTTTTTATGCGGTTTTTTTATGCGGTAAATTCGTAAACGTACGTAAATTCGCATAAAAAAAGACTTCAGTGTACTTATAAAAATTTATTCAGCGACTTTTAACTTATAAAAGTCCATGGCGACTTACATAGTAACAAACAATCAAACAAAATAAATCGTTGAACATGGATAACACTGAAGCCCATGGTTCTTGAAATGGAAAATTTGGATGGGAAAAACTCCAAAATACATTCTAGCGTTGGTAAGAACTGCTTATCTGGTTCCAAAAACTGGTATTTCGTTCAGTACTGCTCCACTAAAGACTTCTTGTATCGATCATCTCACAACATTTCATTTCTTTTTGCAGTGATTTTGGTGGTGAAATCATTGTCAATATTTGCAATTTCACAAAATTGAAATGTATATTTCAGTTTCTGTGAAATCGTTTCAATTCGAAAAATTTGGTAAGAATGATTTTGTCGGGCAAGCTGTTTGTAACTGCGGTAAGATTACGCAACCCTCCGTCACTACTGATTCACCGAAAGAGTAATTTCGCCGAATATCATTTCACCGAGTTCCTCATTAGTATTAATATCGTGATTGGAAATTGATTAATAAAAAAGATGAATGAAAAATGTTATGTTTCCTTGTAAAATCTGATCAATTATTGTAGGTTTATTCATGATTCTCAGAACGGAATTCCCAAAAAAAAAACATGTTGACTACCATGCAATTGTTTGCGGAATTTTCCGATCACTGAGTACAAGTGAAGAAATATTTAATGCAGCTTCACCACATCGTTTTTTTTTTTCGCTACTAGCTACCGCTAATTCGGACCTAAATGAAGCAAGAAAAAAAACTATTAGTTTTGCATCTCGATCGTAATCGAGTTGTCTATAAAAATGTATCAGTCGATCGAATTACAGAATGTGATTCTTCGTGTTTTTTTTTTATTTTTATTTTCCATTTGCTCGGCCTCATTGGATGTAAACGAGTAATGTCGCAAATATTTAAAGACAATCCTTTCATGCGACTAACGTCGGCATAAAATTAATTGGCTACGCATGTAGTTCTGCTGCGGTCGAGTAATTTTAATGTATTGCTTTGTTACAGTTACACATTAACTTGAACCCAGCGAATTAAAATGATTAAAGGACGTATTCGATTAAAATGGCACCCCCACAGTCACTCACTTTCGTTCCCCATTCCAAGCTTTCCGTTCCACTCCATTCCTCAAATTTTAGACAACTCATTTTCCCAGTGTTTTTATTGTACTAAACCAAATTTTCGTCAACTCCAGCTCGGTTCGCAGTTCTAGGAAAGTTCAATCTTCCTAGTTTCAATTTGACGAAGTTCCGGCAAATTTGATTAGATAAAATATTTTACCATAAAAAAATTGACTCCGTACGGTCAGTGCCAAACTACAAGCCATTTTTTATTTCAGCGATACTCAGTGAGAGAAGCTTCATACTCAATGGCAACTACATCTTGTCTAAAATCGAGCAAATCAAACAATTTGGTCCGCTTGAGGACCAATGAATAAATTTCGAAGAACAATCTGTTTATTTTTCTCTTTGAAATGAGCGAATTCATAATGCAATAATCAGTAACGTAATCTTTTTTTAGTTTTTCGTTAGCTTCGCTCCATTGGACGGGAACTTACTGTGACGCAAATATTAAAAAAAAAACGTTTGGAGTTGAAGGAAATTTGGGTGGAAACAACAAAAACACTGGGAAAATCGGCTGAACAAATCTTGCAATTTTTTTTTGTCGTGAATACGACTTACTTTACTATGGGGCGCCTTTTCAAAATTAGCCATATGGAAGAATGAGCAGAACTGAATCGTGAATATCTCGACTTGTATTAATGGCAGCAACATAATTCTTTCACTATTTCATCAAAAATATGATCAGGAATTTACGATAATATTCAGAACAGTGTGAGATAACCACAAACAACTTAAATTTAAAATCAACGCTAAAAACTCTTTACTTTTGCTTGGGTTTTTCGCGCAAGGACGACGATTTTGAGGTAGTCAGGCACCTATCTTCAAATGAACGTTTTAAAAGGGGACCGTGGTCGAAATTCGATCATTTCTTCTTGTGCGTTGGATGAAAGCAGACGTCAGGGCGAGAAGATGCATTCAAACAGCGGCATCGGAGAGCGCACCTTCAGCGTGGTTAAAAAGCTTAAACGCTCAGGTCGTAGTTCTCATTTGCCTTCCGGTCGTTAAGGCGAGAAGACGCATTAAACCAGTTTCGCATCATTTGACGCTGCGAGCGAATGTGTCGGTTTGTACGCAAAGCTAGTTTCAATTCAAGCAAAAACGGTTGCATCAAGCAACAAAGCTTCTGGTCGTTTGCATTGGAGAGAAAGAAAACAAGAAACGAAAAGTGGACAACATTATATAAAATCAGTCGTTCTAATGGCTCTAAATGTTATCTAAAGAACTATTAAGATTACTTCTTTGCAAACCGAGGTAGAAATCATCAGTTTAGTGAAAATCCAAAATAATTTGATTTGCTTCGTGCACTTTTCGCTGTGCGAAAATCGTTCGAGAAAAATGTTCCGAGCTGTGCTAAATATCTATAAAGAATTCCAGAATTTGGTCCTTCTAAAAGGCAGAAATGAATCCTGTACAGAATTTTGATAGTTTCTTTCAATGAAATAAGCAAATCCGAAATGAGATAATCGACGTCAAAAATCGTTTAAAATTTTAGTAGTGAAAAGGAGGAAAGTTTCGCAATTTACACAATCGATCAACTATCAATTCGAACTCGACAGTGGAAAGAAATCGTGTCAGTTTTATTCGCATTCACGATATCCAGTTATGTATCTGACATTACACACCCGTACTTTTTCTCAAAATAATTTCTTCTTTTGAACAAAAAATTAAAATCACATAAGCGTAAAATTCGTGTGAAGAAGGATTTTTCGAAACGATCCATGATTCTTAAATTGGAGCGCATAGAATGTCGGGCGTCTCGAAACTGTGTTTTCCATCCGAATTTTAACCACAAATCTTGATTTATTGGTTCGATCCAATCGATTCAAAATTTACCTAAAATACCTTTGAAATGAGGTCAAGTGAAAACAAAAGTAAAATAAAAGTTTTCGATAATGCCAACATTTCTTACGTACTACGTATAAGTCAATCAGCATTTCATAAATTTAAGGGAATCGCTAAAAGGATTTCGGTTCTCCTAAAACATCTGCAGACTTGAAGTTCGGCGGTGATGTTTCGAGTGCAAAGGTCGATAAAAGCCGCCATTTTTTGAACTTTGCCATGACATAAACATCATTCAAAAATAAACGGGAAGCTTTTACGTCATTTCGTTGTCTCAGCAAACGATTCTCAAATTTGGATGTATTTCCAACCAAATGTGAAAAAAACATCCCCATGATGGGACTCGTTTCAAGCGTGACGGCAGGATGCTAGATCAGACCAAAACAGAGTTGGTTCTTCGTGCCTCCTAATAAACGGCTAGAGGCGATTCCATAACAAACTCTTCCATGTGATTCGCACCGTTGATTGTTCCGGAAATGACGACCACATCCGCAAATCGCCTACTAGATCAGGAATGATGTTTTTTTTTTTCAAATTTTGATCATTTTTTTTTCTTTCGAACATCCTTACACAACCTTGCTTTCTTCGGACACTTAGACGCAGTTCCAAGTTTTTTACCGATTAATCCGAGGGACGCCTCTGGATTTTGACTTTAAGTGCACAACATTTTTTCACGGACAGTTTCTTGTTTGAACGACCTAGTTGGGACTCTTGGATGAAACATGGAGCATATGTAAACAATAAACTATGAATAAAATTCACTCAAATTTCAAGATTCTCTTCTCGTAAAATTCAAAAGTTAGTGGCAGTTTGTTAATCGATATTCACCACCAGAATATTGGATTTAAAGAGCTCCGTTCAATATTGCTTAGCATCGAACAAAATCAACAAAACGGTTCTTTTTTGGACCAACAAATTGATTCCAATTTACTGTTTTGCGATATTGGGTTCGTACGAATAGAATGTAGTAAATTCTTATGTTTGTAGTTTCTTCTCACAAACAAAGTCCACAGAGTAAACTGCAGTGATATAACGTGGAAGTAATTTATGATTTCAAACATTGCAATTTTGATTCTCTGAATGCAGAAATTTCTTATATCAACTGGTTGGAGATAATAACTTTGGGCTCTTTAGATGACGCTGTGAAGAGATTCTATGATGAATTGGACTCAATTTTTCAACGGCACGTTCCCCGAAACAGTCGTAGGTCTCGTCCACAGAACAAACGGCCTTGGTGGAATGCGGAGCTGCGTAATACTCGCAATCGGCTAGGAAAAGCTCGTAAACGATTTTTTCGGACGAGAGGAGAAAGCGATAAATTGCTTGTGCGTGATTTAGAACGTCAGTTCGATTCTCTTAATGCAACATGTTTTCGGTCATACGTACACCGGCTTGAGACCAGTTTGAAGGATGATCCGAAGATGTTTTGGAATTATTTGCGAAATAAAACATCTAACCGAGGATTTCCGGAAAGTGTTAACTATCTGGGACGACTTTCTTCATCATCCGAGGAGTCCGCAAATCTATTCGCGTCTTTCTTTCAAAGTGTGCTAAGTAATAACTCACCACCTTTGTCGGAACAATACCTAAGTAGTTTGCCTACTTACAACTTCAGTTTACCAACGATTTCTTTTTCTGAGCGTGAGGTGTATGAACATCTTTGCTCTGTCGATAGTACCAAGGGAGCCGGGCCGGATAAAATTCAGCCGATATTTGTCACACAATGTTCGTCATCTTTGGCTTCACCGGTGTCTATACTATTCAATCGTTCGCTTATAGAGAATATTTTCCCTCAATCGTGGAAGAAGGCTTTAATTATACCAATTCACAAATCCGGAAAACGTGCATAATGTAATGAATTACCGGGGAATTTCTATTCTGAACTGTCTTCCAAAAGTTTTTGAAAGCATGCTGTTGAACATTCTCTACCCTGCAGTAAAACACATAATATCTTTGGATCAACACGGTTTCGTCAGAAATCGCTCTACTACAACAAACCTGATGAGCTATGTGTCTTCGCTTATAAGCAAACTTGAAAAACGTCAGCAGTTCGATGCAGTATATGTAGACTTTTCAAAGGCTTTCGACTGTGTTTTCACATCAACATGCAGTAGAGAAACTGAAAAGAATTGGCTTCCCCGATTGGTTAACCAACTGGATTTTTTCATACCTTTCAAATCGTAGTGCATCTGTAAGGCTTGGTTCTTCGTGTTCAGTAAGCTTCAACATTACATCTGGAGTTCCTCAAGGAAGTCATCTCGGGCCTCTACTGGTTGTACTTTTCATCAACGACCTGTGTGACAGACTTACATCGTGTAAAGTCGTATATGCGGATGATTTAAAGGTTTATCGCATCATAACAACTCTGGTGGACTGTTATGCCCTGCAGATGGATATCGAGAGAATTCTAACATGGTGCCATCAAAACGGTATGAGAGTGAATATTGAAAAATCTAGCATTATTATTTTGCACGAGTACGATCACCAATTGTGTTCGAATATACTATGAACGCTGTCCCTAACATAAAAAGAGTAACATCGGTCAAGGATCTTGGTATTATTCTCGACAGTAAACGTCGAGTCACAGAACACTACTCAACCATGACAGCAAAGGCATATGCAGTATTAGGGCTCATCAAACGCAATACTCGCGACTTTACGGATATCTATTGTCTGAAGTCACTGTACATCTCTCTGGTTCGTAGCATTCTCGAATATGGAGTTACGGTGTGGTCGCCGTACCACTCTATACACATAGATCGTATCGAACGAGTACAAAAGAGCTTCATCAGATTTGCCCTTCGGCAACTTCCTTGGCAAAATCGTTTACAACTTCCTCCCTATGATCATCGCTGCGCTCTCATCAATCTTCCCACTCTACGAAATAGGCGAAAAACATATACTTGCAGCGACTGTTTATATTCGATTTGATTCCTCACAACATGGACTGCCCTGTGCTGTTGGCCGAATTAGATATCAACGTTCCTGGTAGATCACTGAGGAGAACTGAATTTTTCCGACCTGTTATTTTTGCCTCCTAATAATCGGCTAGAGGCAATTTCATAACCAACTCTTCCATGTGAATCGCACCGTTGATTGTTCGGGAAATGATGAAAGTAGCGCTTTTTTCCCCACATTCGCCAATCGCCTGCCAGATCAGGAACTGTTGTTTTTTTTTTTTCAAATCAGCATTCAAGTTTGCTACGTTTTTGCCTTTCTCATAAAGAAAGGTTATGCAATCACTGTGAAAACCGACTTTTGAACCGAGGCCCGGAGGGCCGAGTGTCATATACCATTCGACTCAGTTCGTCGAGTACGCAAAATGTCTGTGTGTATGTAACGTTTTTTTGCACTAACTTTTCTCGGAGATGGCTGAACCGATTTTCACAAACTTAGATTCAAATGAAAGTTCTTGTGGTCCCATACAAAATTACTGAATATTATTTGGATCTGACTTTCGGTTCCGGAATTATGGGGTAAAATGTACAAAAAATTGTGAAAATAAGTGCACTAACTTTTCTCAGAGATGGCTGAACCGATTTTCACAAACTTAGATTCAAATGAAAGGTCTTGAGGTCCCATAGAAAATTCCGGAATATTATTTTGAACCGACTTCCGGTTCGGGAGTTATGGGGTAAAATGTGCAAAAAAAAGAAAATATGTGTTCCAACTTTTCTCATAGATGGCGCGACCGATTTTCACAAACTTAGGTTCAAATGAAAGGTCCTGTGGTCCCATACGTAGTTCCTGAATTTCATCAGGATCCGTATCGCCCTTATTTCGAATAACGACGTATTGATTTTTCGATCGAATGTGGTTCGATCGAATCATAGCTACCTTTGATTTTGCTAGCGTTATGGGGAATATAAATGAAATACGAGGGAAAAAACGATACGTCGTTATTCAGAATAAGGGTGATAGGATAAAGTGTGTTAAAAATTTTATACCATCACTGAAAAGAGCGAAAAACCGTAAAAAGTTTTCTAAATCGACCTCAAATCTTTTCCAATTGATAGTTTTTATCAGTAGACGGTCAAACAAACCGATTTTGGTTATTCTTTTAAGAATCGGAGAAAATTATGTTGAAGAATCCCACAGTATTATATATGATAGTATGATTGATATGAGAAAGGCATCATTACACCACTAGGTGGATTAAAACAGGTTTTTTCATACGCTTTATTGTCTTCCATTGAAATAAGTCAATTTACTAACAATAGCAGTAGTGGCGTTTCATTTTTTTTGTATTCACGTTAATCCGACTACGTATCTAACATTAGCGTCGTTTTTTTTTGATAAAAGTAATCGTAGCTTCTTTGGATTTAGCACGAGTTGCTAAATTGACGTTGGAAGAACACGGGCAATTGAGTTCAACGTTTCAGTCTTGAATAGTCTAAAATTTGACACTTGATCGAGGGGATTTACAAGCGTACCAATTTACCATCATTTCAGCATACAGTCGTGAAAGTGATTTTCCGAAATAGACCAAATGATTACTAAATGAAAAATATCTGGCATTGCAAGCGATCTGCACTCGCAGCACAACCTTTTAAAAAATAAAAATTATTTTCAATTTTGTTCTGAAATAATTTTGAAACTTAGAAATTATCACAAAATTAATTCCAAGTTCGATTGATTCCGTTTCAAAATCCCGTCATACGTCACTTAATCACCTGCACTCAAAAGCACCGAACGGGACACTGACGGGGTTTTAAAATTATGCCCGGATAACCGCTAGATTGTAATTAATTGCTAGATTGTTGAACCGCGCCCGCCCTGTGAAAGTTACTGAGCTACTGCAATGCTTGACTGCCCGGAATGTGATTACAGAATTCCACAACTCTTCGACGGTTCTGCCGGCTATAGTTGAGGAAGGAACTTTCTAATCCATTAATTCGTATACCGGTCTCGCGTGTCCGGTCCCCTACGCTGTTCCCGCGTGCGAAACAGATAACGCTATCAACAACAATCCAACAGAAGAACTTCGTAACAAGCAGCGACCACTGAAAGTACATCGACGCCATTAAACGTGACCATGAACGGGGATGGGGGGGTGGTAAGAAGTTCGCCTCCCGACGATATCAGTTTTATAATAGATGGAATTTTAAACTGCCGCAAATTAACAGTTCGGCCAACCGTTCAGCAGAGGAGGATCAATCTTGTGACTGACGATTTTGCGATAGAAACTGCCGTTTTTTTTTCGACTGATCGTAGATTCCTAAACGCTTGTGCATGAGTTGAAGTTTTTTTCCGAGATTTTCCACGTGATTACAAACCAAACACCCGATTGATTCGGAACCCTTCAAATTCGAAACAAAAAAGAATCAATCCAATCAATCTACTGAAATGTTTCCTTCTTTCATTTTTTCGAATGGATAAAAATCTGAAACCACACCATCCAAAAAAAAATGCTCCGACCGGATCCGAATTCGATTCTGCATTTCTCCGCGTGTTCTTCCGTCCGGGATGATGATTACGTAGCAGTCGGTTGTGCTTTCCCTCGGCGGGCAGGCAGGCAGGCAGGCAGACAAGCAAAATTTATTCTTCCGACCGTTTCGCACTGGTGCCGCCGTGGTTAGTGGGGTCCCACACGATCAGCGGATTGTGCGGCGAAAGGTGAAATTGTGAACTGACGGCTGCTTTTGGCAGGTTATTTTCGAGGGTTGTAATTTGATTTTTTTTCTTTCTAACTTGTGGTGGTTATGCTTTTTCCTCCCTCCCCACGGCAGATTTTTTCGACTATTAGTCAAAACCGATCAAGATCATCGGTCCGGCGGATGGTGAACTGAACTACAACGGGACCGAACTGAGGAAGGTCGGTTCTGGAGGTTCGGTCGGTACCGAACAAGTGCATGAACTCGGCCGAGGTAGCTCGTCGGATGGGGGGGAGGGCCAAGGGTGGCCGAATCGATCAATTTGCGCGATCAACGGGATCTCGGGTTCGGTTGTTGGGTGTGGGCCTCGCCGCTAGTACAAGCCTCTCGAGTTTTGGGCTGTCTACCGCCATTATATCCATCAGATGTTAAACAGGCATTCGAATGATGTGTTTTGCTAGCTGAGATTTTTTGTTAATTTGGCGATTACTGGTTGGTTATAATAACAATTAACCTTTCATTTTGTGTTCTGAGCGGTTATTACCGGAAAATTGCTTCAGAAAAATTTGCAGGTTACGCTCCATTTCCTTAATTTTAATTCGCGTTCGAAATGGTGTGTTTAAGTTACGTGTTTACGTCAGAGTCTCTCTCATTCGTTACTCAGCTGTCAATATGATAATTTAAAGCGAGTTATTCGTTTTTTTTTCTCATTACTGTTACTAAAAAACTGCTGCAAATCTGCTGGATCGTTCTGATATTGTGACACCGGTAAAAATTTCTAATCGAATTTCACGCAAGTTTCGTCATACTTTGAAATGAAAGTTCCAATTTTTCAGCAAGCTTCGCATTGCCCGCATTCCATTCGCATTTGGGACTGTTAAATGCTTCTTGTTTCGTACTCTATTTTGGATGTTTCTGCTTCTAATAGATTCGACTTGGTTTTTGTTCATCCTCAAAGGTATTTTCTTCGCCGAAATTCCTAGTCGCTCTCCGTACGGCTTTCTCACTTACTCCTTCCAATTCGGCAATCTTTCTACTGGACAGTCTTAGTTCGGAGGCTAACCTCTTCATTCGTGCCAAATTCCTTATCGGCGAGCAGGTTTTTTCAGGTCTGCCAACAGCCAGCAGTCACTGGGAGCCAAATCTGGCGAATGCGGTGAATGTGGAAGCAATTCGAAGTTCAATGTATGTCGTTTTGCCATTGTCAATTTGTGACATTCCAAAAAAACCGAGGCCATAACCTTTCCAGTTGATTGTTGTGCTTTCGGGGGCTTTGGACGACGGTTCACCAGTTGCTGTCAACTCAGATGACGATCGTTTTGATTCCGGAGTGAAGTGATAAATCCATGTTTCATCCATTGTCACATATCGACGCAAAAATTCCGGTTTGTTGCGTTTCAAAATGGCCAAACATAGCTCAGAATCTTCAACACGTTCTCGGTTTTGGTCAACAGTGAGCTAACACGGCACCCACTTTAAACAGAGCTTTTCCATAGTCGAATTCTGGTGTTACCGCCACATTTGGACGTCCACTGCTCCGGTCTGCATCATCATTGTTGGCTCTACGACCACGTTTGAAGTCAGCAAACCAACGTTTTCTTGTTGTTTCTGATGGAGCGGAGCCTCCATAACACTTTTAGGGCCATTGCTTCGCTCGAGCGGTATTTTTCCCATCAAGAAGCAGTGTAGAATCAAAACACGAAATTATTTTTGATCCATTGTTCTGAAAATAACAAAAGCAGCGTCACTCTTAGCACAATAACTTACAAACTGATGAATAGAATATCATGAAAGTTTAACAACTGTCTTTTAAAGGTTAGTATTAACTAAAAAAAAAGGTGACTAGCGCCATCTATGTGTAATCTCTAAAAGCACGCCACACTTACTACTGGTGCAATTGCAAGTCAGTTTCGAAATAATTTTACGAGCTGCTCTCCCGAAATAAACGGCAAAATTGCGGCAAACACTGAAAAACAAAAAGAGCAGAAACCGACGTTTCTACAGAACAGAATACTATTGCCTTTTCAGAGGAGTAATCGATCCCAGCCGCCCCCTGGCCCTGTACCTGTACCCAAAAATGCAAAGAGCAGTGAAACTGGAAGAGCCAATAAAAAAAAACAAATGAAGAAATTATCGATTTTCCATCGCTTTCGACGATGGGTCTGATGCCCACCAATTAAGAACACTTTTCAACTGTTATACAACTCACTGAGCAGACTGAGGAGTAGATAGCAGAGCTTTCCTGGGATTGGTTGTTTGCCGTTTTTTTTTCTCGTGCTTCTCGAAGTTGTTGTTTCTTCCTGCCAAACGCTGCTGATAAACAAAATGTGTGTCAGATCGAGAAAGGAAACAGGTAACGGAAAATGGGAAATGTTTGTTTGGTGTTGGCAAAACAGAATGATTCCTCCGATCTGATCGGGGTTCGGATGGAAAATCTCCCGAGACGTGTGAAATAGGTTAATATTTGGAACAAACCGACCAGAGTGTTGTTGGTTTATCAATCCGCGAAACCGAGAACAGTTGTGGTTACGGCCACCATCTGGAATTTTGCGGTGGAAGAAGAAGGCTGTTTAAAATGTTTTCTCCGCGAAGCAGTTCTTTTACGGATTGAATGAATGGTCAACCGTAAAATTTGGGGCGTTGCATCATCGCTTCTTCTAGCCGTACAATAACTTGTATCATGCCAAATCCGATGGTTTGCGAAAATGGTTGCAACGGCATCACAAAAATCGTGGCGATTCATTAATTTCGTTGTTTGCTGTTTTCAGTAAGCACAACTGTTACTGACAGATCTTTTATAATAAGAAATAATTAACGAGCCGTGTGAACATCGTACTTGATCTGGTTTTTCGTTATTTTAACTGAAAACTGATACATTATAAGACTTTCCAAACAAATTACTATCTTGGCTGAAATATTTTTTAATTTCGGACTAGTTTTTCTCTTAACACGCTTGATCACTCCAGCTGCGTCACTTATATTGTAACACAGATATTTATTTTTCTATACTATTCATGTTTTCCTCGTGTTTTATGCGTGCTGGAAACAGCTCTTGACTTTGCTACAGTGTAAGCATATTCGGATGAACACAACAAATTTATCATACAAAACGTCCGTTACTAGGTTATAAACTTTGGTGGAAAATATGAATCGATATTAGTAATCGATTACTAGTTCAATCAGCACAAAATTGTCGCGATATTCTTCAAAACAGATTCAGATATTGTAATTTATCATCGTTGAACGTGTGTCTTCTGATGCGAATTTCTTGTCTGCAAAAGTAGATCGCTTGCCATGCAAAATATTGTTCAACTACCCAAATGATCAGATATTTAGACTTTACGAAATGGCTCAGAAATTTCTTGTCCGCAAAAGCAGATCGCTTGCCATGCAAAATATTTTTCAATTACCAAAATTATCAGATATTTATACTTTCCGAAACGGCCCAGAAATTTCTTGTCAGCAAAAGCAGATCGCTTGCCATGCAAAATATTTTTCAACTACCCAAATGATTAGGTATTTAGGCTTTCCGAAAACTCGGAATGTAAATTAATGTCATCATGAACATGGCCAAGAAAGTAGTCATGGTCATTATCTATATATATAAAAATGCAGAGATCATTCTTTGTAATCGCATCACGTAAGAACGGATGGACGGATTGAGATGCTTTTTTTTTGGCATTAAAAATGCCTTACTCTTCACTATATGGGGCCGGGTGTCAATTAAAAGTTTCAAAAATAGTCGCGTAACCTTTTTGTGTCATAATTTTGAACGTTAATAACTCGGTCATTTGTTGATGGATTGTTATAATTTAACAACCAATCGATTCGGAAACTTTCAACTTAAACATGTATGACGACGTCGTTTCAGTATTTCAATAGCATACTATTGAAAAAATGGTTAGAATCGACCTATGTTTTCATCCACCAATCCCCGTTGGGCAAAATGACGTCAACTTCTTGTTCGGCATAGGAGGCTTTGCGTCATGCATAAAAAACACCGCAACGTTATGCGTAGTATGAAGAGAAATCTATAAATATAGGCTGCACAATATTTCTTTGCCTAGTTGATGTTTGACTGTGAATGAAACAAGTAGCTCGTCCAGTGAGCTGATTACTGGATTGTGTATGCGTCCGCTCGCTGGATTGTCGCTTTTGCATTATGTGTTGGTGAAATTTCCTGTTGTCTGCGCAACACCGTGTTCGCTTGAGTATCTTATATATCATCTAGCTATTGAAGAACCGAATTAGCGTGGTTACCGATTCTTTTGAAATATCCCTTGTATTTAGCAAATTTTTGGTCGATTTTGCCATTAAAAATGCCTTACACTTCGTTTCCCGAGGCTGGGTGTCAATTTAAAACATGCAAAACTAATCGCGTAACATTTTTCTGTCATAATTTTGAACGCTTATAACTTAGTCATTTGTTGATGGATTTATATAATTCAACAACCAATCGATTCGGAAACATTTAACTTAAACTTATGAGATGACGTTATTTGAATATCTCAATTGCATACCTCGATGATTTGTTAATGGATTATCCTAATTTAAATGATTCCAAAGCTTCAATATTGTAAGCTTGAAAATGTTTTAATTTGTCAACGGATCGGTTTGCATACTTAAATCTCCATTCCCATACGAACAAAACGGTGGCGCGAAAATGGATTCAGTATAAAGTTGTGTGATGACGATAATCATAGATACTTCTTCTTCATTATATGTGACTGAACAAGTTGTTGTCTCACCAGGAATTAAACGCTTCAAAAGATTCAAAATTAAATTCTGAAACTTATCTAAAAGCGGCCTCCTCGGTTTAGTAGTATAAATGGCTCACATATACAGTTCAATTAGATGCAATATCATATAGTATCAAAGATAAACTCAAGGTAAGTTTACCTGCGGTTTTACATGTATCGTTTGAATACGAACCCTCGTAGAATTTGGTTAACCGCCATTTTAAGTTTAATTATTATTTGCTTCAAAACAATAAACGTCTGATGACTACACGCGTTGTAACTATGACAATGTTCATTCATATGTTAATAACATCAAGTTACAATATTAACAAAATTTCGGAATTTTGTTGCGTATCCATTCCGTATATTCCTAATATGCCAAAGCGAAAATCAATGTAAGTAACTAAATATTTTATGCGGACTGTTTCACATGCTTCCTTCCTCGTATTGTTGCCATATTATTTACCGACATTTTCCGAAGATTATTGACGATTTTGAAGAAGGATTAATAAAATTACACTATTACTGAGTGTACCGGTACAACATCTTTCGTTAAAATAAATAAAATCTTTTCTTGGATCGATTAACTGTTTATAAAATTAATAAGTTTGTACGTTTCTCGAAAATTATTATCATAAAATAAAAGTTTTATTTGTTCAGGTTTAAATGTTTAGGTTGTTTGTATCTAAAATTGAGCTTTCGAGTAACTTTGAATTCATCATAATTGACTTCTAGTTAAAAGACGTTATTCAAAAACTTAACAGTGTAAAAATTTGTGGAAAGGGATCAAAATTGAATAGAATCAATAATCAAGAAAGATTCTAATTGTCAATTTTATCATTCGCTAACAATCTCAGCGCTTAAACTAGAGCAAGTTTGTAATTAGTCAATTGAATATGTTTTTAGTCTAGTGTGTCATCATCATTATCATCTTTATTTTTGTATTAATTATGAAGACCCTAGAAACGTTTCATTTTTAATGTTATTGTGCTCGGTCGTGTCTTGAATACAACCCTCTAATTTTTGTTTGATCAGTTTTTACCCCCACCGGGTTCGTACATCAAAAAAATTAGGAAAACTAACCGGAAAAGTGGGAAAAACCAATAAAGTTATTTTGTATGGACAATGGAATTTTCCACTGAAAAAGTCGCCAATGATTGCTAGATCATTGATGGGTGTTTGGCGCATAACGAGTTGCATAAGTGTTTGGCCGTCGAAGAAAGGAATACTAGATCGTTGAAAGAATCTTTTGGCGCGCAACGAGTAGATTTGGGTGGAGATTTTACATGCATGATTGATTCGTCATTTGGAAACACGTGCTTAATAGAGTATCAAAATCATTACTTCCCAAATGACTGTTTTAGCTATACCGTAAACAGAAGCACAAGTTCTAATGTCACTTACCAGTAGATATAGTTAGATGAATTATGTTGGCCATCGTGGGCGTGAGTTGAACAAATAAAATTATGTAACGATTTTTTTACGTATCAATGATAGGATTCTGCTGTTGAAATAATGAGTTCAGATGAAAATATTTTCCTTGCATTTAGCATGCTGAAGTTTGTTCAGCCGATGCGGGTGAGTTTTCAAGAGTGGTTTACTTCAAAACGGATGGTATTCATGACATTTGTAAGCTGCTTAAGTCAAATCATTTCATTTTCCGAACTTTGGATTATTTGACGAATTACCATATGGGAATCGTGAATATCATATCTGAAGGAGAAATCGTGGCATGTAAGAACCATTAGTTGTGAGATCTGCTGTTTTATACATTAGCTTTAACAATAAGAAGAATACTGGTATAATCACGCCTCATGTCCACATCGCTAGAACAGAATATAGATTCTCAGGACTGAATACTAAGAAAAACGATGTGGTGGCTCGACGAATGAGAGACCTTGTGATACAATTCTTGAACGAATCCAGCGCTCATGTCAAAGTTAATGGACACAATATTTAATAAAAGGGTAATTTGAACTTTCGAATGTCCAAGTATTTTTCATTTTATCGCTAATTCGTTAATCGAAAATTGATCCTGTCATTATCCTGCTACGAACATTCATCAAACACGACTAAATAATATCACTAGCGGTGAAGCAGGTTATGGACAACCGTTCAAAATTAGTTTATTACTTTCGATAATCCCTAAGGATTTGCTATTAAATTTTTGAACGTCTTCAGTACAAATAAGTCTTAACATTCAATGACAAACAACCATCCCCGAGGGCTGCTTTTGGAAATTTGTGGGGTCAATTTAAAGTATTTATCTTGGTCATCTCTTTTCATCCATCTGTTAATTTGTTTATTTGTTTATTTAGGAGCAAGGGAAAAACCTGCTGGAGCTGAGATTTTGGTTCTCCTTCTCCAGCCGGCATAAAACCTTCTCATCTTTTGTATCAACAGATAACATTTGACCAAATGATACATAACGAAATCTTTAGTTACCCTTATTTAAACTACAAAGCTAACTAACAACTATTCATATCGTCTATTTATGTAAATAAAACTAGCTCGAAAAGATTCGGAGATAACGGGTTTTAATGGTGTTACGAGATAAATTGAAATCAAATTCATCAGAGCATGTATTGAATACGCGGCACATACTCGAAAACGGTTCATTGAAGCCATAGTTAGTTCTAGCACGAGGAATTCTGAGAAAGGGATTAAACCGCAAATTACGCCGAAGAATGTCAAAACTTAGCTGTTGTAGGAGATCTGCACTATCAATTCGACATTGGATGTGGTCCGCGACGAAAACAGCTTTTTGTGTATCACGGCGGACAGATAGCAAATCGAAGTGTATGAGCCTACAACGATTTTCGTAGCTTGGAAGATTAAATGGATCTCTCCAGGGCAGGCGACGCAAAGCAAAACGAATGAACTTGCGCTGAACAGTTTCAATGCGCAGCTTATCAGTTTGGTAATATGGTGTCCAAACAACAACAGCATACTCCAGTGTAGAGCGAACTAGAGCGCAATATAACGATTTCAGGCAGTATATGTTATTGAAATGTTTTGAGGTGCGAAATATGAAACCTAGCATCTTTAATGCCTTAGAGAGGGTATATTCTATGTGATCTTTGAAACTAAGTTTTGAATCCAATAACACTCCTAGATCCTTAGTTGATGTCTCCCGTTTTAGTACAGCTTGCGAAATAGTGTAATCATGATCGTGGTTCGTTTACGAGAGAAGGAGATAACGAAACATTTGAAGGCGTTTATAACCATTCTGTTGACGTAGCACCAGTTAAAAAATACATCCAACTGTGACTGCAAGAAGTTTCAGTCTTTCAGATATTTGATGAGATGAAACAGCTTGAAATCGTAGGCGAATGATAGCTTCATGTATTGCAATGCGAAATTTAGATCATTTAGATATAGCAGAAATATGAATGGTCCTAGATGGCTTCCCTGAGGAATGCCAGAGCTCACGATGAATGATGGAGTAACGCAGTCGCCGATTTTCACGGTCATACTACGACCAGTCAGATATGATTCAATCAAATCCATCATCCCACATGTCAAATCTTTAGTTTGAGAGAGATATACAATCTCTGTTCAATACACTGACTCGAAGGATGAGATGGCAATTGGTGCATTTGTTTAGTTTTTGCGTAACAAAAGCATTGAAAATATCCACAATAATTCCTAATGTTGGATATGAATTTGTCGTAATTCGTTTATTGTAAGCCAAGTAATCAGTAAAATAATGGAAAGAAACATTAACGTTTGACAACTCTGCTGTCCGAAAACACAAATTTAAAAAAATAATTTCAGACGAGACGAAGTTCGACGGGCCAGCTAGTAATACATAAAAAGGAAATTGTCCACGATTGTGTGTTCAATGTTTAAAGTTTTGCCTGAAAAATTCGGTTAGTGACCCTCTACTATTGTCAGAGTTGTCTTGTTAACAGGATATCAAGCCAGTAAATCAGGATCAGGATTGATAAACAAGAAAAACAATATTTCACATTTAAGTTAACGGTTTGTGCTAATTGCACATATTTTCATTCGTTTAGTTTACATCTTTCATCTTCGGCTCATCAGTGCTTTAGTAGTTCAATTTGCACTGCAGAACTCCCGAATTCGAACAAGCTGTTTTTATGTTTTTAAATCCCTCAAAACGGGTTTTGTGGCATTCAACGCTAAATAAATATTTTACAAAGCATCATTTAAAAAAAAAATCCGTAACTCAATAAATGAAAACAAGAGCGGCCGTGCCGTTTTTCTTGTGCAAACTAAAGGTTCAGTATTCAGTTCCAGAATTCAATTCCCAAATTACTTCTTTGAAATTCAGTTCCCTAACCCTGGAGACGAAACTCAGATATAGAATCCAGATTTAAAAGTCCGCTCCAGAACCCTAGTCCAGAATTCAGTTTCAAAGCTCAGTTGGAAAAATTCATTTCCAGTATCTAGGTCCATAATTTAGTAACAGAATCCAGGTTTAGCATTCAATTCAGTTAAAAAACAGGTCCAGAATTTGGTTCGAAAGCTCTGGTCCCGAATTCAGATACAAAATCCTGGTTAAAAATTCAGTTGCAAAACTCAATTCCAAAATTCAGTTCCAGAATCTAAATCCCGTACTCAGATCCGTAAATCAGTTTCAGAATCCAGCTCCATAATTACCTCAAAACGGGGTTTTGTGGCCTACAACGCTAAATAAATATATTGCAAAGCATCATTTGAAAAAATCCGTATTTTGATAAATGAAAACATAATAAAGATTCAATATTCAGTTTCAGAATCCAAGTTCCAGAATTTGGCTCTCGAATTACGTTTTTAAAATTCAGTTTCATAATCCAAAGGCTGAAACTCAGGTATAGAATTAAGATTTAGAAATCTATTCCAGCATCCGAGTCCAAAATTCAGCTCCAAAGCTCATTCGGAAAAAATCATTTCCAGAATCCAGCTCCAAAATTCAGGTTTAAAATTCAGTAAAAAAAAAACAGATCCAGAAGTTAGTTCTAGAACTCTGGCTCCGAATTCAGATACAGAATCCTGGTTAAAAATTCAGTTACAAAACTCAATTCCAAAATTCGGTTCCAGAATCTTAATCCCGTACTCGGTTCCAGAAATCAGTTTCAGAATCCAGCTTCATAATTCAAGAGCAGAATCCATGGTCAAAGATCAAGTTTAGAATTCAGTTAAAAAGTCAGGTTCTGAATTTAGTTCTAGATTTTTAGTTACAAAACTCAGATCAAGAATTCAGTTCCGAAATTATCGTCCAGCAGAATTTAGTTCCATAAAGCAGGACCAGAATTACGAATTCAGTTCTAAAATTCAGCTACTGGTATAGAAACCACGCCCAGAGTTCAGTTCCCGAAGTCAGCTGCAGAATCAAGGTCTAGTATTCAGAATTAGAATATGGCTCTAGATTTCAGTTCCAGAAGCAAGGTCTAGGATTCAATTTCAGAATTCAGTTCCTAAATCCAGATCAAGTTCCACAATCTAGGACCACAATTTAGGTTTTGAACTCGGGTCCAGGATTCAGATTCTGGTGCAGGATCCATGAATCTGGATCTGACCATGGACTCACCATATTACTGGACCAGGTCCACATCTTGTTCTTGAATTTAGACCTGCCATATTACTGATTTAGATCCTGGATCTGGTTTTAGTTCTAGTTTCCCAGTATCAGGACTGGTTTTTTGGAGTTTTAGTTTCCCAGTATCAGGACTTACCTATTTACCGCCCTGGAACAGGGTCTGGATCCAGTTCCAAGTGATTACTGGATGTTCTTGACATCCTCACCGCTTCGTGGAAATCGCTGCTTCGAAATTTCCCCGTATTTTTCGATTGATCGATATTCCGGGCTATTCGGGTGATTGATTAGCGTAGGGACCTAATCGATCTTATTGACAGCACACCACTACAGCACTACCTTGGAGTAGCGGCAGCTAGCTAAATCTTACCAAAAATGACTTTTTCCCTATACTAGACGGATTCTCCAGACATTCTTCGATAGAAACTTGGAATGTGATGTGAAATGAATGAATCCAACCACAACTGAAAATCGCGTACCGAATCATGATTTTTTTCACAAACTTGTCAGCAAACAGGAACTCAAATCATTTCGACACATCGCGATGGAAAACTTTTGATCGGAAAGCTGCTAAAAGTTCATTTTGACCCACGATTCGTCATAGATCGAGCCCTTACATGTAGCCCACGTTTTTCGTGAAAACAACAGCCCCTACACTGTTGGCGATCCGCGAAGGGCGGTCCAATTTACTTTTCTTCAGCTTCTAACTTTTCTTCAGCTTCTAATTCATTTAAGTAAAATCATTTTCAAGTTTCCTTTATTAGTCGAATTCCAGAGATCAGAATCAAGCTATCAGCTCTAGAATTCGGTTCAGAATTCTGTGTTCCAAAATTCAGGTCTCGATTGCAGTTCAAAAACCCAGGTCCTGAATTTAGTTTTAAAATCCAATTCCCGAATTCTGGTTTAGAAGTCAACTTCAGAATCCTGTTACAAAACTCGGTTCCTGAATTCAGTCTCAGAATCCAGGCTCAGTTCCATAAACTAGGTCCCGAATCGAGATCTAAAATTCAGCTCCGAAATTCAGTTTCTGAATTCAGTTCCACAATGTATGTTTAGAGTTTCATAGGTTAGTTCAAGTTCCAGAGGTAAGTTTTAGAATTCGTGTACAGATTTCAGTTCCAGGATCCAGGTACAGAATTAAGCTTCAGAATTCGGTTTCAGAATCCAGTTTAGGTCCGGATCAAGGCCCAGTATCTAGGACCAGAATTTTGGTCATAAACTCAGATCTAGAGCTCTGGACTTACCTCATTACCGGTTTTGAAACAGAACCTGAACCTACCGAATACCTACGAATCCATTTGCAAGATATTCTTGACTGCCCCACCGCTTCGTGGAAGTCGTTTCTCCGTATTTTTTAATTGATCAAAATTCCGGGCTATTCGGATTATTAATTGACTTAGAGACCTAATCAACCTCGGAGTAGTGGCAGCTAGCCAAATCGTACCAAAAATTGACTTTTCTGCTTCCAGACATTCGTCGATAGAAACTTGGAATGTGATCGTCAAAGATGACTGAATCCGACCACAACTGAAAATCGCGTGTCGAATCATGGTTTTTTGCTTTTCTCATATAGGAAGGTAATGCAATCACTGTGAAAACCGACTTTTGAATCGAGACCCGGAGGGCCGAGTGTCATATACCGACTTAGATTCAAATGAAAGGTCTTGTGGTCCCATACAAAATTTCTGAATATTATTTGGATCCGACTTCCGGTTCCGGAATTATGGGGTAAAATGTGCAAAAAATTGTGAAAATAAGTGCTGCACTAACTTTTCTCAGAGATGGCTGAACCGATTTTCACAGACTTAAATTCAAATGAAAGATCTTAAGGTCTGAGGACAGAGGGTCGCGTGTTGAGTTTTAAATCGACCACGTGGCTCGCTCGATTCCCTTTACGCATCGTATATCTCTTGTACTCTCTCGTATATGAGCAAATTGTACCGGGTTGCCAGCATACATTTTAATATTTTGATATGAAGTTTTATCACAGGTTGGACATTACATGGATTCCAATGAACAATGAAAAAATATTCAACTTTCACAACGATTGAATGTCTGTGTGTTTGCCAGCCTAGTCGAGCCATTTTTATTTCTCTCTTCTTTTTCAGAATGCTATTAGAAAACCAAAGCGAAAAAAAATGGCGGATGCATTGAAACTGACTTTGTGTCACAGAAAAATACAAGACTTTATTTTAATCGCGATAACATAATGTTTTATGTACTAATCGCATCTAAACTAAATTGTCTAGACTTTGTCACGGTAGATTTATGATACAAGCCTTCAAAGCCGAAATATTCGATGAACAAGTAGTGGTATGCATTTCCGAGCGTTCCAATTTTCAGCAGTTCTTCAGTCAGAAAAAAATACAACACGACCGCTAAACTCAATGAATCATTCTGAAAATTTCACAGAATATTCTCAACTAAATTTCGAAGACATTGTCAGGTGGGTTTTTCTATATTCTGCACCGTTTCCAAGAAAATTTAATTTGAAACGGGAAAATAGCATAAACATACCACTTTACGGTACTGTCCTCAGCCCTTAAGGTCCCATAAAAAATCCTGAATATTATTTGGATCCGACTTCCGGTTCGGGAGTTATGGTGTAAAATGTGCACAAAACGAAAATATGTGTTCTAACTTTTCTCATAGATGGCGCGAGCGATTTTCACAAACTTAGATTCAAATGAATTGAAAATTCCTGAATATTATTTGGATCCGACTTCCGGTTCCGGAACTATGGGGTAAAATGTGCAAAAAATTGTGAAAATAAGTGCACTTACTTTTCTCCGAGATGGCTGAACCGATTTTCACAAACTTAGGTCTTAAGGTCCCATAAAAAATAAGGAATTACGTAAGGTCCTGTGGTCCCAAACGTAATTCCTGAATTTCATGCGGATCCGATTTCCGGATCCGGAAATATAGGATAAAGTGTGTTAAAAATTGTATACCATCACTGGAAATGGGGAAAAATCCTAGAAAAATTTCTAAATCTACCTCAAATCCTTTCCAATTGATAGTTTTTATCAGTAGACGGTCAAACAAACCGATTTCGATTATTCTTTCAAGAATCGCAGATAATTATTTTGAAGAATACCACAGTATTATATATGATATGAGAAAGGCATCATTACACCGCTAGGTGGATTAAAACAGGTTTTTCACAAACAAGTCACGATGGAAAACTTTTGACCGGGAACCTACTAAAAGTCAATTTTGATATATTTATCATCGATTGGATCCAAGTGGATTGGTCGAAATTCCGGGCTATTCGGATGATTAATTAGCTTAGGTACCTAATCGATTTTGGAGTAGTGGCAACTAGCCAAATCGTACCAAAAGTCACACTTTTTCCTATGCAAGCTTTTACAGGCATTCTTCGATAGAAACTGGGAATGTGATCGTCAAAAATGTCTTGCGACTGCAAATCGCGTGCCGAATCATGGTTTTTTTTTCCACGAACTTGTCGGCAAACATGAACTCAACCGTTCCGACACATCTCCACGTCCAGTCACGATGAAAACCTTTTGACCGGAAAGCTACTTAAAGTTAATTTTGACATATGATTAATCAACAACAACCCCAACACTGGCTGTTGGCAGTGCGCGAAGGGCGTTCCAGTTTACTCAGCTTTTACATTTCGATGATTTGTAACTCATTTAGGTAAAATCTTTTTCACGTTTCCTAGATCAATCGAAAGATATGAGCTAGTTATTCACTGACTAGCTTTGACTAATCACAATCCCAAATCAAACATACACAACTCTTTTTACAAAACAAAATATTTTTGTTTACCGTTTCCTCTGAGTTTGACTGACAAAAAATAAGATTATGGTTTCCTTTGATTGGAAATTCACTTTGCATCTGATATCACATTGAAAAGTTAAAATGTCACAAGTTACGGCTTCTTCCAAGAGCCACGCCGAATGATTGATGGTCGTATAATAGTCACTTATGTCTAGTCCATATCCCATTGATAGCTCTAGTAAAATAAAGTTGTCGAACCCAGAAATAGTGACAATTTTATGTGTCCATGAGTAATCGATCGACCTCGGGAAGATTACCAAAACTGCTGACAAGTTCCACTCATCTTCTGTTCAGTCCCGATAAAATCGCCATCCACCCCATCAACCTTGTGGACTCTCTCTGTGTGAATGTGTGTGCATACATGGAGCACAATTAGCTATCCGATCCATCATTAATCTGATTACTCGCAGGAATGCCCCGCTGCTACCGGTTGGACATCCGCCAGCAGCTCTCAGCAGCAGGAGCAGCAGTTCCAACGCCACATGTGTGTACCGTTGCTGGGGAGAATCAGAACAGACCAGACCATTTTATGCGGTCTAGAGTCTAGACGAACGCGTTCGTTCACATCACTTCGTGCTCGTGGGCCTCTCGCGGATCACCTGAGCGATATAGATGTGGTGTGTTTGTGTGTGTGTGTGTGTGTGTGTGTGAGTATGTAAACCGCGTTCGTTCACATCAGTCAGCCGTCCTCGACGAAATCCAAGGGTTGAGGTCTCCGTCGTTACGCATGCGTCTGTCCGTTGCATGCCCGTTGATAACACTTGAAAGGCCAGGCGGAGAGAGACCAGCTGCTGCTCAATGGTGGTGCCATGAAAGCCCTAGAAGTACCACTTTGCTGTTACCGTTTATGCTAAGCCGTTGTTGGTCTTCGGTGTGGCGCTTGTTCTATGTTCTACGCACAACAGTTATGTTGGGCGCAGTGACCAAGCAGACGCCAATTGGTTGGCTGGAACCGGCTAACCGATGCACTGGGGAAGCCTTACCCATTCGCTGGAACCGCAAAACAGGCGTTTATTTGAAGGCGAGAATGCTCGGACGAAGCTGGGAAAGTTGCAATCCAAACAATGAAACAGGTGTTTGAAATGTGATTTGCTAAGTTGTTCTAGATTTTATCAGGATAATTGTCCCAAAAATCAATTGTTCGACTTGTTTTAATGGATTCAATCGACTTCTGATGGAAATCAATCTCAAACTTCCAGCTGTCAGATTCTAACTCCCCGTTAAATGCTTTTCTGAATAATTGTTTGAAGTGTCTTCCTTTGGCATTTTTTCCCTTTCATAGAATTATTGCTAGCGAGATTTTTACAATCAATGCGACCTTTTTCAACTAATCCCCTCGGTAAATTATTGCAAATCTGACATATTCAATTTTGACGTGTATACGTCTTACTTTAATATGGGGCGCCTTTTTCAAATTTACTCTGCACAAGAATGGGTAGAACATATTCTTAAATATCTCTGCAAGGAACATAAATTTTTGCCAGCAATTTTTGTACGTAGTTTAAAGTTGTCTAAAATGTTTTATATGAACAAGCATCAAAGAGAAAACCTCATGGCGCATTTTTGTCTTTTTCTGTTGTACTTCTAAGCGCCTATAACTGAGTGATTTGTTGATAGATTTATATAATTTAACTATCAATCTATTTGGAAACAGTCAACTTAACATGAAAAAGTTAGAATGTAACTTAATATTCAATTTCCAGCTCCAAATATGTACATAACAAAGTGATTTTATGCATGTGTGTGTGTGTAAAACCTTTGGTTACAACTAAATACACTCAGGTCTTTTTAACCGCGGTTTCTTTTCAGGCGAATTTCCGAAGTTTCACATCCGGTGTGTCGAAAACAACCAACTAAACCCCCATTGAACGTTACACGATAACGAGCACCAAGAAATAATCGCTAAACATATTACCAACATATTAGTTAATTTTTGTGAGATTTAAAAGAAATATAATTAAAGTGAGCGTTTGAAAACTTAAAAGGTATTATGATCAATAGTTTATCAAACAAGATTCGAATCATGTCTACATTCCAAGTTCAATTCATACAGATCGTAGTTGTAATGTCGCACATCAAGCCATTGGAAAAGCGATATTTCTTCAGTGGAAGCACTTCCAGTAGGCGTTGAATATTTCTGTTCAAGAAACTTTCTAAAACCTGAAAGTCTTGATGTAAGTTTCATCATCCTTAACCCTGTAATCCAAATTCAGCAGCTGCTTTTTGCGTGACCGACCGAGTTGATTTACTGATCGCAGGATTTTGAGTTATCAAATTCTTGAAAGTCGACAATCCTGCTAGTTTTTTAAAACGATACACGGTTGTACACGGCATTCTTAGCTTGCTTGCAAAATCTAGATGGAATGATCCCGATTCAGTCTTCCTGGTGGTTGACAAATGTTCTTCGAATACTTTGATAACTGTTTTGATTTGATGTTCTTCGAATACTTTGATAACTGTTAGTTTTGCCACATTAATCAATTTAGACTACTTTGCGTGCGAGTAGTTTGAATTTTCGCGATGAACGAGCTGAATTTTGCCACGTAGTTACTATTTTTTTTCGATGCTGTTTCAACAACCGAGAAGCAAATATAAAAATTAAACAGTCAAACTCAACTTTGAGTTTCTCATGATAACTTTTGAAGTTTAAACAAAATATATGGTATGTTGCATCCCGAGTAGCAAAACTTGTTCTACACCGAAAGAAATTATGAATTTTACAGGTGACATAATTCTACAAACGATACAATTCATAACTACTTAACCTCTCAAATGACGAAATATTCCATTCGTACAGAAATTTAGTGGCTCCGAGAGTAATTTGCACTCGGCTAGCAAGTGAGGCTGTATGAATTTATATGCACGATTTTCCAGCCAAGCAGATATGTGC
Source organism: Malaya genurostris (assembly GCF_030247185.1). NCBI lineage: Eukaryota > Metazoa > Arthropoda > Insecta > Diptera > Culicidae > Malaya > Malaya genurostris. Next base: position 30,241,165 of record NC_080570.1, read on the forward strand.
TTCTGTGGCTCAGTCGACTAACTGGTGTGCTTGTGATCTAATGTTTTTCGGTTCAAGTCGCGTTGTTGCTGTTGATCTTTTGATTTTTATTCCATTCGTTTCAAAGAGATGTGATTTTCAAATCACACAATTTTACTTGTTCTTGAATATAAATTTGTGTGAAATATGACGCTCCATTTATGTGCATCGGATAAGATGTAAAATCACAAAAATTTTTCGAACTGTGTAGTACTGAATTTATCAACTCTTCTCGCAACGATTATGCGATTGAATAAGCGCAAAAACTGAAACTTAATCCCTTCAGGCTTCTGAGTTGGTTTCACAACCAGTAATATGAATGAATTTTACATCCCCTACGAAAACGTGTTGAATCAATTGTCTAACATATCTAACAACAATAACCGATCAGTTAGCTTTCTCATCTCATCCAAGTCAGTCGATAAAACAAAACCGCTTACGTTCGGGACAGAAGAAACCAAGTACAGTATTGTGTAGTGAACAATAGAACGACCTCGAAATGAGTGAACCAAACGAACAAAAGCTACCGCCGGTACGAAAGAATACAATTATTGTTGACTTCAGACAGTGCAAAATTCGATCTTCGATACGAGAACTTGAAGGTTTGCTTAAGGAGCAAATGCATCTTGACATTAAACGTGTGCATTTACTTCGACTAATAATGTTGTTTACATCCAGTTTTATAAAAAGTTGGATGCAATTCAATTCGCAAAAGACAACAACAATGCTCACTATGTGGAGCCCGAAAACATCAAGTACAACATTCCAGTATATATGGAAGATAGTGCTATAGAAGTGCATGTGCATGATCTTCCCTCAAGCGTCATCGATCCTTATATTCGCAAAACTATGTCCCAATACGTCGAGATTCTCTCTATCGAGAAAGAAAAGTGGAAAAAATTTTTCCCCGGTATTCTAAATGGCGTACGTTTGTTACGCATGCGCTTGAGGAGGCCTATTTCTTCTTATATGACATTCGGTCAGGATACAAGAATCCCGTGCAAATCACTTGTTACATATGACAATCAGATGGCCACATGTCAATATTGCCAAAAAGCTGTTCACTACGGTAAGCCATGTGATAAACAGGACAAGGAGACAACTATACCAAAGGACAACGGTGCTTCCTTCACACCAACTCCAAGCAACTCCAGTGCACCTGTGACAGTCACCAACAACAGTGAAGCATCCCCTTCAACGAAACCATCCAACGTATCTCCTATAGAACAAAGTACACCAGCTGCAGTTAACAACTTACCATCCAACCAACCAGTAACTGCAAACAATGTATAACAAGACGCATCTACAGCAACTAGCAACGAAATCAACAACAATACCACCGATGCGGCAATGAATGACGAGACGAACCGCGAACAAACTGCCCCTCAATCCTCGCAGGAGGAAAATGGAAGCTCCTCTCCTCCTAGAAAAAGGGTGACAACGAGATCCAATACAAAAACAAAATTATCTAAAAACTTAATAAAATAATAAAATATGAATAAAATATCTTTTAAATAAACAATAATAATAACAATAACCGATCTGAAGCAATTGTGAAACGTGCCAATTATAGCAAATTTTAATTGCTACTTGAGATGTTTACCCAATCTCCGCGTCTCGTCCAACGGTAGGCTAAACATGGTAGGCATATGCACATTTGGGGATTCTACGATATCTTCAATACAGATGTCCTTGTTCGTTAATGTGTTAATGTTAATCAATACAGTTTTCCTGGTGGTCGACAAATGTTCTTCGAATAATTTCTATAACAGTTAGTTTTGCCACATTAATCAATACAGGCTACTTTGCATGCGAGTAGCTTGGATTTTCGCGATGAACGAGCTGAATTTTGTCACGTAGTTATTATTTTTTCGATGCCGTTTCAACAACCGAGAAGCAAATATTAAAATTAAACTGAAGGCATGATGTTTGATGAAGCCGAAAGCTACCCTTTGAGTTTCTCATGAAAACTTTTGAAGTTTAAACGCAATATGGGATGTCGCATCCCAAGTAGCAAACATTGTTCGTGTGCGATGGAAGCCTGTATTGTTAATTACGAAGCCAAAATTATTCAACGTTTGCACCAATTTACAAATGTAAATTACCTGTTTGTTTTTTTCGAATAATCGGTGGAATCAGTTGCGAAAACTAATGGTTGTTATGAAACTATCAGCTATTTTGTCATATCACATAACCAAATTTCTAGAAAAGCTATCCTGCACTTATGAAAAATGCACGGTTTTGATTTCGTATGCCTAAGCCATACTTCATATGAAAATACACCCAATATTTAGCTTTGTGATGCATTGCCCAACGGAAAAGCAGGCCGGAAAAAATGACTGATCAACTCTTAGGAACAGTTTCATGTTTCGCGGATTATCTTCGATTCGGAAAAATCGTACGACTGGGCAAAGATATGTTAGATTTTGATGTTTCTCTTGCTGTCTTTTTTTACCCAATGTTTGCTTGATAGGATCTAGAATGACCATTCCTTTTTACATTTGAAACTCAAGTTAACTGTCAAAAGGCTAAATCGGGTAATCCATCAATCTAAAATTTTAAATGTTGTGGGTAGTAGAAAGAATAATGTATCATTTAAGAACAAAAATCAGTCCAAATTGTGTGAACTAATGCTAGTGAAGATAAGATCCCCTCCTATTATTGTACACCTGCTCTCTAAAAATTGGGTTAATCGTAAAGCCGTCGAGGAATGCAAAAACAACTCAATTTATGAACAAAACAATCACAAATCTGTGGCAAACATGGTTCACGGAATCAGATAATTCTGCGCCCACCACAAAATTAACTCCTACTCCAACTCCCGTAAGCCAAAACCAAAAAAAAAACGGTAAACTCACGGCAACGAAAGCAAATGCAGTCCAACAAAACCTGCCAAGCAGCTTACATAACTTTTTGTCCTCGGTAAGCTCATCCGATTAGCTCCGTCCGGTTGCGTCCGGTGCCAACCCATCGAAATACGTAAAAAATGAAACAGTCACTTCTAGCCGTCTTCTGTCAGGGCGGCACATGTGCAACTGCATCCACAATGACACAAGAGTCGCAGCTGATTTGCATCGCTAGAAATCGTATACATTGGAAGAAAAAAATATATTGCCTATTTATACTTGACCAACATACCGTACCGAGCCTGGAGACCCAATTTTTCACCGTGCCAGGGATGGTGATGGTGGGGGGTTGAGGTCTCCCGGCTAACCAATCGCACACAATTAAACGCAACCAATGATTACCTCTCACCTCTCTGGCCGCCCTCAGGAGTTGGCCAGTGCCAGTGCCAGTGTGGCATCCCGAGGAGGATCCCTGGGCAGTGGGAAAAAAACGCAGCAGCAGCAGCAGCAACCGTTAGCGGACGCGGACGCGAGCAGGAATGCATTCTACATTGTGCATCTGTAACCGGGGCTGGAAAGATTCAAAGCAGCCTTCAGAAAAAGAGAGAGACAGAAAGCCAGGGGGTTCATAATTATTTAACTGTTTATCACCGTTTCCCAGCTGCGGCTACTATAGGTTCGTCGTTTGTTGACGTCCGTGTGCTGATGATGATGCGGCGGCGGCTGCTGCTGTTGGTGCTGCCAAGACCATCAATGGACGCACCACACTCCAGGCCGCCAGTCCAGTCCACAGTGGAGAATCGGTTCGGGAATGCGCATAGCCAACGCACATGCATACCAGCATGCATGTTCGGATACTAAGTGCAGAAGACCCCTAGGCCTAGGCCTACCTAGGCACGGGACCCACAACATCAAACTGGTTACTGGGAAACGGGATCGATTATTATTATTATGTTACAGCCGCCCAGGTTATTCAATTGCTCGAATCTTCTGCACATTTTCGCCCGCGGTTGCGCGTGTTGTTGCGATGGTTTGCTCTATTTTTCATTTCCTGATTGGGCGCGGGTAGTGAAAAACGGAAAGATTTTTTGTTGTTGGTGTTGTTGTTTTTGATTCTGGTATAACCAGAAGCCGGAGAAGGTGAACCTGACCTACTGTCGGAAGTTGCCGCAGACTTGAAGCAACCCCCAATCAAAAGTAGCCGAGAATGTGATCCAGCTTTTGTGCGATTGTTTCAGCTTCGATCCACGGTTCTCGGGGCGATAAATTAATTAGATCACGTTAAAGAAAATCATTGGTTCAATTGGTTTTTTTTTTGCCTCTCTCCATCTCGCTTTGCATCTCAAAGCCGACTAGTGCGACTATGGCGGACGAATGAAAGGATTCACCGAATTTTACCTTTATTCTTTTGGGCCGTTCCGTAACGCCGATTTCCAGTTACCTGCCCGACATGCCCCGTGCAGGAATTTAGACCGCACGCACTTTACGAAGCGAAGCGGAAATCCCGCGGACGGAATCCGGAATCGCCTTGAAGATCATTAAAAACCATCAAAACAGAACGATAACACTGGCACGATTCACGCGCGTACTTTCCACTGGTTTATATGATGAGGTGGTGTGTAACGCTAAAAAGTGTACCACTCTTTACCGGGTCCTCAGATTAGCGCAGCGATAACGCAACAGCCAACCATTTCTTCTGGGTCGTAAAACACCAAGTAGAAAAACCACACCGCCGACCGTTCAGAAGAGCTCGTCAATTCGCACGAACTGGTGATTATAATTTCGTTCTAGGCTTGAACATTTCCCGCTAGCTAGCTCGGCTGATTTTATTTGCCCCTCATACTCCGTACCGTTCTGTTCTAGCAGTTTGCATTCGGTAACCCTTGACGGGCCAGTACTGAATTAATATGGTATAATATTATTTCACTAACATGCTTTTTTCTCTTCTTTTCAGGTAAGCATTCGAAGTCTTTTCAACATAAAAGGTACTGAAATATTTCAAGCGTCCATTTTTTTACGTTTCGTCTTGGACTGATCAGTGCATTTACAACTGCTAGCGACGCCTAACGGTTTCAACATGAACTGCTAATGCTCTGATGAGTCGAAGACGAAATGTGAAAAGATGATAATAATCATGTGCAGTCAGCACAAATCGGAGCCTTGTAATTCATCTCTGACTAAAAAAATTAAAAATTATTTTAATTTATTATGTTAAGGAGAATTCACAGGAACAATTTCAATATGTGTCAGTTATAGGGGGGGAAGCCAGAGAAAAAGCGACAAGCGACGCGACGCGAAACTTGACAGATCGCACGTAGTCGCGCGGCAGAACTCCGGCTACTCAAGTTCAGCGCAGAAAAATGACAAGTATGTCAGAGTGAGCTAGATGCGTTGCGAAGCGACTACTGATCGATCGCATCGCACTCGCTCTTACATAACAATGTCATTTTTGCTTCACCCTTAGTTAGGAGTCATGAGAAATTAAAACTAAATTCATAGGAACAGAAACCAAATTATTATATATTCGTTTATTTAAACCCCGTATTTAACCTAGTTGCGGTCTTCCACCGTGTGAAACAAAATTTATTGGACGAACACTTATGTGCTCTATTCGCCTCCCTTTTTCATATTTAATAAGTAGAGGATTCGAAGTATTTTTTTTTGAAACGGAAGCTATGGATTCTCTAAATTGCCAATCTATCGAAACAGAATCTGCTGTCGACGAAGACAACAATTTGAATGCAACTTATTTCAACAGCGTTCAATTGAAATGTCATTTCTGATAGAAAAGTACGTACAAGACTGTGCAGCGGAAGTGTGAGGCCTATTCCCAAATGGCCAATGAATATTAAACTTTGAAAATACATTTCCCAGAATGGAAAAATTCTTATCAACAAACGGATCTTGTTGAGATAGTTTCTGGGTGTTTTGGAACACATTCGTGTGCTACGTGAGCTTAAATGCGAGTCTTTACCATCATATGTCATGCTTGGTCCAGATAGATAAAATCCACATAAAACGTCGGTAACATACGAAAGTCAGTTGGTGAAATGTCAGAACAAATCGCAATTCTGTTGACATCTCGAATCCATCTACTGCAATCATATCAAGCTTAAGTAAATCTTTGAAATTCTTACAGCAAGTACTTGTGGGTCTAAAATTGGGACTAGTGACATGGTCATTAAAGTCATTTTTTCCAAAAATACGTTTATTTCTTAAGGCAGTTTACATAAATTTTTCTTCGCCGTAGCATCACTTTTACATAGAATTCTTATCTTAATCTAATATCAATATAGTCACAACGATTCGAGTTTAATAAAACATATTCCTCTTATTTTTTAAATATCATATTATTTGAACCAAATGATAACCTGCTACAAATTATAAAATAAACTGAAATTTGTATACATTTTGTTGTTGATTTCGTAACCTATTTCGAGTTTTTTTTTATCAGCACATCATTTTCAATGAAAAATTTGCTATTGGAATGAACTAATGGACACAGTAGGAGTCAGAACAATGTCTCAAAAGGGTCGATTAATAATAAAGTCATTATTGACATAGGAAGATTTTTTAAAAAGCACACAAAAAATATTTGTACAATAAAACAAAAGAAGATTATTTTTTTCGAAAATTTGTTCAATAAAACAAAATTTATATTTAGACAAAATTAGTACCGAAATGGCACATACAACATGGCAAAACACCAAAACTGAACTGACACAAATATGATTGAAAACGAACTCAAACATAATTTCAAACACAATAAAATTGGCACAGCATAAACAAGCACAGGACTTAAAATTCACACTAAAATGACGCACAACAGAGAAAAAGTTAACTGAAGAACTACACGAAGATGGTACCATAAATGATGCAAATATGATTCAGAACTAACTCAAACACAATTTAAAAAATAACAGATTTGTCAAAGCATATACTAGCAAACGAATCGAAATTCACACTAAAATAACGCAAAATAGAGAACGAGTTAACTTAAGAACAACATGGAGATGGTACATAAACGATGCGAAAATGACGCAAAAAATGATATAAAAACAATCTCAAATTGATACAATGATAGCTCAGAAATGACCCAGTTACGACACAAAAAATGATACTAAAACTTATCAAGTGTAACAGGGAATAATGTCACGTAATTGACACCAACTATAAACAACAACAATAGCAAAACAAAATCAATATATGACATGGCAGTTTTACAAATGTAACAAGAGAACGAAAACGGCTAAAAACCGAAACACAGCAAAGAAATTGACAAAAATAAAATTGAGTGATACAAAAATAACAAACAAATAAATGCTTAACATTAGGAAAAACAAAAATATCCCTCTCAGAGAAATGGAAGTAGCCCTTGAAAAATGAAAAAACTAAAGGTGAATTCTCTGATGAAAGACCGCAAAAACACAAAAATGATTTAAAAAAAACAAATGTGCAAAAAATTCTACAACAAACTTTACTCAAGAACGATAAAAAAAAACTGTTTAAAATTTTCCACAAAATCACCCGAAAATGAACATATACAAAATTTTATATAGCTATACAACCAAAACTGGCTACATTAATACTAAAAAATGGCATAGATATGATGTAGAAATGATCCAAATATATTGCTAAAAATAGAGGACTTCAATATGAAACAACAAATTCACACCAAAAATGTATATGTATAACAAAACGTGACGACAAAACAACACAAGAATAGTATAAATTTAATACAGAACAAAACAAAACGCATCCAGTAATGAAAAAGAAATTTCATCAAAATTGAACAAAAATGTTAAACAATCCAAAAAGGATACATAAGTATTTTGAAACTTAAAAGTCTATGACACAAAATCACAAGAAATGACAGAGCTTTACTAGAGAAAAGACGAAATGACACGAAAAAATACTCGAAACTGACACCAGAAAACACATAAATAAAGCACAAATGCTTAAAACTGAGACAAAAATTGACAACAATGATGAAAACAATACAAAAATTACAGTATTTTGGTAAACATGGCACAAAAATGACACGTTCACGATAAAATACTGAAACAGAATTGACTTAAACATGATACAAAACTAAAAACGGACCAACTTAAGAATAATGTGGAAACACAAAAAGACGTCTCAAAATGTACACTAAAATGACACACAATAGAGAACGAGTTAACTCAAGAACTGAACGAAGATGATACATAATCGATGTGAAAATGTTGCAAAAAATGCTGGAAATACAACCCAAAAATTGATCAACTAATGGCACAATGATAATTCAGAAATGACACAAGAATGATACCAAAACTTATAATGCATAACAGCAAACGATGTCACAAAAATGATAACACAAAATAGCAAAACAAAATCAATAAATGAAGTTAAACGAAAACGAAAACGACAAAAGATAGTTGAGTAGGGCCTAAAAATTACACAAAATCACAAAAAAAAACATGACAAAGCTGTACTTGAGGAAAGAAGACGAAATGACACGAAAAAAATACTCGAAACTAACACCGGGAAACATATAAACAAAGCTCAACTGAGACCAAATAGACAAAAATCATAATACTTAGGCAAACAGGGGTACAGAAATGACACATACACGATAAAACACCGAAACTGAACTCACTCTAAACTAAGAGAACCTACTCAAAAAAAATTATGGAAATCCAATTCAAAATTGATACAATAATGGCACAATGATAATTCAGAAATGACACAAGAATGATACCAAAACTTAAAATGTATAACAGCAAACGATGTCACGAAAATGATAACACAAAAATGAACAAAAATATCAAAACAAAATCAATAAATGACGTGGAAGTTTTACAATTATGACACAAGAACGAAAATAGTAAAAAATGATATCCATATCCAAGACAGTTGACAAAAATATTAAAGAATGATGCAAACATAGAAAACAAATAAATGCTTAAAAATAGCAACCAAAAATCCATCAAAGCGAAATTAAAGTGATATCAGAAAAGTGCAAAAATTTAACCCATATGTTTTTATAAATATTGACGGCTTTGTCAGTCACAAATTACTATGCAAACGATTTTTTTCTTAAATTTCCCGACATTTCGACTGTTTTTGATGGCCTTTTTCAAGGCAATCAACGCACGTCGGGCAATGTAAGAATTGAATCGCTTGCCTAGCGATTAGTGACTGCGAAAGCCGTCAATACCTATAAATATTCATCTGCCAGTCGTTACAACCATCATACTTAACAAATATGCTCAGATATAAGACCGAAAAGACGACAAAAATGGCTTCAAAATGAAACAGCACAAAAAGTGTTACAACCATTGGTTGGTTAGACTCAAGAAAGTTAGAAACTAGTTAACCCGTCAAACGATCCGTTAGTAGTTTAAAGCCGGGTATAAATAAATGATATAAAAAAATAGAAACTGTTTAACAATTTTCACAAAATCACCCAAAAATGACACTGACATTTTATCAAAATTTCCATAAATATGAAACCAAAACTGACTACATAATAACACTGAAATGAGACACAGAAATGACGAAAGAATGAGCAACATATGAGAGGAATATAACAAAAACAAAGACGACGAAATTAAACAAAAAGGGTACTAAATGAATACAGGACAAATCAAAAATTGATCAGAAAGGGGAACAGAAATTATATAAAAATTAAACCAAACTTTAAACTAATTCAAAATAGAAAATAAATAGTGCATTGCTAGTAACAAGTTTTTCCTTACTCTCAGACAATTTTCGAATTCCATCTCGAAAAATTGTCTCGTCTTTTGAGGTGATCTAAGATTGAAATCAATTTTCGATTTCTGTGAAAAAAGTAAACTGTCAGATCGTGGTGCAATCGTCGAAACAACCAGTAATCAGAAGAAACAATGTCAGCAGAAATGGCGGGTGCGGCCAAAAGGTCTCACTTGAGCGTTTCCAGATATTGTTTTCACGACTTTTACGACATGAAGCCAAGCGTTGTCAAGCAGGAGAATAACTTTATCATGTCTTTGTTTGTATTCCGGCAGTTTTCCTCATACTGCATGACTCAAACGCATCACTGGCAACCTTAGACATTACGTAGACAATTATGGCCAAGAAATGCAATGAGGATGACCAAAAAAACTCACAAAATTTTGGAAAAAAAATACCGGGAACTTTACTTGAGGGTACGTTTTATTGTTGTTTCTGATGAAGCAGAGTCTCCATAACACTTTTCAAGCCTTTACTTCGCTTGAACGGTATTTTTGTCCTATCAAAAAGTAGTGTAAAATTACAACACAAGATTGTTTTTGATCCATTGTTTTGAAAATAACAAATGTAGCGTCACTCTTGCACAATAACTCACAAACGAATGAATAGAATATCATGAAATTTTAACAGCTGCCTTTTAAAGGTTAGTATTAACTGAAAAAAATGTGACTGCAATAAAACTAGCGTCATCTATGTTTTAGGACTGGGACTTTTCAGCCCATGTTTTAGAAGGAGCAGTTAATGTCCAAAGTACAGGTGTTTTAAATTGAACTTTATGTATTAAGATTGCTTAATTTTTAATGGCAAGCTTTAGGAATGTGAACACTAAGCTTTTAAAAAAAAACTTATGTTCTGGCAAGGTATTTCAAAATGCAGATAACTTTATAATAATACACCAATTCTAATGACTTCAAAGTTTCGTAACCACGGCTCCTAAAGGGTTCGCGAATGCCGGTGTTGGATGCCACATACTGATGTTGGCTGGCCGATAAACATCTCCACACGTTCTGAGTTGCGAGCACATTGCAGTAGCAGAGCTCCGTCAGTCAGTCAGTCAGTCAGTTCGGGACTGCATGAATGAATGATGAATACCCAAGCACACAAGATTCTTCATAATCATATTAATTAGCTTGGGCCGCGTGTTCTGACGGCTGCGCACCGGCTGTCACGAGATATGAGCTTGGCAGTTGCGCTATGTTCTGCTCTGGATAACGTTTGCGATTTCATCGTATCGTCGTCGTGATTATGCTTTCCGGTTTCAACGGCGGTTTCTACCCAGAAGATGTAACGTGACTGATAGGACGTAATGACTTCGCGCACTATTTTTATCGAATTACGCAAATGCTGTTACCCCTTTGCGAAAGTGCTAGGTTACGATTAGCAATTTCCTTGCAACTGCAGCTTTCCGGAGTGGCTGACTTTCAGTGATTACAAAACATTATCATTTAATCTGCTACGACAAAAAGTTTTGCCATAGAGCGCCCGAAGATACCGAGGCTGCCGTAAGTAATCCGAAAGCTCTTAGCCCAACCGAACCTGTTTAATTGAGCGATCTCCAGACCTAGCATAAGCTAGCCTATCTTGCACCTGTTGAGTGCACCGACTTCAACAAATCAAGCCGCTAGATCTTAATCACGATTAAAAGCTTCAACGGCAAAAAAACTCAGAACGTCTGCGCGCGCTGGAAGTGCGTCATGCTGCCGAGTAAAAATCTCGAATCTCCGTCGTTTATTGACCGCGGAAATTGTGCTTTGAGTTTCGACGCAGCTTCACGCGCTTCCACCCACATTTTGTTGGCCGGTGGTAAGCGAATGCAAAATTTGATTTGAAATTTTAGACGAAAAAAAAAACGAAAAAATCTGTTAAGGAAGAAAACGAAAGATCTGTACACGAACACGCACAGAGCTGATCTGAAGGTCAGCTGCTGCTCAATCAAGCAGAACGAGGCCAGTGGAAAACCGTACGCCTCGTTAGGGAGCAAATCAATTACGGTGTTGTGCAACCGATTTGACTGGTCGGTCGGTCGGTCGGTTTGTTCGAGGGGCTATTTTTGGGCTTCTTTTTGGCGGCGATTCATTTTAACCGAAATTGGCTTTTGTAGGTCACCGCACACCTTCCTCCTCTTCTAGCCTTTCCAGCGCAGGTTCAACAGCGGGGTTCAGTTCGGAACGAAAGCCACTCTGGTACAGTTAATTTTGCTATTGTTGGCCTAATCAGAAGAGTAATGAACCGGAATAGGGTTGATGGAAATTGTAGTGGAGCTTAAATGGTTGATTCCAGAGTTTTCTGGCTTCCGGCTCTTCTCCTACCGAACTACATTCGGGGTGGCCGTGTGGAAATGGGTGTTCGTGTTCCCTCCCGAACAGACCTTGCCAATGCAAATCGCTTGCCAGTTCACATTTTTAGTGACCATCGCGCTATTAGTAAAACCTCCGCCCGTCTCTTTACCATCTCGATGTCAACTAATAAGATCTTTTTGCCGAGTCAATTCGTTTCCTTACCCGTTTTTTTTTCAATCCCGTTTGCTACAACATTTACTTCTCTCTCTCTCTCTCTGCTTCCGTCCTTCTCTTCAACGAAATTCATAACTCAAGGAAAGCCGCTCTCAATGATGACCAACATGCGGGCCACCCGCTTAGTCTTAGTCGCGGGGAATACGGCCACCATAAAAAAAGGTACCAACGCCAAACTGGACAATTCCTCATGATTCCATCCACCAGTCATGGCCGTACACTAGCTGGAGGCTGGATCTCCCAGAGGTGCTGTGAAGAACTGTAACAAGTTACTAAATTATCTCAGTTTTAAAAAGTTAAAAAAATGCCGTTAGCATCGTAGAACTAACGTAGTATTCTTCAATAAATATATCTTGCAAAAAATTTCAAGATACTATCTTTCTTTTGTATTTCACATAACTTTCTCGAAAAGTGCCTGAACGACATATTAAATAATAATTATCAAATCACAATAGTTTGGGTACCGCCTCATTGCTCCATTCCAGGCAATGAAAGAGCCGATATTCTAGCCAAGTGTTGTGCTATTGAGGGTGAGATTTATGAGAGACCGATTGCTTTCAACGAATTCTTGAGGGATGTCAGGTTCACAGATTAATCTGTGTTTCACAGATTTTCAACTTTCTGCACAGATTTTAAAAATGGCACAGATTTTCACAGATTTTTGAAAATGATCACAAATTTCCAATGATTCTGACATAAATCACAGATTTCCTCAGATAAAATCCAATCCAAGTTTAGTACCAAAAAGAACAGAGCGGTTGAGTAGTGGTAGTGAGACCTTTTTTTTGCTCACCAAAATGATCTCGATCACCTTTTTTAGCTCACCAAATTGATTCCGATCTGCCATTATGGTACGGGAAACGTGCACAGATGTTCACAGACAGGTTTTTGGCTTGATCACAGATTTTTGAAAAAATGACCTGGCATCCCTGCTCAGTAATCATCTCGGCAAAAGATTGCGGCATTTCGGCATTCTCAAATTTGACAAACGTCAGTTATTACAGAATTTTGCCAAATCTTAGCAAAAAGATGCACCTTACCGAAAAATCAGTAAGTCTACTAAACGTATATTGATTACTGAGCAATCAGTAAAATTGTGCGTAGCCGATCTGTTTCGGAATTGTACTTTACCGAGCTCGAGAATTGGCATTAAGTGTTTCAAACTGTACTTATTTTGCTCATAGTCACGATTTGGAGTCATTACTTTCTTGTTGGTCAACAGTAGATGACGACACTTCCACCTTGATGGCGAGATTGATATTCTGTTTGAAACAGCTAACCCCTCTTTTCAAAGTTTTTGCAACCTCCAGCTTTCGATTACCTCCCGATCTCCTGTTCTCCTGGTTGTCGATAAACAATCTCCGAACCCTCTCTGGTTGTATTGGTGACAGTTGATTAAGTCACATTCAACAATTTCGCCCATGAGACGTGTGCAGGTGATTAGCTCGGATTTTCGTGATGTGCGAGCAAAATTCTGACAGTGACATTGCAATATCTGAAAAGCAAATTTATTTATAAGGAAAAACGGAACAGGTTTTCAATCGCAACACCCTTTATGATGCTTTTGTGTACGAACAAATTGATTGAAATGACCCGTTTTCCCGGTTAACTTCTAATGGCTTCAAAGAGATATACTCTGAGACTTTTATCGGACCATCGATTCAGTGCATAAAGTCCTAAAAAAGTCTGCCTGCAGAGTTGTTTTCATACTGTTTTTGTCACATTCTTCCCATCTGGTAGAAAATAATTGTCAACGGTCTTCTTCGGCTGACAGTTCCATCATGCCGAGACAGGAAGACGTTTGCAATTACCTCTCGTGTGTTCCTATCGCAAAACATGGTGCTAAACACGCGCGAATACCGGCCCCGCTCCGGAATCATTTTCCTCTTCACCTCTCCCGTACATGGAGATGCAGAGAAAAACACATTTACTGCAAAAAAAAAATAAAACACCACGGTGCGCAAACGGCAGCAACTTCTACTCAAGCAGAGGCTCAATTCCCGGTTTAAAACTGGTCAACTTTCTTTTACGACTCACCAAACCAGCTTGCTAACGATGCATACGCTAGAATGGTTATTTCGAAACGCACGTTTCGAATAAATGATAAACCTTAGAAAGTGTCCTGAGCAGAAACTAATGTAGCTGGCACGGTTCGTCACTTTGCTTTCGTTCGAAACTTAATAACAAAAACTGTCGGGAGTCGAAGTCGCCGAAAATCTCATTACAATTATAAATACATCTGTGCGTAGTCCAACCACTTAACTAAAATCGCCCGCTTGAAAAATCCGATCGGAAAGCGGGGGGGAAAGCGTACAACAAGAGACAACAACAAAAAGAAAAACATGTGTGCAATTTATCTTCGCAACGAGAAACGTGCAAACAGGTCTCGTTTCGCCGCAATGGTTGGATGGATGGATGGGATGATGCTGTCTAAATGCCGGCAGAAAAAAAAATCACAGTCGTTGGTGATGGTGTCAAAAGTGGGCCAAAGGGCCGTATTCAAACAGACTGGTCCGGGGACTTAGAAGGTGAGCGGAAGGAATTGCGTTCACTCTGAGACACTACAAAACAGCGACTGTTTGGGACTGTAGAGAAACCGTGTAGTTGACGGATAATGAGGATCATTATTGAAATGTTTATTATGGTTTCGGGATGCACGGGGACCGACCGGTTCCTCGTCACGTTCTGCGCGAAAAGATCTCTTCAGCCACCCCCCCCCCCCCCCCCCCCCCCAAAAGGTTGCTGATGGGCGGGTAGGTACCGCGGCTGGTGCTACCATTTCTGGTGCGGCTTCCGTGGGTACTGCCTTCCGATTTCTCCAAGAGTCAAGAGCCTTCTTTTCCGTGGATGATGTGTTACCGGTGTTATTACTCTAACACTGGATCTGTCCGGCAGCTGCACGACAATTGATCGTCCCTTTCAAATAGCGGCAGAATATCTAACGCAAGTGTCCTATCGAAATATTTCAACGAAGTCATTGCATACCCAATTAACATGGTCATAACTTTGTAGCTAGCTATTTTTTCCATCCGTTAGGGGAAATCGTGTGAAAAAAACTTTGAAATATATTTGACACGGCCGGCCGTTCGGGCGGCGACGGCGGCGCTTTCAACGAGAACAATGACCAACGGGCGGACGTCTGTGGGAGCGGTAAAATTAGGAAAATGTTTTAAACCAACTGCATGGAAACGGAATCAGTCGGTGAGAATGGGATGGATGGATGGATGGGGACTGGGGACCCCATCGCAAAACTGGGCATGGTACAAGTGGCGCATTCAACTTCAGCTTGATTGGAGCAGTTACATTTTAAGTTGGCGGCATAAATTGGTTCTGCAGGAAATTAGGGTAAACTGAAATATGTCAGCAGATTTTTATCTGCGAATATTTGGGTCAAAAGCTAAATTGCTCGCAGGTTGTGAATCAGTTCTGTTGTCTGGTGTCTGATGTCACTTGTAAGCTGTCACATTTTGGCAATCGTTATGGGAAATCGAAAACGAAAGTTGCAGGAGATAGTTGACAACGTAAAGATATCAAAAGGAAGTGTTTTCACAATTTTGCTTAAGTAGTTGAATGTGACAAAATTGTTTACTAACAGTTCGGCTGAAAAGTTCGTATCGTTTAATAGAAACACACATTTTTTTGCCAAAATTCGTTTTTATTATTCAAAATAATTACCATCAGAGGCGATACAGCGATTATAGCGATCTTCCAACTTTTCGATACCATTTTTGTAGTACGATTTGTCCTTTGCCTCGAAATAGGCCTCAGTTTCAGCGATTACCTCTTCATTGCTTCTGAATTTTTTACCAGCGAGCATTCTCTTGAGGTCTGAGAACAGGAAAGAGTCACTGGGGGCCAAATCTGGAGAATACGGTGGATGAGGGAGCAATTCGAAGCCCAATTCGTTCAATTTCACCATGGTTTTCATGGACTTGTGACACGGTGCGTTGTCTTGATGAAACAAAACTTTTTTCTTCTTCAAATGAGGCCGTCCTTCAAACGCTGTAAAAACGCTGTATAATAGTCACTGTTGATGGTTTTTCCCTTTTCAAGGTAGTCGATGAAAATTATACCATGCCAATCCCAAAATACAGACGCCATAACCTTACCGGCCGATTGTTGAGTCTTTCCACGCTTTGGGTTCGGTTCATCGCGTGCAGTCCACTCAGCTGACTGTCGATTGAACTCCGGAGTGAAGTGATGGAGCCATGTTTCGTCCATTGTTATATATCGACGAATAAATCGGTTTTATTTCGATATAACAGCTCCAAACATGGATGGTGGTGATGCTCAGAATCATCAATTCGTTGTTGTTTTTGATCGATTGTGAGCTCACGCGGCACCCATTTTGCACAAAGCTTTCTCATATCCAAATATTCGTGAATAATATGTCCAACACGTTCCTTTGATATCTTTAGGGTGTCAGCTATCTCGATCAACTTCTCTTTACGGTCATTGAAAATCATTTTGTGGATTTTTTTCACGTAATAGCCTCTTTTGGACGTCCACTGCGTTCATTGTCTTCGGTGCTCATATGACCAGTACGAAATTTTGCAAACCACTTACGAATTGTTGCTTCGCCCGGTGCAGAGTCTGGATAACACTCATCAAGCCATTTTTTGGTATCGGCGGCACTTTTTTTCATCAAAAAGTAGTGTTTCATCAACACACGAAATTCCTTTTTTTTTTTCTTTTTTTTCACAATAACAAAAGTAGCTTCACTCAAAATGCAATATCTCACAAACGAATAATCAGACAGCTGTCAAATTTATACACGTATCTTTTGATGGTTGGTACTAACTGAAAATGATATGGATTTAATTCTAGTGGCGCCCTCTCATAGAAACGATACGAACTTTTCAGCCGATCTGTTAGAGTCCTGCAGATATTTTTGTTTTCGGCCGCTTCTCCAGCTCGTGTTACCGTTTGAATTGTATGAAGATTGAACTGCTCTAAAGGTTAAACTGAATTCCTTACAATTTCGTTTACTGTGGGAAGAATACAGCAATGCTTGGAACGCGATAACACCGGTACTTTTACTCCATCGCAACATTGCTTTGTTGCTTACAACTCTAATTTGATCTTTGTGATTTTCATTCTGTCTGGAAATGGTTTGGCAACAGAATTGCGATCTGAATTTTTATATGTTGCTCCAACAATCTAGGGTCATGTTACGTTCAACTGGAAGACCATACGGAACGGATCATATTCATTTCAACGAAATAATTCAACATGTAAAATCAGCCGTGAAATGGAAAGTGAATTGACGCTCCTCTGCACAACGAAAGCAGAAAAAAACACCTGGTGGCAAAAACGTTATCGATGGCACGAAGTGTGTAAACAGTCCCGATCATTAGTATTGAACATGCAAACCATGACAGAGCAGCAGCATCGCGGACGACGCGATAGAAGAAATGCTAGTCATGCGCACCAAACACGCAAAACACCGCGGGATCGTCGGGCAGAGAATGAACGTTGATGCATCTCCTACAATACACCATACACTTTCACCTTTCCCATCGTGTCCTAACCTACCGGATGACGATGAGGAAGAGGCCGCCACGGGAGGGCTAGGTTCGATGCTGCTTTCGCTTCAATCCCGCCAAATATCATCTGCAACTACAATCATTCGATGGATTCTGGTTTTATAATGAACCTCGTCCAATAAGTGCACCACACTCGGTGCAGTAGCTAGCTCTGTGTGGTATGCAGTTACCAGCGCCGGGGAGACCGGGCTGGAGGAAGATAGCCACAATATAATCCAATCGACTACTTTCGGGCTTTCACCGAACCGCAGTCGTTTGCCTTTGTATGATAGTGTAGTAAAGTGGTCTCTGGGCCACCGCGGAAACAGGAAAATTTGCCCGCCAAGCCGTATGGCACTCTCGCTCTCGAATTCCCCGTTTGTGCACATAAAGAATGCAGGACACGGCGCCTGGCCCGGCTGTCTGCTGTTGATTTTCCATATCCTACACCACCAGCGGTTCCCATTGCAGCAGACAGGTCCGCTTTCGCTGTTGACTGTTTGATAAAAAAAAAACACGGGTGCCACCGGCGGGCGGTTAATGCTGCTATACCTTTTAATACAATTCGCCAATTTGCATAAATGAAATTAGGTTTTTGGGTGCAAGAGTCTACCAGCGGCAGCGGCAGCGTCGTTATGCATACCGATTTTCTACCCTGTCCTTTCATGTACATTTCTTCCGTCCGGTCCGGATTGAGGATGGGAATCGATTTTCGCTTTCGAAAACCCATTATATCCAAGTGCGCCTGGTTGGTAGGTTTGTTTGTTCGTTCGTTCGTTTGTTTTGTTTTGCACGATCGTAAGCGCGATTGACGGCGAAACTCCACCGGAAGCATCTGCCCGACGACCCGTCGCGGGATGTCGCGTCTAGCGATAAGGAATAGAAAACAAGGGTCCCTGGTGATAACGACGGAGGGCACTGAAAAGAAACGAACTGTATGGTTAGGAGAAATTTAACATATGCCATATCACAAACCTTATTGCCCGTGGAATTGTCTGGTACTTCATATCCGTCGTGCGCAGTCAAGTTTCAAGCCACTTCACTTCAGTGGAGTTTCGTTTTCGATTCTGCAAAATTGTTCAAATAGAATTGCTAAGTGGCACTAGCAGTTCCATTTGAACTGCTGTACATCAAAAAGTCAAATACTATATAATTCCTTGAAACCTATTCATTTTTTTTTTTAGATTTCTGACCTCGATTCCGTTTTTTTTTTCTTTGCAGGTAAATCCAAGTTCTTAGAGTACCACTCCGCATCGAAAAGTAAGTCAATCTGATCGCTTTTAACCATCAAAAACACGGGACAATTTGCATCATAATCGCAGTCACGGTTTGTCATGGAAATGAATCAACTCAGAGAGCTAATCCGCTACTACTTTCATCGCGTTCATCGCAACGGAAGCATAAGACACTACTAAATGATCGCAATCGCACGCCACCCATAATCTGCCGTGCCGTGCCTGGGGGTAACTGTCGGGATGTATTTTTCCTACTTTCTTCCCGCACGTCCCAAATCAATCACATCAGCAGTCATCCAGCCATCATCAATCGACTCGGCTGAACTGCTCACTTCTTGGGATCGGCGCTTGAACCGGTTGCTTGCGAGATCGACATGGAATCGGTCATCGGTCTGTTCGGTTGTTTGTTCAGTGCTGAGATCAGTGACAAGTTGGTGAGCAACTGTTGAATAATTTATGAAACCTCTCGCGACCCCACGTTGCTCGTTCGCTCGCTCGGGGCAAGCCGAGATGATTTGAATGTCAGGATTCTTTCGTCTTCGGTTTTCGCTGTAGCACGGCCTCTGTACCATAGAGGGGTCGGTCGAATGCCGTCGATGGGAACTTTTTTCACGAGTTTCTAAATGAAAGGTGCTAAATTTGATTCCTTTTAATTAGAATTTTCCGGAATTGGTAGATAATTATCTTCCGTTACGAAAACTGACTTCTTCACAATGTACTTTATTTGCCACAAATTATAGTGAATTCTTTTTGGAGCCTAACAAGAACTTCCAAACAACTCACGAATTAACCATCCTGGGTATTTTTGTTCACGCGGTTCATCTTCGGTTAGTCAGTGCTTTAAGTAGTTCAAATTAAAGCAGCTCAATTTAAAACCAAATCCCTAAAAGTTCGCCTTCTGCGGTAATCAATCGTCTACGTCCGAGACATCAGAGTGTCACATAAATGGTGTAAACTTTACGTCTGATTAACGGGTTTAATCAAGGGGTAAATCACTCTAAACTCTAGACAATCTCATACTAATAAACTCTTGTCATTCCAAAATAATCTTCTCTAATCTCATTTAATCCCAACTAGTCAAGATAAGTTTGGGTAATTTAAAACTAATCCAACCTAGTTTTGCTTAATCTTGTTTGAAGTGTATCTGTCATTCGAGCTCTCACGCAGAGATGCCATTTATACAGATTTATCTGTTTCATACAGATTTAATACAGAGTACAGATTTTATACAGATTTCTCAAATTAAACACAGATTTATACAGATACCACAAAAAGTAAGAAAGAAATAATGAAACTTTTCCGTCTGAGCGTGTTTGATTGCCCATATTAAAATGAAAATTTTTTCGTGCAGCTGTTTAATGATGAACGCTGAAATACATTTATATCATAATTTGAAACCAATTTGAACTGATGTTCAAGTAAGTCATGGCGTCATGGAACTTTATTGTCAGACTGAAAAGTTGTATGACCTGACTTGACGTTGCGTATTGGGCGTTTGAATTCCATGTTTGAATTCCAAGTCATCATTTTCAAACGAAAAAAGTATATGGATTTACAATTCAATTGTGAAGGAATGCTCCTTGCATCTGCCATTCTATAACAATAATCTAATGGAATAACATCTTTAAACATCATTTTATTTCCGCAATTTCCTTTCATTTGTGAATACAGATAAATACAGATTTTTTATACAAAGCAATACAGATTTTCTATGAAAATATCTGGCATCTCTTCCCACGTTTACAGCTTCTGATGTCAAAATTATGCTTTTCCAGATCTCGGCTAAACTTCTCTAATCCCATTCTAATCCAGCGAGATCCCTGCTAAACTTTTTTACTCCCGGTAAAACTTGTTTGAGTTCAGACAAAGTTTAGAGTGATTTGCCCCTTGGGTTTAATCGAACTGCTAGTTCGAGATGGCAGTTCAATTTGAACTGCTTTAAGCACTGATGAACCGAAGGCGAAACGTGAAGAAAAGGAAATATGTGCTTTTTGTACAACCCGGTTATTTTGTAACCAAAAAAAAATGCATCCTGAAACGTCAGTTATAGCTTCGATTCACTATCCAATGAACTGAAAGTTTTATACTCCTTCTATTATATTGATTGTTTACTCTGCATTTAGTGGAACCATCAGGATATTTCATAATTCAGCGTGCTCTCAAACCATCAAAGGACACAGATGTAGATACACAAAATAATCTCGTTTATCATTGCCCAGAGGTAGATTGGATTTGGGAACGACTTGAATAGTGTTTCCGTGCAAAGTTGGAGTGAGACTCACTATTCATCCACAACGGCCGTGTTTTCAGTCAACCATGTACAGAGTTCTGCTAGATCGGGTTACATTCTGAGTTGTGTTTTATCACATCAAGAGTAATTAAATTGGTGGAACAATTTCTTCGTTTTTTTTTTAATTGTGAAAAATCAATTGGCTCCTTTGAGTCGGCTAATCACAAAACAAAAAATGGTCAGAACATTAAGACCTCATATTCTGACTATTTTACCCATTAATACCCGCTTCAAACAATTCCCATAAGTCCTCGCTTCATCATTCAGTAATTTTTCATTTCTGACAACGCATGACTGCGACCTCAGGAAAAAAAGTCGTTATCAGATTATAGTGGACGAGAGATTCTACCACACCTACCTTATGTATTAATTCAGACTCCTCTGAGGTCTTTTTTACGCGGTTTTTTTTCACGTTACTTTTTTGAGTGGATTTCCGAAGTAAAGCGGATTTTTAGGCGAATTTTCAAAGCTATCCGCTTTACTTGTTTTGTCTTGGAAATGCTTGAAACGTCGAGATCTGATTTTAATCCCAATTTTTTTTTAATTAACTTTCTGACACTTGGAACTTTTTTCTACGCGGTTCGTATCCCCCGCATAAAAAACGACTTCAGTATATAAGTATAAGGTTTTTATTAGTATGCTAGTCTCATACCGGAATACGTTTTACTTTAAATAAAAGAATGAACAATCGACTCGATTTCCTACTGAGACCAAAAGAAGAGAAATCATTTTTTCACTTTCCATCACACTCAACGAGAAAAAGACCTAGAGAAAACTGGAAACTTCCGAATTTCAGGTACATTTACAACTAATCTGTATGAAATTTACTGATTCCGTTCAATTTTTAAATATCCATGTATGCATGCAAAAATAAGCACCTCAGAAAAATTCTATCCAATTCAAAATTTTCGACCCATTCTGGCTCGTATTCTTTTAGCTTCAATCATCAATCCAAATTATCTGGCACCCATTTCAATGTTAAATATTCTTCAACTAATTTGGCAACAATCGACTTACCACCATTCGAATCAGTTCGTCGAGATTGCAAAATTTCTTGCTAGATTTGCTCGGATATGGCTGAACCGATTTTTACAAACTTGGATTCATATGAAAAGTCCCTTTTTTTAACCATAGCGTTGATTTCTTCCGGATCCGACTTTCGCTTCCGGAGCTACTGGGTGATGTTTGCTCAAAATTGCAGACTATCATTTTTAGCGAAAAATGGGAGAAGAAAATCTTCAAAATTTGACTCATAACTGTTTACAAATTAGAAAGGTTATGTTAGTTTATTCTCGCAATGATACAAATGATTCTTTTTTTCTTGAAAGGATCCTCTAGTGATATCATATTTATGAAAGTATGAGTATTATTGTTTATTTGGTTTCAAATCGTTATGTTTTTGGCCAGAGTAGGCCATAAAGTAAACATAATTAAAAATGAACTTAGGTCACCACAGAATTATCCCAACATCAAATCACGAAGTCTCTCGTATCACATAGCTTAGTCCTGAAAAAAAAAATTAACTACACAGTAAAATCACAGAAAAAAATTATGAAGTTTACAAGTGACGTATTTCTACAAAAGATACAATTCATAACTACTTATCGCGTCAAATAACGCAATATTCCATTTGTACAAAATTTTACTGGCTCCGAGTGGCTACCAACCGCCGCTGTATGGATTTATATGTATCAATTATCCATCAAGCAGATATGTGCTTCCGTGGCTTAGTCGATTAACGGGTGTGCTTTATGATATAATGTTTCACGGTTCAAGTTGCGCTGCCGCAACCAATCTTTTGATTTTTATTTTATTATATTCCATTACTTTTTTTTACTGTCCATTGGACCACTTTTGCTCCCTTAGGGCACTTAGAAGCTCCTTGAAAGTTTTACTGGAAACAAGTAGGACCAGTTTTGTTGATTGCATTAAAAGATGGCGTTGTTAGTCATCAGCGAAGGTCAACGGTTCGAAGGTTTATTCCTTTATCTTTAGGGTACATACATAAATTTCGTTTGTACCCGCAATGATTGCAAATAATTTTAGTTCAGTAAGTTTCAATATTCAAAATAACTGCTACGGAAACGGTAATTTTACACTAAGTTACAAACAAGATATTTGAATTGATGAAATCTGTATAGGAAACGATAGAACGATCAATATAGTTCAATGTTTAAAGATGATTTTATGCAAATGTTTGGCACACTCTCTCTCGAACATGTCGGCCGGTATTTCACGAATAATGCCACCGGCCCATAATCCACTCCAAACAGTGACTTTTTAGGGATGCATTGGAAGCTCTTGCAATGCTTTTGTCTGGTCTTCACTCCAGATGCGGCAATTTTGCTTGCTGACGTATCCATTTAAGCAGAAATGAGCTTTGTTGCTGAACACAATTTTTCTATTAAAAAGTGGATCTTCCTTCAACTTTTCCAGTGTCTTTTCATTATTATAATTATAGATCAAACTGAACGAGCTTGACAATGTCTCAAGACACGACTCACGCATGATTTGTCAAAAATAGTGTGGCCAAAAAGATACCAACAAAAAAAATCACCCTTTATTTGCAATTCCAAGATTTCTAGCGATCCATCGGTGGGATGGCTATGGATTTTTTTTTTCGTTTCGGTGATAAAGAACTACTGTATGACAAGCTTTGAAATTTGACAGATGTAAACAACACACTTTAAAAAAAATATTAAACTTGTACTTGACGTAAAAACAAGCATGCCGTAATTTCTTGGATGATGACAGAATATTACATCTTTTAATATGTAAAAATAAATATTAAGTCTGTTTAGATTTCAACTACAACTAAATTAGCTGTGAAGTAAATGATGCGATTAATTTTAACTTCTTTGGAGCTGTAAATTTGAGTGAATTGTGACGCTTCGTTTATGTGCATCTAAAGAGACGTATTTTTTCTAAGTGCGTACGCTATGAGTGAGATTGACTCAAATTTTCCTTTTTTTTACTCTTGTGGTTCAAAAGATACAGAGGATCTTTGGTTTATCATATTTATTTACACAGAATCTTAGTCATGACTCTATTAGATAAACCTGCAAAATACAGATTAATCTGCACATTTGGCAACCCTGACGGGGAACAGATCACTTCAGCTGGTGACTAATTACCCCTAGCTCAATTCAAAACCGTTGCCGTCGGAAGGCCAGATTTGACTGTTTTTTTTTCTGGCAAGAGGGAAAGAAACGGAAACAATGCCCGGTGCAATAAAAGGGCCGATCATAAAACGTGGGCTCTGATCTAGACACAGTGTAGACAGATAGGAAAATGATATCTTCATTAAATTTTTTTATTGACTTTCGAATAAATATTTCCCACCATTGCGGGTTTTTTGTTTTCCTAAGATAGATTTTAACGCGAGTTTCAACAAATTTTTCCCTGCCAGATCGTGCCAAAAATACCAATTGGGAGATGAATTGGTTTGCCCCCCCGAACCGAGAGTGTGTGTGTGTGCTGCTGCGGTCACGGTTTAAGTCGGTCAACCGCTTTTCTTTTCGTAATACCGTAAATGGTTGAACACATTCGGGATCAGATTTGGTCAAACAAGTAAACAGCGTAGATTTACGCAATGTTATTCCGCATTTGTCAGTTGGTTTCGACCCGACTGCGGGGGACGTGGAGTCGCGGAAAGGGAACCTACATAACCAATAAGACACGGTAGAGAAAAGAATCGCAAAAACTAAATATTGACTTTAGCCATTCTCGCGAACTAGCGCTGTCTGTTGTTTGTTTGCTTCGGGGTTGGCCCGGTACTGATTACCTAACGGGATCCAGTGCCGCCGTGGTCATCTCGGTATTATCTTCACTGTCCGCCGAAGATGTGTTTGCCTGCGACTTTTGACTGGTGATTGTAATTGTTGTGAAACTCTAGGTTGTTTTTTTTTATCCATTAGACAACAACGTGAAATGTTCTAATTTGAATTTATGGAGACCCGGCCCCGGGAGGCTTAAGTGTTCGGAGGTCCACCAGAGCAATGGAACACACAAATTCTGCTGATTTATAGTACCCTGATGTGGGCTACAGTCTCTAATTATTGATGTGGAATCCTCAGCATGATTGCTCATAATGGGATTAGGTGTTCTTTTCTTTTCCTTCACTGGGGACTAGACTAGGGAGGGAGAACCCTAAATGGAAGAAACCGAGAGAGAGAGTAAAAAGAAAAATCGCACCGATTGGCTAATTCTTGGTGGAATATTTATGCAAATTAGTGAGTGGTTTGTCCGCGATTCCCGAAAACGCTAAGCCATTGACCGGAGAAATGAGTTCTGACGGAGACGCATCTGTTGGACTCGAGCAAGCTGCTTTCAAACCAATTAAAGGCTTTAACTGTGTTTTACTTCTTTGACTTCTTCCAGGGGGCATTGGGCATCGATAATTGGCGGCGAAACTATCTCGTATTCTGACCCGATTGGTATATTGGCTTGTCAAGTGCCGCGAATGCTTACTCGTTCCGTTGATAACCTGTGGTGCGATTCACGGCTCCAGCCTGGGTTCTCCATTCAGATGATCTCCAGATTTCCAATTAATAAGTTTCCTTGGTCAATTTTTGTTTCATCTTTACCTTGTTTTCAAGGCAGTAGTGTAGAACCTCTGAAGGGTCTTCTGTTCGGTTGTTTTTTTTCGACCCCGTCGTATTTTTCGTTTGCTGTCTGTTTTAATTTAAGATATGTCTTCCTTACGACAGAGGAGGTATCAAGAAGCAGCTCATAATTATTGGCATCAATCTTCAGGGTTTAACACTTATGATGAATAAAATAGTCCAAGTAGCGCCAGAAATGTCGCCATATTTCCTGTGGGTATAATTTATTGAAACTAATTTGCACACGAGAGAAATCTTTGAATCTCAGTCATTTTTTACTAATTTCTTGGAGTTAAATTCTCCGATTCTATAATGACTTGCCAGATCAATCTCCAGAAATTTAATTTACTAACAAATTGAATTTAGAGCATTCAACCGGATCACGTTTCGCAACATTCCGTAGTTATAAATTCAAGATGCAATCAAATTGTTTTGTCTCCTGCTGAGAAAAACATCAATTTACCAATTTGTCGAGTTTTTAAAGCAGATTAATTAAAATGAATTGTATTTTTATCTGAATTTGAAATCGATAGAGTTACCACCAAACATACTTTTCATGCCAGGCAGTAATTTTCTTTATGAGAAAAATTCTAAAACTGAGAAAATTATTTAACTTTAACAGTTCGGCTGAAAAGTTCGTATCGTTTAATAGAAACACACATTTTTTTGCCAAAATTCGTTTTTATTATTCAAAATAATTACCATCAGAGGCGATACAGCGATTATAGCGATCTTCCAACTTTTCGATACCATTTTTGTAGTACGATTTGTCCTTTGCCTCGAAATAGGCCTCAGTTTCAGCGATTACCTCTTCATTGCTTCTGAATTTTTTACCAGCGAGCATTCTCTTGAGGTCTGAGAACAGGAAAGAGTCTCTGGGGGCCAAATCTGGAGAATACGGTGGATGAGGGAGCAACTCGAAGCCCAATTCGTTCAATTTCAGCATGGTTTTCATCGACTTGTGACACGGTGCATTGTCTTGATGAAACAAAACTTTTTTCTTCTTCAAATGAGGCCGTTTTTTTTTTAAATTTCGTCCTTCAAACGCTCTAATAACGCTATCACTGTTGATGGTTTTTCCCTTTTCAAGGTAGTCGATGAAAATTATACCATGCGAATCCCAAAATACAGACACCATAACCTTACCGGCCGATTGTTGAGTCTTTCCACGCTTTGGGTTCGGTTCATCGCGTGCAGTCCACTCAGCTGACTGTCGATTGGACTCCGGAGTGAAGTGATGGAGCCATGTTTCGTCCATTGTTATATATCGACGAAAAAAATCGGTTTTATTTCGATATAACAGCTCCAAACACTGCTCAGAATCATCAATTCGTTGTTGTTTTTGATCGATTGTGAGCTCACGCGGCACCCATTTTGCACAAAGCTTTCTCATATCCAAATATTTGTGAATAATATGTCCAACACGTTCCTTTGATATCTTAAGGGTGTCAGCTATCTCGATCAACTTCACTTTAGGTCATTGAAAATCATTTTGTGGATTTTTTTTCACGTTTTCATCGGTAACAGCCTCTTTTGGACGTCCACTGCGTTCGTCGTTCTCTAATGACATGTCATAAAATTTCATTTCATGTCAATTCGAGATATTGTTAAAAAAACGTGTTGGGTTACAAATTTACAAGATGCACAAAATTTTCCTCAAGCTCACCGAAACACGCTCACTCACAGCTTAATCGAGTTGCATCGTGATGAATGACTGGAAGGCTAACTTCCGTCAACTTTACGGTTTAATTTCATTGCCAAGTCTGAGTTCGATGTTCTAGAGGATGTTCGATGCAATATTATCAAAATTTGCAAAGCTAAATCTGGCAGGCGAGTTGCGGATCCGGTTAAATTAGCGCTTCCGTCATCTTTTTCGGCACAATCAAAGGTACGAAGTGCATTTAAAAAAGTCTCTTAGCATAAGAAAGCACAAAGAATCAACCCTCTTTTTTGGGTTAATCTAGCATTATGCCACTACAATCGATACTTTTTTAGTAATAGTACCGAACCAACCGAGTCGCTTTTGTGCCAAAAGATATGAGACGACTAAATTCACTGGAACATCGCCCATTACAATCCGTTTCAATAATTCTTTCTAGTAATTGTTGAAACATATCCTTTTAATTACTTTTGATACAGCTTAATAAAAGAACGCAAAATTTTGAATAAAATCAAAGAAGCAAATCAATTTTTTTCCTAACGGCTAATGTTTCCGAGATACAGTTTTAAAACAAAAATCCACCGCAAATATCTCTAAAATATTTAAATCTTGATTTACAGTGGAGCGCCTTTTAAGTTATTAAAAAAGTTGAGTGCCGGTTGAACATCAACATTAGTTATTCCATCTCATATTGCTAGTGGAGATTCAATTTAATTTCATTAAATACAATTCTTCTAATAGTTCCATCATCGAATACAAAAACAGTTAAATAAACTGCATCAGAAGAAAATGGTTTGTGATATTATTCTATTCTCAGTGTTGAAATAAAAGTCAGAGCAATTCGTATTTTATGAATATTTTGCTCGTGGTTTGATATAGCAATGGCAGAATTTGATATTGCATTTATATTTAAGCTCTGGTTAGTTTGGAGAATTAACGGTCTCGAATACTATACTGGCATAATTTTCCTCCTACCATTTCTTCGTCACTGTTGAGTAGTGACAAGATGCCAAATCTAGCCAATACGGGGTGTTTTAAGAATGCTAGTTTAGAAGTGATAATAGTCAGTTTTGAAGATATAGATTTCACTGAAAATATTCCCGGAAGAGATTAATGGTTTTAACTTTTTGAATTTACTCCCATTTTCCCTCAATCATGAGTGCTCAAAGTTTCTCTAGCGCTTGAAGCTCTGGTCAGTTTGGAGCATTGACGGTCACGAATATCACAATTTTAATATTTTCCACGTACAATTTCTTCGTCACTGTTGAGTAGTGACAATGTGCCAAATCTAGCCAAAACAGGGAGAATCTACACCAAAGAGTGCCTTCGAAAATGCCTATTATCACTTCTTAAGTAGCTGATAATAGGCATTTTTGAAGGCACTTTTTGGTGTAGATTTCACTGATATAATATTTCCGGTTGGCTGATTTTACCGCACGCACAAAAGGCTTGCCAAACGAGATACCAGTATGCAAACATTCTGTTCTTCAACCTTAGACTCTACGGTTTTCTTTGCACTTCGTAGTGTAGAATTTATTACCAGAGGTTAGTGAAAAGTCGGAATTTCCATATGTTTCATAATCCTGTACGTAGAGTGACTATAATCAGAGTGGCGACAGCTGTTCGTTTGGAATGACAGCTCCCAGTTCCAAACGAGCAAACGACCTGTCAATTCAATGTAAAGCTAATAGAATGTTTCGAATTGTTGCCAAAATTACGGATGAGATGTCGTCACTCTCGTTATAGTCATCCTACCTGTACGATACTTGATCAGCAACGAGTCATGTAGCTTCCGGGCTCAACTTTCGCATTTTTTCAAATCTTTTATCATCTGAGAAAGGTTTCTTCTTCGCTTTAATATCCTGCAGTCTACTTTTTTTTTAGCAACATCTCAGACTCTGGACTTCCTTTTGTATACTTTCATCACTTGTTTCTCATCTAGTTTGTAGTGCTTATTTCCCATGTTCAACTGCTTGGTTGATTCCCTCGGAACAGTTTTGGTTTGTAGGAACTGTCTGATGACATTCGAATCCGTTTGTTACGTCACCCCGACCGAATTCGGGTATATACTTCTACTTTTTTTTCGGAATGTTAGAATTTTATCGTTTTCGAGTAGATGTTTTCAATGCAGATTTCTGATTCCTCGATGTAGATTTGGATGTGGCAACCCTGCTCCCAGTTAGATGACGCGAGCCTAAAGCTTACATTCGTCTTGACACCGATTTGAAATTTGTCAATTTTTTTCTGACGAATGATCTTGCACGAATCTGCGCTGCTTGATGCTGAGTCATGAAATCGAAAACCTGTCCGTTCTATATCTGGCGATGAGCGAACGGCGTTTCTCCGATTTAGGTCATCGGTTGATCGCTCCGTCTCACGGTGGGATTTGGGCGTGTTTGCACGAGTAAGAATGTTTGGACGTGGTTCTGACTCACCAGGCCAACACTGAACAACACTGCTGAAAAGAGAAAGTTGCTGCTAAAGTTAAGGCTGATGACAAATCGTCGCCTGCAAGACGTTCGGATAAGTGAACTACGCGCTAGGCCCGGGGTTGTAATCATGAGTATATTGTGACGGCAAACTTTTAGAAATACATGTTCGTTTCTTGTATAAATTGGAGAAGATTTGCGAGAACTAATTGACTTAACTGCTACTTTTATAGTACAGAGTTGCGGGGGAAAAAAATTAACGTCGAAAAAGTAGTCTTGTATAAAAGACCAAATTAAACAAGACGGTTACTGAACGAATTTAATTTCCTTACACTGTACATTACGGTAAAAAAAAACCACTTGCAGAAAAATGTTTCGCAACCACGCCAGTATCATTTTTGCTACTTGCAATTCGACATACACCTACGAAGAAGGGGTCTCGGATGGGTGCATGAACCACACCAAAACGGACACTGCTGCTGCTGCTGCTGTTCAGTTATTTTTAATGGTAGTAGTAGTAGTAACAGTACTAGTCGTAATAGATGTTAGTAAAAAATGTCACTTGATAGTTTTGCTAAGCGTTCGACCAGATTGTGCATTTTTTGGCTCGATCCACCGAAGCCAGGACGGAGCTGAACGGGTGCCAACTGACGGCAGTCACTCCGGCGCCACTTCCGCTGCGAAAAAACCAATCACGATCAATGTACCTCGAAATTTAAAGTATTACTTTAAAATCTAATAAGCGTGCGTGCGAAATCATAAGGCAAATAATAAAATACGAGCGCTGTTCCGTCAGTTGCAATAGAATACTCACTTGGGATCCTTGAGCACGGTTTCCACGGGGCCGTTCACGTTCCAGATGAAAACGGAACCATCGGCCGACCCGGCAGCGATTCGTTGACATGTCGGACTGAAAGCCACCCGGGACCAGTCGCAGCCTACTTTGAAATTGTCATGGCTGAAAACGGCAGAAAAACAAAAACACTGTTCGTCATCGTTGTCGCAAATGGATTCCAACCGCATCCTTACTTACCGGAACGTTCGAATGATCTTGTTGTTGCGGAGATCCATCAGATTGATGGTGTCGTCCCGCACGCAACACAGCAAAAACTTTCCGTCCTTGGACAGATCCAGTGAGGTTATCTTGCCCTGCAGTGGAATATCGTTGGCCGCACAGTCCGCCGTCCGGATGTCCCAGAAGCGAATCTTCTTGTCGAAGTGACCGCTGATGATCGAGAAGCTGTCCGTCGTGACCAGATCGTTGCAGCTCGAGCCGGCGAATTTGGTTTCCGTACCTGGAGCAGTAAAAAAGAGTGAAGGGGAAACAAAATACTGATTAGATTAATTTACTTTCGCAAAATGGCCGCAAGTTGATCAAACTTCGATACAAGTTCCATTCATGAGAATCAAGAAAAAATGACTAAATCAAATATGTCTCAATCAAATTGTAACAAATGTGAATTGCCGAGGCGTGCATTCAACCACTATCTTCACCTTAGAACGTCATCATGAACTGCATTATGATCTTTTCCTTATGATTTCCTTTGATCTTTTTCTTATGATTTCCTACCAAAATAGAACAACGTAATTGTTTTGATTGTGGAAAGGCATCAGATGTTTTCGAAGGACACTTTAACACATAAATTTCCTAGGTGATGATCGCGATCTTCAGGCCGCACGAATAATTGACCTGCCGTACAAGATATTTCGTTGATAATTTCGACAATCTAAGGTTTGACAGTTTTGACCATCTTTCCTCTCCCAGTTACCAGCCCAGAAAACTGTCAGCACCTTTTTATTAGTCGTCCAGTTCGTGTTTCAGTTCATTTTTCAGACAACATTTCCAGCTTTCAGTTAGGATTCCATTTGCAGCAGCTTTTTGAGACGCTTTTCTAGCTTCCGATGTAAGCTTGGATCCGGTCTTGCTGGTTGGTTGTGCGGGTCGTTCGGAGTTTCGCGAAACGCGAGCCTAATTTTGACGTATAGTTTCTCTTGCTTCGTTACAACGATTTTAACTTTATGTTTAAAGTTTTTACATTCATACAAATCTGAAAACATTCTGTGTGAAACACGAAATAATCTGCTCTCCTGGCATCTCTGTCCCGAATTTAACAGTTCATAGAAAATAACAAAATACCTATTCATTGACTTTTTAGTTGATTTTAAGTTTTGATTCTAGTTTTTTTATTCGCTTTTTCCATTGTTTTCAAATTATAGAGAGCAAAACCACCGCAACAACGAGAGTTTCATTCGATAAGCTAAAATTGAGTATTACATTTAAATCCTAATAATTTAATTTGAACTCACATTCCAATAAATATTTATTTAAAAAAATGTTACCCCGGTGAACGACCAAAAGGTTAAAGCCGAGGTAAAATAAATGATATTAATAATAATAATAATAAGCTAAAATTGAGTAAAGCGTATTCTATCTGAAATCGAGTCAATACAACTCAACAGTTGAGAAAATATAACTTACAGTTGAATTGATATACCTCTACTTTCAGTATATTTTTACCTTATGGAAACTGCTTAGAGTCACTATACCTAAAATTAAAACGATTATAATTATACTCTCCTATTCAGTGCTTGAGCGGAAAACAAATATAGAGCGGGAAGACTAGTGTTTTTTGTCTGGTGAACAGAAAGAATGTTGGGATATAGGCTACCGGTCGTGAGGCGGCTAGGATTTAGATTCTTGTTCGATGTACGCTTACAAACTCAATTCTGTTGTAGAATTGTGTCTACCACAGCTCATGGTGGCGGAGATGGTAAACTACTGCAATATATGTTTCCACTAACTCATTACCAATGAGTTTATTATTGAAAAAATTAGCTACATTCTCGTTGCAAATGGTACTAAAATCAAATCTTCTAACTGGTCTGCCCACTGGTGCTTGTCGAGCGCAAAACAATGAAATTCCACTACAAAAAAAATCCTGCACACGGTACGGCTTGAATTAATAGTGATGTTAGCCCTTGCAGTCTTCTTTAAATATTTACGCCATCATCCGTTTACAGTTCATAAGGCGGGGAAAATGAGACCAAAAATCCACAAACAGAATGAACATTGATGCAATTTTAATTAGAGAAAAAATTGATAAGTTTTCTGCAAGCGACTTTTGATTTTTAAAAGAACCGATTTGTAGACTTTTCTTTACGTTTCGTCTTAGACTCGTCAGTGCAGAGCAGTTCAAATTGAACTGCTTAGTGCAAACTTAAACAGTTCAATTTGAACCGCTAAGCAGACGTAAAGTGAATGCTACTTGCAAAACACTTTTTCAATTGGCACCGAAGTGCCATGTCTTTTCTGACGTGCCGAACGAAAACGTGGTCATTTAGGGGTAATCCTATGTTTGTGCTTTGGGCACATAACCGTTTTTACTTTTCTTTTACTTTTCTTTACGTCGATTTGTAGAGTTTGTTGGCACACAGCTTGCTCCTGAAATGCATCAGATAAATATTGAAGCATAAAACTAATTTCAATTAGAGATAATATTCAGAAATTCTTTGGGATCGACTTTCGATTCTTGAAAGACCCGATTTGTTGACTATCTCTGGTGGATGACAATGCTGTTACTTGTAACCTGCTTCCAATTTATTTTGTAGAATCGATTGTGCATTTTCGTCTAACGAACAAGAATTTTTAGGTGTAGTCTTTCATTTATATTCCATTTGAACAGCGGAACTGATACGCATTTGACTACATCAAAATGGTTGTCCGAATGGTAGAGAGGCAAGCAATGGTGCTAAGTTTTCCCGTTAATTTCAAGAATTCGAAAAAAAAACTTATTTTTGAATAAGTTTTTTTTTATTTTATACCACTAAAAATTGTATCATAAATTGTAGATCATATTTCCGTTGGTTTGTGAAAAGAATAATGATATGTTTAGTTGAATTCGAGATGTTTGCAATCTACAACTTATCACAATTCAATTTGGAAAATTTTGAAATCAGTTCCATTACAAAGTATGACATATCCATGTCGAAATATTATCAATTTGTAGTGAATATTTGTTAATCATTAACTTTTTAAGCTCCACTTATGCGTTTTCATGGAAACTTTACCGGCCCTGAAAGGGACCATTTAACAATAAATCTTGGACGTAAAGTAATAAACTCGTTTGAGGCGAATCATGCTTTGCTGCTACAAAATTCGTTTACATAGAAACATAGTTTTGGCCCTGAACAGGACAATTCAACAGAATTTTTTGGGTGAAAAACATGGGGTGCATTCCCAACAAATAATCGATTTGTCACAGATACGTCTATTATAAATGGCTAGAAAAACCTTGCCGCACTTGCCTTGAAAGGGTATTTTATTGTTAATATCAATCGTCATAGGTTTTTTGGTAACCAATAAACATAGACAAATCCTACGTTTTAATCGTGCTGAAAACATTCATTTTTGGCTAGCAAGCATCCAAAATGCTACCTACTCTCCGATTTACAGTAGTTAAACTATCAGATTACTGATATAGAGCAAGGAACTTTTCTGTGCCCGTTAAGGGCCATTTTACTGCAAATATTAATGCTTACTGAGGTTGTCTGAGGAGTAACGGGTGCATGCAACATAAAAAAATAATTCACTTGAATAAATTATTTGATATAAATTTTTGTCTTGAATTCTAAAACTTTCAAACACATAAAATTTTCTGAAGGGCACTAAATTTGGACAGACCTAAGCTCGAAGCAAGAATTCAAATATATATTTAGTCTTCGATTCAATCGAAAAAATCTCGAAAATAATTCAATACATTTCAACGTCACATGAATTTGACTTTGAACACATCTTCAGTAAGACAAACCATTTGTTGCTCATAGATGAAGATATTAGCGTTCACTCACGACTGAATGTATTTTTGTATGAAAATTTCTTGAAATCTTCGCAACCTGGAACCAATTATCGGTAGCAAAATGGGAGTCTAAAAAGAAGTGGTAGGAATCGGTTGACGGTTTTCAATTTGATTTTTTCGATAACTTTTTATTGTTAAAAAAAAGGAGACGGGATAAGTCGTGATAGATAAGTCGATGCCGTTCACGTAACCCGCCTGGGTCCAATTCTTATCCCCGAACACCGGTTCTAATCGGAGTACGTGGGGTTTGATAATCGGCTAATACTTTTTCAATGAGAACAGAAACTTTTTCAATGAAAGATCAAAAATCGACTACACCAAAGGTTAAGCAAATTAATAATAGAATATTTAACATGTTCTTCTATCTTCGTATGTCATCGGAAGTCTCCAGATTCAGGATTTTTGCTGAACATTGTTAGTAGACTTTCAAGACCAATCGAAAGTCGTAAATTACTATAATTTCGGTTTACTTTCTATTGTAATGCTTGGTATGCTAACATATTTGGTAAATTTGATCCCTTCAGGAATTTCTAAGAATTTCACAAGCCTTCTATAATCTCACAAAAATAGGAAAATTTTCAGCTTCAGAAGTATTCTGAAATCTTCAAAATAGCAAAAAATTTAGCCGAAACATTTTTCTTTATTTAAAAAAAATACAGAAAATATATAACAATAATAATAGCATGATCCTCCATTTGTTTCTGCTTCGGGAGTCAGAAGTGTCTGAATTATTTCTAAACTCAAAACCATCCTCAGATTGAACCATCTGGAATTTTTTTCCAAGGTCAATCTAAAATAGCAATGGAATACAAATTCTGAGCATTTTACTTTGATTGGGTTCCTGTTCGGAACTGTCAGATACATTTACCATTTTCCTCATGTACTGTGATGACAGCATTTTAATCGCTCTTGAGACTGTTCTAATGCCGATCTCGGTAAAATATATGCGCCTATTCACTGATAGTGCTAATTGGTGCATTAATAATTCCTTAAATTGATCGATTTACGGCATATTAGCTTTCAGATTGCAGTTATACAGCTAGAAGTCTTTTCGTTACACATATAAGGCCATTTTACTGTCTTCATTAGTGCTTACCCAGATAACCAATTAGCACTTGCTAAAGCCGCAGTAAAGTTTTACAATAGATGAGCTTTCAGATTGTAGATATAGAGCCAACACTCGCAAAATACTCGCTCATAAAATCCTATTTTTTTTATTCATCAAAATGATGGTAAAGATGAAACTCATCGCTGTTCTAAACAACCACACTCACCTATACAGAGCACCGCTGACATCAAATTATGATGGTATTGATGGTTCTCAGTTTTGATTTCATAGCATTTAACTCTCATTTCTAGTCTTAAAAAGTGAGTACTGAGTTTGGCATCACCGTACCGAGCTACACCGGTGAGTGTATGCTTAAACCACAGAGCTGCCAACACAATCCAGATTTTCGGTTTTGTTTTTGCTGGAACTCAAAACGAACACGAACATCAATGTACGAAAACAAAAGTCGGACTGTAGCTTGATGTACCGTAGCGATTGAATTTCATGTCTCGAGCTAAACACAACTGGCTACTGAACCGAATGCGTTTTCCAGCATACGAGAACATGGCTTGAGAATTGGATTGCAATGGCATCGATTCGAACGTTGGCCGCCCATGGCAACTCTGGTGGATGGGGAATACAAGCGAGACAGTGTCAAAGGAATCTGATTCAATGTGTTGATGTACAAACGCATCAAATCACAACTCACAAATCGTCTCTCAGTTGGTTCTAATATTTGATGTGCACTCAGCGCTCATCTGCTGATTGCTTGACACTACAAGGTAGAGACGATTTTCTCTCTACACGAATGGTTACCCAGTTACTCAACTCGCTCAGCGATGCTTCTGAAACCGATTTGCAGGTGAGCAGAACTCGGTGATGATGAAGTACGGAGTTGATTGATGGCCAGCCCTGTATAGAGCTATAGGAATTTTTGGAACTCATAAAGCGCTATTTTACTGCAATTATTAGTGCTTACTGGTTTCTTGGGTAATTATCTTTGAAACCTCTCGGAGTTGCAAAATTGTGTATTTAGTTTTAATACTTCGTAATACCAGGAATATTCTGAAATCTTTAAAATTTTGAAATTTTCTGCTATTAATCGAAAAAGTTGCAGACATTCCAACCCAAGTAGCAATCAATCTTTGTCATGGATTCTTTTAACAAATACGACAGTTTCGTATACATACAAGTTCACGGTTTCCATTGAATTTCTGCGTTTCAATGAGTGTGTTCGCTTTTAAGAAAACCACTCATACTAACCAAGATTCTGTATCGAATAAACTTGAACTCTGTGTGGTTCAGAAAAGAAACTCTGTGTGGTTCAGAAAAGTTGCTAACACATCGTTCAAACAGTCCAGGAACTAACCAGAAAACATAATTTCAAGTGCAGGCATATTTTTTATTCATCAACATTATCATCTTCAAATGAAATACAATCGTTCTAGAACTTTAATAATTTTTCAATACCATCCTTATAGAATGATTTATCACTGGTCGAAACATCGGCTTCCTTTGCGGCGATGACTGTCTTATTCAAGCCAAATTTTTTCCCCGGCGTGTCTTTTTCTGATCCGCAAAGGACAAACAATCGCTGGAGGCTAGGTAATTGTGAACAAGGTGGATGAGGAAACAGATCGTAGCCCGATCGTTTAATTTTTTCATTGTTTTCATTGACTTATAGCACGGCTTTCCCAGTCTGAATGCTGGTATGACTCCGGATAAAAATAGTGGATCCATGTTTCGTCCACTGTTTCATACCAACGCATTCCGTTTTATTACGGCAGACTTTTGCTAATTATGAGCGGCCGTGTTCGAGATCCATTTGGAGATGATTTTTTTATGCGCAGATTTTCGTACAAGATCGTAAAAGAACTTCCAGTTCATGTGCTAACGATCTCAGCATATCTAATCTCACGAACTTTGATTTTGCGTTCATACATCACGTTTATCAAAACTTGTTTAATTTTTTTCAGTTGACTGCTTCATTTAGCCACGTTCAAAATCAAAATACCACAAAGCTTCATTTTTAACGGATCCTAGTGGGAAAAACACTTCTAAAGCTATAGCTGGGCTTGCACGCTTTTTTCCTTTAAAAAGTAATGTTTTAGCAACACACGGAATTCGTTATTTCAATTTTTCATAAATGAATTAGTAACGTCACTTATATGTCGATTGCTTCAGTGTTCGTGGTGCTATTGATGTTAAATGTTTTTTGAAGGTCGGTACTTTGAATTGAAAACAAAAATTGGTAGTGATTTCGAAACCAGGTTAAACCTTAGATGCGAAATTTTGTTTTAAAACTTAGTACCGAAAACTCTTTAAACTTCTAATTCACGCGTTTCAGGAAAAGTTTTATAGAATCAATATTTTATTTAAAAAAAAACGACTAGAGTGCAGAGTGATAAATATAGGGATAAATATAATTTCCATTAGAATAGAGAAATACTTCAAAATAGTAGGTCGTTCTCCGCAGTATGAAAAATTAACATGTTTCACCGGCCCTGGATGTTAGTAACAATAACTCAAATTTTTGGTTGCAAACTAGTCACAAATAAGCTAGCATAACATAAATTGTTACTTGGTAAGTACAAAGCTTTCAGCCCAGGTCGTTCCATTCCCACATTTTCACTAATTGTTTGCCTATAACTTCCTGTATCATCATGTTTGTGTGTTGAATAATGTCGGACCTATCGGACCTTATCCGGACTGCATCAGCTAGCCCCGTGAAGGGCGGCCTTCTACCGGCTTCGATATTGTGCTGACATCGACATCGCATTTCCGCATTTCAACAACCGTCCGTTCCGGGACGGACGCTGATTTGAACCGCCCTTTCGAACGAGGTGGGAAATAGATTATTCCAATCGAAAAATCCGCACCGCCGCCGCAGTTCCTGCTTCTCATGACATTACTACTACTACTACTACTACTACTACTATCACTTTCGTTTGCAACCATACTTACACGAGCGATTTTTGAGGTCCCACACTTTGAGCGTACGGTCGTGGCTACCGGTGACTAGACACGAGGTGCCGAGGAATTTCGCTGCCAGTACCTTTCCGCTGTGGCCGGTTAGTGTGTGCTGCAATGAAAAGAGGAAAAAAGAAGAAAAACCTCGTTTTAGTATCCATTTAAAACGAGGAGGGGTGGAAGAGATAATTACAAACTAATCAGATTTCTAAACGAGGCGATTTTTGGTTTCGCCCTTCGGTCCGAGAGACCCGTGAAAAGCGAGAGCGAGACACTTTCAATTTCCGTTTAAGTTTCGGCCGGTCCCAATCAGTTTCGGACTTTAGTCGTGAAGTTTTCCCACCGAATAACGACCCGCTAAATCTGTCCATCTTCACACAATTAGCGGCCGGTTTCGAAGTGCTTTACTTTGGGCTACGCAGGACGCCGCCGGCAAAACACAAAAAAAAACGAGGAAATCAACAACCCTCTGTGTGTGTGAATTAAGCGAGAAAACCCCTGAACCCACGATTGAAATCGACGCCACAGGGGAGCAGGGTTTCACGCGGCGCAAAACTTTTTTTTTGTTTCACTACCTCAACCTTTAGTCGCCGGTTACCTTACCTGGTTCGTAGTTCGAAAGTGAAAATTCCCAGAAATCGAAACTTTGGCGGTTCCACCTCTAGCAGAGTGAAAACCATAATCAACTCACGCTATCTAGTGCCTGTTCCGGAGCCTTCGGTGTGCAATCCGCTGTCAATAGACCGGGCGAAAAGCTGGGTGGGAGTGTGAACAGCTTTTGTTTTTTTGCTCGTTGAGAAATTTGCCATTTTCGATGCCACCACCATTGCGAACCAATTTCGGAACCAATAGATCAATTTGACACCCGAAAGACGCGGCCCCTTTCGTCGCCGTTGCCCTGATCTGCTTTGTGTGAGCGACTGAATGACGCCTGACGCGGTGACCTGACCTCCTGCTCCGAATCGAACATTATCAAATAAACAACCGAAAGCTGTAAGCTTGCTGGCTGTGTTGCCTGCGCACTTGCGCATTGTAATTATTGCAAATTTTTTAAACATTTATGCCACACTGGAAAAGTTTTCCATGCATTTCCATGCGGCATCACACGCGCACTTTGCGGCTGGATTCCATTTCCATTAGCGCCCCCCGGAGATGCGACCGCGTGATGATGCTACGGGAAAAAGTATTTTACGATTTGTTGTTTTTGTTGGTTTGGTTTGCCGTTTTTTTCTTCAAACACCTGCTCGCGGCCAGTCCTCGGCATCGATCGAATGGGGCCAAACTAATTGTTACACAATTCCAGTCTCTAGACCCACCCGAGGGGCGGATTGGGCTTGACGGGCACAATTTGTTCTCATTGCCGCCGTTGAATTAATTGCTAGAAGAGCGTGAAACTTTCTTGGACCCCGTTGCAATCGTCGTAAATCGTCGAGGTGAAGATGATGTTGCGCCACGACTCTAAGGTCTGTGTGTGTGTGTGTGTTTTCACCGCAGCAGAAGAAAACTTCAGACTAACCAGGGTAAACGGGGGAAAAAAAGACGAGTTATTTGCAAGAGCTTCCTAATCGAAGGGAGCGAATATGCGAACGAGTCCCGCTCGCGCACTCGCTAGCCGGTGACGTGCCCTACATAAATCAATGAATTATGATACGAGCTAGACTGGAGGCCTAGCTTCAGCATCAACAGATCAGACTAGCGCGGTAAAGGGTTTCGATTCTTCGTTTGTTTGTTTTTTTTTTTTTCGAACCAGCGAATTATTTTGATTCGCCTGTCAAAATCAGAAACGATCACGAACTTCAGTGTTGAGGGTTTTTGAATTCCACGGAAAGATATTTTACGATTACAATTGACAAGCCATTACCAACGACATTTGCCTATCTGTGCGTACAGTGAACAATGTTCACGCAAATCATTACTTCCACACCAGCTGCGCATTTAGTTTTATGTGTAAAAAGATCTTCAGCTGCTGAAATTAATCTAGAGTTACAGACCTACAGTACCGCAATGAAAAAAAAATCAAACAATAGTTTCGTAATTTTAAAAATGGACAATCAAATTATGTGGAAAGCGCAGTATCAGGCCCCGTGAAGGACCAAAACCTGTGATCTGATTGTCAGATTCGGAATTCACTCCGCTTAGACTGTCTACACAGTTCTGGCGAAAAAAAATTTGGATACCACAGACGCAGGCGATCAGCTTTTGGATGCCGAAGGATGCAAGAAACTTAACTAAAGTTCTGTCCAGGTAAAATCTGGAAAGTGAACTCTTTTACAACGATTTCTGTAGTAAAGATTCCACGATGTTTCGAGCAGTGAGTCAAAAATTATTCCTAATCGAAGCCGAGAGAAGACCCACTTTGATAATCCAATGTGGTTCGCAGTGAAAATCGCACAAATCGAATAATTCGTTTGCGAGCAGCGTATCGTTCTTGTCGAACCAGCACAAGCAACCAAACAGAACGTTGAAGCAAGCCTTCGTCCCCAAACCTCGAGCTCGGAAATTGTACCAGCCGGTTTTGACGAAGTACCAAAGCTGCCTGCTCATCGACGATGAAACACCCATGTCAAACTGGATTTCGGACAGCTTCCCGGTTCTAAAATTCTACTGGCGACGGCACGAGGAGATATTCCTGCGAAGTTTATCAGTTTCATAATAAGTTGACTCATAACGGCACGTTCCCCATATTTTATGGACAAATTCACCAAAAAAAAACTGATGATTTGGCAAGGTATAAGTAGCTGCGGAGCCAAGACCAAACTGTTCGTGACGAATAAGACGACGGACTTGAAGCTGTACAAGGAAGTATGCCTCAAAAACCGCGTACTATTGTTTTTTTATTAAAGCCCATGATGGTCCCGTGAAGTTTTGGGCTGATTTGGCGAGTTACCACTACAGCCGGGAAATCATCCAGATGACCAAAATGTGGAACAAATGTTCCAAGGAAGTTGACTCCGGAGGTGTGCGCCGTTTAGCGGGAGAAATCAAGAACAAAATTCGAATTTTCATTCGAAACGAAGAAAAATGATTTGTTATGATATTTTTTCTTTTGAGTACTGATATATTAATCTTACTTGTACGTCAATTCGATACCAAGATACAGATGATTTTATTATTTCGGATTCTAATGGGTCATCGCTTTTGGTTAGCGACACAAAAAGCTGGCTAGAAACAATCATCGATTATTTGAGCAAACGCAGTATGTTTGTAGGAATCTGAATTTGCTAAAAACACGACGGTCAAAAAGTCCCCGGTCTGACGAAGAAAACATAACTTTTCTTTCTCCATTTTTCGATTTTATTTTTCAATGTATTTTCATTCAACAGCGATACAATTGTTTCAGCG
The DNA here is from genome assembly GCF_030247185.1 of Malaya genurostris. Lineage (NCBI taxonomy): Eukaryota > Metazoa > Arthropoda > Insecta > Diptera > Culicidae > Malaya > Malaya genurostris. The sequence goes on from NC_080570.1 coordinate 30,283,254, forward strand.
ATATTCCAACATCTTTACCAAAACTGAGAACAAAAAATAGTAGATGGGGGCTAAAACTGGCAAATAAGATGGATACATGTAATTTTTGCCTATCTCATATAAAAAGGCTATACTAGAGTGACTGTGAAAATCGACTTTTGAACGGAGGGCCGAATGTCCTATACCATTTGACTGAGCTCAACGAACTGAGCAAATGTCTGTGTGTATGTATGTATGTATGTGTGTATGTGACAAATAATGTCACTCGATTTTCTCAGAGATGGCGTGACCGATTTTCTCAAACATAGATTCAAACGAAAGGTCTTATGGTCCTACAGTTCGCTGTTAAATGTTATCCTTATCCGAATCCCGGTTCCGAAATTACAAGGCAATATGTGCAAATCCATGAAAAAATGCGCACTCAATTTAGATTCGACTTTTGGTTCCAGTATTACAGCGCGATAAATGAAAAATATTCAATTTCATAAGGATTTTTTTCAAAAGTGATGGTGAAACGAGGTGCAAATTTTGATAAATTTTTTTGGTAAATTCATGTGTAGTTGGCAGACTTTGTTAGTTAGTGGATATGTAATTTTACTTTGGAACTACTAGTCCACGGTTTCCGTTTCCGAACGCACCAGTAATAGCGAGTAAAAAACGGCAACTCATTTCGATTTCTCAGCAACGGTTAAACCGATTTTCATAAATCATGATTTAAATTAAAGCTCTCATTGTCTTAAAAGATACTGTGCAATTTCATCCCAATCCAAGATCCGGTTTCGTAATTATATAGTATCAAAACCTTCAAACTGTCATATACAATGATACAAAATCGATACACATCGGTATGTGTTGGTACGGGAGAAGAAAACGCCACCGTCTAGCACACAGCGTGCTTTGTTCAATTTCGTATAGAGTTTCCACATTCAATTCCACAATTAACTTGACATAACTGGTTACCAATTGAAAAAGTGATAAACGGTATAAACGAAGAAAGTTTTTGATTTTGAAAAAAAAAATCTTGGCAGAATCTTCTAGTGATGTTTAGGAAAATATAATTAATATGAGAAAGGCGTCATTTTACACCACTAGGTGAATCGAAAAAGGTTTTTTTTTGTTTCGATTTCCATGTAGACTGCATGAAAGTAGTCTATACCTTTCATGCAGCCCACTAGTGTTTGGTTCCCTATCTCGCACATAGGGTCTGAAAGTGTTTCTGGTTCGAAGAAGCTTAGGAATGAAATCTCTACAATCGAAATAAAAAAAAAAACTGTACATGCATCCACCATATTTGCAGTTTTAGCTCCCAACTACTATTTTTTGTTCTTAGATTTGGTAAAGATATTTGATCATGCTATACACCCGATACCCATCACATTACACCCGTCGTTCGATGCAAATCGCTCTCTACAAAGTATGTTTATCAAATCTGAAAACCGAAAATAGTCACTAGGGGTAAAAACTGTCGAATGTGGTGGATGCATGCAAAATTGTGAATACACTTCCTTTCGATGTCTTAATGATTTCCACTGTCTCTTGCAACGTTACAGTCCGATTTAACAATATGATGGAATGACCTTTTGAGACAATTGCTGGAACAGTAGCCTCATTTGGACGACCATGAGCACGTTTAGCTTCAGCAAAGTAAAAAGCAAAGTCTTGGCATTTAATTACTTCTGTTATGGAATTTGGCCTTTCTGTTTCAACTTCAGACTTCGCAGCCGATTCATAGCGTACAAAAACAATTGCATGGCTAGTACTACGATCCTTCTTACACTAAGAACCCTTCCATGTTGGGACTTGAACATACGACAACTGGCTTGTAGGACCAGCGCCCTTATGCATTGAACCGCCAAACCAGACTAAAATGAAATTTAGCAAATCAGTCTGCAACGGTTGGTTTGCTTAAAGCAGAGCCCCGATAATACTAGTAAAATCTTCTTTTTTTTCCTTCCACAGTACGTTAAAAAAACTCACAATATTTTATCAACACACGAAATTCTTTTTTTCTTCGTTGTTGATAATTTTAGGGTCACTAAAAGCACAATTACAAACACACCAATGCAACGATTGTTATGAAATTTTGCCAGCTGACATCAGAAAGATGTATCTATTTAAAGGTAAAAGAATTTTTATTAGTGACGCCATCTGCCCAGTCAGCCCAGGGATTCAAAGACCGACATGTTAAAACCTATTTCTTGTGTTTAAATTAAATTGAAAATGCATGAATGGTGGCTTATTGGTGATGCTTTAAAAAATATTAATTTTGCGTTCAAGGCCGACGTTTCGAAAGAATATTTCTTCATCTTCAGGACAAAACGACTATAAATGTATTATTTTGCTTGATGTGCGGGAAGTGACTGTTGTTGAGTAGCCGTTCCTGTTTTCAACTATTTTCAATGTTTCAATCTACTGAACGAAAAATGTTTCAATTTCTTCGTGTTTCGCCTTCGGCTCGTCAGTGCTTAAAGCAGTGCAAATTAAACTGCCATCTCCGCCATCAGTTTGCACTATTAATGCAACACTTTGATAATACTGCACAGGTGCAATATTATTTATGACGTCTCAGGCGTAAACGAGTGATGGCTTATTAACTGGCCGTCGCAGAATGTGAATATTTAGGGGTTAGGTTTGTTTGTGAAAAAAGCACATATTTTGTTTCAATTTTATCGCGTTTCGCCTTCGGCTTATCAGTGCTTAGAGTGGAGTAAATTGAACTGCCAGCTCCGCGCCTTGCATTTTCATTTAAATGCAAAGAAATTGAAACAAAATATGTGCTTTTTGCAGAAACAAATAAACCCCTAAATAAAAAAATATTTGTTATCGTTTAACCCTGCTGATGAAAAGATATTCCTTCGAAACGTCGTTATCCCGGGTTGGCGGCTCAATGCATAAGGCACTGGTCTTACAAACCAGTCATCGTATGTTCGAGCCCCGACCTTGGAAGGATTCGTAGTGTTAATAGAATCGTAGCACCAGCCATGCAATAGTTCTGTACACTCTGAATCGGCTGCGAAGTCCGTTGAAACAGAAGGTCAAATTCCACTACAGGAATGTAATACCAAGGCTTTGCTTCGAAACGTCAGCCTTTAACGCAATGTTTTCGTTAAAGCAATTTACATTTACTGAACTCCCACTACCTCTCATCACCAGAGAAGTCTACATTTCAAAAGTTCAAACTCTTTCCAGAACTTATACAAAAATATCAGAAAATAATTTCTCTTGATGTTGACTCGGGATTATCTCAAGGAAGTCAATTTGGATGGTATATATTTTTACTGTATACCGAAGTTTCAAACATTATTGCAAATGTTGCATCATCTGATGAATGAATCAAATGATACAATAAAAGCGTTGTTGTTGAATTATTTCGCTTGTTGTAGAACTGAATCCGGAAGAAATATTTTGTTTTTGCTTAAGTCGCAAATTTCTTGGCAGGGAAAATGTGGAGGTTGAATGCCAAATGAATAATGAGATTCAAGAATCCCATTATTCTCAGTGGACATTTCTTCGGTCTAAAATATGGGAATATGTTTTTAAAATATTCAGGATTTTTTGGTTGATTGGTTTGTTAGCTAGATTTCCGGAAAATCGTACATAATTAACACATGGATCAATAAGTCCCGAGACTAACAATGGAAACAACATTTTTTTTTGCAAATGTTTTTTTTTATTCATCAACATAATCACCTTTTAGGGTGATACAATGGTTCCAACGTTTATCCAATTTTTCAATACCATGTTTATATAAAAAATATATTATCGCTTCAAAATAAGCTTCAGTTTCAGCGATGACCTCCTCATTTGAGACAAAGTCACTAGGGGCTAAATCTGGCGAGTATGGGGGGTGGGGAAGCAGATCAAAGCCCAATTCGTTCAATTTCGCCATTGTTTTCATCGACATGTGGCAGGGTGACTCGTTTGGAAAAAACCTTTTTCATGCTCAATTTTTCATGAAGGATAGTAAATACACTTCTATATGATATCTGTGTCATCTCAGCAATCTCACAGAGCTTAACTTTATGATCTTTCATTATAATTTTTGTCGCTTCACTCACATTTTCCGGTGTAACGGCTTCCACAGGTCTACCCGAGCGTTCCGCGTCATTTGTGTCGGTACGACCACGTTTAAACTCGGCGAACCACAGACAAATCGTTGCTTTTGATGGACAAGAGTCTGGATAACATTTTTCAATCCATTGTTTCGCTTGCACGGTGTTTTTACCCATTAAAAAACAATGTTTTATCAAAACACGAAACTCGGTTTTTTCCACAAAACGACTTTACTCCAACCTCGATAACTCAGCTGTTTCTGGTCGGATCGACTTAAAATTTTGACCCGTTTCAAGCAAAGGTTAGTACTCTAGAAAGACGTGGTTACTGGTTTACTACGAGCGCCAGCTCTGCTTTAGTCTCGGGACTTATTGATCCATGTGTTATAATCATTCTTGTATCGTTTCATCTACGATCGTTCAGTGCATTAACAGATCAAATTGTTGCTTAGCAGTTCCTCTGAAGCCGCTAATCAGACTGTTCTTAATAAGAGCAATGTACTGTTTGAAATTTCGGATGTGAAAGAAAGTGCCTTACGAGTAACATAGTGAACATTTAGGGGATATTTAGTTTTTAATTTGTACTGCTAATGCACTGATGCGCCGAAGATGAAACTTGGAGAAAACAGAAATGGGTTTGTAGGTTTCGATAGGAAAACCAAATTAGTTCAAAGGAATGATTTTGCTAAACTGATTCGAATGATTTCTGAAGAATATGCGGTTCAGATCTTATTCCCAAGCAAGAGAAGGTACGACCTTCGGTCGCCTGTCCTTAGAAAGTCATTCGAAGCGTCCATTAAAGGTTTGATAACTTTTTCTGTCGAAACTAATCGATTGTTCTCCGTAACGGAATGGAAGTGAAATTTTCTGATCCCGTTGTTTCCCTTGTCAGAAAACTCAACAATAAAATATTGCGATTTCAATCCAATCATTCAATCGTCTCGCATTATTGACCGATTGTTTTCGTGATCGGTTTTTTTTTTGAACGGCGTTGGTCGGATGAACATTTTTCACTCCAGAAAAAGAAGCGACCGATTCGATAGCTTAGAAATGTTTTTATTAAACTAAAACACGGTGATTGCTTTCACAGTTTCCACAGGCTTTTATACTACGTCTACGGCTTTTTCTACGCCTCGAGGATGAAAAACGGCTTCAAAATAGATTCACATCGGGTTCAACATCCATCGGACATCATCCGATCCAAGGGAGAATACCCGATGCACTTCTTAAATAAAAAAAAATCATCACCAGGTTGTTGCTCTTGCGGCGACTGGGTCTCGGTCATACGCAGCATCATTCATTGTGCGTTTTTACGACGATATCCTCATTTACGGGTGGTTTCTCCCGCCCTCCGCGCCATCCGATTTCGATTGAAGCTCACGTGAGACATTCGCTCACATGGTGTCCGCTCAAACCGTGCCTCCAGGCTGCCACTGTAGTGGTAGTGGTAGTAGTAGTAGTAGTAGGGTAATGGAAAAGGAAATCGGCGGCAACGACCAAAAGAACTTCCGAGGAGTCATGGGTTTGGCCAAACTAAATAGTTTTCTGACCCACCGTGCAATGGGAGATTTCACACTTTCGATGCCAATTTGTTTGCGGATAATTTGTCCGCTTGGTAGTGCGTTCATATGTAGGAAAACACATTCAATGGGCGGTTAAAATCAGCGCCAATTACTCTCGAGTACTATTCAATATGGGGTTCGAATCGCATCCGGCGATTTGTTTTTATGTTTATTTTCAGTTTCATTTCATTTTTCTTTTTTCGCTATGCTGTTATTGCTTACTTCATTGAGGGCATCAACCGCGCACTACTGTCGGAAGCTTTGTACCGTCTCCGATGGTGATGGTCAATGGCGCAGCCTAGTCAGTCATTAGCTTTGTAATGGAGAAAATTAGGGTATGGCTAATAATTCAGCGCGATAATTCAGCGATAATGGAATTAACTTCAGAGCACAGCCAACAAAGTTCAGCAAAGGTTGATTTCGGGTGATGTTTTTATTTTTGATTCGATTGATGAATCCGGCAAGGTTTTGCCTTGATTTGGAATCCAATAATGGTTTTCATCACTTGGCCCTGCAACAATCCATCATCCTCGGACACGCTTGTGTTGTAGTAGCTTGAACTTTGTTTCCCACAACAATTTTCTTGAAACGCATCAATCCCGAACAATTTCTGTGCGAGGGAGAAGATTTTATTAGCTGGGCTATCGAAATTAGAAACATTTTGAATCATAATTCAGTACTTTTCACCAAACAATGGTTGGAAAAGGGTCTGAAAGAATACTCAGCAGGTTTAGGGTTGCCATCTCGAAGTTTAAGAGCAACCGTTTTTTAACAACTGTTTTTAAACCATACTCATAATTATGATGCTACCAGATATTGACCAGTAAATGCATGTCACTATCTAGGGGGTGATTTTGCCTTTGGAGCTCAGTGATTTATGGGAGATGCGCATTGTTTTGTTTGAGTGGGCATATTACGTCTGTAGCAACAATTTTTCATCAACGCAATCTCCATCAAGAGCAACGCAATCATTCCAGCGCCGCTCTAACATTTCAATACCACTTTGGTAGAACGATTTATCTTTTGCCTCAAAATAGGCCTCAGTTTCAGCAATACCCTCTTCATTCGTGCGAAATTTCTTACCGGCGAGCATCTTTTTCAGGTCGGTGAACAGTCAGTGTAGTCGCTGGGAGCCAAATCTGGCGAATATGGTGGATGCGGGAGCAATTCAAAGCTCAATTCATGTAGTTTTGTCATTCTTTTGATTGACTTGTGACACGAGTGCGTTGTCTTGCTCAAACAAAACTTTTTTATTTGCCATATGCGGTCGTTTCTTTGCAATTTAAGCCTTCGAATGCTCCAATAACGCTATATAAAATTCACTTGTAATTGTATTTCCTTTCTCAAGATAGTCGATAAATATTACACAACCCACATCCCAAAAACACCAAGGCCATAACCTTTCCAGCCGGGTGCTTTGGACGAGGTTCACCAGTTGCTGTCCACTCAGATGACGATCGTTTTGATTCCAAAGTGAAGTGATGAATCCATGTTTCATCCATTGTCACATATCGTCACAATAATTCCAATTTATTACGTTTAAACATGGCCAACCACTGCTCAGAATCATCAGCACGTTCTCGTTTTTGGTCAACAGTGAGCAAACGCGGCACCCACTTTGAACAGAGCTGTCTGATGGTCAAATGCTTATGCCATATGAAGCCAACACGTTCTTTTGATATCTTTACGATGTCAGCTAACTCACATAACTTCACTTTTCGACCATTCAATACGATTTTGTGGATTTTTTTTGTTTTCTGATGTTACCGCCTTATTCTGACGTCCACTGCGTCCAGCATCATCATGGGTGTCTCGACGATCACGTTTGAAGTCAGCAAACCAACGTTCTATTGTTGTTTCTGATGGAACGGAGTCTCCATAACACTTTTCAAGCCATTGTTTCGCGTGAACGGTATTATTTTTCCATTAAGAAGCAATTTAAAACCAAAACACTAAATTGTTTTTATCCCATTGTTCTGAAAATAGCAAGAAGTAGCGTCACTATTAGCACAATAACTCACAAACTAATGAATAGAATATCATGAAACTTTAACAGCTGTCTTTTAAAGGTTACTTTTATCTAACCCGTGATCAGGAAAATTGCTTTCTCGAACACTATCTCTTTAAAAATGTATCGTTAGTTTTAAGAATTTAGTTATGTAGTAATAATAGTTAATAACAAGAAATGTACCGTTTGGATATTCTGTAATCTGTTGGTACACAAAAAATGAGGAGGTTTTATGCCTACTGGAGACATAGTGATAGATAGATAATAACTTAATTCTAGTGGGCTTTCCCCTGCTCCAAAAATAAAATTATGAATTGTGCTATTTTAAATATAAAAATTAGATGTAATCATTGTGTCCTAATCGTTGCCGACATTTTTCGCTTATTATAATCATTAGTCTAGATTTGGGACTGTGTAACAGTTTATTTTAACAGAAACATTTCCTGATGGAATTCACATATCATTTTTTTTACCGAATAGAGTTTAATTCCGAAAGAATATTTCGACGCAAAGCTCAAGATATTCGGTGCTGAACGTGTTTGAACTGCAACGACTGTACAAAGTGTACATGTACGGTGTTCGGGTAGCCATCTGAGATGTGCTTCCACGGATTAGTTATAAAGTATTTTTTGGCTCAGATGCCCTTAAGGTCTGAGGACAGAGGGTCGCGTGTTGAGTTTAAAATCGACCACGTGGCTCGCTCAATTCCCTTTGCACATCGTATTTCTCTTGTACTCTCTTCTCGTATATGAGCAAACTGTACCGGGTTGCCAGCAAACATTTTTAGTTTTTGATGAGAAGTTTTATCACATTAATCTATTGTATGGGTTGGACATTACATAAATTCCAATAAACAATGAAAAAATATTCAACTTTCACAAAGATTGAAGATGCCTTTATGTTTGGCAGCCTTGTCGAGCCAATTTTATTTTTCTCTCCTTTTTCAGAATGCTATCAGGAAACCAAAGCGAAAAAAATGGTGGATGCATTGAAACTGACTTTGTTTCACAGAAAAATACAAGACTTCATTTTTATCGCGATAACATATATGTTTTTATGTACTAATCGCATCTAAACTAAATTATCTAGACTTTGTCACGGTAGATTTATGATACAAGCCTTCAAAGCCGAGATATTCGATGAACAAGTAGAGGTATGCATTTCCGAGCGTTCTAATTTTCAGCAGTTCTTCACTTGGAAAAAAGCACAACACGACCGCTAAACTCAATGAATCATTCTGAAAATTTCACAGAATATTCTCAACTAAATTTCGAAGATATTGTCAGATGGGTTTTTCTATATTTTGCACCGTTTCCAAGAAAATTTAATTTGAAACGGAAAAATAGCAAACAACTTACCACTTTACGGTACTGTCCGCAGCCCTTAAGCGTGGCCATCTAGAATATGTAAATAATTACTATTTATAAAATAGCTGGATCTCGTAGTTATTTTCTTCATTGAAGGGAAGACGCTCCAATTGCTACAAAAAAAATAAGGGGGGAGCAGTGGTTCGCTATTCACGTCCCTGTCCATCGGTTCGGTGTCGCTGTTGTTAGCGGGATTGTTGCTTTCAATTGCCCTGGCTTAGGGTGCGCATACCTTGTTCGACATTGGTTGCAAATAATGGCTTCGTTGGTAAGAGTGTTTCATTATTGTTGGATTCTCCCACAGTTTTTGTCCAGTTTCTCTCAGAGCTCATCGTAGCGAACCGCGTTTCGGCCATGTTGACATGTAGCCATTCGATTGTTGTAGGTGACAAGCGATTTACATGGAAATAATTACTTTTTTTAACATAGCTGGATCTCGTAGTAATTTTCTTCCTTGAAGGGGAGACGCTCTCATTGCTATAAAGTAAATAGAGAGGGGTGGTCAGTGATTCGTTATTCACGTCCCTGTCCATCGATTCGGTGTCACTGTTGTTAGCGGGATTGTTACTTTCAATTGCCCTGGCTTTGGGTGCGCATACCTTGTTTGGCATTGGTTGCAAATAATGGTTTCGTTGGTGAGAATGTTTCATTGGCTCTCACAGAAGTACTGTGGTTGTTTAGGACCGTTGTTTTTGGATGTTTTTGATCTTTTTGTCCAGTTTCTCTCAGAGCTCATCGTAGCGAACCGCGTTTCGGCAATGTTGACATGTAGCCATTTGATTGTTGTAGGTGACAAGCGATTTACATGGAATCTTTGTGTCCTGAACAAAATTCACAAAGTCAGCAAAGCCTTGGGTTTACATTCATTTTGTGGAATTCGACCTCATGTTTCAATAAACTTCTTAACGAACAGAAACATTACATCGCTAGTACTGTAATCCTTCCTGGTCGGGACTCGAACATACGACCACCAGTGTCCTGGTGGTTGAACCACAAATCCGGGACAAAAGAAACATATACCATTAAGAATACCGGAGAAAAAGTTCTTTTAGATTTCACATTTTTTCGATGAAGAAAATCTCTCCGCACTTGAACCTTATTTTTCAACTGAATTGAAGGTTAGCGAATGAAGGAAGATCATGCTCAAGATAACAATGCCTTTAGCGAACTGCATTGCATTCAACTGTTTAGAGAACTGGATGTAAACAACATTACTGTTCTTGTTAACTTGAAACAAATGCACTTGCTTAAGATCAAGATACATTCGCTCCTGAAGCAAACATTTAAGTTCTCGTATCGAAGATCGAATTTAGCTTGTCGTTCACAATACTGCACTTTGTTTCTGCCGTTCCGAACCAAATCGTTTCTGTTTTATCGACTGTCTTGGATGAGATGTGAAAGCGAACTGTTCGCTGGATACCGATAGTTAATAGTTGTGCTAAATTGGAGATAAGTTTATGTCCTAACGATTGAAATCATACAAATCTTTACGACTCGTTAGTCGTACTGCGATCTGGAAAAAAAACCTTGCTGAGTCTGGCAGCTTCGATCTTGCTGAATGAGGCTCGAGCAGCAGGTTAATTAACACATACTGACCACAATCGGTAACAGGTTCTCCATCCTCACATACGGGCGTGTTTGAGCAAACCAGCACCGGATATGCATCCAAGCGTCAATAGCCAATAAAGGGCTATTGACATTGACTGACTCCGTATGTGTCATGGCGTTCGGCTTAAATGAGGTGAACAAAAAATATAGAATGTATATATATATAGAATAAAACGTTGGACCTGAACTGGATCGTTTCGAACTCTCGATCCGGTTCGACAAGTTTGTTGCGATCTGGTTGTTCTGTCCGTTTATCCAGTGCCAGCAGAAACAGCAGCCAACAGCCGCCGTATCCGAACGAATACGGGACATCGATTTGCGTCGATCTCATCCCGGCGATTGCACTTTGGCATTAGAAACGACCACCCTCGGACCGGGACCAGTTGCGAAACGAAACAGCAGCAGTGGAAAGCACACACAAAAATAATCGGTCCAGTCGGGAGAAGAAAGTAAATCTACCAGAAGCAGCGACCGAAATCAGGTCAATCCACTGCATGCGCAGGCTTGAAGGGGAAAACGCGGCACAAAAAAAGTGAAACAATATGCATTTAAATTCAGACCCGCATGAATTTAATAGACGTTTTATAAATTGCATGTGCGTTCATCTTCGTGCGGTTCGGGCCTTTCTCCTGCTGCTGCTTGCTGCTTTCTTGCTTGCCGGAGAATCGGAAGGGATGCGCGAGCCCCCGGGAACCCAATAAACTTTGATGCAGTATATTTTTTTTTTTATTCGCCTTTTATCTAACTCGCATAGATCTTCCTGTTGCACAGCCGACTAGTCGGATGGATTCCCGCGCGGCCAGCCAAATACGGGCAAAACCGATCCGGTATGCGGCAGCGGGATAACTGCAACGCGCCCCCGATGCGATGTCGTGAAAGCACTTTCTGTGGTTTTGCGCGCGGATATTCCAATAATTGAGAACGCGTCTTCACGAGCCAGTCAGCCAGCCATCCGTGACAGGCTTGGGACTCGCGATGTTACTACGTTACGATGTACGGGATCAAACGGCAAGGGATCCACATAGTCGCAACCTGTTTTGGTTTCTGTCGGTGACTCTGGTTTTTTTTTCTTCCTTTGGCTGCTCCTTGCTATGCTGCTTATGCTCCATGTACGGTACATATCTGCCCTGGCAGCCTGTCAGCTATCGGACCGCGATATGATGGCAGCTCGGTTGGTGATGGCGATGATGATGATGATGTCGATGCGCACCAGAATGTGGCCCCAGTACAGGAAGCTGCGAGTCCCGGAGAGAAAACTGAATGGCAAACGTTTGCCGTGGTATTCGGGGCTCGATAAACTGGTTGGCATTGGCACAGGTTGCGACGATTCGGTGAAGTTTTCAAAATTGCGTTGACATGTTGAAATGTTGAAGCATGTCGATTTTCGGAATACGGATGTTGCTAAGCTTCAAACAACAATCTCGGTTGTCTCTTTCTTCGAATTATTAAGATGAGATGGATCAAAAATTGTGCATAATTGTTATTGTTTCTTACGACGTGAGCCCTCAAAAAAAAACCAACTGCTGACTGCCAACAGTCAGTAGTCGCTGGGAGCCATATCTGGCGAATACGGTGGATGTGGGAGCAATTCAATTTATGTAGTTTTACCATTGTTTTGATTAACTTGTGGCACGGTGCGTTGTCTTCAAAAAAAAAAAGTGAGACATGGTGATCTTTTCTTTGCAATTCCAGCCTTCAAACGCTACATAATATTCACTGTTGATGGTATTTCCTTTCTCAAGATTATCGATAAATACGCACATCCCAAAATACTGAGGCCATAACCTTTCCAGCCGGGTGCTTTGGACGAGGTTCACCAGTTGCTGTCCACTCAGATGACAATCGTTTTGATTCCGGAGTGAAATGATGAATCCATGTTTCATCCATTGTCACATATCGATGCGAAAATTCCGGTTTATTACCTTTAAACATGGTCAAACACTGCTCAGAATCGTCAACACGTTCTCGTTTTTGGTCTTTTGATATCTTTACGATGTCAGCTAACTCATGCAACTTCATTTTTCGATCATTCAAAACGATTTTGGGGATATTTTTGTTTTCTGGTGATACCGCCTCATTTAGACGTTCACTGCGTTTGAAGTTAGCAAACTAACCTTTTATTGTTGTTTCTCATGGAGCGAAGTCTCCATAACACTTTTCAAGCCATTGCTTTGCTTGAACGGTATTTTTCCCAGCAAGAAGCGGTGTAATATTTAAACACGAAATTTGCTTTTGGTCCATTGTTCTGAAAATAACAAAAGTAGCGTCACTCTTAGCACAATAACTCAAAAAACTAGGTAATAAAATATCATCAAATTTAAACAGCTGTCTTTTAAAGACTAGTATTAACTGAAAAACAAGGTGACTGCAATAAAACTATCGCCATCCATGTGTTAGACCAGGAACTTTCAGGCCCATGTGTTAGTAAGTACTGTGAGTTCATGTTGAATCAACAACTAACAAAAGATGATTATTTGTTTTCGAATGTATTCCTCAATAAGTGATTGAATGAACATTGGCCTTAAGCAAGTGTATGAGATTCAATTGAACCAAAGAAACAGTGCAGTAGAAACTCAATTCGCCTTTGATCGCTTCATTATGTCTAGCATGAAAATATTAAGTACAGCAAACCGGTATATGTAGACAATCTAGCCACAGAATTGCGTGTACGTGATTTTCTTTTGACCGATAAAGAGAATTTTGTTCGGAGAGAGACGAAGAGACTTTTGCCATCGCAAATAAAAACAAAAAAAGGATGTTTTCCCGGTTGTTATGATTAGAATGCGTGTGTTATGCATGTATTCGAAAAAAAAAAACCGTCATCCTCTTATGTGACATTCAACCGCGACGGGAGGTAGCCATGCAAATCGCTAGTCTCCTAAGAAAACCCACAAGCCAATACTGCCAATACAAACCGTTGACTATGGCAATTCTACACTCTTAAAAAAAAAAAAGAAATTTACACCTGACACAAATACAAGCATGCCGTAATTCGTTCGTTGATGACACAAAGTTGCATCTAGTGAAATGTCAAAATAAATTTTGCGTCTGTACCGATGTAAACTCCGGCTAAATGAACTGCGAAGTTAATGATATGACTTATCTTTACATGCTTTGAATTGTGAACGTAAATGGATCGCGACGCTACTTTTATGTGCATCTAAAACTGTAAATTTTTCTACGTGTGTGGTGATAAAAAGGACAAAACTGCACCAATGTACAATGGAACAATCTTCTAAATCAGTTTTTCGTTTTTCTTCAATTGCAATTCTAAGCTGAATGAACTGATTTGTTTATTTTTCAACTATGTGGAAGTTTTATTTATTATAAACAGGAAAAGAAGCTCAGGAATTTATTTTCACATTACTCATACGCTTGCAAGGTGTCTTTCTCCTTAAACGTTAGTACGATTGAGACGAACATTAACAAAAAAAAAAACCGCACAATCTACTAAAATAAACCATTTACTGGAATCAATGAATGACAAAACGGAAACAAGATGCCAAGACATAGAAACCTCACTATGATGCTTCCAATAACAATTACAATTGCCTCGAAGCAATGTACGACGACGTGAATCATGAACCAATTGCTCCCCAGGACTCGTTGTATGATGATTATGAAATTATCTCTCCCCAGAAAAAAAAGCTTATCAACGAGATACGTTAGTAAAAATAACGAATCTGTTTGGCCTTTAGAATCTTGAATTCGAGTTGAACAAATTTAAAAAATCTGTTTTAATCCACTTAGTGGTGAAATGATGTCATCCTTATATCAATCATACTATCATATATAATACTGTGGTATTCTTCATAATAATTGTCTTCGATTGTTGAAAGAACAACCGGAATCGGTTTGTTTGGCCGTCTACTGAAATGACTATCGAATGAAATAGTTTTGAGGCCAGTTTAGAAATTTTTAACGATTTTTTGCTTAGCCCCTTTAAGTGACGGTAAATAATTTTCAACACACTTTACCCTATAATTTTGGAACCGGAAGTCGGATCCCGATGGAATTCAGAAATTTCATATAGAACCACAGGATCTTCCATTTCGATCAAACCATCGCTCAGAAAAGAGTGAGATCCATTTGGGAGAATATGATTCCAAAGGCACCGGAAACCGAGAACCAGGATAGCCGAAATCAGAGTTTGTTTGGCCGTCTACTGATAATGACTATTGAATGGAGTAGTTTTGAGGCCAGTTCGGAATATTTTCAATGGTTATTGTTTAGCCCCTTTAAGTGATGGTGAAAAAAATTATGACACGCTTTACCCTGTAACTCTGGAACCGGAAGTCGGAACCAGATGAAATTCAAAAATTTTGGTATTATGGTCCTTATTCGTTTGAATCTGTGTTTGTTGAAATATAATTCCGAAACCGGAAATCGGATCCAGATAAATTTTCAGAAGTTCTGTAAAGAACCATAAGACCATTCATTTGAATCTAAATCAGTACCCATATTTTCATTTTTGTTTGCACATTTTACCCCGTAACTCCGGAACCGGAAGTCAGATTTGAACTTATTTTTGTATGAGACCACAAGGAAAAGAGTAGTCAAACAGTCATGTAGGTTTGAAACCGTATGTTTACCGATTCGCGATAAGCGCGCATAGTTATTTTCTTTCTTTTGTCGTGAATACGACTTACTTTACTATGGGGCGCCTTTTCAAAATTAGCCATATGGAAGAATGGGCAGAACTTAATCGCGAATATCTCGACTTGTATTAATGGTAGCAACATAATTCTTTCACCATTTCATCAAAAATATGATCAGGAATTCAGGATAATATTTTGAACAGTGTGCGATAACCACAAACAACTCAAAAATTAAGTTTTCTTAAAATTTGAAAACAACGCGGAAAACTTTTTACTTTCGCTTGGGTTTTTCGCGCAAGGACGACGATTTTGAGATAGTCAGGCACATATCTTCAACTGAATGCGTATAAAAGGGGAACCGTGGTCGAAAATCGATCATTTCTTTTCGTGCGTTCGATGGAAGCAGACGTCGTGGGAGTGGAATCATCAACCAGCAGCGACAGAGAATGCACCTTCTGCGTGGTTAATAAAAACCTCAAACGCTCAGGTCGCATCTCTCATTCGCTTGCTGGCCATCGAGGCGCGAGGACCAGCCAGCAGCAGCAGCGGGAGTTCAACTTTCCACCAGCAGCGAGAGAGAATGCACCTTCTGCGTGGTTAATAAAAACCTCAAACGCTCAGGTCGCATCTCTCATTCGCTTGCTGGCCATCGAGGCGCGAGGACCAGCCAGCAGCAGCAGCGGGAGTTAAACTTTCCACCAGCAGCGAGAGAGAATGCACCTTCTGCGTGGTTAATAAAAACCTCAAACGCTCAGGTCGCATCTCTCATTCGCTTGCTGGCCATCGAGGCGAGAGGACCAGCCAGCAGCAGCAGCGGGAGTTAAACTTTCCACCAGCAGCGAGAGAGAATGCACCTTCTGCGTGGTTAATAAAAACCTCAAACGCTCAGGTCGCATCTCTCATTCGCTTGCTGGCCATCGAGGCGCGAGGACCAGCCAGCAGCAGCAGCGGGAGTTAAACTTTCCACCAGCAGCGAGAGAGAATGCACCTTCTGCGTGGTTAATAAAAACCTCAAACGCTCAGGTCGCATCTCTCATTCGCTTGCTGGCCATCGAGGCGAGAGGACCAGCCAGCAGCAGCAGCGGGAGTTAAACTTTCCACCAGCAGCGAGAGAGAATGCACCTTCTGCGTGGTTAAAAACCTCAAACGCTCAGGTCGCATCTCTCATTCGCTTGCTCGCCATCAAGGCGAGAACCAGCAGCGACTGAAACTGGATTCTGAGTCTGTTATTGGATCTAAATTTAGGTCTTGAACTCAGGGTCCAGTTCTCTATTCCAGACTTCTATTCGGTTCTTCTTAAAACCATAATAATACTCCTAAAGAATTATGCGGAATTTACTTTACTGTACCTCTATACAACCCATTTTTGTCGTGAATACGACTTACTTTACTATGGGGTGCCTTTTCAAAATTTACCCTCTGAGAGAGTGATAAGTTTCTGATCGTGAATATCTATCGTTGTATCTAATGAATCAACATAATACTTGCGACATGCCGACATGGAAATATGATCACAATTTTATGATAAAATTTTCAGTTTTGAGACATAGTCTCAAATAATTCAAAATTAAACTTTTCTGAAATGTTTGGTATAAACGAGTATCAAAGAGGATAATTCATAAGGCGCGTTCGCCTTTCTCGTATTTTTAAAGCTCATAGCTCAGTGATCTGTGAAAGGATTTATATAATCTAACTACCAATAGAATCGAAATTTTTCAATTTAAACGTGTATAGCAAAAGCAATGAAGTATTTCAATAGTACACTATTGAAAAACCTGTCTCATTTGCTCCATGTCAACACCAGCCAATCAGAACGCGGTCTAAGGAAGAGAACAAAATATCTGCTGCTGTACAACAAATCGTCCGGGAAAAATGTTCCGAAAAGTGGTGCATATCACAGTGAGTTCCTCAATTTGGTCCTTGTGAATGCTAGAAACGATTCAATAAATTATGCAAATCCGAAATGAAATAATCGACAATAAAATTCTGTATGCGGCTATTTTTATAGCCGTTAGGACCGCCCATTAGTGAAAAAGCTACAAACGAAATCATATAAAAGGAAATCTCTTAACAAAAATTCAATCAGTTTGGATTCAATCGCCACTGCGAGCAGATGTGTTTTGTGTCGTCTGCACGCTTTCGACAAGAGCGATTACGTCACAGCTGCCAGTCATTAGCATTGGGAAAAAACAACGGTGGAGAGCATTGCACAATATCAGCTGTTCTAATGGCTCTAAAAGTTTTCTAAAGAACTATTAGGATTTGTTGTTTGCAAATCGTAGGGAAATATCCTCAGTTTACTGCAAATCAAGAACAGTTTGCTTAGATTTGTGCACTTTTCGCTGTGTGAAATTCACAGTAATCGAGATCAAGTGAAGCGTTCTTTGTTTTTGCGAAAAATGTGAAAAAGGGGAATGCGTACATAATTCATACAATTGATATTCGGAAGTGTTAAGGAACATGTCAGTTGTTTTCGTATTCACGACATCCAGTTATGTCTCTGACATTACCCACCCGCCTTTTTACGTTCCATTCTACGACTCATCAGTGCATTAGCAGTTTAGGTTAAACTACTAACTACCTAGCAGTTCCACATAAACCGCTAGGCAGAGTAAAGTAAAGTTAATGCGATTCGCAGAATACTTTGTTCACAGAAGTTTCCTTTCTTTACAGAAGAACCTTAAAAAACGAAACTTATACCGTTTTCGTTTTTGAACCTAGACACGGGCGACTCTGACTCCGAGTAAAACGAACACGTGGTACGCGCCCTAAACAACTCATGAAAAAAAGAAAAAAAATAAACAAACACGCATGGATGCGTGGTGCGACCCGAGAAAATTTTCAGAGCGAAACTACGCAATTGGAGTCCGATCTAGAGCGACCTCAGGTTGCTAAAACAAACATATCAAACGTTGTTTGGGCGACTCTGGGTCAGCTTTCGGGCTGCTCTGATCAATAAACGAAAACGGTATTAGTGAAGGGCTTCTAACCTTCTATAGATTGAAGTTATTTAAAGGGTTTGATGCCGCAAGTACACAGAAGAACGGAAAACAATGGTGTGCTCAGAATGAACATCGTTTATTGCACTTGAAAGAAAATTTGCGAAAACATTATCCCGATTGATTTCGATGAAATTTCAAACTTTTCATCAAATACCATTCATCATATTTTGAACACTCTGTTGGCTAACCTGAGCAATATTTTGTTTCGCCATTTTTTTTTATTTATGTTGCATCCCAAGTCACTCCTTTTCGCACTTTGGCAATTTATGTTCGACAGTGGTCAAATATTTATCAATCGGACGAAATAAGAATGAGAAGAGTTGAGTGGATCAATGTCCTTTTCGAAGAAATCCAAATCAAACACGCTTCTCCGCTGTAGTGGCAGGCTGGAAAATCTAGCCAAAATCTTCCAAATCCATTGTGAGCTGCAATGTACGGAACAACACACTGTTTCCAGTACTGCTGCTTGTACATTTGAAAATCTCAACAGTCTCGTTTGTCACTAAACGCAGCAGTAAATGCCTTGCCATATCATAAGTTTTCTTGTGAATTTATCGACAAAAAAACGAATTTGAACTGTATTTGTTTATTTGTTTATTTGTTTATTTGTTTCTTATGATTCATCTGTCATAGGTTGTCTTAATGAATAAAAATTAATGAACTAAGTATGACTGTATTTATGTCATAAAAAATACAATTCTAACACAACTCCGCTGTAGTGGCACGCTGAAAAATCTAGCCAAACCATTACAAATCCATTGTGAACTGTAATGTACGGAACAATTAACCGTTCCATCCAATTTTTGATACCAAAAGTGTTAGAATTACATGAAACGTCGAGATTTAGTGTTCGCTCGAAAAAAATTTTTTTCGATAAAATCGACTTGCTGGGACTTAAATCTTAAAATTTTTCAAAAAAAAAATTCCGAGATAACACTAAATCTTGACGTTTCATGCAATTTCAACATTTTTGTCGTCAAAAAAAATGTTCGATTTCGGAAATTTCATGTACCCTTCTCTGGTGGTGGTGGTGGTGCTTTTTCAAGATCGAAAATGTTCAAACCTTAACCGCGGAGCAGAAACTTCTTACCCATGTCCGATTTAGCTCAAATTTCGAATTGGGACTTTTTTCGAGATGCCTAAACTTTTGAGCACTAGCGCTTTACGAAATCAGAGGTGATCCCGAAATATTGACACCCTTATATATAAGAGAGGTGAAAAACAACGCGTTTTGTCGGTTATGTCACTTATCTCATCATCTCATCATATCTCCGGAAACAGCAGTCGCAGTCGTTTGATCTTCGAACTTGACACACATACACACTACACACTACATACTACACACTACGACAATGCATTCTTCATTTTTCGTACTGTTCGTATTTGTCCGCAACAGCTAATACCTTGCCAGATCATAAGTTTTTTTTTGTGAATTTATCAGAAAAACTGAATTTAAACTTGCTAGGGACATCACCTCGAACTATGGCATTTTAGCACTTTGTTTGAAACGCCGTCCAAGCAATTCACGCTAGTTTAGTCGCTCATGAGAACGTATTTTTTCGTATTTCGTAAGACCCTTACTGTGCAACTTCTGGTTGGGTTTATCTCAGTGTTTGGTGCAATTGTTGACTGGCCAGGAAAGAGTGAAATACTTTTTGCAGAAGACTTTTGCTGGCATTGAATTGACGATCTCAAATACAGCTTCCGGTTCTTAATTCCTCTATGATATACCAGCTGTGACTTTGCCGATCGAGAATAGGTCGTTAACGGAACCATTTGCAAAAACTGCACACGATCGATTTAGAAAAAAATATCTACAAATTCACGATTTTTGATTCTGATCACGTCGAATTTTCGAAGTGATTGACGACGGTGCTTTCATAGTCGGTTCGCGGCTTTCGCGGCAAAGACTGTGTAGCCAACTGATTCGCGATTGTTCGATCGGAAATGTCATGCAAACGGTACGGTATTTGTCGATTGGAACAGAACTGTCTGTCCAAGAACTTTGAACCATCGAACCGAAACAAACATCGATGATAGGCTTCAGGAAAGCGAAATTGTTCCGAGCTATTCGACTGTCCAGATATATCATAAATACTGATCATAAAACAGATTAACCAAGACGAGATCATTTCCATGAATTTGAAATAGCAACATTTCTGTAACATGGTTCTAGAATTTATGATGATCGATTCGTTGTCACAGGTTGTCTAACGGAGTCCGGCAAAACTCCTACAGTACAAACCAATTCCACGGATCATGGCTATCGGTTAGAACGTTTTTCCTCAGAAAAAAGAAAAGAAATCTGACTCAGTTTGCCTCGCAACAATTTCCGAACTGCACCGTGCAAGGGACCATTCCCCGTCACCGAAACGACTCATTTCACCATTGGTTCCAGTCGAACCGATTAATCAGTGTTAATGAATTCCACGGGCATTGCGAATTTTAGCGCACTCATCGGCGGGGTTCATGTTTTCTCGTGCCTATCTCGGGGCACATCTTCGTCCGGCCTCTGGCATTGCGTTGGGAAATTTTTCGCAACGTGAGAACTTTCTCCGGCCAAGTCGGAAAAGTCGTGCGCGAGAAAAGATGGATATCCCACAACACCACAACACAGCAGCGTGGTGCGGTGGTTCGGAAATTTTGGTCAACTTGCGGGTGTTTGGGCGCGGCAGCGACTAACGGAATCCATTAACCATCAATAGGTGGTGTGTGTGGTGAGCCCAAGATCAATTTCCATCTCTAAGCCGATGTTCGTTCGTTCGTTCGTCCGAGGGGGGTCCAGCGAGCACAATTCCATCTCTGCTATCTTATCAAACCATGCGATGTTTGCATGATTCTAAGAGTCGTAATTAATGGCGAATAATCATAGCCTAGCGCCGGAGTGGTACTTGAGGTCGTATCAGAAGCTCACACCATTTGCATAACCCGTTTCATACGACGCGACCCTATCTATGACGACGAAACCTAACTCCGATTTATTTCTTTTTTTTTCTTCCACAGGTGAGTCACGGGAAAATCTCCATGCGCCCTGCGTAAGCGTAAGTTCTGGACCACTAGGTCACCTCCTCTCGTGCCATCGCCATCGGGGCACGGCATGGTGCGGACTCTCTCTCTCTGGACCGCAAACCCGCACGAAACGAGCAATCGATACGTAATGTAGAAAAATTCCAGCTGTACACCTGACACATTTCGATGCTTATCTCAATTGTTGCTTCGACGGGCCCGTGATAGCGGCGCTGCTGCTGCTGCTGCTGCTGCCAATGGCAATTTCTTATTTCTCCAAGCGTTGATTCCGGCAAACCCAGCATGGTACTGCAGACAAACTGCAGTTATATGCACTGCCTACAGACCTATCTCTTCCTATCGACCGACCGGGACCGCCGCCATTCATTCGACACCGAACCTTCAGACTCCCATCAGCGGTTGTGGCGATGGCGACGGCGGCAGCAGCAGCAATTGCAACTGCAACAGTACAGATGCACACATTGTGTGATATTTACATAATTTATAACCGAATAGACGCGCTGTTTCCCAGCTTCTCCCTTCCTGTGACAGAGTAGAACGAAACAATATTCATGCATAAATAACTGGGCTCTTTCTACTCTTCGTTTTTTTTCTCCACCAGGTGAGGGTGCCCTCTGAAAAGCGGGATCGAACAATGAGACAGGTGCCCTGTCAGGAGCTATTCACCATGCGTTAAGTCTTGTTCCATTTCTGAGATTCATTCCTGTTGGTTGGTTGGTTGGTCTCATTCCGTGGGCCAATTTTCCGTACAGCAAGATTTGCGACTTAATTCCTTTTGGTACTGCTTCCACCCCACAGCCACCCACCAGCGCAATCCCGTGCATTGACGATTATGTCGACATTCTCGGTAGTTCCCAAATTGGGCAGAACTAGGTGGTGGGCGTGGGGGAGCACGAAAACAGGGGTAAAAAATACTTCATTAACTAGACCGGAGAGAAATTCTGCTGTAATTTTGTCTAGCACCGTTGTCTTCACACGGATGGTTGCAACCCGACGACGACGACGACGACGACGACGGTTAGATATGAACGGTTGCCTCTACGAAGAAGGCACCTTAATTACTTCTTTTCTCGATTCCTCAGCATTCTTCTTCTGCTTCCTTCTGTTGGTACCGCGAGCAATGATTATTACTGCAAGCACACATTTCCAATCCAGGGGGATAAGGTTAAGCCTCTTAAACTGCTCTAATGCCCGGTGCATGGCCTTCAATTATTAAAGATAGCGATCGGTCGAGTCGCAGTCCAGTCATCGCGACGTGGCCAACCTCCTACACGACATCCCGTTAGGCTAGGTCATCTTCCAGCTCCCCCATACGCGTGCATTTGGCGTGCTCTGTTCTTCCGATTCACGGAATGAATTAATCGGCAGAAATATGACGTACCACACCGTAAATCGACCACATCTAGAAAGAGAAAAAAAAACATGAAGTGAAAATGGTGTCAACCGCGACCGCGCACCGACCGACTGACGCGGAAACAAATTCCGCCGTTCGCGCACATGCGCCATGTGTTTCGCATGATAATAAATCCATTAAAGTGCTCGCTTCTTTCGTGCCAGGCGTACCAACTTCGGGAACGAATGCAACCACCTTCCTTCCGCTTCCTAACTCCTTTCTCATAAGCCAGCCAACCAGCCAGTCAGTCAGTCAGTCAGTCAGTCAGTCACCAAGCCAACTCGGCACGATCGTTCTTTGGCTTTCCAACTGAAAGTGACAAACGACGAGACTCTGTCATGTTTCGCGCGTGTGCGTGAGCATGTGACATGGTTGGTGCACAGACCGTGTCACACAATCACATTACTTACTTACTTACTTACGTACTTACCGGGTGTGCAAATTGGTTTTGGTCTGACACCTTGGAGATGGCGTTTCTGGAGCCGTTATTCAGGCACGCGACCCGTGCGGATTTAAAGCAATGAACTGATTGCATGTTTTTTCGCTGGTTTCGGTGCGATTATTGTTTCAAAACAAAATGCTTCGTGAAATATTCCTTAGAATCCGGTTCGATGTGTTCGTCGATTTAGTTTTTTGATTATTCATATTATCCCATGATCTCGCTTACCGAAGGGCATAAAACCTCCTCATCTTTTCTATCGACAGATTAACATACAATACTCCAACAGACTATCGTTTAACAGTAGTTTGAGAAATAAACGAAAAAAGATACGACCCTTGTACGAAAATTAAAATTACGGAACACTTCGAAGGCGTTCAAAACCAATGATCCGTTTCCGGAGCCACAATCGTAAAAGTGACGTATCCGACAAAATGTACCTTTTTCCTTTCCATTCAATTTTCTCGGAAACGGCTGAATCGGCTCACTCACGTTTGAAAGTTGTTGTCTAGTAACAGTTCGGCTGAAAAGTTCGTATCGTTTAATAGAAACACACATTTTTTGCCAAAATTCGTTTTTATTATTCAACATAATTGCCATCAGAGGCGAAACAGCGATTATAGCGATCTTCCAACTTTTCGATACCATTTTTGTAGTACGATTTGTCCTTTGTCTCAAAATAGGCCTCAGTTTCAGCAATTACCTCTTCATTGCTTCTAAATTTTTTACCAGCGAGCATTATCTGGAGGTCAGAGAACAGGAAAAAGTCACTGGGGGCCAAATCTGGAGAATACGGTGGATGAGGGAGCAATTCCAAGCCCAATTCGTTCAATTTCAGCATGGTTTCCATCGACTTGTGACACGGTGCATGAAACAAAACTTTTTTCTTCTTCAAATGAGGCCGTTTTTTAAAAATTTCGTCCTTCAAACGCTCTAATAACGCTATATAATAGTCACTGTTGATGGTTTTTCCCTTTTCAAGGTAGTCGATGAAAATTATACCATGCGAATCCCAAAATACGGACGCCATAACCTTACCGGCCGATTGTTGAGTCTTTCCACGCTTTGGGTTCGGTTCATCGCGTGCAGTCCACTCAGCTGACTGTCGATTGGACTCCAGAGTGAAGTGATGGAGCCATGTTTCGTCCATTGTTATATATCGACGAACAAAATCGGTTTTATGTCGATATAACAGCTCCAAACACTGCTCAGACTCATCAATTCGTTGTTGTTTTTGATCGATTGTGAGCTCACGCAGCACCTATTTTGCACAAAGCTTTCTCATATCCAAATATTCGTGAATAATATGTCCAACACGTTCCTTTGATATCTTTAGGGTGTCAGCTATCTCGATCAACTTCACTTTACGGTCATTGAAAATCATTTTGTGGATTTTTTTCACGTTTTCATCGGTAACAGCCTCTTTTGGACGTCCACTGCGTTCATCGTCTTCGGTGCTCATATGACCAGTACAAAATTTTGCAAACCACTTACGAATTGTTGCTTCTCCCGGTGCAGAGTCTGCATAACACTCATTAAGCCATTTTTTGGAATCAGCGGCACTTTTTTTCATCAAAAAGTAGTGTTTCATCAACACACGAAATTCCTTTTTTTTTCATTTTTTTTTTCACAACAACAAAAGTAGCTTCACTCAAAACGCTCAAAACTCTCACAAACTAATAATCAGACAGCTGTCAAATTTATACACGTATCTTTTGAAGGTTGGTACTAACTGAAAATGGTATGGATTTAATTCTAGTGGCGCCCTCTCATAGAAACGATACGAACTTTTCAGCCGATCTGTTAACTGATCAAAATCGAAAGTGTTATAGTGAACATTTTCGATTCGGAAGATGTAATCTCATAAGTGACGTAACCGACCAAACGCAGATTATTTCCATACATTAGGTTATTTTTTTTTTTTTTTTTTTTTTTTTTTTTTTGTTTCAATTATAGAGGTTTTAACATTAATGTCATTCGCCTCTTCGGGCCAGAAAAACTTTCTGACCCTATGTGCGGGGTTGGGAATCGAACCCAGGCGGGCTGCGTGAAAGGCATCGACTTACCCATCACGCTATACCCGTCCCCTCCATTAGGTTATCTCGGATATGGTCTGAACCGATTTCCAAAATTTTAGACGCATTTCTGAGCTACTATCATATTATTTATCAGGTTTACAGTGTTTGTGACAGATAATGTTTGTTCCGAAGGTGTACTCGTATAAATGACGTAACTAAGACTAATCACTCTTTTTCTGACGGTTTTTTGTTCACCTTCTCATATAGAAAGGTTATGCAATCACTGAAAAAGCAAAGTAAGGGTACTACATTCCGATGTGGAACTCGGAACATGCAACATCTGGCTCGTTAGACCAGTGCCCCTCATGCCCTGAACTGCATCACTGAAAAACCGACTTTCAAACGAGGCTTTCTCCCGGAACCATGACTTAATTTGCGCTGTGCTTGATACATTCGACATAACCCAAGTAAAAGTTTCGCTTCAGCCTGACTAGGCGTGTAGCAACAAAAACTCTTCGAATAACTGGATTTTATAAGAATGACTGAAAATCTGGTGCTTTCTACGATGCAAAAGCGTTACAACTTGCGTTTGTCAACATTTGAAAATATATGTCTAAATGCATGAGTTTTGTGTTGGATGTCTATATTTGTGGTTCAGAAGACACATTTTTGTAAAAATATAAAACTCTAATAACGAATTGGTATAAAAGCTCCAGTTTGCATCACAATTCGTACAGCACAGCTATGGTAAACGAAATTCAAAGCGTAGACCGAACTGCGATTCGACTTTGTTTGCCTTTCTTGTTGCCACGTAGCCAACTGAATTTCGTAGGTTACCATCGATTTGCAAGAACTCAAATTGTCTTGACTGAAGTGCGAAGTATGAAGGAGCGGGCGTATTGAAATTGTATTAAACGGGATTCCAGAACGGGAACATGAGTTATAATAGGTTTTCTTGCGAGTAAATCACAAATTGATTTCGTTTATGTTAAAGAGGATACTATATATGTAATGCTCATATATTTTTGCTTGGGACCAAACACAGTACATTAAGTAAAAAAAAACAAGACTATAGTACATCGACTTTGGAGAAACAGTACATTGTACAGTATGCATTTTATCAAATAATAGAAAAATAAGAAAAAATAATTATAAGTTGGTATATTTTCATCATCTCAATCGCATTTTCCTATTTCTCAAGAGGTTTTTTCATGTAAAAAAAAAACAATAAAAATACAAGAATTATTCACCTTGCCTTTCTATTTTATTTTTTTTTTGTTTTATGAATTTTTGAAGGTTGTTGGGGTTGGATATTTTATGTGTAGAAAATGTGACCAAAATTTGATTATAATTGGCGAAGCAGTTTTCAAATGACGATGAACACGGACTTCTAAAATGTGCTTTCGAGAAAAACGTGTTTAAAGTTTATTGTCTATAAAATCGAAGGGAACAATTTATTTTTCTAAGGGGTGGGTAGAGGGTGTAAAGCTTTCGCAAAATCATATTTTTTTGTATTTTGTTATAATACAACATTTCAAGAATGAATTTTGTTTACAGTGTCTTTCCACTATTACTTAATCAAAGATGATTTTTTGATTCATTGGTTTCTTATCAAAACATGTCGAAGTGCGAGGGAGTTACTTGTTGTAGAGCAGCCGTTTACCTATTAACTATTGTAAATGCTACACCATACTTGTCGAGAAATATTTGTATTTGCATTTCTCCCCCAGAAAATGAAGGTACAAAGAACTTTGAAACGTTAACGTCGTTTACGCAAAATAAATGCTTTGACAAAAATCCGATGGACCGAAAAGACACCTTTGATTTAAAACAACATAAATTGGTCGCAGCCGTATTCGGGTAAGTGTCTTTCGACCCCGCGGTGGTAGCTAGCCAAATCCTGCCACTATATCACAGGGCCACTTACTTCGTATGGTTGCCAGAATGCACCAGTGTTCGATGGCATTTTTTCGGGTCGTCTTGATTGTAGAAATTTGACTTCATAGGATCGTTTAAAACTAAAATCTTGATTTTTTACGCGAATACGTCTACCGTTATTATGGGGCACCATTTCAAAATTTGTCCTGACAAA
Source organism: Malaya genurostris (assembly GCF_030247185.1). Lineage (NCBI taxonomy): Eukaryota > Metazoa > Arthropoda > Insecta > Diptera > Culicidae > Malaya > Malaya genurostris. The sequence continues at coordinate 30,310,399 of NC_080570.1, forward strand.
GAATGGGTAGAACTTAATCGAAAATATCTCGAGTTGTACCAAACACTAAAAGAAAAATTTTCTCCATGCCATCGAAAATATTAACAATTTATGATTGAATTTTCAACAGTATGAGATAGCCATAAATAACTCGAAAATTTATTTTCTCTAACTTTTGGAGAGAATTAGAGAAACTCATCGCTTTTGCTTACCTTTTTCGCACTCGGACGACGATTATGAGGTTCCGATTTTCAGCTGGACGATTTTAAAAGGTAAAGCAAAGGAAATAAATAAATGAGTAGCAGTAAAAACAATTCTTCTGGGTGATGTAATTCCCGAAACTGAATTCTAGAACTGAATTTTGGAACTGAGTTCAGACCCTGAACTTAATTTTTACATTGGAATTTAGTTTCAATTTCACAATTCAACTCCAGAATTCAGGTTGAAAGTTAAAACTAGGACTCTGGATCTAAATCCTAATTCTATATTCTGGAACTAGATTTTGGAATTTAGTGCCTGACTTTAAGCTCGGAACTCGTAACCCAAATTCTTATGCATGAACAATTCTGGAACAAAATTTCAAATATGAATCTGGATTCGGGAACAAAATTTTATATCTAAAAACCGTACCATAATTGTGGAACTGACGTCTGCGCTAGCGTAAAATTCCTGAATTTAGTTTCAGAATCTGCTTTCTGAACTCAGTTTCAGAATTTCTTTCCTAAATTCTGTTTCCGGATTCATTTCCAGGATTCATAATCGGAATTCAGAAACTGAAAGCTGGAATTGAATTCAGGACTTGGGTTCTGGAACAAGATTTTGGAACTGAATTCAGTTCCATAATTCAGTTCCGGAATGATCAGAATTCCATTTTTTTAAATCGATTCACTTCAAAACCATTAAAATATTCCCAAGGAATTGTACGATGTTTTCGTCCACTGAGTATGTAAATAAACAAAAAAAACAACTTGTATTATTTTACTCTCATTTGTTCATCGTTATGCACCGTTAGAATTCTGGAAGCAAAGCAGTAAAAGTTGCAAAATTCACACGATCAACTAATACGAACGATTATCGAACATTCGGAAGTGTGAAAGTGTCATGACAGTTTTATTAGTGCTGACGTCCTCCGGTTATGACTCTGACATTACCCACCCGCCTTTTTGTGCGTATGTGTGTATGTAACGTTTTTTTGAACTAACTTTTCTCGGAGACGGCTGGACCGATTTTCACAAACTTAGATTCAAATGAAAGATCTTGAGGTCTCTTAAAAAATTCCTGAATATTATTTGGATCCAACTTCCGGTTCCGGAATTATGGAGTAAAATGTGCAAAAAATTGTGAAAATAAGTGCACTAACTTTTCTCCGAGATGGCGCGACCGATTTCCACAAACTTAGATTCAAATGAAAGATCTTGAGGTCCCATGCGTAATTTCTGAATTTCATGCGGATCCGACTTCCGGAACCGGAAATATAGGGTAAAGTGGGTTAAAAATTGTATACCATCACTGAAAATGGGGAAAAACATTAAAAATAATTTCTAAATCGATCTCAAATCTTTTCCAATTGATAGGTTTTATCAGTAGACGGTCAAACAAACCGATTTCGGTTATTCTTTTAAGAATCGAAGAAAATTATTTTGAAGAATACCACAGTATTATATATGATAGTATGATTGATATGAGAAAGGCGTCATTACACCACTAGGTGGATTAAAACAGGTTTTTTTTATAAAGTTTTTTTTATTCGGCTCTTTTGCACTTAAGCTTAACGCGGCCGTTTTGCAATAAAAACATTTTTTTTTTATGGATCTTGTAATTTTTTTCCTTGGAGGAGAGGCACTTTCGCTGTTATCTAGCGAATGAAGGGGAAACAGTGGTTCGCTATTCACGCTCCCGTCCATTGTTTCGGCATCACTGTTATTGGCGGAACAATCGTTAATTATTTCACAGGCGTTTTGGGTATAAGTTGTTAACTGCAACTGGTGTACTTTGTTCTTTAGGGGATACTGAATACTGTTGGTGGCTGTCACAGCTGTACTGAGGTTGCTTGGGATTGATGTGAATGAAGCACCGTTGTCCTTTGGTGTAGTTTTCTCCTTGTCCAGTTTATCACATGGCTTATCGTAGTGAACAGCTTTTTGGCAATATTGACATGTGCCCATCTGATTGTCATAGGTAACAAGTGATTTGCACGGGATTCTTGTATCCTGACCGAAAGTCACATAAGAAGGTATAGTGCGCACATTGTTATTGTCTTTTGCGAATTGAGTTGCATCCCACTCTTTATAAAACTGGATGTGACATGGACATTACTTGTCTTATTGCATTGAAGTGAATGCATACGTTTAATGTCAAGATGGATTTGCTACTTAAGCAAACCTTCAAGTTCTCGTATCGAAGGTCGAGTTTTGCACTGCCTGAAGTCAAGAATAATTATATTCTTCCATAGTGGCGGCGGTAGCTTTTGTTCGTTTGGTTCACTCATTTCGAGATCGTTCTTTTGTTCACTACACAATACTGTAACTTTTTTTTAAACATGCGATAAAACACAAACGGTTCATCCGATTTCAAAATTTATTTTTTCATATTAAAGTACAATCCTTCCGGTTAGTTGTGGAATATAATTTCATTCAAATAGCTGCCTCGGCTGGCCTTGCAGTACGCCATATGGTCGGTCCAGTTTTTTAGTACATTTTTGCTTGTATGCAGCTTTACTTCAGCTATGGCTGCACGAATATTGTCCTTCAAGACTTGAATTGTCTCTGGCTTGTCCACTTAACACTTACCTTTGACAGCCCCCCAAAGATAATAGTATAACGGCGTCAAATCACAGCTCCGAGGCGGCCAAACGACATCCGAATTTCGACTGATAATTCGATCTTCGAAGACTGTACGCAGAAGATCGATCGTAACTTTGGCTGTGTGGCACGGAGCGCCGTCTTGTTGGAACCAAATGGTGCCCAAGTCTTCCGCTTCAAGTAACCGGGAGAACCAATTGCTATCATGGTGCGGTAGCGCTCGCCATTGACCGTGGCGGCGGCTCCTACCTCATTTTCCCAAATGGCCCAATGATGCCGCCAGACCAAAATCCGCACCAAACCGTCACTCTCTGAGGATGCATCGGCTTCTCCATGATAACGTGCGGGTTTTTCGTCCCACAGATGCGACCATTTTGCTTATTAACATACCCGCCGAGATGAAAATGTGCCTCATCCGAGAAGATGATTTTTTGGCACACATTCCGCAACATTACCATGATTTTCAAAGTAAAACTGCACTATTTTTACGCGTTCCTCAAGCGTATACACAACCATTTTCGTTCAGCGGAAGGATAAAATTAAATTTCTGTCAAATCAGAAGTGACATTTAGGTTACCAATGTCGAAATAACCGCTAGTTCAAAAAAAATGTAAGATGGCGGACCCTGTACGAATGGTGAACTTTATTTTGATATCGTTTGAGGGATCCAAATGGATACAGCATCGAAAACGAAACGTGCAGAAAACAAGAAAATGTTTGACACCTCCAAAGCACCATGTAGGCAATTTGGGGACAAATTTGAAGCTGCACTAATTTTACAATTCATTAGAGTTGTGTAGACTTAGCAACTTGTTCCGGAATCCGTTTTAGGATGAAAAGCACGTGTCGCCTAATACCGTTGCAGCCAAAAATACTCATTCATCGACTAACCGTATCCCGGTGGTGCATTACGGACAAAGAGAATGCACCATTTTCTATTGGCTTTATTGTCACTATCCGATATCCGAGTATTGCTCATTGGTGGATGGGCAGGTGGAGGAAACCACTCTCACGTTTGTTCGTTAGTCGAACCGGCCGAAGGCTATCAGCGAGTCAGAGGGGCAGTACACTCTGCTGTCACCGTGCATACGACACACTCACCTAGATAACAGAAATAACTTTGTATAATTTTTTTTATGTTTCACTTTTTCCCCATTGAAAGAAAGTGGCAACCGCAGAAACAGTCGTCGTCCGGCTGGCAATCGTTATGGGCAGCAGCAGTAGAGGGTATCAGCTCACTTTCACGGAACCCCTTTGAATGTTGGCTGGCACGTAGTTGCATGGTTTCATTTTTGTTTTGTTTGAGTATTGTGTTCTTCTCGAAACCGAAAAAGTGGTAAATAAATTCGGTGACAAAACGACTACAGGGTAGGAATAATGCGTCCACGAATGGACGTCATTGGAAAGGAATGGATTGATCTTCTCATGGTGGACTGGAATTCTTATGCATCCCGATCACGTCTCCCTCGAACCGGTAGCAATTGAACCAATCCAATCAAAAGCGACATTGATGGCCTGAAAAAAAATGAACGTGATCCCGGACATGTAGAGTGTCATGCTTTCCAGGTTTTAAATCCATCAAACTACTTCCTTACGCACGCACGCACACACGACGAACCACCCAGAGCGGACGAATGACTGCCGATGGCGATGATGAGTCGGAATTTTATTCGGTTTTCAAATCCGCCGGTTGTTACGTGCGCGATGGGTGGAAGTGGCAACGCGAAGTGTCCATGTTTGCTTAATGAAGCTGCGTCCTATCCATCTACGGGGGGAGGGTTGAGATGAGCGGGGACCAGTTTGTTGTCTATGCTACCGGAATTATGCGTACTGCTAGAGCGAATGGGTTCACGAGTAGTAACATTAGTCCCCGGGCAATAGGGTGTATTCTTGGCTCAAGATCTGTGAGAGTGGATCCAATCGAGTTCAACCTGATTTGGCGGCGGCGACGAACAAAAACTAGTAACGCTAGACAGCCGCGAACTGACGCGTTCGCATGTCTGAAAGAGGTCAATACATCCGCAGCGTAAACCACCAAGAACTTCTCACCAGGCCCTGGGTAGGTATTTTATGCTTAACTGACCTCGATCCCGGGCTTGAATCGAATTCCACTAGACCAGCAGCACATCAAATAATGGAAATGTGAGCTTAATTATTGACTTTCGGAAAACCACCCAGGCGCGCATCACAGCGACGTGGAATCGATCAAACTACTAGCTTCCAAGCGCGGGCCCGTCTGTCTGTCTGTCTGTCCGTCTGCCTGTGTTCGCTATAAATAAACCACTCACAACACCCTTTACGAGTCCTAATAACTGATATTATATTTCAATCGCGGTGCTCATTTGGGCGCCCATCGCCGGAAGGAAACTTATCCGCTTTATTTTAAGGGAAGGCGTTTGCCGTTTTCTCACCGACTGCGATTGAACCCTTCGTGGATCAAAGCTGCCGAGTAGTGGCGATCAAATGAATATTTTTCTAAGTTTTACATGTTGTTCCCTTTTTTTCCCCTCGGGCAATAGATGACGTTCCCAGCGATGGTCCTCAACCATTTCTTCATAGATGCTATTTTTTTTACTCGACAGCCACATCCTATTGTGGAGTTTCGGGCGACGAAATAAGTTATAGTTGACGTGACTTTCTGTACTGACCATGCTCATGGACTCGAATGTAAACTAAATCCTAACGAGTTGATGGTAAATTATTTCTTCCGACCATACTTATACGAGTGTGCGAAGTTTAGAATTACCAACAGAAGTCTCTAACCGATTCGATCCGCAATAACAGTTCGCCTGAAAAGTTCGTATCGTTTAATAGAAACACACATTTTTTTTGCCAAAATTCGTTTTTAGTATTCAACATAATTGCCATCAGAGGCGATACAGCGATTATAGCGATCTTCCAACTTTTCGATACCATTTTTGTAGTACGATTTGTCCTTTGCCTCAAAATAGGCCTCAGTTTCAGCGATTACCTCTTCATTGCTTCTAAATTTTTTACCAGCGAGCATTCTCTTCAGGTCTGAGAACAGGAAAAAGTCACTGGGAGTTTTTTCATCAAAAAGTAGTGTTTCATCAACACACGAAACAGGAAAAAGTCACTGGGGGCCAAATCTGGAGAATACGGTGGATGAGGGAGCAATTCGAAGCCCAATTCGTTCAATTTCAGCATGGTTTTCATCGACTTGTGACATGGTGCATTGTCTTGATGAAACAAAACTTTTTTCTTCTTCAAATGAGGCCGTTTTTATGAAATTTCGTCCTTCAAACGCTCTAATAACGCTATATAATAGTCACTGTTGATGGTTTTTCCCATTTCAAGGTAGTCGATGAAAATTATACCATGCGAATCCCAAAATTCAGACGCCATAACCTTACCGACCGATTGTTGAGTCTCCACGCTTTGGGTTCGGTTCATCGCGTGCAGTCCACTCAGCTGACTGTCGATTGGACTCCGGAGTGAAGTGATGGAGCCATGTTTCGTCCATTGTTATATATCGACGAAAAAGATCGGTTTTATTTCGATATAACAGCTCCAAACACTGCTCAGAATCATCAATTTGTTGTTGTTTTTGATCGATTGTGAGCTCACGCGGCATCCATTTTGCACAAAGCTTTCTCATATCCAAATATTCGTGAATAATATGTCATTTTGTGGATTTTTTTTCACGTTCTCATCGGTAACAGCCTCTTTTGGACGTCCACTGCGGTCATCGTCTTCGGTGCTCATATGACCAGTACGAAATTTTGCAAACCACTTACGAATTGTTGCTGTCAAATTTATACACGTATCTTTTGAAGGTTGGTACTAACTGAAAATGGTATGGATTTAATTCTAGTGGCGCCCTCTCATAGAAACGATACGAACTTTTCAGCCGATCTGTTATCTAACCGTTTTTTTTTCAATTTACTTGCCAAAAACTACCACTGAAATTGATCGAACCAGTATTGAGTGTTTGCATTATTATTTCCGAATGTTGACTCTGAAGCACTGGATTTGTTGATTACCTGTTCAGTGGTTTCCGTGCAAAACTACCAGAATGAGCAGTTTGCTGAATAATATCTCATGCACGTAACTGCTTTTCAAACGTGACCAATGTTTTACACAGATACGAATTGTTCTAACCAAGTGCAACGCATGATGGAATAGGCTGGATTAGGTGTATAAACAAGCACAAAAATTCTATTCTATTTGACTATTCGGTTTGAACAGACCTCGCAGACGATTCCTAGCGTAGAGAACAGACAAGCAGAAGTTCGACGAGATCGGAAAAAGTCTGTGTGTGTGTGTGTGTGCACTTTTCGAAGATATTTTAACACGCTCAAGTTTCTCAGATATGGCTGAACCGATTTTAACAAACTTATGCTTGTTTGAAAGGAACTGTCGAGCTATTTATTGATCAAGTTCGAAGATCAAATAGCTGTGACTTTTGGTTCCGGAGATATAATGGTATAAGTGACGTAACCGACAGAGCACGTTGTTTTTTACCACTCTAATGTAACATATAGGGGTGTCAATATTTTGGGATCACCTCTAATTTCGTTAAGCGCTATTGTTCAAAAGTTTGAGTACCTCGAAAAAAGTTCCCATGCAAAATTTGAGCTAAATCGGACATAGGTAAAGGGTGCTACCCGGCGGTTAAGGTTTGAAAATTTTCGATCTTGACAAATTATCATAGGGGGGAGGGGGGGGAAGGAGTACATGAGAATTCCGAAATTTAAATTTTATTTTTGATGTCAAACGTCTTAGAATTGTATGAAACGTCGAGATTTAGTGTCATCTCAAAAAAATTTTTTTTTTTTGAAAAAATCGACTTGGGGAAAGATTTTGAGATTTTTTTCTAGGTCCCAGAAAGTTGATTTTCTGAAAAAAAAATTTTCAAGATGACACTAAATCTCGACGTTTCACGCCATTCTAAGACTTTTGGCATCAAAATTTTTTTTTCGATTTCGGAAATTTCATGATTTTTCAACATCTATAAAAATTCCGCTAAGTAGACTAAGAAGGGTTTTTTAGATTAGCATCACTCTTCTCAAAGTCAAAAAATAAAATTAAAAATGAGCCGAAATTATTTTATAAAAAGGTAAAAAATCATGAGACTATTTTGAAGAAAGAGAAAGCTATTATCACACCACTACGTGGATCAAGAAGGGTTTTTCATTATTTCATTTTTAAATTCGGAATTTTTCGTGGGACACCCTGTACTAAGTTGCACTAGCAGTGTAATATGGACTGCTAACGAACTGATGAGTCGTAGACCAAACGTAAAGACAAACTTTTTATTTTAGTTTAAACTATTCCAACAAACTTGCTGCATTGAAGAGTTTAAATTTAGACTTACACGTTGAGTCTTCTACTTTAATCTATAGAAATGCTGTTCCATTGAGCTACTTTGGAGACAAGAGACTCTTGATGCGATGGTTACAAAAGTGGTGCAATTTTCGGTGCTACTAATAGTAGACCAAAAAGCTCCGAGTACGAGATCCCATCTACCTCTTACTGTGAAAATGTTTCATCCGTAAATCTTAACTTATATCTTTTTGCCTTTCTCATATAGAAAGGTTCGTCAAGTACGCAAAATGTCTGTGTGTGTAGGTACATTTTACCCCATAACTCAGGAACCGGAAGTCAGATCCAAATTAAATTCAGGAATTTACTATGGAATCTGAAGAGCTTTCATTGGACCTAAGTTTGTGAAAATCGGTTTAGCCATCTCCGAGAAAAGTTGGTGCACTTATTTTCATAATTTTTGCACATAAAAAAAAGCAAAGTCTTGGCATTACATTCCTTTTGTGGAATTTGGCCTTTCTGTTTCAACAGACTTCGCAGCCGATTCTTAGTGTACAGAATCATTGCATGGCTAGTACTATGGATCCTACTGACACTACGAATCCTTCCAGGTCGGGGCTCGAACATACGACGGAATTTTTGCACATTTTACCCCATAATTCCGGAACCGGAAGTCGGATCCAAATAACACAAACGTGTGTATGTAACGTTTTTTGCACTAATTTTTCTCGAGGATGGCTGAACCGGTTTCACAAACTTAGATTCAAATTAAACGTCTTGTGGTCCCATAAAAAGATTCCTGAATATTATTTGGATCCGACTTCCGGTTCCGGAATTATAGGGTAAAATGTGCAAAAATTATGAAAATAAGTGCACAACTTTTTTCGGAGATGGCTAAACCGATTTTCACAAACTTAGGTCCAATGAAAGCTCTTCAGATCCCATAGTAAATTCCTGAATTTCATTTGGATCTGACTTCTGGTTCCGGAGTTATGGGGTAAAATGTGCAAAAAATGAAAATATGTGTTCTAATTTTTGTCATAGATGGCGCGACCGATTTTCACAAACTTAAGTTCAAATGAAAGCTCTCTGGTTCCATACGGATTTCCTAAATTTCATTCGGATCCGGAAATATAGGGTAAAGTGTGATAAAAATTTTATACCATCACTGAAAAGGGTAAAAAAACGTTAAAAATGTTAAAAATCGACCTCAAATCTTCTCCAATTGATAGTTTTTATCATCATTTCAGTTATTGTTTCGGGAATCGAAGAAAATTATTTTGAAGAATACCACAGTATTACGTTTAGATGAGAAAGGCATCACACACCACTAGGTAGATTGAAACAGGTTCGTAAGCTTAAAACTATATTCGGAAATCTACTGTTTTAATAAGTTTCAACTTTGTGTTAGTTGTTGGTGTGTATAAACTGAAATTCAAATTGCTACCTCATTCACCATTTTCGCCGGATCTAGCCCCCAGCGACTATTTTCTGTTTTCAGATAAAAAAATAAGCTTACTGGAAAGAGATTTGCATTGAATGATGGGATAATTACTGAGAATGAAGCGTTTTTTAGGTTGAGAAGAAATTGTGGCGTAGCAATGTTCGAAGAGTACATTTTCAGTTGCTTCTGGCCTTCATCGTCATCAACAGCAAGTTGAACTTCATACTTGAGGTCTTCAACTATTTCTGGATGGTTGGCGTAGCATTTATCTTTAACCGCTCTCCAAAGAAAATAATCCAGCGGTGTGAAATCGCAGCTTCTCGATTTCCAAAGATTGTTCGCAGAACATCGATTGCGTCGTTGGCTGTGTGGCACGTAGCGCCGTCCTGTTGAAAACCTAACATTTTTCGTAAATAAATTTCATGAACCAACATAATCATATAAATTTAAATTCGAAATTTTTCTTGGGACATCCTTTATCTCAACGAAATCCGTTAGAAAGTCGTGAAGTCGTCGTTTTTATTCGCAATTTTAAACTTCAATGACAACAATCTCTTCCTAATTCGCCTAGCGGTGTGATAATGCCTTTCTCTCGTCATTCAAACAGTCTCATTAAAACATAGTTTTTTTGTTAGGATAATAATTTCTGACTTGAATTTGGACTGATTTTTTAACACAAATTCATTTTGATTGTTTCGGTTAGTTCAGAAAAGCGTGACTCAACACTTACGACTCATATTCGATAACAGTCTCGGAACCAAGGGTATCAGCACATTGGACACTTTCTGAAGAAAAAAATTGCGGATAGAAAAAATACGCGCTACTTATACCAATATATCTTCGGAACCGGAAGTGCCACATGATCTTCGAACTAGATTCACTACCCAAAAGTAGCTTCCAAACGAGCCTAAGCTTGTTAAAATCGATTCCGAAAAAAATGGCGGAGAAAAATCTTTTAAAAAGTGAACACAAACACAGTCATTCATTCTTCGATCTTGTTGAGCTGAATCGAATGGTTTACAACACTAGAGTTCTCCTAAACTCCGATCAAAAGTTGATTTCTCCAGGAATTCTAATACCTTTTTTTGTAAAGTCAAAAATGTTTATAAATTCAATATTTAAAGTATTGTCCATCGCTAGTCACTACTTTTTCTGATATTTCTGGCAATTTCTGGATACTCTTTTGAAAAATTCGATCGGTTTAACCGCAATCCACAAATCGATCCATTTCTTTTGATTGCATCGTAATTGGAGAAATGTTGGTCAGCCAGACCATGCTGCATCGACCGGAACAAATAGTAATCGGAAGGGGCAATGTCTGAGGGGCTATACGGCGGGTGGGGAAGAACTTCCTATTTAGGCGTTTCTGAGCATGTTTTTACTCCCCTCAATAGTTCTCCCCACGGTTCAATCTTTCTGTTGCAACAGTTTTTATTCCATAACACCCAGCTGGTCCCTACCATACCTTCAGGCCATGAATGTTCTGAACGACCGTCGATGGTGATGCATGACCGGGGTATCAAAACGTTGTCCGACGTATTGGATTATCATAATCCACTCGATTCGATGCAAAAAAAAACCTTTTGCTTTTGTGTCGTTGAAACAGTTGTTCGCATGTGAAACGGCGAACGGCATTCGACATCCCTTGGCTTCAATTCATACGGCACCCAATTACCTACCTTCCGGATAGTTCCCCTTAGCTTTTAAACGTTGGCAAATGGCTGACTAAGTAATTTCGAGTGATTTTGCTAGTTATTTTTGCATTTTCAACGGGTCTTGATCGTGCAATACCTTCCAGAAATTCAACTTCCAACCACATACGACACGTTAGCTTACTCAGAACAAAAATTTATAAATTTTACAGCTAACATAATTCTACAAACGATACAATTTACAACTACTTAATTTTTCAAATGATGCAATATTCCACTCGCACATTAAATTTTACACGCTCCGAGTGTAACTTGCACTTGGCTACCAAATATCGTTGTATGAATTTATATGTATCAATTCTTCAACAAACAGGATATGTGCTTCTGTGATTCAGTCGAATAACCGATGTGCTTGTGATCTAATGTTTCTCGGTTCAAGTCACGCTGTTGCTAACAAACTTTTGTTTTTTTTTCTATTTTATTCGAATTCAAGCCATGAGATTTCAAATTACACAATTTTACAAGTTTTTGAATATAAATTCGCGTGAAATACGACGGTCCATTTATGTGCATCTTATAAGATGTAAAATCACAAGATTTTTTCGAACTATGTAGTTAGAGCATGCTCACCATACAGTTCCAGCTGAATACGATGACTTTCAGTCCTATCAAAATACGATAACTTTCGGAAATAATAGAAAACACAAAATTTGGCTAACCCCTAAATGACCTAACCTGCATCGGCCAGAAATAGTCGAAAACACGCTTTCGTTCGGTACGTCAGAAAAGACATTGCACTCCGTTGCAAAACAAAAAGTGTTCTGTAAGTAGCAGAAACTTTACGTCTGCTTAGCGGTTCGAATTGAACTGCCGAGTTTAGCACTAAGCAGTTCAATTTGAACTGCTCTGCACTGATGAGTCAAAGACGAAACGTAAAAATAATTAAAACGGTTATGTGCCCTAGCACAAAATTTGGCTAACCCCTAAATGAATAAAAAACTCCCCGCCCAAAATACTTGATTCGTCACAAAATTTGACATTTTCATGGTAAAAAAAGAGGTTATTTTTCACGCTTCCGCTAAATGACACATACTGATTCTGCGACAGCAGCTTTTCAAAGCATATTTGGAAACGTAAATCACTGGAAGGGAAATCAAGTTGTCTGTTAGAAAACTATTCGAAATTAATTGTACGCCTACTACGATTGGAATTTAAATTAATACTAAATTTGACGCAAAGCTATACAGTTTTCAAGGATTTCATTCTAATTAGCAGATTTACGCTAAAAGTACACAACGAGTTTGAATTGCCGTTCAAATGTGAACTCTCTAGTTCAATTGATAAAAGTGAAACAGAGGTAGTGTTAAAATGTAAGGTTTGCCCTGCGGTTCAAAAATTGAACGGCTTTGGTGCCCTAGCAGTACTGGCTATGCACTGGAAAGACGAAGACGAAATGTAATTTAAAAAGGCTGTAATTTAATTAAACAAAAAATTTAACGGAAGTTCTCAGTAAATTGGGTGAGCATTGGGGAACTTCTATCAAATAGCTGACACCCCAAAGATATCAAAGGAACGTGTTGGACATATTATTCACGAATATTTGGATATAAGAAAGCTTTGTGCAAAATGGGTGCCGCTCACAATCACAATGTCACAAGTCGATGAAAACCATGCTGAAATTGAACGAATTGGGCTTCGAATTGCTCTCTCATCCACCGTATTCTCCAGATTTGGCCCCCAGTGACTTTTTCCTGTTCTCAGACCTCAAGAGAATGCTCGTTGGTAAAAAATTTAGAAGCAATGAAGAGGTAATCGCTGAAACTGAGGCCTATTTTGAGGCAAAGGACAAATCGTACTACAAAAATGGTATCGAAAAGTTGGAAGATCGCTATAATCGCTGTATCGCCTCTGATGGCAATTATGTTGAATAATAAAAACGAATTTTGGCAAAAAAATGTGTGTTTCTATTAAACGATACGAACTTTTCAGCCGAACTGTTAATTTAAAAAGGCTGTAATTTAATTACACAAAAAAATTAACGGAAGTTCTCAGTAAATTGGGTGAGCATTGGGGAACTTCTATCAAATATTTTTGCAGACGACACAAATTTTTAACAATCGCAGTTTGGCTTATAAGCCAAAATTAGCATGTTGATAGTCTTACGAAAACAATGTTTTCTCTATAGTTTGATAATATTTTACAGTGTTTCAAACTGTAAACTAGATGAAAATAAACAAGCTACTTTTATGATTCCAAAGAAAAAACTGCACTACACAGAAAAACATGCGTACACACACACATGAGAATCACGTAGGCCGTACTTTGACTGACGTACTAGCTTATGGACATTGTCGGGAGGAACATTATCATTATGCAATTCTACGGGGTCAGTGAAAGGGGACGGAAAACTCTCACCGGCACCTAAGCTGGCCCGAATTAGAACGAGTCCCACGAGCAGTCTATTTTCAACGGAATATCAAACGAATTCCAAAGGAAAGCATTGTTCCCAGTACTCCCCAAAGGGTCCGGTCCGTCGTCACCGAGGAAATCCAATGAAACTCGATCGAGTGAGAAAGTGGCGCGGAGGAGTACAAATATGCCGCAATAAATAAATGAATGAAAAATGTTTATGCAAAGTATCTCTCTCTGGTTTCGCCGTTCGCGGGAGATGGCTAAATCTCGGGAAAAGGTCCACAATCGCAGCGGCAATTGCTTGTCACAGTTTCCACACTAGTGCTCGTTTTTTTTCCCGGCTAAATGCGAGATAAATAATGCCCTAAATGGAGTGCTTTCCGCGCCGGCCCTGTATTGCGAGACGGTACTTTTCAAGGCCTTCAACAACCGCAACAATTGAACACACTGCACTGCACTGAACTGGACTGCACTGTTTGGTATCATCAGGTGGCCGAAGGGGTGCGTGTGGGTGTGTGTTGCAGCAGACCTTGCACGGTGATGGCAGGTTCAACGGTGCCGAATTGGCCAAGCCTTCCCAGGCAGCAAACACAAACTGGCCCCAGTCGTTTCGATATATTTATACTGTTATTCAGCTTCCCTCGCAATTTTGATCCGATCCGACCCGGTGAACGCCAGCAGAACGGCGGCGCGGACGGATCGGTCGGTCGGTCGGGCGTTCGGACAAATGATCGTGTGTTGTGTTGCAGAAACCCGACAGAGGACCCCATCATGATCAACGAGGGCGCATTGTACCACAATAAACCATGTGAATCAAGTCTATTAATAATGTTTACATTCATACACACACACATATATACAGATATTTATAAAGCCCCATAAAATTACAACGATAAGAAATTATGATGTAGGTTTACCCGCTTTTCTTCTCCGGTACGGTCGCGAGTCGAGTCGGGTCTGCTCTGGGCCAGCGGGGTCGAGCTGATTTATTTTCGCCATATAGGCACCAAACAGGCCAACCGAATCAGCAGGCAGAGAGACAGGCACATGCAGCACCGCCAAGAAGATCGACGCTGCTGGCCTATATTCTAGAGCTTGCCGCCCGCCGCCCGTTTTTTGCGGTTTATTTGCGCGATTCCTTCGTCGCTGACATGGCGGCATGACGGCTACGACGACGACGACGACGACGACGACGGTAACCTCTATTATGCCACAGGTTTTTTTCTTTCTTTCACGCGCCCCCTCGAGCCATGTATGCATGTTGACTTTCTTTTTTTATGACCGCACGTGGAATCGATCACCACCCGGGGAGAGGTGCACAACAACACTTGATGCATCCGGAGTGTTGACGCAGAGCATCAAGAACTCGAGTCGGTCGGTCGGTTTTTGACTTGCTAGCTTAATTCCCAGGTCCCCGCCCTTCGCCACACTGGTTTACAATGTGGCACGCACGAAAATGATTGAGTGATGTCGAACCATGTTGATCGAAGGTTAAATTGGACCGCCGCCGCTGCCCCGCCTTCTGGATCGAGGTTGCGGTTTGCTATTGCGAGCACGATTCTCTTCTCCGGAAAAGGTCAATTCGTCGGCTGGATAGAGTTTCCTGAAGAGAATTTACCCTTTATGGGTCGTGAAATTAGGACCCAGCTGTCGTTCCTGACATACTGCAATGTAAAAGATTCTTGTGTTCTCTTTACTCTACAGAATAATATGTGTTATGTTACTGGTAGACATTTCAAAGGATTGTCCGTCAATTTTCAAGTCAACAAGAACATTCCATAATGTTATTCCTTTTATAGATTAAACATTCCTTCGACTTCTAGTATAGAAGTTGTTGCTTGTCAAATAAACATTAAAGGAAAGGACATTTGCATTGCTTCGGTATATTTTCCTCCAAGAGCTCAAGTTGGACAGCGACAGCCTAATGAAATTGTTGAAGCCCTTCCTGCTCCACGTTTGATTTTAGGAGATTTTAATTCGCACGGAATGATGTGGGGTTCCGTTTACAATAATAACAGATCATATTTAATATAAAATATTTGCGATAATTTCAACATGACAGTATTGAATATGGGTAGCATGACAGGGATTCCAAGACCTCCTGCACGTCCAAGTGCATTAGATTTATCTCTTTGCTCGACTTCAATTCGACTAGATTGCACCTGGAAAGTATTTCCTGATTTACACGGTAGCGATCATTTACCAATCATCATTTCAATTAGCAGCAACAAAAGCATTGCCAATTCAGTTAATATTCCATATGATTTGACAAAAAATATTGACTGGATTAAATTCCAAAGTAATATGTCAAGTATCTTAAATTCAATGGAAGAGCTCTCCCCACTTGAAGAATATGACTTCCTCGTTTGTTCGATTCTGGTGGCCGCAGAACAAGCTCAAACCAAACGATTTCTCGGTCCATCGTCTAACAGAAGGCCTCCAAACCCTTGGTGGGACAAAGAGTGCTCAGATGCTAAGCACGCGAAACAAAATGCTTTCAAGAAGTTTTTAAAACGAGGAAGAGGAACTCCTCAGAATTTTGAAAAATTTTTGGCTTTAGAAACCAAGTACAAAAGCATACTTCGGGCCAAGAAATGTAGCTATTGGAGACATTTTGTCGAAGGTTTGTCAAGAGAAACCTCAATGAGCACTCTTTGGAAAACGGCCAGACGAATGAGGAATCGTAACGTGGGAAATGAGAGTGAGGAATACTCGAACTCGATGGATTTGATTTTGCGAGGAAAGTTTGTCCAGATTCTGTTCCTACACATAGCTTCTCCAAACAATGGTACCAATGATGGAATTTTCCATAGCACTCATGTCTTGTAGTAATAACGCTCCTGGGTAGGACAGAATTAAATTCAACTTGGTGAAGAAAAAGACGTATGTTGGAATTGTTCAACAAGTTTCTTGAGCAAAATATTGTTCCACCTGACTGGAGGCAAGTGAAAGTTATCGCCATTCAAACCAGCGGGGAAACCAGCTTCCAATCACAATTCATATATATATTAGACCCATTGCAATGTTGTCCTGCATCAGAAAATTGTTTGAAAAAATTATTCTTCGACGTCTTGCGTCGAGATGAAAGGTTTGTTGTCAGATACTCAATTTGCTTTCGAAGAAATAACAGATCGGCTGAAAAGTTCGTATCGTTTCTATGAGAGGGCGTCACTAGAATTGAATCCATACCATTTTCAGTTAGTACCAACCTTCAAAAGATACGTGTATAAATTTGACAGCTGTCTGATTATTAGTTTGTGAGAAATTGCATTTTGAGTGAAGCTACTTTTGTTATTGTGAAAAAAATGGAAAAAAAGGAATTTCGTGTGTTGATGAAACACTACTTTTTGATGAAAAAAAGTGCCGCCGATACCAAAAAATGGCTTGATGAGTGTTATCCAGACTCTGCACCGGGTGATGCAACAATTCGTAAGTGGTTTGCAAAATTTCGTACTGGTCAAATGAGCACCGAAGACGATGATCGCAGTGGACGTCCAAAAGAGGCTGTTACCGATGAAAACGTAAAAAAAATCCACAAAATGATCTTCAATGACAGTAAAGTGAAGTTGATCAAGATAGCTGACACCCTAAAGATATCAAAGGAACGTGTTGGACATATTATTCACGAATATTTGGATATGAGAAAGCTTTGTGCAAAATGGGTGCCGCGTGAGCTCACAATCGATCAAAAAGAACAACGAATTGATGATTCTGAGCAGTGTTTGGAGCTGTTATATCGAAATAAAACCGATGTTTTTCGTCGATATATAACAATGGACGAAACATGGCTCCATCACCAATCGACAGTCAGCTGAGTGGACTGCACGCGATGAACCGAACCCAAAGCGTGGAAAGACTCAACAATCGGCCGGTAAGGTTATGGCGTCTGTATTTTGGGATTCGCATTTTCATCGACTACCTTGAAAAGGGAAAAACCATCAACAGTGACTATTATATAGCGTTATAAGAGCGTTTGAAGAAGAAAAAAGTTATGTTTCATCAAGACATTGCACCGTGTCACAAGTCGATGAAAACCATGCTGAAATTGAACGAATTGGGCTTCGAATTGCTCCCTCATCCACCGTATTCTCCAGATTTTTCCTGTTCTCAGACCTCAAGAAATTCTCGCTGGTAAAAAAAATTAGAAGCAATGAAGAGGTAATCGCTTAAACTGAGGCCAAAGGACAAATCGTACTACAAAAATGGTATCGAAAAGTTGGAAGATCGCTATAATCGCTGTATCGCCTCTGATGGCAATTATGTTGAATAATAAAAGCGAATTTTGGCAAAAAAATGTGTGTTTCTATTAAATGATACGAACTTTTCTGCCGAACTGGGGACGAATGATTGCCTTGCATTGCTTTCGTCTGACATCCAAATAAATTGCCTTCGCTCAAAAACAACAAATGGCCTCTGTATTTTTAGACATTGAAGGAGTATTTGATTCAGTTTCCATTGATGTTCTATTAGACAAACTCCACCAACATGGACTTCCAGCGGTTATAAATAATTATTTGCACAACCTTTTGTCAGAGAAGTGCATGTATTTTTCACATGGCGATTTGGCAACAATCAGAATTAGCTACATGGGCCTCCCGCAAGGCTCATGTCTCAGTCCGCTCCTCTAGAATTTTTACGTGAACGACATTGACAGCTGTCTAGTAACCCCCTGCACACTAAGACAATTGGCAGATGATGGCGTGGTTTCAGTTACTGGACCCAAAGCTATTGATCTGCAAAAACCATTGCAAGATACTTTAGATAAATTGTCCGTTTGGGCTGTTCATCTGGGTATCGAATTCTCTGCCGGGAAAACAGAGCTGGTCGTCTTTCAAGAAAGCATGATCCCGCGCAACTTCAGCTTCATATGATGAGAAGAATGATCGCGCAGGTTTTGACTTTCAAATACCTCGAGGTGTGGTTCGGTTCCAAATGCACGTGGAGAGGACACATTAGGTATCTGATAACAAAATGCCAACGAAGAGTAAATTTTCTTCGAACAATAACAGGATCTTGGTGGGGTGCTCATCCGGAAGTTCTAATAAAATTGTACCAGACAACGATACTTTCAGTGATGGAATATGTATGCGTTTGCTTTAGTTCTGCTGCAAACTCTCATATGATCAAATTAGAGCGAATTCAATATCGTTGTTTGCTAATTGCCTTAGGCTGCATGCACTCGACACATACAATGAGTCTTGAAGTTCTGGCGGGAGTTCTTCCATTAAAGGATCGTTGATGGGAGCTTTCGTCGCGACTGCTAATACGATGTGAGGTACTGAATCCCCTAGTTATTAACAACTTCGAAAGACTATTTGAGCTTCAATCTCAAACAAGATTCATGACAGTATATTTTAACCATATGTCACAGGAAATCAACCCTTCAAGATATATTCCTATACGTGACACCCTCCTAAATGTTCCTGATTCAACTCTATTTTTCGACACATCCATGCAGCGTGAAGTGCGTGGGATCCCGGATCATCTACGCTCGACGGAAATCCCAAAAATATTTACAAGTAAGTTCAGGCATATTGACTCTGAGAAAATGTTTTACACGGACGGATCGCAAATTGAAGAAGCGACAGGGTTTGGTATATTCAACAATAATGTTTCGGTTTCATTTAGGCTTCAAGAACCTGCATCTGTTTATATAGCAGAGTTAGCAGCAGTTCATTATAGTTTGAGTATAATCGTCAAATTATCTTCCAACCATTATTTTCTCTTCCCAGATAGTCTGAGTGCAATTGAAGCCATTCGCTCAAACATGACTGGCAAGATTGAACCGTTTCCTGGGCAAAATAAAACAGTGCCTGAACGACATATTGAACAATAATTATCTAATCACTATAGTCTGGGTCCCGGCTCATTGCTCCATTCCTGGCAATGAAAAAGCCGATATTTTAACCAAACGTGGTGCTATTGAGGGTGAAATTTATGAGAGACCGATTGCTTTCAACGAATTCTATAGCTCGTCTCGCCAAAGAACACTTGCCAGCTGGCAAGCTTCTTGGGATAAAGATGATCTGGGTCGGTGGATGCACTCAATTATTCCGAAAAAATATCGACAAAGGCATGGTTCAGGGGACTGGATGTGAGTAGGGATTTCATTCGTGTGATGTCCAGACTCATGTCCAATCACTACACGTTAGACGCACATCTCCTTCGAATTGGGCTCTCCGAGACTAATCATTGTGCTTGCGGAGAAGGTTATCAAGATATTGATCATGTCGTTTGGACATGCGTGGAGTATCGTGATGTCAGATCTCAACTAATAAATTCTTTGCGTACCCAAGGTAGACTATCCAATGTCCTAGTTCGAGACATTCTTGCTTGTCGTGACCTTCCATACATGAAACTTATTTATCATTTCATAAAGAAAATTGGAGTTTCAATTTAATAAAGGCCTCTTTTAAGACTTAGTTCTGATTCCAGCTGCGTCCATGAGTTCAACCAATAGCTAAATTAGAATAGAAATTATGTAATGATACAAACAAACTCGAAACAGTTTATGAAATTATCAGCAAAATGTATGAAAATAACAGTTTATTTTACAATTTATAGAAGTTAATCGTTTGGTTCAAATAATATTAAAAAACCACATTCATTGAAGTACGAGGAATAATCTTATTTTCTTAGGATTCCATTTGGCGCAAGCCGTTGTGCACGGAATTTTTCGAAATATCGCTTTTCGAAACGCTTTTTATCCTTAGATTCTTATTCATCGAATCTCGAACCATTTTTTAATGCGCCATAGATCAAAATAAATATTAATCAGATGGAGCAATGACCGGTGAGTATAGCGGGCTAACTTCCCATTTCATGACCATGCCGGATTTAGTAAATGAAAACTTTTCAAACCACGTTTTTAGCATTTGTAACTGAGAAATGTTTAATATCAAAGCAATTTAACTAAATATAATAAATCAACGGGCAATGTTCCTTTCGAGTCAACGAAGATGGCTTCAAGCGAGTGCAAATCGATTGGTGATAGAACAAAGGAATAACACAAAAATAGAATACAGACCAAAACCAAATCAAAGTGGAGAAGTGCAAAAGACAAAACAAACAAAAAGTCAACTCGAAATTAGCAATTAATGGCTTATTTCAGCAAAAAAATTACTGAGAATTCGTTTTTAGATTTGTCCGACGTTTCGGCCGTTTTTCATGGCCTTTTCCAAGGGAATGACTATATTTTTTCTCTTGAAAATGGCTATCTAAAACGTTCGAGTTGGAGAAAATTTAAAAACATCGTCAGCCTAACTTTTTCGACTTAGAAAATCCGCATTCTATATTCAGTACAACATTTAATATACGTAACACCAATTAAAAACTTTTCTTAGTCACGTATCAATAGGCAAACGATTTTTTACTGGAATTTCCTCTAAAAATACATAAGAAACACCAAGAAATCGTTTAATTTACGGAAAAAATCCTTTGCCTTGTGACTGAGAAAGCCGTGAGTATCTGTTAGAAAGAGCAACAATCGATCAATGTGACTGAATGAGAAAAAGCTCAAAAAGGTATAATGTGCGAAAAAAAAACAGAAACAAAACAACGTAATCCAGTTGAAAAAACTAACCATTACAAAAAAAATTAATTATCGAGAGAAGGTCGAAAGAGATAAGAAACGTTGATAGACATGTGTTACAGAAGATAAAATAACACAAAACAAACATTTTCCTTCTTCGATCTTTTATTTTGATGCATTCTGACGTTTTCAATCTTTTATATCTTCCACTGCTTTTTTTCTTTCCTTGGGTAAGTTACAGTTACGTTTTTCGTTCTTTTTAATTTTTTCTGTTTTTTCATTATCGCTATTCTGTCTCTTTCCAACTTTAATGCTTTTCGAACATTTTCGTTTTCGGTACTTTATCGTTCTTTTGACCATTTCAAAGTTAGTTATTGTCGTTTTTTGTGCCCTAAGAATAACTTGTTAGGCCGACATTCGTCTTACTTCTTGAGCCATCAGATTTCCAGATTTCGAATTTGTATTCCTTTCGATGGTTTATCTTTTCCAAATGTTTTTTCAATTTAACCACCCTCTTAACAATTGGCCTACAAAAATAGGGAAAAACTGTCGACCAGATGTATAAACGAACAAAAACAAAAAAAATTTATGAGAAACCCGAAGAACAAGATGGCGAATACAACAAAAGTTCAACAAGAAGCACGATTGGTAGAATAACGAATCGGAAAAGTTACGGAAGTCAAGTAACGATAAAAGATCAAAATGGTTATACGTTGGAAAATATTGAGAGACATAAAAACTAAAACAAAAAAACTGCAAAATATCAGACAGTGAAATAGAAAATAGATCGAATGTGGTAAAGGGTCAAAAAATACGAATGGGATAAGGATGCAAAAAAAAACGAGCGAGAAAATCTAAAAGTCAGATTATAAAAAAACGAAAGAAAAAAGTGAATAGAGCTAAAGACAAACTGAGTGGAACTGCTTCATCATTGAGCTACCATGAAATGTGGAAGACTAATTTGATAAAAAAGCGCATCGCCGATTTGCACTATTCTTTGATTGGATCATGTCTAATTGGTAGAAAAGTTTCAAGGATTGAACTGCAAGTTTGAGTTCTGCACGAAGAACATATTTTTTTTCGTTAGCCTTTTTGAAATTGTTTTTCTTGGTTTATTAAAGACAAGTTAACTGGGATTTACATCCGAAAAAAAGACAACAGATTGATTCTAGACTCTAGAAAAAGACAAACCACGTGGAACTGCTACACCATTGAGCCACCTTGAAATGTTGACAACGAATTCATTGAAATAGCGTACCGCACATGTGCCCTGTTCTCCAATTTCGGGATAACCTATTGATAGGGCAGTTCCAACGGTTCCGAGACAGGTTGCATGTTCATTTTTTTGCTCTTTCATCATATTCTACCGATATGTACTGAAAACAACTAAACTAAGCTTTATAAAAGAAAAATGATGCAACCACAATAAATTTCTAACTCAATTTTTTTTGCTGTTTTTATTTCCAGGTACAACAAACGAATTAAGAGAAAAGCGACAGCCTACACAATAGAATCATAAATTCCGAAGGTATGAAACGAGTTTGCTTAATTAGACCAACACGAAATTTGCACGTTATTCAACCTATGATGTTTCGATAAAGAATGTTTGTTAACATCGTCTTATCTCAGTACAGTGATTTACACCATTTTTGAGCTTGTCCGGTTTTTCGGTTAATGATTTCTGTTGCGAATAGGTCCTGTTAAGCTAAACCAAGCAACATCCGTTCCTCTAGTCTTCTAGTTTTCAAGTCTTCTTGTCTTCTAGTATTCTAGTCTACTAGTCTTCTTTTCCTCCTGTCTTCTAGTTTTCCAGTCTTCCAAACTTCGAGTTTTGTATTCTTTTTGTCTTCTAGTCTACTCCTCTAGTCTTCTAGTATTCAACTCTTTTTGTCTTCTAGTATTCAGTTTTCTAGTCTTATTTTCCACCTATCTTCAAGTTTTCTAGTCTTTTGTCTTTGAGTCTTATTGTCTTCTAGCATTCCAGTCTTCTAGTATTCTTTTCCTCCTGTCTTCTAGTCTTCCAGTCTTCCCAACTTCGAATCTTGGAGTCTTTTTGTCTCCTAATCTACTCCTCTAGTCTTTTAGTATTCAACTTTTTTTGTCTTCTAGTATTCAAATCTTCTTGTCTTCTAGTATTCTTTTCCTCCTGTCTTATAGTCTTCCAGTCTTTCAAACTTCGAGTCTTGGAGTCTTCTAGTCTATTCCTCTAGTCTCCTAGTATTCAACTCTTCATGTTTTCTAGTATTCAAGTCTTCTTGTCTTCTTGTATTCAAGTCTTCTAGTATACTTTTCCTCCTGTCTTCTAGTCTTCCAGTCATTCAAACTTCGAGTCTTTCGAGTCTTTTTGTCTTCTGGTCTACTCCTCTAGTCTTCTAGTATTCAACTCTTCTTGTCTTCTAGTATTCAAGTCTTCTTGTCTTCTAGTATTCCAGTCTTCTTGTATATTTTTCCTCCTGTCTACTAGACTTCCAATCTTCCAAACTTCGAGTTTTGTAGTCTTTTTGTCTTCTAGTCTACTCCTCTAGTCTTCTAGTATTCAACTCTTTTTGTCTTCTAGTATTCAGTTTTCTAGTTTTGTTTTCCTTCTATCTTTTAGTTTTCTAGTCTTTTAGTCTTTGAGTCTTCTTGTCTTCTAGCATTCCAGTCTTCCAGTATTCTTTTCCTCCTGTCTTCTAGTCTTCCAGTCTTCCAAACTTCGAATCTTGGAGTCTTTTTGTCTCCTAGTCTACACCTCTAGTCTTTTAGTATTCAACTTTTTTTGTCTTCCAGTATTCAAATCTTCTTGTCTTCTAGTATTCTTTTCCTCCTGTCTTATAGTCCTCCATTCTTTCAAACTTCGAGTCTTGGAGTCTTCTAGTTTACTCCTCTAGTCTCCTACTATTCAACTCTTCGTGTTTTCTAGTATTCAAGTCTTCTTGTCTTCTTGTATTCCAGTCTTCTAGTATACTTTTCCTCCTGTCTTCTAGTTTTCCAGTCTTCCAAACTTCGAGTTTTGTAGTCTTTTTGTCTTCTAGTCTACTCCTCTAGTCTTCAGTATTCAACTATTTTTGTCTTCTAGTATTCAGTTTTCTAGTCTTGTTTTCCTTCTATCTTTTAGTTTTCTAGTCTTTCAGTCTTTGAGTCTACTTGTCTTCTAGTGTTCCAGTCTTCTAGTATTCTTTTCCTCCTGTCTTCTAGTCTTCCAGTCTTCCAAACTTCGAATCATGGAGTCTTTTTGTCTTCTAGTCTACTCCTGTAGTATTCTAGTATTCAACTCTTTTTGTCTTCTAGTATTCAGTTTTCTAATCTTGTTTTCCTCCTATCTAGTTTTCTAGCCTTTTGTCTTTGAGTCTTCTTGTCTTCTAGCATTCCAGTCTTCAAGTATTATTTTCTTCCAGTCTTCTAGTCTTGAAGTCTTCCAAACTTCGAATCTTGGAGTCTTTTTGTCTTCTAGTGTACTCCTGTAGTCTTCTAGTATTAAACACTTTTTGTCTTCTAGTATTCAAATCTTCTTATCTTCTAGTATTCTTTTCCTCCTGTCTTATAGTCTTCCAGTCTTTCAAACTTCGAGTCTTGGAGTCTTCTAGTTTACTCCTTTAATCTCCTAGTATTCAACTCTTCGTGTTTACTAGTATTCAAGTCTTCTTGTCTTCTTGTATTCCAGTCTTCTAGTATACTTTTCCTCCTGTCTTCTAGTCTTCCAATCTTCCGAACTTCGAGTCTTTCGAATCTTTTTGTCTTTTGGTCTACTCCTCTAGTCTTCTAGTATTCAACCCTTTTTGTCCTCTAGTATTCAGTTTTCTAGTCTTGTTTTCCTCCCATCTTCAAGTTTTCTAGCCTTTTGTTTTTGAGTCTTCTTGTCTTCTTGC
Source organism: Malaya genurostris (assembly GCF_030247185.1). Lineage (NCBI taxonomy): Eukaryota > Metazoa > Arthropoda > Insecta > Diptera > Culicidae > Malaya > Malaya genurostris. The sequence goes on from NC_080570.1 coordinate 30,335,352, forward strand.
ATTCCAGTCTTCCAGTATTCTTTTCCTCCTGTCTTCTAGTCTTCCAGTCTTCCAAACTTCGAATCTTGGAGACTTTCTGTCTCCTAGTCTACTCCTCTAGTCTCCTAGTATTCAACTCTTTGTGTTTTCTAGTATTCAAGTCTTCTTGTCTTCTTGTATTCCAGTCTTCTAGTATACTTTTCCTCCTGTCTTCTAGTCTTCCAATCTTCCAAACTTCGAGTCTTGGAGTCGTATTGTCTTCTAGTCTACTCCTGTAGTCTTCTAGTATTCAACACTTTTTGTCTTCTAGTATTCAGTTTTCCAGTCTTGTTTTCCACCTCTATTCTAGTTTTATAGTCTTTTAGTCTTTGAGTATTCTTGCCTTCTATTGTTCCAGTCTTCTAGTATTCTTTTCCTCCGGTCTTCTAGTCTTCCAGTCATTCAAACTTCGAGTCTTTCGAGTCATTTTGTCTTCTGGTCTACTCCTGTAGTCTTCTAGTACTCAACTGTTTTTGTCTTCTAGTATTCCAGTCTTCTAGTATTCTTTTCCTCCTGTCTCCTAGTCTTCCAGTCTTCCAAACTTCGAGTCTTGGAGTCTTCTTTGCTTCTAGTCTTCTAGTATTTAACTCTTTTTGTCTTCTAGTATTTCAGTCTTCTAGTCTTCTTTTCTTTTTGTCCTCTAGTCTTGAACATTTGTCAAGATAGAACGGTTCATCGAGTAGATGAATGATTTTCCACAAAATGCTTGAAATATAATACAGTGAAAGCTTCATGAGCAAGATGATCGCCTTTGGCGAAGCCTACCTGGGCTTGGCGTCCAACACATCCACCAACGCAGGTGTTTAGATGGAATTTAATATCAATTTTAGATCATATTGCGACTAAAAAAACGTAAACATCACCTTCTGAAAAGGTTCCCGCTTTCGCTTGGGGACGATTCTTCCGAGGTAACCTCTCAGCTTTCACTCGCAACTCATAATGATAACCGCGCACGTGACGCACCGCACCAAAAATTCATATTTTCATTGTATACATGAAAAAGAAGATCAAAGAAAAGAGGAAGAAGTAACAATCTCACTATCAATGGGACTAGGTTGTAGTTAATTTAATTTACACCTGCATTAAAGCGGCCTACAAATGCCTCCGAACAGTGCCAGAATTCGCGCTGGAGTTCCATTTGCCGTTGCCATCGTCGTCGTCGGCAGGGCGCTGGAAATTTAGCTATTAGCAACGAAAACGAAGCATCGAATTTCACCTTATTCGTGGTGGGGGGAGGGGGAACATCAGCACATGCGAGAAAAGAAAATCCAATTTAGGAGCCACCGGTTGTGAGAAAATGACTTCATTACAATAAGGCTGTTAAGATGCGTGGTCATTTGTATCTCTTCTAGATTAACCCTTTCTTCGCCACGAAGTGTGACCGAAATGATGTATTTTCGGACCGCCGCAATTCAATTCGGATTCTGTGTTGTGACACACCACAAAGGCGACGATAGTATAATAAACGGTTCGCTCCGCGAAGACGAAGATTATATTTTTTGGCTACGAGTTGAATGACGATAGACAAGCACTCGAAAACCGTTCTCATCAGGGCGGCCCGAGGCTCGATGACACGGATCACGAACCCCCGAATGCATTTTAAATAGAGAGTACCGTGTTGAATTCGTAATGGGTTATGGAGGAGGGGGCGGGGGGGGGGGGGGGCAGTTTCCGCGCCTCTTTGAAATGTCGTTTATGTTGCCCATTTTTTCCCCCCGTCGAAGAAAGAAGGCTGATGAATGAAGAGAAATGCTTTCATTAGGTTACCGTTTTTTTTTTCTTTCCGAAGTCTGTAGTGCAGCGCATGATGATGGCAAAACCAAGAAACATGAAGAGTCTGACTCTATAATTTAGTCTTTTAATGGTCGTGGGGCGGAATGTGACCGGTAGCGTGTAGAATATTAAACACACAATGCGCCTTCGGTAGCCGGTAGCTATCATTCTGAACCGAATGTTGGTATCGACCGAAAAATTTAAAACAAAAATCTTGAAATGAGGGGACGACGACGAGTAGCTCTTTCCAACCTAATAACCGATACAAATAATCACTGCCCGTAAAAAAAACCATTGACCAACACACCACGGGACCGATAGATGGCACTTCTAATGGTTCATTCCCACTGAAGCAACACGCACATCTTTCGGCTACTTGAATTCCAGGCACGCAGACGCACAATGAGAAGCCAAATTTCAAGATTTGATAAAGTGGTTCCATCAGTGTCTCAGCAGAGTTGTGAAGTATCTTGGATTGCACGGGGAATCGAGTTACTAAATGACGAATTCTTAATCAATCGTCACTGTCTCGCAGTAACAAAGCTGTATGTTCAGTGGAGTTTCTTAAATTTTCATGTCAACCACAGTCTGTTACATAATCAAGGATCTGTAGACAAATTTTCGTGAATCTTTCGAACGTGACATAAACGCCATAAAAATCATTTACCCAAAAAATCTTTTCTTCCAGCGCAACAGAAAAATAACAAAAAAGTGGAAAGGGTAGTGTCATCGACATAACCGGAATTACGCGAGTACAAATATGGTATCGATTTTTTGGTCCTAAAAAGAACCGATTAGTAAATTTTCCTAAATGTTAAAAGTTCCTCAAATATCATCATAAGCATCAAAAGCATACAGTAATTCCATGAGGAAAAAAAAACCTGTCCTAGAAATGGAATGATGCCTTTCTCATATTACTTATATTTTCAAAAAAGAAAAACATCACTAGAAGATTCTGTCAAAAAAAAATTTTCAAACTAGAATAAAATCAAATACGTTCTTTGGGTAAAAACTACCATCACCTTTTCAATTTATAAATAGTTATGTCAAGTTCTGATAGATTAAAATGTGGCAACCCTACACACTATACAAAATTGAACAAAGCACGCTGTGTGCTAGGCAATGGTGTTTTCTTCTTCCGTTTCGGTTTTGCATCATTTTGTATGACAGTTTGAAAGTTTTGACATTCAACGCTCTATATTTTCGAAACCGGAAGTCGGATATGGATCAACTTTTTGGGGAATTGTTAAAGAATTTCAAGACTATTTAATTGCGTTATAGTTTGAAGAAAAAAAAAACGGTTGAGAAATATCTGAAAAAATTGAGTGCGCCTTATCTCATAGATTTGCATATATCACCCTGTGATTCCGGAACCGGAAGTTGGATCGGGATGAAATTCAATTGCAGTCTATAGGACTATAAGACACTTTATTTGAATCACGTTTAGTCCCGCCATCTCTGAGAAAAGTGGGTGATATTTTTTTATGCATATCACCCTGTAATTTTGGAACCGGAAGTCGGATTGGGATAAAATTCAATCTTTCATTTGAATCAGAGTTTCTGAAAATCGGTTCAATATGAGAAAGGCAACAATCTACAATCTCTCAGAAATTCGTAATAGTTTTTACTATAGTTCGCCATCGAAAAATATTTGTTTTTTTTTTTTCATTTTGTGGTAAGGGTTTCAAAACACTGTTTTTTTTTGTTTTTTTTTTTAAGGCAAACTGATTTTTATTCTAAATTCAAATTGTTTGGTAATGACTGAACCGATATTTTTAAATCTTTGGATATGTTGTGCAAAAGGAAATAATACTTTTTCGAAACAATGAGAATATAAAAAAAAATTGTGTTTGGAAACACTGATTGTTTCGTTTTTAAACGGTTTTCGTGGATTGCAGATAGAGGACACTTACACCAGATCTCGACGTTTCATGCATTTCTAAGACCCTTTGGCATCAAAATAATTTTTTTTTTTGATATCGGAAATCTCAAAGTATGTCCCTGTTGATTTTTTCAAAATTAATTTTTTTTTGAGATTACACCAGATCTGGACGTTTCATCCATTTCTAAGATATTTGACATAAAATACAAATTTCTTAAGTTTTTTTTACGCGTTTTTTTTACGCGAATTTCCGAAGTTACGCGATATCTAACAGCTCGGCTGAAAAGTTCGTATCGTTTAATAGAAACACACATTTTTTTTGCCAAAATTCGTTTTTAGTATTCAACATAATTGCCATCAGAGGCGATACAGCGATTATAGCGATCTTCCAACTTTTCGATACCATTTTTGTAGTACGATTTGTCCTTTGCCTCAAAATAGGCCTCAGTTTCAGCGATTACCTCTTCATCATCGCGTGCAGTCCACTCAGCTGACTGTCGATTGGACTCCGGAGTGAAGTGATGGAGCCATGTTTCGTCCATTGTTATATATCGACGAAAAAAAATCGGTTTTATTTCGATATAACAGCTTCAAACACTGCTCAGAATCATCAATTCGTTGTTGTTTTTGATCGATTGTGAGCTTACGCGGCGCCCATTTTGTACAAAGCTTTCTCATATCCAAATATTCGTGAATAATATGTCCAACATGTTTCTTTGATATCTTTAGGGTGTCAGCTATCTCGATCAACTTCACTTTACGGTCATTGAAAATCATTTTGTGGATTTTTTTCACGTTTTCATCGGTAACAGCCTCTTTTAGACGTCCACTGCGTTCATCGTCTTCGGTGCTCATATGACCAGTACGAAATTTTGCAAACCACTTACGAATTATTGCTTCGCCCGGTGCAGAGTCTGCATAACACTTATCAAGCCATTTTTTGGTATCGGCGGCACTGTTTTTCATCAAAAAGTAGTGTTTCATCAACACACGAAATTCCTTTTTTGCCATTTTTTTCACAATAACAAAAGTAGCTTCACTCAAAATGCAATATCTCACAAACTAATAATCAGACAGCTGTCAAATTTATACACGTATCTTTTGAAGGTTGGTACTAACTGAAAATGGTATGGATTTAATTCTAGTGGCGCCCTGTCATAGAAACGATACGAACTTTTCAGCCGATCTGTTAAAAACCATAAAAACCGATGAAAAGCGCAACAATCAGCGTTTTCAAACACAGAAATACATTTTTTTTATTTTTTTATTTTTTTTATTATTTTTTCTTATTTTTCTGGAAAGTATACGCATTTCTAATCGGCATGTCGAAAAATTTAAAAAATCGATTCGGTGGTTAAGAAGTTATTATTTTTTTGCTGGCATGATTGATAAATGAATGACTTGAATTTTTCGAAAAATATATAACGCAAAAACACGAAAAATTGCACTTTGCATTGGGTTCTAAATTAAAAATAAATAAATAAATAATAAAAACATAAAGCACTCTTTATTTGCCCGTGTTGGCGGTTTCATGCATAGGGCACTGATCTTACAAGTAAGTTGTCATATGTTCGAGTCCCGATTATGGAGGTCAGATGTTTCAAATTACTCTTTTTTCAATAATCTAATATAATTGTTTGAACTAAACGATTAGTAAAATAATTGAATATTAGTTTAAGCTAATCGAATAAATTTCAGTCGATTATCTGGGTTATTATTCGATTACTCGATTAATAGATCGATATTCCGACATCCCTAGTCCAGATCTGCAAGGATTCATAGTGTCAGTCGGATCTTAATACTATGCATGTTTTTTTCATTTTCTTGAAAGCATAGGCTCTTTTATTCAACATATCCAAAATTGAATAAAAATCGGTTCAGTGGTTACCGATTTGTGAAGTTCAAAAATAGTCAGTTCTTCAAAAATAAATGGAAAAAATCGATTTTCTGAACAAACCTTACATGAAAATGATTACGAAATTTCAGAGAGATCGTAAATCGTTTTCTCATGGAATGGTCAGAATTTCGATGACAATAAGAAATTCAATAAAATACTTTGCTTACTAGTTTGGTTAAATATTTCAATTCTTGTTCACCCCGGTGAACGACTAAAAAGGTTAAAGCCGGGGTAAAATAAATCATCTAAAAAGTGCTTGTTTGTTATCTTCCAGAGGAACAAAGTATCACATTTAGATCTTTGGGATCGGTTAATTAGAGTCCTTCAGAAGACACATTCGACAGTTCATTCGACGTTAAATGTGTTGATCGTCTCTTCCTCGAATTCAAAGTATCAGCAGAATATCGATGAAAATCTTATCTTGTTAGTTAGTGAATATATAAAACTACATAGGGACTACTAGTCTTCGGTTTTCGTTTCCGAAAGCACCGATAATAATGAAGAAAAGCTCCAAAAACAGAACTTACTTCGGTTTTTCAGCAACGATTAAACCGATGTTTACGAATCATGATTCAAATTACAAATTAGATCCGACTTACGGTTCCGAAATTATAGAGCGATGAGTGTCAAAACATTAAAATCGTCATTCAAAATGACGATGCAAAACTGGTACGCGTCGTACGGAAGAAGAAAACACAACCAAATTTGCTCCGTTCGCAGAGTGCTTTGTTCAGTTTCGTATAGCACCCACTGTTGCCACATTTAAATCTATATTGTTCATCGAGCTGAGCAATGTATGTGTCTGTGGGTGTATGTCTGTGAGTATGTGTCAAATAATGTCACGCATAAAATAAAAAATCCCATAGTCCCATAGGTTGCTATTGAATTTCATCATGCTTTCATAGGGTAAAGTGTGTTTAAAATTGCACACTGTCATTTATTGAACATAAAACTGTGACAGAATCTTGTAGTGATATTTTTGAAAATATAAGCAATATGAGAAAGGCATTATTACGCCACTAGGTGGATTAAAAAAGGTTTTTATTGAGTCCGGGTCAATTTTGATCAGAAGGTTCTTTCTGGAATAATTAGAATTGGAATATTTTTGTGTTTGAAAACGTTGATTATTTCACTTTTAAACGGTTTTCATGGTATACAGAAATCCATTTTTTATACTCAATATTTTTTCATATTTCATTTTTAAGACCCAAAATACATAGGAAAAGGGTATTTTACTTAATAAAAATTTAATCGATTAATCGATCAACATTCCGACATCCCTAGTCCCGATCCGGAAGCATTCATAGTGTCAGTAGGATCGAAAGTACTATTCATGTTTTTATATGTATGTTTTATTTTTTTAAAGCATAGGTCTTTTTTATTCAACGTATATAAAAATTTAAAAAATCGGTTCAGTTGGTTACCGATTTATGAATTTCAAAAATAGTTCTTCAAAATTAATGGAAAAATCGATTTTCTGAACAAACCTAAAATGAACATGGTCACCCGAACGGCAAACTGAAAAAGACACCGGTCCCATATTTTTCGATTGAGTTGTGAAATCGTAAATCGTTTTCTCTTGCAATTGCTCAATATCGCGTGTACGCGTGGGACCGAAAATCCTTAAGAATACAGATTCGATAATTCATTCGACGTTAAGTGTGTTAATCGTCTCTTCCTCAGATTCAAAATATCAGTAGAATATCGATGAAAATAATTGTCTCGCGGTATTGAACCGGATCTTTCGAAAGCAACGCAAAATAATTTCAATACTAAGGCTGGATGTTTGAAAATGCTCTATTTAAATATTAGAACCCTTACACACTGTCACTACCAAAGGCGGAGCTAACGCGAGCAAAAATACAAAACAAAACGACCAGTTTGATTTTTCTACCGATTTTTCCAACAGATGAAAATATCGTAACCAGTTTTATGCGGTCGATTTATGGGCCCTCTAAAAAGGGAAAACCAATTGAATTTCTCCAATGTTTGAAAAATTAAACACTTCATATGTAGCTCACCACATCGAAATCACTACAAAAATAAAACACAGAAACAAAAAGAAGTTTGATGAGTCGTCTTTCTTCCTTAAAGTAAGTGAAGCATTAACCCTTTCCGTCTGCCTTATCGTTATTGCATTAATTCGCACTGGTTGCATTCTACGAGAAGGGCAGTTCCGGTTCCTTTTTAGATATTGCAAATATCCAACGAGTAGGTTATTTTGTCGTCTTTCTTTTTGCGTTGTATGCAATCAATATGTATGTTGTATGCAATCTTCAATAACATAGAAGATATGTTATTCTGAAGATATCAGTGGAATATGCCTGTATGTGTGTTCTGTTCGATAAATATTTTACACTCTTATGGTACCTGATATTCACGTACTTGAAAAAAGGCTTCTGTTCATTTCAATATATAACTTCGATGAATCAGAATTTAACTTCGGACGTGTGAATGGGAAAGCGACTTTTTTTTCAAAAAAAGACGACCTTTTTCATTAATTTTTTGCCTATGAGTTATGTTCTTTTGAAATCACGTTGTCTTTACTCATACCATACATGTTGCAATGACAGTTTCGTTTTTCAAGTACATCTCATATTGTCTCTGAGCCAAAATGAAGGAGGTATTTTACCCCGAAAATCACGCTTTTGTGATGTTATTAATTAAGAGCGTGAAATTGGGCTTTTGAACCAACTGTGCAGGCCACAACGTCAGGCAACACCAATGTCATTAGGTGGCATTAGCATGTGCTTATTGGATACCGGGGTGGTGTTCCTGGAAAGTTTACATTCATTTTGGCTGACAATTCGCATAATAGGCTTCTGATCTGGCAAGGTATTTTCAACTGTGGACAACGAATCAAAGTTATTCGTGACAAGCAAATCTAGCAACGTATTCTTCTGCAAATTATTGCTCACAATCAACCGGTGAAGTTTTGATCTGATTCTGTAAGCTGCCACTACAGCGAAGAAGTGCTATAGCTACAAAATTTTGCATAGGGACTTTTTTGGGGTGCTTAAACTTTCGTGCAGTACCGGACTACTGGTTGTTGGTTAATTATTTTGATACCCAATTTTTTCGTATCAAGCCAAAAATATATCAAATAGTTTTTTTTTTGGGAATTGAGTCGGCAACTTTTTCCATGGATATCGTTCTGCTAATTGAAGTACTTTGGATGTGAAAAAAAAAACAGATCCCATGAAGCAATCCGATTGAATAGAAGTCAGAGTGTACATTATTTCCTTTCCTGCAAGAATTCACTAGGATAATTTAACCTCTGTCATCCGCCGGGTAAAGGTAAGTGAGATTTTCATTGTTTATTTTTTGTAGCTATGGTTTGGACCTGGCTATTACTATAATTTTTTTACACAGCAAAACTTTTTTTATGATACGAATTTGGAAACAAGAAACGACTATGTAAATTAATTACCAGAGTTGTAGTAGTTGTAGTTCTATTATCGTATTAATTAAGTTAAGATAAACATTTCAACTCACTATTAGAGATAATTTGGAAAGGTTTTCCCTTTCGTAACCTTAATACCAAAACAAAATATTATTTATGGAGCAAACTACAGTGTTACGAAAACAGTAAAAAAAAATAACACAATCAGCCTCCGTCACGTCTCATCTCTGTTGGGAAGAGAGGCAAAATTTGTAAGCCTAATAACGGAAAGAAAAGACATTGTGAGTGATTGAGTGTGTGTGTGTGTGTGTGTGCTAAAAACCAAACTCAAATGGGTGGAAAATTAGCCCCAGAATGAAACTATTTTAAACTATTCAAACCGGTGTTTTTCCCCACCGCCACCTGGGACATAAAATGAAACATCAGCTGGAAATAGCACTCGACTATGGGGCTGCTGCTGGCTGGCCACGGACGGGAAGATTGCTCCATTTTCCGCGCTCGTTCAGGCATTCTTTTGAAAAGCAAGATGGTGATGATCATGATGATGATCTACACCATAGTTTAAACTAAAGCGACGGGACCGCGGGATGGATGGATGGAACGGTGTCTCGCAGTAACTCGGTCAAATTTTATGGGGAACGACGCAGCCGCAAATCGGCGGTGCCGCCACGAACGGAACGGAAAGTAGCGCCAGGCTAGAGCATTGTTCCCTACTCACCACCACTCCTCGTTAATCTGTTCTGACCGAATTATTCATTCACAGATGAATGTGCGTAGGCCTACGGAGATAGAGAAAGAAAGACTGAGCGTCTGTCTGAGAGAGAAGCGGGGTACGGAGGGAGGATATTTTTCGCAAAATTTTCTCCTATTCCGAACAAGATTGGACCGATTGCCACATATTGGAAGCAGCTTAATAATGGTTATATCGGAGCGAAAAATGAGATCGAACCGAGTGATTAAGGTGATAAAAAGTAGCTGATCCGATAACGAACATGTTGATGTTCGATTACCGGTTCCCGTTGGTGGACGCTGTTCGCGGACGGTGAAAAAAAAAACGTGGCTGCTAGAGCGAATCGAAAGTAAATAGGCTTCAAAACGGTGGCACACCACCGAATCACAACGGATCGAAGCTTTTCCGAACGACTGCTTGTACGCTAATTTCGAATTCGGAATCAGCGGTGCTAAGCGGGTTCGTTGTTTGTATTGCGTTGACGTCATACAGTTGTTCGAGCATTTTTAGGCTAATATTTTCTAACCATAAGTAGCGTTGAGTGTGCTTCAAAGTTAGTTCTTGAGTTCTTGAGTTCATTAAGTGTACGATGAACCAGGTTTATAGCAGCTACAAAAAATAAACAATGAAAATCTTACTTATCTTTACCCGGCGGATGACAGAGGTTAAATTATCCTGGTGAGTTCTTGCAGGACGATACCAGAGGTCCGAGACAGGAAATATTATTGTACAAAAATATACGGACTTCAGTTCAAACGAATTGCTTCATGCGGATCTGTTTTTTTTTCACATCCAAAGTACTTCAATTGGAAGAACGATTTCCATGGAGAAAGTTGCCGATTCAATTCCCAAAAAAAAAACTATTTAGTATATTTATGGTTTGATACGAAAAAATTTGTTATCAAAATAATCAACCAACAACCAGTAGTCCGGTACTGCACATAAGTTTAAGCAACTGAAAAAAGTCTCTATGCAAAATTTTGTAGCTATAGCACTTCTCCGCTGCAGTTAGTGACAGCTTGCAGAATCAGCCTAGAACTTCACAGGTCGATTGTGAGCAATAATTTACAGAAGAATACGCTTGTATATTTGCTAGATTTGATTGCCACGAAAAACTTTGATTCGATGTTCACAGCTGAAAATACCTTGCCAGCTCGGAAACCTTTTATGCGAATTGTCAGCAAAAACAAAGCTAAACATTCCACGGACATCACCTCGACCAATGGCTTTATAGATCTTTTGTCCGAGAAGCCGTTCATGGTCCGTTTGCACGTACGTTTCGTCGTCCATAAGGACGCACCTTTCGTATTTCGTAAAAAGCTCACTGTACAACCTCCGGGTTCGTCTTCTGGTCACTAGAGTTCTGTTTGTTAGCTGTTAGAAGCTGTTATTGCTGACGCTAAGCTTTTATATAGCCGATTAATGGCTCCACAGAATTTTCATTACCCATAAGAGGCTATTTTACCAATATAGAGACTATTTTACAAGGAATGAGAAGTCCCGGGCCTAACAAAGAAAAAGTTGATTTTTACCGTGAAAACCTTTTTTTGTTTTAGTATAATCTCCATCTAGAGCGGTACACTTGACCCATCGGTTCTCCAGCATTTTGATGCCCTTTGAAAAAAAAACAAAAGATTTGTCATGGCCTTCAAAATAGGCTTTCGTTTCTGCAATGACCTCAGCATTCGATGAAAATTTATTTCCCTGGAGAAACCTTTTCAGGTTTGGAAACAGGTAATAGTTCCTGGGGGCCAGATCCGGAGAATACGGGGGATGGTGCACCAATCCGTACCGCATATCATTCAGTTTCACCGTTGCTGTTTTATCAGGACACGAATCTCTTTTCCATAGCTTGATGAAAAATAGAACTAGCCCGATACGATCAGCTGTTATTCAAACACTGGTGGAAAGATTGTCATGAAATTTGGTACTGAGCCATCTAGCGGCTTGTTCTCAACAAAAATATACAATATATATTTCATTTCATGTAGTATACTCAAGTCTCTTTTATACTTATATACTGATATGATATGCACTTCACAAACTAGTTTTGATTTGTAACAAAGAATGAATAATTTCGCAACAGAGGAAGAAAATCAAGTATAAGAATATTTTGAATATGAATATAATGACTTAATTGACCGTCTTAAATAACATGCACAGATATGTCTTCCTCATATTAGCGAATGGAATATATTCATGGTTTATAACCATCCATAGGTAGTGTCTGTTTTACTAGCGAACAAAACGTGTCGTAAACCCACTGAAAATATTCCGTATTTCTATGTGTCTGTTTTGCATCGATACGCTTTGTGCGATGATTCGTTCTTCAATTTATTGCGGTTGAAATTGGAACGCGCCTTATTTTGGTACTGAATTTCACCTTAATGCTCGTTCATACCAAACACTTAAGAAAACTTTAATTTTGTATTTTATCATTAAAATTGCTGACCATATTCCTGATGATGATATGGAGAAAAAAATATGTTGTTGCGTTAAATACAACAAGAGATATTCGCGATTAGGTACCCTACCCATTCCTGTATAGGGAAAAGTTTGAAAAAAGCGCCCCTTAGTAAAGTAGGTCGTTTTCAAGATAAAACGCGCCAAAAGAGACTGGAGTGTATTTGCAAAATATTTGTTTCGCACCGAAGGGCAACGGTCTTTGCCGACGTGCCGAACGAAGTTCGTGCTCGGATCTTATCCGACACAGTCGAAAATTTCTTACGGTCTAGACGATAGAAACAAAGACAATACAGTACAGTGAACAATAGAGTGTACGAAATGGGCAAATACGATTTAACAAAGCCTGAAACTTGGCCTACAAGACCAAGTTCAATTTTTTTTTATTGATTTCAATCGCTGCAAAGTTAGACCAGAAGCAACCGAAATTGAAATCTTGGAACTGTGCGTACATTATGTTCAAACGTGAAAGAGATGCAATTGCAATGGCGTGCGAGTGGTACGTATGCAACTACGTAAAGCAATTCCGTCTTACATCATTTGTGATCAAGATGGGATACATCCATGTAAAACGCTGATTACATATGAAAATCAACTGGTTACATGTTAGTTTTGCGAACAACCTGCACACTATGACCAATCTTGAACTGAAACTGCGAAAATCTGCGACATCTTTAAACAAAAACAAAGACATTCGCTCAACAATGGAAACTAGGGAGCGCAGTACTCTTGTTTCACCATCAAACCAACCAGCAACTGCAATTAATGTACAACAAGGCGCGTCTACAGCAACTAACAACGAGCCCAAGTCTGCGAATTACAAGGAAAACGAAGAAAAAAGCGGAAACCAACAACGATACCGCCGATGCGGCAGCAGGATGACGAGACGAGCCACGAACAGAGTGCCCCTCAAGCATCGCAAGATAGAAATGGAAGCTCATCTCCTCCTATAAAAAGGGTGACAACAAGATCCAATAGTGAAAAAATTATTTAATCTAATACAACAGTTCGGCTGAAAAGTTCGTATCGTTTAATAGAAACACACATTTTTTTTGCCAAAATTCGTTTTTATTATTCAACATAATTGCCATCAGAGGCGATACAGCGATTATAGCGATCTTCCAACTTTTCGATACCATTTTTGTAGTACGATTTGTCCTTTGCCTCAAAATAGGCCTCAGTTTCAGAGATTACCTCTTCATTGCTTCTAAATTTTCTACCAGCGAGCATTCTCTTGAGGTCTGAGAACAGGAAAAAGTCACTGGGGGCCAAATCTGGAGAATACGGTGGATGAGGGAGCAATTCGAAGCCCAATTCGTTCAATTTCAGCATGGTTTTCATCGACTTGTGACACGGTGCATTGTCTTGATGAAACAAAACTTTTTCTTCTTCAAATGAGGCCGTTTTTTTTAAATTTCGTCCTTCAAACGCTCTAATAACGATATATAATAGTCACTGTTGACGGTTTTTCCCTTTTCAAGGTAGTCGATGAAAATTATACCATGCGAATCCCAAAATACAGACGCCATAACCTTACCGGCCGATTGTTGAGTCTTTCCACGCTTTGGGTTCGGTTCATCGCGTGCAGTCCACTCAGCTGACTGTCGATTGGACTCCGGAGTGAAGTGATGGAGCCATGTTTCGTCCATTGTTATATATCGACAAAAAAAATCGGTTTTATTTCGATATAACAGCTCCAAACACTGCTCAGAATCATCCATTCGTTGTTGTTTTTGATCGATTGTGAGCTCACGCGGCACCCATTTTGCACAAAGCTTTCTCATATCCAAATACTCGTGAATAATATGTCCAACACGTTCCTTTGATATCTTTAGGGTGTCAGCTATCTCGATCAACTTCACTTTACGGTTATTGAAAATCATTTTGTGGATTTTTTTCACGTTTTCATCGGTAACAGCCTCTTTTGGACGTCCACTGCGTTCATCGTCTTCGGTGCTCATATGATCAGTACGAAATTTTGCAAACCACTTACGACTTGTTGCTTCGCCCGGTGCAGAATCTGGATAACACTCATCAAGCCATTTTTTGGTATCGGCGGCACTTTTTTTCATCAAAAAGTAACACACGAAATTCCTTTTTTTCCATTTTTTTCACAATAACAAAAGTAGCAAAAGTAGATCTGTTAAACATGGCTCAATCGGCCACGTAAAGCTTGTACGCGAATTGAATAAATAATTTGTATATAAAAAAGGGACAACAGACTGTACTGATTTAGGGGTTTATTATTATAGCACGTTCACGGTCGGAAGACGCCAGTAAAGATGTTACACTTCGGTGGGATAAAAATATTTTGCCAATAGCATCAACTTTACGCCTGCTGAGTAGTTTGTGTTGAACCACGAGGTGGCATTAGCAGCTCAACATAAAGTGTTAGTGAACTAATGAGTCGAAGAAGAAATGTAAAATAGAAGTTGAATCTCAATCGGTCTTGATCAATAACGGAATAGCTACACTCGATCGGTCTCTAACGCTCTAGTGCTTATGTTAAATTTTCTAATTTTGAATCAAATTCTAAAGATTTTGTTTCCGATCGATCTCCACCAAGCAAACCACTTTTTGATTACAATTTCCATCAATATCCCTCCCAAAGTTTCATCACGATGATCGACGACGGTAATGATGATTAGCATCATTTCTCGGGGGAGAGAGAGAAAAAGGGAAGAGGCAGAGAGGCATCTAATGCAACCGGCAGACGTTTAACCATGGGAAAACTTCAGCGCTTGTGTGCGATCGACGATCGATGAGTGGTACTGTTTTCGTTCGCCGGGACAAAACTTAAATAAAAAACTGACTGCCACAATCTGATATGCTCCGTTGATACTGTTGAAGGCTGCCCAAAAAAGGAACTGCACGATATAAATACATGTATATTCATCTTTCACTACCCAGTTCGGTCCGAACGACAACAGAATCGATCTCACTGCGGGAAAGTAAGCAAGTAAGTAGGTAAGCTGCGGCTTCTTGATTAGCGATGGAATGTTACTGGCCTGCCAAATTTCTATGGAAAGATCAACCGAACACGACTGAAAATGTATTGCTCCGCGGGGCTCGTAACTTGCAAGTGCACTTTGAAAATATATATGTATATATATATTAAAAAAATGATTTCCCCAAGTGCTGGATCAGCAGCGCGAGTCGCGACCAATCGTAAATCATTCATAACGCTAACGGGAATCGATTCATCGATGACCGATAAGATTGTTGCCCGTTGAATAGCACCGAATAGCAGCAAACAGCACCAGGCGCTTTCTATCGCACTGCAGCACGAGGTCTTCTGTACTTATCCTGCATCTAACTTCCATCCATCCATCCATCCATCCATCCATCCATAGATCCAACTATCTATCGCGGGGTAGAACGGTTCGACTTCGAAGCGAAAGAAAAAAAAAATACAAACAGGTACGAGGACTACCACTTGAATGAATGGAGATGAAAAAGAAAAGCCTAATTGGTGGCAGCAGTGATCTGGACGCACATTTGAATATCAATAACAGCGGAGAAAGATACGGGCCAGACGAAACGAGACGCAACAACAACAACAACAGCAGCAACAGGGAGATGAAAAGGGGATAAATGACGATGACAACAGGTGCCATTGAGGAAGTTAAACCGTCATATTTTTCCCGCTATATTTCGCTTCGCCCAGTGCACTTGTCAAGCAGCGGCTGTAGCTAGCCTTGCGGTAGCTAGCCATCAAGATCTCATCATCGCAGGTTTCGTGGTCTGAATGACAACCCATTTACCATTCGATTGCATCTGGAGCAACCGCCGGAGGACCGGTCGCGGTCTGTCAGTGATGGACGTTGAAAGCTCCACTAATGTCAAAACTCAACGAGACCTCAACTCAAAACAAACTGTCACTCTCCAACGACGACGATCGACGATCCATTGATGCCGGCGTGATGCTGACTCCGAATCCCAGGGATGTTCTGTGCTCTGGTGCAAGCCGAGATCCTAGGCTAGGTGCTTCCCGGACGTGAAAACCTGAACATCCCCTGCTCCGATCAACCAACCAGATCGAAACTCACCAGGAGATGAATTGTGTTGCCAGTGTCATGTTAAATCTATATCAGACCACCTTCATCTCACCTGTTGTGAATCCGAAGCCCAGCGCTCGAGTCTCTGTTTGGCTTGGTTTGATCATACGAGCTGAGCCGCTGTGGATGGATGCATTCTTAACTGCACACACCGATAGATATGCACCATCATCTGATGAAAGCAATCAAACAGAGAGAGAGAGAGAGAAAGAGAGAGAGAGAGAGAGAAGGAAAGGACGGTTGTTGGTTGATGATGATACGTGTGGAGCCGGCATCTCGTTAAAATTGTATACCCAGAAAATAAACAACTTTTCTACGGTACTGCGGCGGCACACGGTCCCGGAGGGGTCTCTCTGTCTCTCTCCCTAACTAGATTAAGGAAAACACGAAATCAATCTGGAGCAAGATGACTGCGGTACTGATAGCATGATGGTTGCCATTGGTACCATTTCTAAAGGCATTGAAAAAGTGTCATTTTGACGGTCTCGGTTGGGCATCGACAAAGACGACGATCTCCTTCGCCTCCGCCAGTTACGGTGCCGGTTTTCCGATCGGATCTTCTTTTTCTTCTTACTTTAATGGTGAATGATGGTGAGTTTCATCCGCGGCGGCGATGATGCGATAGGATTGATTTTATTGTGACTCGATTCGGGTTTCGAGATCGGTATCAGTTTCACGTGAAGATGATTTGTGATTATTTTGGAAATGATCTCTTCGGACATGATCTGAAGCAGGTTATTCTGAGCTAGGTTGTTTTCCAATCAAAAATCTGAACCTGAAAAATTCATCATTGCACCCCTACATACCTAAATTTTAATGCTAAATGCCGGGAGCAAACTTGCCAAGATTTACACAGTCGAGCATAGCAAAATATGATATTTCTGAGAATGTCTATCAAATATTAATCATTATAATATCAGAAATTGCAAAATTGGCGGCCAAATTCTGCACTGTCTGTTTGGCAAAAGCGACCGTAAATTAGGAGTGTATCGGAAATAAGCTATCCACATTTTTTTGATGTGGAACACATCTTTATTAGGGGTGCAAATCAGAAACTCAAGAAAAACTACACGTAGAAATGTGGTCAGGTTTTAAACACTTACAGCTCAGTCTGTTTTGTATCAATTATTAATATTATTTCATCATTTGATAGGAAACATTTCTACATACTGATTTGAATGTTCATAGCCTTGTATTTTGAATTGTATATCATTGAAATGTTGATTAATAGCTAGCGGTGTCCTATTTTGTCTGCAAAAAATCTCCAGCATACCGGATTTCCCTGCCATAGTCGATGGTTTTGAAGGAGTAAGCGATGTATCAAAGAGAGAGCATCGCTCTGATTGGTGGTCAATCGATGCAAAAGCGAAGCTGTTGGAAGCACGCGAATCTATAAATAGAAGCAAAATTATAGCTAACGTTTCAGTTCTACGCGTAGTATGCTAGAGGCAGGTTGTTGCTAGACTGCAAGACAAAAAGTGCCATAAAACGATTTGAAGCTTTAACTGGTATGCTCTGATCTTGTGTCAAGCAAGATCGGATGAAATTCCATGTTATGTCGTTTCGTCTGAGAAAATGACAACTACCCCAGGGTAAATTTTGAGTGCATAAGATTAATTTCTAATTTATATAAGATGAACTTGATTGATGATGAGATAAAGTTTATCGCTTCAACCAAAATCGCAGAAGGTAGAGAAACGCTATAAAAATAACTACTTGCGTACAAAACTTGAACACAAGCTTGGCGAAGAGAAGCTCAAATATCGATATCCGTATCGCAAGCATGTACAAACATATAATTGCATACATTCGGGCTATTGATGTAATTTCGTCGGCTACAAAACAAATACAAATCACGACTATTAGGTTGTTCGCAACGCTGTTTTATTTCATATGGACTGATCTACTTTAGATCTACAACTGAAACATGTCAATCACGACGCTGAGATTAAGTTCTATTTTTCGAGTACAAATTTAAAACAGATTTAAAACTGCTCGACGAAATTGTTTTAAATTAATGAATATTTGAAACACGAATAGAACACTGTTTTAATTTTTTTTTGCGTGAGCGTCTGTTACGAAATCTGAGAGACGAGATGTCAAAGCGTCGAATGACATTTCAGAAATTATCAATATAAGCGTTAAATGTTTTGCACTGAATAATACAGTTTCATTTAGAAGCACTCCAGCTCACTATGATCTGTAAAAATATTCATATCGTTTTCGAAATCATTAATTTAGTTTGTTTGTTTTTGATTTGAAACAGTGAAGTGAATAGACACAACACCAATACATTTACAGAAATATATAGAACAGATTTTAAATCTTTCCGTTGAGATCGTCAAGCTCGAGTTTTATTTTTGACAGTTTTAAATTATATAACAGTATGTCATTTTAGAACAGATATCCATCACCGCGTTGCGAATAGCCTTAGAGTCTATATTCTGGGTTCGCTAATAAATATCAATCTAAGCAGACTCTCGTGCATTTGCGGATTCAAAAGTGTGACGATTAATTGAAAATATCGATCATTAGAAATTTTGGTTGCCTTGCTCTACATCAATGGCTCGAACAACCCCAGGGGCTGATCCTTGTAGTTTTTTTTTAACTCCTGCATGTTCCCAGCTGCCCTACCAGTCTTCTTAAAGACCATCTTCACGATTGCTGCAGTTAAGTTCGATGGGTCGAACCTGAGGGCAATTTGGCAAGCTAATCGAGCGTGGTTTTGGCATAGTGAGCCGATGCTGGCCAAAACAGTGGATGTGTACTATGCTTCTTATATAAAGCCAGCAATCTCTTCTGGAGACACTCGGACCGATAGATTTCGGCATTTATAGCTCCGGTAGTGTAAAAAATTGGCTGACTTCAAACCACAGAAACATATTGTTTGCCATACCAGTACCTTTCGACCGAATTTTACCACTTGAATCGACTTGTCCGAATCGCTCACATCCTCCCCAACGACCATAGTAAAGTATTGTGGACCTGAAAGGGTTTTTGAGTCCTCCTTTACATAAGTCTCATCGTCCATCAAAATGCATGCATCCGGACACTGCAAAAGACGCGAATACAATTTCCGGGTCTTTGTTGCTGCTCGCTTCTCCTGTTGTAAACTTTGTTTCGAGATTGTTTGCTTCTTGTAGGTATTCAGTTGATTTCGCCTCTTGATTCGCTGGATCATTCCGACACTCGTTCCTGCTTATTTGGCCAAATTACGTATTGACATTGATTTGTTCTTCATGATTAGAGATACCACTTTCTGGTCCAATTTCGGGTTGGAAGAACCGGGTTTTCTGCCTCTTCCTGGTAGCTCATCCAATGAATAGTGTTCCCCAAACTTATTAATGATGGTTTGAACACTGGCATGATGAATTCCAAACCGTTTCGCCCCAATTTTCGCATAGTAATACTCTTCTCACTTAGTCATGTGTCCAGAACCTTGATTTTCACTTCCTTTTCAATACGCGACATTTTGAAAACGCAAAATTTCAACCGCTCAAACAAGTAAACAAACGAAAGCTGACACAGCCAAACGCACAGCATGCTGTGATCAGAGCATAAAAACCATCACAAATACATGGGTACAACACAAATGTAGGTGGATAGCTTATTTTCTATACACTACTTATGGGGTAGGTACCTAATCGCGAATATCTCTTGTTGTATTGAACGCAACAACATAATTTTTGATAAAATATTCAGTAGTATGAGCTATCCACCATAGATAACCTTAAAATTGAAGTTTTTTTTAAATGTTTGGTATGAACGAGCATTAAGGTGAAATTTAGTGTACCAAAATAAGGCGCACAAAGCATATCGTGCGAAATCGGTAGTTCACGACATGTTTTGTTCGCTAGTAAAACAGACACTACCTATGGATAGTTATAAACCATGAGTATATTCAATTCGCTAAGATCATTCTTCATTGTACAATTCAAAACCAGTTTGTGAAGTGCATATCATATCAGTATACAAGTAAATAATCATTCAGGGGTAAGTCTAATTTTGTAATTAGGGCGGCACATAACCGTTTTGAATTTTGGTTACGTTCCGTCTTAGATTCATCAGTGCATAGCAGTTCAAATTGAACTACCTAATGAAAACCTGGCAGTTCCAGTTGTTTTTACTATTTCTCATGAAGTTTTGAAGGAATTATACACGGAACAACCGAAATTAGCTCTGCGCCTAATTCGTATTACTGTTTTTGAATTAGTTGATTTTAACAACAAAATTTCCAAAATAACTTTGCTGAAAAAACTTTTATTTTTAGAGAATGTGTTTAGTTGGCGAATATTCTGGACACAAACCAGCAATATTTCAATCCAACACGAAATTCTCGTTGACAACTAATTTCGTTATTAAAATCAGAAAATTTGTTTCTATTTATCTATCACCATCATAACTGAAGGACAGCACAAAGAAAACAAAAATGAAATTGGTTTAATTAACAAGTTTATTAGCCAAAAACCCATGAGAAGTGTCAAAGCAAAACAATCCATTAAAAGGCTAAAAAGGACAGTCTTGTTGAAACTGCTTGCAAATTGTTTAGATGTTTTTCGAATGTGTTACGATATAAATTTCTAAGCCATATATAAATGACGTAAACTGTTAGTGGAAAGTGTATTTATTCAGAATTTGTGCACACTTGAAGCGATTGTGTGTAATAATGTTTTTACGCGGAACAGTGAAGTGAGTCTCGAATGTTGCACTCTAATTGTACACGTCAAATGATGTTTTTTGTATCTTCTAACATTCCGGGCTACGCCGTCCGGTGTTCTACTTGTATTCGGTTTTTGTTTTCCAAGTGCTCAAAGTTTTCAGTGAGAGAGTCGATTTCGCGAAGTCGAATAAAGAAAACAGCGATTTAGAATTAAAATTTTCATAAAGAAGTTTATGTTTCGCTTATGTCTTTTTCTCCAATACAACATCGTATTTATACCTGCCAATATAGAAAAGGCAACCGCGACTGATTTTTTTTTCGGTAGTAGTGTGCCATCTAGTGGCTAGTAGTCATTACGGTGTTAACGTTTTTTCGGTGACAGAGCGCCATATAGCTGCAAATTGCAGAAGCCAATTTAACCATTCCTGTTGGTTGAAAACAACGTTTTATTTCTCTAATTCAACTAAAAAATTAGTTGAATGGATATGAAGTGTGCCTTAGCTAAGAAATGACAGCACGTTTAATTGGTGAACTCAACTAAAAAAATAGCCATTTCAACAAATATTTTATTATTATTAACGGAACTAGAATTAGAAAATCTAAATTAGCAAAAGTAAGATTTTTTTAGTTGTCTTAAAAAATAATTAACTAAAATCAGAAAATCAACTAATTTTTTCGCCAAAATGCTGATTTCGGTCTTTCCGTGTATTTACTATTTGCCTACGCTAAGCGAGTGGATATCATTAATTTCTATTTTAGAATTCTTAAATCCAGTTTGAAGATATTCTTTCTAATCGTAATATAATTTGTATTCTCGAGACCGATTTGACAAATAAGTTATGATTTTTTTTATTTAATCGGTGTTGTCTCAGCAAATTTTTGCTCTCGCGTATTCCGCCTTACAATTGCACTGTTACAATGTGAGACATTGAAAGTTTGCAAAATTTACCCAATTAATCAACTAGTACGAGCGAATTTCGATATTCGAATGTGTGGATGAAGCATACCAATTTTATTCGTATTCACATCATCCAGTTATGTCTCTGACATTACCCTCTCGCATTTTTTTATATATTTATTATGCGAATTTTTAAAGTTACGCGGATGCAAGTTTTCGAAGTTATGCGGTGCTATCTAAATTGTTTTTTTTTTTAATTTTCAGAGATTCGAATTGAAAATGTTTTTGTCGAGACAACTCAAGATCTCGACGTTTCGTACATTGCTAGGACGAAGCCATAAAACTACATATTTTAGAAAATTCGCATTAAAAAACCCGCATTAATTTGAAAATAAGCGTAGAAAAGCCGTTTTAAAAACGCATAAAAAGATACTTGAGTGTAGTATTGAGGCCAGGTTGCTCCAGAAATTTTAATACCCACATTGAGATCGTAAATAAACCGATTCCGTAGATGTACCCGTAAAAGTGACGTATTCGACAAACCACGCTTTTTTCTTTCCGCTCAATTTCCTTGGAAATAGAGCTGAGCCGATTTTAACGATCGATTTGCAAACAACCACTAATCAAGTTTGAGTTTCGGAATTCCGGGTTCGGAGATCGTATAATCGTATAAGTGACGTATCCAACAAACTCCACTTTTTTCTGTCCGTTTCATGATTTCGGACATGACCGACCCAATTTGAGATCGTGAATGAATCGATTCCAAAGATGTAACCGTAAAAGTGACGCATCCGACAAACCACTTCTTTTCTATCCGCTCATTTTCTTTGGAAGTAGCTGAACTGATTTTCACGATTATAGTAGGATCTCGTTTGCAAACCACTACTGAGTAATGGATTAAGTTCAAATGACTAATGGCAGACACATCCGGTTTCGGAGATCGAATAATCGTATAACTGACGTATCTAACAAACCCCACTTTTTTCAGTTCGCTTCATGTTTTCGGACATGACTGCGCCAATTCCGGTAATTTTAGGTTCGTTCAAACACTACTATTGGGTTGGTTGATTAGGTTTGAAAGGTATAAGGCTACCACTTCCCGTTCCGGAGAAATAATCGTACAAATGACGTATCCGACCGAGCACCTTTCTCCGCACACTTTGTTCGATGATGGCTCAACTTACAAAAGAGAATCACGAATCAAGTGAGAATAGATAATTTTGAGAACCATCTATGCAAATTTTTTTTTTCTAAATTGATTCAATCGATTTCGACATACCAGGGACTAAATCCAAAAGGGGGTTGATGATTAAGTTCGAAGGGATTATTGCTAACACCTTCGGTTCCAGAATAAGCGATGTGAACGTAGTTCTTTTGTTAAGTTCCCGGATCAAACAGGAAATACTGGAATTCACCTGAAGATTTTGATTAGTTCAATTCAAAGGGAAAAAATCGCCTGAACCAAGCTGAAAAGCATCAGGATTGTAATTGGTTGACAACGATTTTCTCGAACAAAACATCTATTTGGACTTGTGTGGGTAGATGAAGCGTACCTGGTTGGGAAACAGAAACATTCGGTAAAATATTTGGACATCAGGAGCAATTTGCAGCTGTTCGCAATTTTAAGCAGTATACTCGGAAGATTTATGCGGAATCCATTTTAACTATCAAAATTCGGAAATAGTAGAATCCGGAAACTGTGAGATAAGCTTTCAGATTGTTGATTTAGAGCTAGAAGAAT
Source organism: Malaya genurostris (assembly GCF_030247185.1). Classification (NCBI taxonomy): domain Eukaryota; kingdom Metazoa; phylum Arthropoda; class Insecta; order Diptera; family Culicidae; genus Malaya; species Malaya genurostris. The sequence goes on from NC_080570.1 coordinate 30,358,875, forward strand.
TTTCAGTGTACATTGGAGTCCTTTGCACAGCCGATATTAATGCTCATTGGTCACCTGGGTAGGGTCAAAATGTGCAATTCGACACGAAAAGTGTCATTTCTACTAAGGAAAAGCCCTTTACTAGGTGTGAAAGTAGGCATTAGACCTGCATCAGTTCTAATAGATCTATCTTTTCAGGTCTATTTCGCACACTCAAAACACGAAACAAAACAGAAAAATACCTAACGGCAGTCAAAGACACTTGTAAAACCTATCCAGTACCGAGAAATTCTTTTAATGATCCCAGCAGAAGTGCCATTCGATCTGCTGCGATAATCTGCACCCCTCATATTGACAACAACAACAAAAAAAAAGGGAATGCCCTCGGTTCTTTTCTCACAGCCTACGGTACACGGTGCTACGATGCCACCTTCTGGCCGGACGGTGAAAGCACCTTCAATCTGGATCTTGATAATTTCATCGGGGTGAAAGCCTACGATAAATCACGGACCGCAGACGGCCAGCAGCTGGCGTGAAATGGCTATAGATTCATCGATTCAATTTCCGTGCGAGCGCTGCGCAGCTGCGCGAGACTACCAAATCCGTCGTTACGCGGAATCGATTGCCAGACGATTGGCGGGTTCCGGAACCGGGCTTACTAACTGCGACCTTTTGCATGTGGATTATCGTCATCATAATCGCGATCGTAAAGACTGAAATCACAGACAGACAGACAGAGCGGGACCGAGCCGCGTTCTGCCACGGTGACGATCCTCGTAAATTATTGGCTAACAGTCGCGGGGCTCGCGTGACTCACCTTGGGACAGAGGGAGAGTGAGATCACAGCGTTTGATGCTCACTCACTGCGCATTCAACCTTCGTGAGGATAAGACTCTGGATGGTTGGCTTAGGACTTACCTGAAATGAATTAGAATACAATATAAATAAATAATGGCTAGCAGTTAATCATCGAAAAAGGAGCGAAGGGTTGGTTGGTTGGATTGGAACATCCATTTGGGAATGGAGTTGCGCAAAAACGAATGGAAGGCGTGCGGTTTTAGCGCTTCGTAGCATGTTAAGATAACAAACCAATTTATAAAATACTTTGTTGCCTAGTTCTGCTAAGAAGGCAGCAGTTAATAGCGAACTAAGATGATTGAATTATGCTAGCATCTCACGTCTGCTTTAGGTGGGAAAAAAGGAACAGTCAGGATTTTTCAGATCATAAAGTACAGCCAGTAGCCAGATACAAATTAGGGTCGTGAGTAAATAACTTGGTTTCAAGGTTTGTTTGTCAGTATATAAATAGCGCAAAGAATAGTGTAGCTGACAGACAGAGAGTACAACGATGCCATCGATTTAAGAGCTAGGCGGAAAATAATCTGATTTTCATGAGTGACCAAGGTTCCTCGAGCGTTTGAGTGTAACAATCGAAGATTACAGAGGATGGAAAAACACATCCGATTGAAAGTTTTTCGGGCCCTTACTCTCGATGATTGCCTCATATTTGATCAGAATGTGGTCGTTAGCAACTAACAAACTTGATTATTTATTATCTATTTGATATGCAAAGAACAAAAACTTGGTTTGGAAAGTCATTTTCAGCCGGTGTAGAAAAAGTTTTGAAGTTTCTACCTTTTTCTGAAAAAGAAATAACTTTGAACGAGGGCCCAGAGCAACGACTGTTACATACTGTTACATTCGACTCAGGTCGTCAAATACGACACAAAATTGACACTTAATTTATTCGGAGACCTGGACTGGACCGAATTTCACAAGCTTAGTCTGAAATGAAAAGCTTCATGATCATACAGATTCTTGTAGAGTCTTATGCAAATTTCATTTCCGGTTCCAGAATTATACGAACACAAATAAAGTGTACGGAATCTTCAAAACTAACTCTAAACTCTTTTGAACTTTGTAGAGCATTTTTGCGTTGCTGGCCGAACAAATTGTTGTGTAGTAAAAAACTCACGGGAAAGGCCTTATTGCACCACTAGCTATCAAGACAGCTTCATCACAATCCGAAGTGTGATCAAGAAGATATAACTTAAAATTACAAGTCGTTTTTTTGCAGTTTACTCATGATTCGTCGCCGATTTTGTGGTTAGCTTTGGCATCGTGCCATTATGCATGCTAAAGATGTTCTATTTTTTCGAATGTTATGTACAAATTGAACAGAATGCTTAAATCGAACAGATCAATCCTCATATCGGCGAAGAGCAGCGTATTACAGGAAAATTTTGGGTTCTGATAAACCTCGAACTGTGAAAATCTACACAAGAAGATAAACGGTGAGTATAGGATAAATCAATACCTAAAGTTCCGATAGAAGCCAAAAGTTTACTGCTTCAATTTGCTTTCTTGTTGATGGCTAAATGTGAAATAAAAGTTATTATTACTAACAGATATTGTGTCTATTCTTGGATTTCGGTAAAAATTCCGTCAAAATAATCCTTCGAAAAAATGTTTCGGAACTCTTTCAATTTGGTTTCAGTGAAGTTCAATTCCGAACTGGCTCCAGTTGAGTTTTGATTTTTTGAATTTCAGAAATTCTCAAGGTGGTCACTTAGAACCGTTCACAGTTTTATTCCACTTCAACGATCTTAATTTTTCAGTTGGATATCTGGTGGTTTCATATTCTCATTGAAATCTAGAACAACTTGATTTCGTAGTAGTTCTGCTTAAAAAATCTGCAGTTGCTCACAAAATCTATATGTAACCACCTAATACTCAAAGGTTACCAACAATTTAAAATGAATACTTTAAATTCTGACGTAAGAAAGGAAAACCTTGTTTAATCACATATACAGCATATGTACGTCAGTCATGTGCAGAACAGATAAAAAACAAAGTGCTCTTCATGTGCGGAACAATGCACACGTTTATTATTGAATGCATATCGAGCCACTGGTTTTGTTCAACTGAATTTCGATCACAGAACTGATAGCTAATAGCAAAGCTCGAGCTAACAGCAAAATTTCTGCTTACGAGCTCGGCAATAATTGACAGATAACAATTTTAGGATTGCCGATATTCTTAGTAATTGCACATTTTGCCGAGACGATTACCGAGCACTCGGCTGAGCAAATCTAGGCATTTCTTGACCGATATTCAGCAATAAAATTTAAGCGTGTATGCAAAATTTGACCTAAATCGGGTATGGGTCAAAGTTAGAAAATTTTCGAACTTGAAAAATCAAACATGGGATACATAGAAATTCCGAAATCGAAAAATTTCTTTGATGCCACAAGTCTTAGAATTGCATGAACCATTGAGATTTAGTGTCATCTCGAAAAAAATTTTATTTTATAAAACCGACTTTCTGGGACTGAAAAATTTTGAGATTTCTGATATTGAAAATTGATCTCCACGTTTCATGCAATTGTAAGACATTTAACATAAAAAAAACATTTCGATTTCAGATTTTTTTTTAATTCGACTCACTGGGTTTTGAAAAATTTTTAGATTTCCGACATCGGAATTAGTCTTAGTATTGCATAAATCGTTGAGATTTAGTGTCAACTCGAAAAAAATATTTTTGTAAAAATAGACTAAAAAAAATTTTTTTTTGAAAAATATTGAGATTTCTGAAATCGAAAAAAAAATATGTTTGAGAATTGCATGAAATCTTTTCGACACAACACTTGAGTGAACTTTGCTTCTTTTAATTGACTTTCTGGGACTTCCAAACAGATTTCCAAAATCAAACAGAAATTGTTTGATGCCAAATGCCTTAGAATAGTCTGAAAATAAAATTCGACTCTAGGAAAGAAAAATTTTGAGAGTCCCAAAATCGAAATTTTGTTTTTATAAAAAGGCTTAGAATTGCATGAAACGTGGAGATCTTGGTGTCAGTTCAAAAGAAATATGTTTGTAAAAATCGACTTTCTGGGACTTTTTGGTATATTTCTGAAATCGAAATTTTTTTATGTACCAGAATTGCATGAACTCATTTCGAGATAACAGCAGACATTTGACATAAAAATGTTTGTTTTCGTTTTTTTTTAAATTCAAATTTGAGATTTTTGAAATCGATTTTTTTTTGTTTTTGATACTAACTAAAAGTGTTAGAATTGCATAAGACGTTGAGATTTTGTGTGGCACGTAATTTTTTTTTTTCAAATCGACGTTCTCGGGCTTACAAAAATTTTGAGATTTTTGGAATCAAATTTTTTTTTATGTTTGCATGAAATCTTTTTGAGATAACACAAGATTTCCACGTTTAACGCAATTCTAAGATATTTGATATAATTTTTTCTCTTTCAAATAATTCGACTCTCTGGGACTTAGAATTGCATCAAACGTGGAGATTCAGTGACGCTCGATTTTTTTTTAAATGTCCCCAAACAGATTTCCGAAATCGATTGAAATTTTTTTAATGCCGGAAGCCTTAGAATTGTCTGAAACGTCGAGATCTGGTGTCATCTCGATTTTTTTAGACCATTAAATTTTAATTCGACTCTGGGACAGAAAAAAATTTGAGACTCCCGAAATCGAACTTTTTTTTATGTCATATGTCTTGAAATTATGAACATGAACTTAGCGAGGAACCTCTCGCCGATGTTAACGCAAATAGGTGAATAATTTGTTGCTTATTTGTTGCTAATTAGTTACGACAATTTTAAACTTGTTGCTCAATTTAATTTTTATTTTTTTGAGTACTTCGCTAAGTTCATATGAAGTTAGCGAAGCCCCCTTCCAAATATGCTTCAAAACAAATCGTAGCCCAGTAAATAGTTAGTTGCTAATTTGTTACGATAATTTCGAATTTGTTACTCAATTTATTTCAATTTTTTGAGTATTTTGCTAAGTTCATATGAAGTTATCGAAGGCCCCCTTCAAATATGCTTCAAATCTGTAAAAAAATAATTGAGCAACAAATTCAAAATTACTGTAACTAATTAGCAACAAATTAATAACAAATTATTCACTTTGCTTCGATCTATTTTGAAGCATATTTGAAAGAGAGACTTCGCTAACTTCATATGAACATAGCGAAGTACCCAGAAAAATAAAAACAAAAATTGAGCAACAAATTCAGAATAATCGTAACTAATTAGCAACAAATTATTCACTGGGCTTCGATCTGTTTTGAAGCATATTTGGAAGGGGGCTTCGCTAACTTCATATGAACTTAGCGAAGTACTCAAAAAACTAAAAAAAATTACTGAGCAACAAATTCAAAATTACTGTAACTAATTAATAACAAATTATTCACTGAGCTTCGATCTGTTTTGAAGCATATTTGAAAGTGTGGCTACGCTAACTTCATATGAACATAGCGAAGTACCCAGAAAAATGAAAACAAAATTGAGCAACAAATTCAGAATTATCGTAACTAATTAGCAACAAATTATTCACTGAGCTTCGATCTGTTTTGAAGCATATTTGAAAGAGAGACTTCGCTAACTTCATATGAACTACATTCAGCGAAGTACTCAAAAAACTAAAAAAATAATTGAGCAACAAATTCAAAATTACTGTAACTAATTAGCAACAAATTAATAACAAATTACTCACTGGGCTTCGATCTGTTTTGAAGCATATTTGGGAGGGGGCCTTCGCTAACTTCATATGAACTTAGCGAAGTATTCAAAAAAATAAAAAATAAATTGAGCAACAAATTCGAATTCAACGTACATTCGAAATCTAAAAAAAAAATTGTTGATGCCAAATGTAATGAATCGTTTGAAACTCATCTCGATTTTTTTAATGACATCAAATTTAATTTCGTCTCTGGGACAGAAAAATTTGGAGATTCTCGAAATCGAACTCTTTTTTTTATGCCATGTCTTAGAATTATATAAATGGCATGACTTGGAATTATATAAAAAAATTTTTTATTTGAAATCTCGACTCTGAGACTTTTGAGATTAACACATGGATCAATAAGTCCCGAGACTAACAATGGAAACAACATTTTTTTGCAAAATTTTTTTTTATTCATCAACATAATCACCTTTTAGGCTGATACAATGGTTCCAACGTTTTTCCAATTTTTCAATACCATGTTTATAAAAAAAAATTATCTTCGCTTCAAAATAAGCTTCAGTTTCAGCGATGACCTTCTCATTTGAGCCAAATCTTTTTCTCTGGAGCATTTTTTTTAAATCAGCAAAGTGCCAGTAGTGACTGGGGGCTAAATCTGGCGAGTATGGAGGGTGGGAAAGCAGATCAAAGCCCAATTCGTTCAATTTCACCATTGTTTTCATCGACTTGTGGCAGGGTGCATTGCAGCAATCGCGGCACCCACTTGGAAAAACCTTTTTCATGCTCAATTTCTCATGAAAGATAGTAAATACACTTCCATATGATATCTGTGTCATCTCAGCAATCTCACGGAGCTTCACTTTACGATCTTTCATTATAATTTTTGTCACTTCACTCACATTTTCCGATGTAACGGCTTCCACAGGTCTACCCGAGCGTTCCGCGTCATTTGTGTCGGTACGACCACGTTTAAACTCGGCGAACCACCGACAAATCTTTGCGTTTGATGGACAAGAGTCCGGATAACATTTTCCAATCCATTGTTTCCCTTGCACGGTGTTTTTACCCATTAAAAAACAATGTTTTATCAAAACACGAAACTCGGTTTTTTCCATTTTTTAAACAAACTACGAAACGACTTTACTCCAATCTCGATAACTCAGCTGTTTCTGATCGGATCGATCTAAAATTTTGACCCGTTTCAAGTAAAGGTTAGTACTCTAGAAAGACGTGATTACTGGTTTACTACAAGCGCCATCTCTGCTTTAGTCTCGGGACTTATTGATCCATGTGTTAGGCTCAAATTTTTCGTAGGGACTTTTTGAAAGTGCTTAAACTTTTGAGCACTACCGCTTAACAAAATTAGAAATGAGTCTAGAATATTAGCATGTTTTTTGATAAGTTAATATTTGACAATAATGTGTTCTAGTTCGTTTTGTTTGAAATCAACCGTTGCAAGTGAGCCGATTCAAATCTTGAATCATTTTTCTATACCCATAGCGCAACATATTTTCTAACCGCTCCAAACCGTAGTTATCTTTTTTATGGTTCCCATCGATCCCCGGTGCACAATTCAATTTCAAAACAGCACACCATCAGGCGATCGGTTCTGAAATGCCTTCTCGAAAACCGCACCCCCCATTGATGTAAGGAAAACATAAAAACAAAACTCCAGAATCATCTTGATTTACCGGCTGACCGAAAGTCATCATCAAATCTCTAACAACTCTATCTTCTCTTTCGTTGCAGGGCACATCGGCCAACAAAAGGTAAGCCAAAACACACACGTTTGTTAATCGATAATATCATCAAAAGGCCTATCGTCGCATCGCCTATCGGCAGACCAGGTTTGACCCTTTCCGAGAACAGACAACTTTGATCTTTGATCACTGCCCTGAGCAGCAGCAGCAGCAGAAGCAGCGTCAGCAGGTTCGGGACTCGGGATATGACGAATGCATTCGTTTTTGCCCCCCTCGCGAAGCAAAAATGGTGGAAGATGATGATGATGATGATGATGATGATTGATGGTGGACCGATCTCGTCGTGGCCCTATCAATGCACTCCCTGATCTGATCATCGTCATCGTAATTGGCCCTCCTCCTTCGGACCTGACGGACCTCCTCTGACTGCTCTGCTCTGGTGCTTGGTTGGGTTCTGTGCTGTGGATGGGTTAACTTGGGGCTCAACACTAAACAAACAGCATTCTTGGGCTATCAGTTAGAGCAGCGGCCACTCCGGGAAGCCGCACACATTCCGAACTGAAAAACCCCGCTGAACAAACACCCAACGGGGCAGTGCGATTTACCATAATAGCTATAATCAAATTGAGTTTAGCTGAACTCCGAAAAGCCGAACGAGTCCCGATAACAGACGTGAAGTGATCGCAGTGATGAAACATGAAAATATTCCGTTTAGGCTGCTGAAACGGTGCACCGGGCAAGCGAGGCTGGCTATAAAGTAAAAGTTCAATCAAGTTCTCTTTTGGGTCCGGCGGGTAAATTGTGTTCGCGTGTGTGAAGAGTTTGGAATCTCTATAGCTATTGAACGCTCGCTCTCTCACACGCTTTTCCGCGTGATTTTGCTTCGCAGCTCGTTTAGTCAGTCAGCTAAATTGGGCTGCTCTGCGGATCGGATCACGGATCACCGGGAGGGGGGGGGAGGAATGGAAGATTTGCCAAACCCCCCACCCAGAAGATCATACACCGAAAATTTTCATATGCGCATAGCATAAATGCGTAGCCGAGAATAGCCTTTTTTCCCGCTAGCATTCCCATCCCCAACCACCACCACAACACCACACTATTGTCCAAATGTTTAACCCTATTACCGCCGCCCCGGGAATATTCTCATCACACATAGGAAACCGTTCGGTTGATTGACGTTGGTTCGATCAGATACGGCGCGGCCCGCGCGAAATGATTCCATTGGCCGGTGCCAGCGCAATCAGCTGGTTGGTTGGTTGGTTGGTATTAGGAAAACTGAGTACCAAATTGAGCAGCAGACGGTTCAACGGAACCTTCGTCATCGACACCACGGGGTTGGAGTGTGGAGTTCTCATCTTTTTCTCACCCGGTAGTCATCCCGGACGCGTGCGTGCGTGTGTGTGTCTGTGTAGACGACATCGGTATTCGTCGTTGCTCCCGCGTTCCCGACTTCGAGTTTTGAATTCGCTTCCGCCAGCGTTCAACTCCGGCGTCGTCGTTCGTCTCCCGCGCGAACAAACATGATGATGAAGATATCAATCTGGCTAATGATCGGTAATGGTGTGGCTTTATCATTCATCAGACCGGTGTTTTGCGCTGCCTTATTATGTTTGATTAGATAGGGAGGATAGATCGGTTATGAAATGGGGCTTTCATCCGAAGAAGCTAGCAGGAAACGACCAGGGGTCGATCCTGTGGTGAGGGGGAACGGGGTTGATTGTGTTTCTACGGCCCGGTCGATAGTGAACTATGCATGGCAAGCCAATTTTGTTCTACCGAGAGACCCCCTTTTTTACGCAATCCGAACAGTTTGAGAGGATGGATGGATTCGGGGGACGTTCGGTATAGGATAGGAGATTCCCGGGCAACGGTAGATTGAATGCCAAGCGAGCAAAATTGATCTCGAAATGTTTAGATCGGGACCATGATAATCTGTTCTTGCAGCGGATTGTTATCTATTTTTCCCGAGATGGAAGGCGTGTCGTGTGCGAAGTTGCGTTCTGCTGATAGATTTTTTTTCTGTTCTAAGAACGTGTAACCGACGTATGACAGAAGGCTGCATCGTACCAAAACATAGTCGATTACTACTTCGGCTGAGTCTATTACTGCTACTAGTGCATTAGCGACACTTCAATACAGGAAGTAAAAGCGTCTTTATACCAGAACTTTCTTCGATCGCATCATTTATTCCATTAACGATTAGAATTGAAGAATGCAACACATGGCTTTGAAAACAACCGAAGCGGTTAAAGTCAGTAGTGTAATTTTATATAGTCCAATGAGCTTTCGAAGAACTAGACTTGCTTCGACATCTATGAAAATACTTAAGAACGGGCTTAGCGTGATGGGAAAGACCATCACCTTTCACACAGTCTGCCTGAGTTCGATTCCCAACTCTGCACATAGTGTCAAACAGTTTTTTCTGACCCGAGAGCCCAATCGAAAAAATCTCTTCTTAGTAATTCGTCCAACTAGTGCTGTGATTATGCCTTTCTTTTGCTACTAGAGTGTCATTAAAAAATTACAATTATAATATGTTTACGTTTCGTCTTTGACTCATCAGCGCATAGTAGTTAAAATTGAACTGCTTTGCGCAAAACTCGACAGTTCAATTTGAACCGCTAAGCAGACGTAAAGTTTTTGCTATTTACAGAACACTTTTTATCTTCGCATCGAAATGCAATATCTATACTAACGTGCCGAACGAAAACGTGTTTTCTACTTTTTCTGGCCGAGCAACTGGGACGAGGTTTGCATAAAGCAGTTCAATTTGAACTGCTATGCACTGATGAGTCCAAGACGAAAAGTAAACATAAATATCAAAATCGGTTATGTGCCCTAGCACAAAATTTGGCTAGCCCCTGAATGATTACAATTATAACTTGGGAACAAAACAGTGTTCGCCATGAGCATTGTGAACTTTTCAAATAACCAAATACACCAAATAAGTCTTTTTTTACGCGTAAAAACCGATTTTTCTGAAATTTTTTTTTTAGATTACACCAATGTTAATAGCTTTGCAGTTTTTTCTACGCAAATTTCCGGAGTCTTCCGAATTTTTTTTTTCTGATTTCGCCAGATCTGGACGGTTTATGCATTTCTAAGATATATGACAACAAAAAAAATTTTCAATGTTTTTCGGTTTTTTTTTTCTACGCAGGTTTCAGAAGCTATGCGTTCCCAAGGTCGATTAGAAAAATAATTTTTTTTTTGAAATTATAATTTTTTATTGGTAATTTGAAGGGGAAAAAGTTTGCTTTTACCCCCAAATTTATGCTAGGTGCACAGTTAAGTATAATTTTTGTTTATTTTTTTTTTGAAATTACACCAGATCTCGATGTTTCATGCATTTCTGAGACATTTGGCCTCAAAATTTATTTTTTGATTTCGGAATATTTTTCAAAATTTTTTAAGTTACCCCAGATCTGGACGTTTCATGCATTTGTAAGACATTTGGCATTCAGTTTTTGCCTTTCTCTATAGAAAGGTATTAGAATTGCTGGAAAACCGACTTTCGAACGGAGCCTCGGAGACCCATAGTGTTATATACCATTCGACTCAGTTCGACGAGATCGGAAAATGTGTGTGAGTGTCTGCACTTTTTGAAGATATTTGAACGCGCTCAATTTTCTCAGAAATGGCTGAGCCGATTGAACAAACTTGGGCTCGTTTGAAAGCTACTGTCGGGCCCTTGATCAAGTTCGAAGATCAAATGGCTGTGACTTTTGGTTCCGGAGATATGATTGTATAAGCGACGTAACCGACAAAACACGTTGATTTTTACCGCTGTTATATATATTAGGGTGCCAAAATTTAGGGATCACCTCTATTTTTGTTAAGCTCTAGTGCTCAAAAGTTTAAGCACCTCGAAAAAAGCCTTCATGCTAAATTTGAGCTAAATCGGACATGCGTAAGGGGTGCTGCCTGGTGGTAAAGGTTTGACAATTTTCGATCTTGAAAAAGCACCATAGGGGGGAGTACTTGAAATTTCCAAAATCGAACATTTTTTTTTATGCCAAAACTCTTAAAACTGCATAAAACATCGAAATTTAGTGTCATCCCAAAAAAAAATTTTTTTGAAAAAATCAACTTTCTGGGACTTAGAAAAATTTTGATTTCAGTCCCAAAAAGTCGATTTAAAAAAAATTTTTTTTCGAGATGACACTAAATCTCGACGTTTCATGCAATTCTAAGCCTTTTGGCCTCAAACATTTTTTTTCGATTTCGAAAATTTCATGTACTCCCCCCTATGGTTTGTAAAAATGATGCTGACTGTGTGACATAAACACTGAAGTATGCTTTTGTGAACTACTCGAATCAATCTAAATCAATTGGTGTCAAAATTAGTATCCAAAATTATTTAATAAAAGTATGAAACATATTTTCATGAGACTGTTATGAAAGAAGAGAAAGGCATTATCACACCACTAGGTGGATTAAGAAGGGTTTTGCCTTTCTCATACAGAAAGGCTATGCAATCACTGTGAAAATCGACTTTTTAACCGAGGCCCGGAGGGCCGAATGTCACATACCATTCGACTCAGCTCGACGAACTGAACAAATGTCTGTGTGTGTGTCCGTGTGTGTGTGTGTGTGTGTGTGTGTGTGTGTGTGTGTGTGTGTGTGTGTGTGTGTGTGTGTGTGTGTGTGTGTGTGTGTGTCCGTGTGTGTGTGTGTGTGTGTGTGTGTGTGTGTGTGTGTGTGTGTGTGTGTGTGTGTGTGTGTGTGTGTGTGTGTGTGTGTGTGTGTAACAAAAATATGCACTCACTTTTCTCAAAGATGGCTGAACCGATTGTCACAAAGATTCAAATGAAAGGTCTTATAGTCCCATAGCCTGCTATTGAATTTCATTCCGATCCGACTTCCGGTTCTGGAGATATAGGATGATATGTACCAAAAAACTGAAAAAAATTTGCACTCACTTTTTTCAGAGATGGCTGAACCGATTTTCACAAACTAAGATTCAAACAAAAGGTATTATAGTCCCATAGCTTGCTATTGAATTTCATATGAATTTGACTTCCGGTTCCGGAGTTATATGGTAATATGTAAAAATTTGAAAAAAAGTGTACAGTCAATTATCCCTGGAACAACTCAACCGATTTCCACAAACTAAGATTCAAATAAAAGGTCTTACAATATCCTACAAATTTGTAGAACATTTTATCTGGATCCGACTTCCGGATCCGGAACTAAAGCGTGATAAGTCGAAAATTACCAATTTTATTAGTATTTTTCCACGAACGATGGTTAAAAATAGGTACAAATACCATAAAACTGTCTGATAAATTCTTTTAGTTTGCAGAGCTTGTTAGTTAGTGGGCATGAAAACTTAATTCGGTACTACTGGTCTCCTCTTTTCCTGTTCCGAAAGCACCGAAAGTGGAGAAGAAAAACTCCTAAAACTAAATTCACTTCGATTTCTCTGCGATGCTTGAACCGATTTTCACAAATCTTGATTTGAATTAAAGTTCATACTGTCTTTAAAGCTACTGTGAAATTTCATACGGATCCGACTTCCGGTTCCGCAGTTGCAGGGCGATGAGTGTCAAAATTTTCAAATCGCCATATAGAGTGACAATATGTACAACACCGAAAGAAGAAGAAAACGCAAAACGAACAAGGTGTGTTTTGTTCTATTTCGTACACGTTGTGTAGTGATGATAATAATAATAATAATAATAATAATAATAATAATAATAATAATAATAATAATAATAATAATAATAATAATAATAAAAAAAAAAAAAAAATAATAATAATAATAATAAAAACTGTTCCAATTTGTAGGTCATATTTGTTGGAAGCAAACGAACCAACTTCGGCTATTCCGTTCATCTGAATCCGGTTTCGAAAGAATTGGAAATAGTGATTAAAAACTGCAAAAAGGATCTCACTCACTTTTCTTGGAGATGGCCAAATCGATTTTCACAAACTTATAGGTTCAAAAGAAAAACCTTACAGTTTCATACGGAATTCCTCATTTTTGTGGATACTACTTTCGGTTCCGGAACTACAGGGTAAACAGGATTAATAAAGTTTGTGTGATAAGGTCCGAACAAATTTTCCTATTTCTATTCAATAAACAGTTGTTTTTGCGAATTTCACGGTTATATTTATCATGTAATGAGTAATATGAGAAAGGCATCATTAAAATAGGTTTTTTTTAATTATATCACTAAAAATCATATTATTCGAGCAAAACGAAACGTCAATGAAAATCCGTTAGTCATTTTTTTGGCCAAATTCAAACCAAGTGAATCGAATGGCGCATCTTAAGTAGTACGGTTACATAATTGTTTTTTTTTGTGTTCTTTTGACACACTCTTCGATTTTTTTACTGCCTCAAAAAAGCACAAATCACTTCGAAGTGTTTACATTCCCATTAGCAATTATCAACGGTTTACACCGGGACCCACGCTCCCTCCCTCTGTTCGTAATCATTCCTCCAATTTTTTCTCACACTAACCGATCCGTTATTCCTGCAAACCCGTGTACCTGTGCTTCGTCGGTTTTCTGCATATCAAACAAGTGTTTTACCGCGCATTATCGCGTAACGTGACTCGACCCAAACGACGTTCGACGATTCTTCCAAACCGTTTCAATTCGTTCTTATCGATTCGTAAAAACATTCGGAAAATCGCGATTGTTTCTGCGCGACTCGGCCTTTGCCTTTGCCATTCGATACAATCTTCGTAGGCAACAAGGCGATTGCTCTTGGTTTGCCAGAGTCCAGAGGCAAACCAGGGCACAGACGCACCAACACACACACACTCCCAGACACCTGACAGAACGGCGGTCCAGCGGTCGATGTTTTCGACCCTGGACGCCTTTGAATCGTCTGTTTGTGATGTCAATTTGCATACACAAACATGAACCCGTGGATTCCGCACGCGAAGGAGGGGTGGCGGACGCGCCAGGGTAACGATTTGTGATAATTCACTGTTAGTTTCTTCCTTCTCCGTTCCAGATAACGAATTCGATTTAAGTATTCTGCATTTTCCCATCCACCTTGGGCACCTCCGAACCTTGAACCGGATCCGGGACGACTTGCTCGGGAAGGTGCTAAAGCCAGCCGAGCACCGACGGGAGTGGGTCCTCCTGGGTCTGCTCGGTCGGTCTGTGCCCACAGAAACACGTTCGTTGAAGTAACTTTTCTCGGGCAAGAGGTCGCACAGAAAGAAACAATTAAACATTCCTCATTTGATTTTGTTTGGCGGTTTTTGCCCCATTCCTTCTGTTCGGTTCCAGGAGACGCTTCAGGCAAACCAACCAAGATAATCGATATTAATAATTGTTGAACTTTTCACACTGCCCACTGCCCTGCCTCCCCAGTCCGTTTTAGGACCTCAATTTGATCTCGGATGGCGCCCATCCGAGAACACATTGCCGAATTGGTCCGGAAATGCACACTCGCACTCGTTACCACGTTGTTACCTTTGTTGAGTGGTTCCCGTGAAGACCCCAAAAAAAAATAATAAATTTCCATTCTCTGTGGAATAATGTTTCCAACAACGAAAACGTCAATGTAAATATGTGTGAAAAGTAAACAAACGGCCCCGGGATGGAACCGGTTTCTATCCGAAAATTATGCTGTTGAAGTGTCCCCGGTTCAGCGGAAAGACGTAATATCATCTGCTTTCGTCGGTCCGTCGCGCGGCTGGCTTCACTTGTTTTTATTACTCATCCGACCAATTTTCGTTTTTCACTCAGGTTGCACTTCTCCCTGGGCCCTGGGGGGGGGGGGGGATATTATTTCGTTTTTTTATTGCGTCCCCTTGGCACCCGTCGGATAAGATCAGTCACCAGAACTAACTTTCATTTCATGGTTTTACGTTAAATTCGACTTCAGAGTAGAATTGAGGGAAAGCGAACAAAAAAAAACCCCTGATCATGATTGTACCGTTACCTTTGTCAAACTGTCTCGATTTTCGACAGACCGCGGAAGTGCTAAACGATTCTGCAGAACTCGAATGTGGTGTGCAGCATTCCAGTGCGATCAGTGCACCCGCCGTCGCTGTATATTCCCACGAAGCCCTGGTTGCAAGGTTGCGGCGCGCGATCGCCGGAAATCGTCAACGGCGACCTCGTGCTGAGCGCATCTCCGTGCATCGTCCATTTCGCGAGAATTTACACGTGCGCGCCGGACGTGGAAGATACGAGTTAATTATAAATTGATCGGAACCCCCGGTTTCCTCTGATTGTGGCTGTGGGGTTCGCTAAAGATTGCACCAGGAATGCAACATCCTGTGCGTTCTTCCTCTTCTAACGAAGCCATTCCTTGCGGCTGACTGACTGACTGCCGGTAGTTTTAACCCGGGGGGCACAGCAGGATGGCGTGCTGGTGGTACCGGAGGGCAAAATGATTCCAGAACAGTAGCTAGGTTTTTTTTCTTCTGTTGTTGTTCTCAACATAACTCACCGAGCGTTTCTCGGTGGGAAGCAGAGCTACTCGGGCTTTCGCTAAGAACAAATAGCGACCAGTGCGCCAGTGGTCGGCGGGGTCAACATATTTTCATTACTCACCTGCACTTTTGCGTTCTTCCTCTATGGGGAGGGCTTACAACGACGCACATTACCGGCAGGGGGGCGCGCATTTTTTTTGTACGCATGACAAACCTAAGAATGATCGTTACCACTTGTAGTGCCTCTGGCATAGCGTTCAGTTCGGTTGAAGTAAGAACTGCACTCCCCGCGTCGCCGTTGTTGCTGTGGATGGCAGAGGCAACCAGTCGGATGATTAATAGGGTATTCGTACACAAAAAAAAACACACGCACGTACAGTCGTCGCGGTCCAAGTATGCTCGGAATGTCCGATGACCAGATGCGAACCACCCGAAGGATCATTTCGATGAGTTACAACAGAGAAAAACCAGTAACCGACGAAGATATTGACATCTTTTTACCGCTCCGAAAGGAAAATTTCTACGCATGCCATGCCAAATGCCAGTCAGTTGAAAAACATAAGCCGCGGCGGCGTAGTTTCGCACTTAGCAAAGTTACTCA
The DNA here is from genome assembly GCF_030247185.1 of Malaya genurostris. Lineage (NCBI taxonomy): Eukaryota > Metazoa > Arthropoda > Insecta > Diptera > Culicidae > Malaya > Malaya genurostris. Next base: position 30,375,056 of record NC_080570.1, read on the forward strand.
ACTTGCTGGCGTTACGATCCTTCGAGCAAATAGAGAATTCGTGACGCAAAAGTTCAAGGATTTTCATTAAAAAACTAATTTCAATAAAAGATTATCAAATGAAACTGGGAAAGATTAAAATTGATCGATAACCCGAATGGGAAAATTCTTTTTTTTTTCATTCCAACATTAACTGCTAATGCACTGTTGAGTCGAAGACGAAACGTATAAAAAAAACTATTCTCATGAGTTCTTTTGTACAAATCGGCTACCCATGAGATACCAAACCCCTGAATGGTTCTTTTTTTTTTTTGGCTTCTGATCAGATTAGCGAGACATAAGGTTTGTTACTCATCAGCAAAGATGGCTTTTATCGTATCAAAGAACATTCACTGGAAACTCTTCAACGATTGAATCAGTGCCATCAAAGAGAGTTGGAAATCATCGCAACAACAAAAACCTGGCATGGCTCATTTAACATAGAATCGACACCAGTGCGAGAGTGAATTTCTCTCGATGACATTTCTGAGAATCAAAGGTTAGCACGCTGCTGTGGTGATCTTCTCTGAAGCAACAAACGGTCGTCTCGTTTCGCGTTCCGATTCTATACAGGCAGTTGATAATTGCGATAGAATCATTTTACTATTGCCGCTTTGTATAAGTTGTGTCTGTGAATGCTCCAAACCAGGGTTTTGAAATATTGCAACCTAGTATGAGTATCATCAAGTTGAATCATCGATTCGATTTTCTGCGATAATTGTCAACTTGCGATTCTCTCTTGGGAAATTCCACACAGCAACGATCATTATCAGACTGTAATTTTTTTAAGGGCCGTGAAATACTCAGAGTATGAAGTGGAGCGAAGGATTGTAGAAACATTCTCTCGCGGTTCATGCATTGAGAGACTCGAGTTCTTGTAGCATCTTCTACCGGATTGAAAATGTTGTATACAATATAGATAGCAATATAGCAGCTTCTGTCAAATTTTCGGCAATCACCAACACTGCTCATCAGTAAAGGTTTTCGACTCGTCAGTTCATAACAGTTCATGTTGAATTACTATACCACCTATCAGTTCAACCGTTGAGCCCTGGTAAAGTTTCTGTTATTTGCAGAGCATTCTTTGGTTTGGTACCGAAATGCAATATCACCTGTCACCTTGCAGTTTAACAGTCAGTTGCAGTCAGAAAAAAAGCTGATTTAGTTAACCTAAAGCAGTTATTATTTTTTTCTCCTGCAACTCATGTTTTCAATTGTTCAAAAAGTTCCTATATTTTCGGTTACAAGTTTGACTACATCAATCGGTCGAATGGGATTGACATATGTAAGTGTCTCCATTCAATAAAGCTACCGCTTGTTTGGCAGCCTTGCTGAGCCGATTTTATTTCTCTCTCATTTTTCGTTACGTTACCAGGAAACTGGAGCAGAAAAAATGGCGCATGCAAAGAAATCGACATACCTTCACCAAAATAACAATCACTTCATTTTTATCGCGACAACACCTATGTTTTCATGCACTAATCGCTTCTAAATTAAATTATCTAGACACTGTCAGGATAAATTTTTGATGCATGCCTTTGAAGGCGAGATATTCATTGAGCAAGTTGAAAGTTGCCGTTCTCAGCTATGCGATTCTTCCTTCAGAAAAAAAACCTTTCCCGACTGCAAAAATTATTGAATCATTCTGAAATTTTCACAGAATAATCTAAACTAATTTTCTTTTTGATATTCGTTATGGCTGTCTCAGTGGCAACGTCGAAGCGATTATTGAGGTTATTGACAAACAAAGCGCATAATTCTTCTATTGTATCAATGATACAAAATAAGTTTAATAAAAAATACCCATCCGAAAGTATATCGTTGTTTCATTGTATTGGAAAACACAAGCGAATCTTCATTCCTCAATCATTAGTTTTCACTTACAATGAACTGTTACATCTGATATCATAACACATAAGCAGTGCACAACTAGTAAATTTTGTGACGAGACGCCACTGCTAGCTTCAAGTTTTTAATAAAGAAAATTGCCCTTCAATCAACAAAATCTGATTCTACAAATAAAAATAGAATCTCCCTTCCAAAAGTAGCCGATATCGGGATATTTGGACATTGAATTCATAGAACTCCAGATTTTTGAAGCTCGAGTAAGCAATTTTTTAGGCCAGAACCCGACCCGTACTCGATTGAAAACAAAATACTTTTACCCGTACCCGACCCGAACCCGAGAATAATTATTCTTCCAAACCCGATATCGGGATATTTGGACATTGAATTCAAAGAACTCCAAATTTTTTAAGGTCGAGTAAGCAATTTTTTACTTTTACCCGTACCCGACCCGAACCCGAGAATAATTATTCTTCCAACCCCGAACCCTATCTGTGCCCGAAAAATATATAAATCTTCACCCGTACCCGATTCTAACTTAAAAAAAAGTTTTCTTATATCCGAAATTTTCCCGATCAGGTTCATTTTTCTGGTCGGGTATCGGGTTCCAATACCTGAAACATAACAAGCTCGAACCCGACCCGTATCCGTTTAAAACGAAAAAAAAAATAGTCACCCGTACCCGATCCGTAACCTTCGGGTTTAGGTGCAGGTCAAGTTTCGGGTACAAATACACGATCACCTCTACTAAACATCAAGATGGTTACGTAAGCAATTTATTAAACCCGAACCCGACCCGTATCCAATTGAAAATAAAATTCTTTTACCCGTACCCAATCAGAATTCGAGAATAATTTTGCTTCCCAACCCGAACTTGACCCGTGCCCGATTCGAGACTGAAAAAAAAGTTTTTCCTGTTTCCGAAATTTACTCGATCCTGTCATGTTCATTTTTCTGGTCTGGATCTGGTTCCAGTACCCGAAATTCGACATACATTTTTGAACCCGAACCCGACTCATTTTTTTTTCTGAACCAAGCTGAACAAGCTGATTCTAACCCCATCGTTCGTTTACGCCCATTTAGCACCCCCTCCACCAACCCTTGTATTCCATTTACCTAGCCACTTTTTCCTCTCTCTCTCACACTTTTTAAGTGAAAGCACTATTACTGACCTGTTATGCTTGGTGTCATTAACTAGTTATAGTGTTATAAATTTAGTTTTAACTGTTAGTTTTAATTGTAATGTTATGCCTAAATGTATCAGTTGGATCATTGTAATCTGTTGAAACAAATGATGAGGATGTTTTATGCCTGCTGGAGAGAGAGATTGACAAATTTCATCTCCACCGGGCTTTTCCCTGCTCCCAAATAAATAAATAAATAAATAAATAAATAAATAAATAAATAAATGAATAAATAAATAAATAAATAAATGAATAAATAAATAAATAAATAAATAAATAAACAAATAAATAAATAAATAAATAAATAAATAATAAATAAATGAAGTTCAACTCTACTTGAGAGACACAATTTTGAACTGTGAAAATAATCGTTCATAAGAGAAGAGATTATACCACTTTTTCATTATGCGATGTTTTCGAATGATTTCAAAATTTCTCGAATTAATTAAAACACCGCAAAGTTTTTCAGAACCGATAAGCCGAAAGTGAAACGTGAAGAAATCAAATGTACAGATTCGAAGTCGATTTATATAATTTGTTCGCTATGACGTATACGTCGTCTCCAGTCTTTAGTCACACTGTTACACCGACAAGCTAACAAACTGCGAGCAGAATAACGGTTGAAATAGAAGGAAATGAAAATTTACGAACAAAAAAAAATCACACAAACGCGGGACATCAATTCGCAAATTTCTAATAACCGATGAAAAATTCCTACCAAATAAACTACTGCGGATGTGGAACACAACTCAGTAAGTAACTTAATCGTCAGCACTAAAACAACGGTTAGAAACGTTCAAGCTTACGTTGGGATTTGACATTGACATATAACCGAAATACGATAGGTTCATAGTGGCTACCAGGTGGAACAGCCGAGGTACAGCCGAAGCTGTGGAATCGAAGTTCTTTGTTTATTCTACGAATTGTTAAATATTCGAAGAAGAAGTTCAATTTGGCTACAGCAATTTTTCGTTCAGTTTTCAAAAACTTAAAAAGCGGATTTGTTTTTTGTGTGATGTTCTATTACTATCAGTAAAAAAGTGAATAATAATTGTATATAATTAACAAAACCATTCGAATTGATCTACGGAAGTGTACAATCTAAAACGTTTATCCTAGATAAGTTTGTTTGTTGGATCTTTCGTACTCACAACAGCTCAATCTCAAACGCAACCTATTTTATATTTTCCGCTTTGAAGTGATTCCGATAAAATAACGCTAATTACAAACAATCAAAAGCTGCATCTTCGAGCATCCTGTTGTAGCATTTAATCGTGCGGTGTTTCGTTCTTAATTTCAATTCCCACCAGATGCGTTTCGTATCATAATGGGAGAACACACATTTCTACTACCTCATCATCCCTTCATAAAAACGTTTGTCAAGTATCACCAATAACCATAAACAGCAATGAAAAATTGACCCGATTTGTATGCAAATCAGCCACTCGAAGTTACCGACTTTGTTGATCTAGTTTAGAGCTCGGAGCCTATCGGCTGCATGAAATTCACGGTCATGAGCCGTGCTTTTCCCTTGCTCCCTGTTTCATCTCACTAAGATGAGGCGACTATTGACTTTATCGAATTGATTGCTTCTAATTTTAGATTCGATCCGCATCATCCGGTATCTGCATCTGTCAAGTTCCGTCCCGAACAAATCATGCATCTCGATGAAAACGGACCGGGAGAACAAAACAAAAAAAAACGCCTCTGATCGACTTCATTTCACTAATTAAAACCAGCTTACGGTATCGTCAAAAGATCAGAAATTTTTTTTTTCTCTTCCTCCTGTTGGCGGCGGCCGTTCGCCGAAAAACTGAAACTGAAAGTTCAAGGAACTTTTGATATCTCAATAAAAAAAATAAAGATCGCTATCATAAAAAAGCAAACGAGCCGTGGCCGAAATGCGCACATACACAGGGGGAAAAAATTCACATACACACACACACACAATGATCAGTTGATGCCCAAAAAACGCCGGAACCGGTGGCCGTCGGATTGGCATCTTTTACGTAACAAGGCCGTCTCTAGAAGAAAAAAAATTAAAGAAATCTTCCAAACCGGACCGTTAATTAGATTCTTTATGTACGCTCTTTTCGGACCTGCCGGCAGGAGTCTTCGATTTAGTCGGAAAATCGGAATGATACGTTTGTTGTTCTCTTCGCCCCTTCCCTCTCCTTTCCTTTCCGCTTAACCTTGCTGCTGGTCGGTCACCGCGAAGCCTACCCTGAACGGAAAAATCGGGATTCGTTTCGGTTTGTTGTGTCAGTTTCGGAAACTGGCTCGAGAACGGTTGTTCACAGCTTCACGCCGACTGGTTACTGCTGTTGCGAGCTGCAGCAGAAACGGGACCGGGATGCGATTCCCCGATTCGATTCGATGCGATCGGCTGACGGGGGAGGGGCGGGAGAAGATGCGGCGATTTCGCTAAGCCGGACTCGCGCGCGCACGCGCATTCCCTCACCGATGGTTTGGTGGGGGGGGGGGGGGGGGGGGGGGGGCATCGCTTGAGACGGGGACCAGGAAAATCAATTTAAATACTATGCTAAATAGATCGAAAACGAGCCGTGGATTATGAAATTGATGGGAAAACAGATAGCGTCTGGTTTTTGGTTGGTTTTCGGAGCTGCTGCACAGCCGGCGCGCAGTTACCGGAACGGGACCGCAGAGCTAGGCCAGGCCGCGCACGGTGATTTGGAAACCAGTTGCAACCAACCAGCAGCACCGGCGCAAATGGGATGAGATGATAATGGGAGTTGGGGAGAGCCGTTTTTTTTCACCTTGGGTTCTTCTTAGTGTGACTGACAAAAAATATTGTGTCGATTGGGTTTAAATTTGGTGACATGATCGGTTTGGTTTTCCCATAAATTTGAAGAGAATTGTTTATCTTCTGTCCAAAAGCCGCTGAGCTGTGTGTTTCTATTAAATGCCGATTAAGATAGCAGGAAACATACAATTTATTTCAGAGATGTGTTGAACCGTTTGCTACGCTAGTAGAAGTGGAAATCACTGACGATGTCAACAGCAGGAAGCATTCGAATAAAAAATTATTAAAACACGACCAAACAGCTTCAACACATTTTCCACACCAAATTGGTCGTTAAAGTGTTCACTATTTCCTACCTCATGCCTAACCGTGAGTCCATGGTTTCGTGTTGTCTATAAAGGATGCATACAGGCGCTCAAAACCCAGCTGAAAGTCCACCATATGCAGCGAAGAAGCACGATTAAAAACACTGTCATGGAACAAAAAAGTCCAAGTCCACAGCCAGTCCTTCTTTCGAGTTTGCGTAGTTTTTGCCTTTCTAATAAAAAATGCTAAGCAAACATTGTGAACACCGACTGATTTTCATCCGAGTTCCGACCTCCGGTACCGGAGCTACAAAATTTCACTTTGAAAAAATGTGGGAAAAAAACAGTAAGAGTTTGTTCATAATTAAAAAAAAAATATTCTTCCAGATCTGTTTCGTCCCCCTCAAAGTAACCATTTTTTTTAAATTTCCATTCGACCAATTTTCGAATTCTGTGTTTGAAAATGCTTTTTTCAACAAAAAATCCAACTTTTCTAATATTTTCACATTTTTTTCTGGAAAATGTAAGTATTTTTATCGAACATATGAAAAAATTTAAAAAAATCGGCCAAGGCGTACAAAATTATTACATCATCATAAATCGACTATTTAACCCCAACGTTAGCTTCTTCAGTCGGTTGCCGGAGTTGAAAGACAGGATCAGATTTTTCCCTCATATTTATATTGGCTCCAGTGCTTCACGGAAGATGGCGCTACCCATAAATTCAATGTCCGGCACCAGGCACCGGTGCTTGAAGTTGCGTATTTTTTGCCTTTCTAATAAAAAATGCTAAGCAAACATTGCGAAAACCGACTGAATTTCATCCGAGTTCCGACCTCCGGTACCGGAGCTACAAAGTCATCTGTTGGCGAAAATTTCTCTTTGAAAAAATGTGGGAAAAAACAGTAAGAATTTGTTCATAATTTAAAAAAAAAATTTATTCTTCCAGATCTATTTCGTCCCCCTCAAAGTAACCATTTTTTTTTGTCGTGAATACGACTTACTTTACTATGGGGAGCCTTTTCAAAATTTACCCTCTGAGAGAGTGATAAGTTTTTGATCGTGAATATCTCTTGTTGTATCTAACGAATCAACATAATTTTTGCTACATGCCATCGGAAATATGATCACAATTTTATGATAAAATTTTCAGTTGTGTGACATAATCTTAAATAATCAAAAATTAAAATTTTCTGAAATGTTAAAAAAATTCAATAGAATCGAAATTTTTCAACTTAAACGTTTATAGCAACATCATTGAAGTATTTCAATAGTACACTATTGAAAAACCTGTCTCATTTGACCCATGTCAACACCAGCCAATCAGAACTCTTTCTGAGGAAGAGAGCAAAATATCTGCTGCTGTACAATAAATCGTTCGAGAAAAATGTTCAGAACGGTGCTTTATATCATAGTGAGTTCCACAATTTGGTCCTTCTGAAAGGCAGGAATAAATTCCGTAAAGCATCCTGGAAGTTTCTTTCAACGAAATGCAAATCCAAATTAAATAATCGACATTAAAATTCTATATGCTGCTATTTTAAGAGCCGTTAGGATCGCCCATTAGTGAAAAAGCTACACACGAAATCACGTAGAAAGAAACCTTTTAACAAAAATTGGATCAGTTTGGATTCTAGCGCCACTGCTAGCAGATGTATTGTGTGTCGTTTGCAAAGCTAGTTTCGCTTCCGACAAGAGCGATTACGTCACAGCTGCCAGTTGTTTGCATTGGTGAAAAAACAACGAAAAGAGGACAACGGTGGAGAGCATCACCAAAAATCAGCCGTTCTAATGGCTCTAAAAGTTTTCTAAAGAACTATTAGGATTTCTTGCTCGCAAATCGAAGGTAAATATCCTCAGTTTAGTGCAAATCTAGAACTGTTTGATTGGAATTGTGTACTTTTTGCTGTGTGAAATTCACAGTAATCAAGATCAAGTGAAGCCTTCTTGTTTTTTGTGAAAAATGTGAAAAAAGGGAATGCTTGCATAATTCATACAATTGATCAACTAATTGATATTCGGAAGTACACTGAAGTCTTTTTTTATGCGAATTTACGTACCGCATAAAAAAAAACCGCATAAAAAAAAACCGCATAACTCTGAAAATTCGCATAAAAAAAAACCGCATAACTCTAAAAATTCGCATAAAAAAAGACCGCAGAAGGGCAAACCGCATAACTCTGAAAATTCGCATAAAAAAACCGCGTAACTCTGAAACTTCGCATAAAAAAAAACCGCACAACTCTGAAAATTCGCATAAAAAAAGTCGCGTAAAAAAAAACCGCATAAAAAAAGACCGCATAAAAAAAGACCTCAGTGTATTAAGGAACATGTCAGTTGTTTTCGTATTCACGACATCCAGTTATGTCTCTGACATTACCCACCCGCCTTTTTTTAATTTCCATTCGACCAATTTTCGAATTTTGTGTTTGAAATCGCTTTTTTCAACACAAAAAACTAACTTTTCTAATATTTTCACATTTTTTTCTAGAAAATATAAGTATTTTTATCGAACATATGAGAAAAATTAAAAAAATCGACCAAGGCGTTCAAAATTTGTTTTCAAATGGCATGGTTCAAAAATGCATGTCTTGAATTTTTCAAATAATTACAACTTGAAAAAAAAGTTTGATATTACTAATTTTTTGATGGGTCTATGAGAAAAGTAAGAACACATATTTTCATTTTTTTTTGCACATTTTACTCCATAACTCTGAAACCGGAAGTCAGATCCAAATGAAATTCAGTATGGGACTTAAACAGCTGTCATTTGAAAATCGGTTTAGACATCTCCAAAAAAAAAGTTGGTGCACTTATTTTCACAATTTTTGCACATTTTACCCCAGAACTCCGGAACCGGGAGTCGGATCCTAATAAAATTAAGGACTTTTGTATGGGACGACCACAAGACCTTTCATTTGAATCTAACCTAATGAAAATCGGTTCAGCCATCTCCGAGAAAAGCTGGTGCAGAAAAAATGTTACATACTCACAGACATTTTGCGTACTCGACGAACTGAGTCAAATGGTATATGACACTCGGTTCAAAAGTCGGTTTTCACAGTGATTGCATAACCTTTCTATATGAGAAAGGCAGGCTAAAAACATGTGCTAAATCCGTGTACAATTGACGTTATAAACACATAACCTCAACATGCGTCACTTTTTTGAAAAATTAAAGGTGCTACCAAGCGTTACATGCGTTACTTTCAAGTTATGTGTGTTACCAAGCATTAGATGCTATATTTTTTAGTAAGTTAGAGGCGCTATATGTGTTACTTTTTTTAAATCATAGGCGTCACATACCTAACGAATGTGCGTTACTTTTTAGTAAGTTATTGGTGATAAGAATTGTTACTTTTTATTAAGTCCGTGGCATTACAAAGCGTTACTTTTCAGTACGTTACGAAGCGTTACATACGTTGTTTTATAGTAATTTATAGGCGTTATTGTTTTAGTAAGTTATAGGCGTTATTTTTTAGTATGTTATATGCATTACATACGTTTTGAACGTTTAGTATGTAATAGGTGTTACATACGTTTTGTTGTTACGTTATGAAGCGTTACATACGTTAGTTTTTAGTAAGTTATAGGCGTAACGAAGTGTTATATGCGTTACTTTTTAGTAAGTCATAGTAGTTACGTAGCGTTGCATGCGTTATTTTTTAGTAAGTTATAAGCGTTACATGTTACTTTTTGATACGTCATAGGCGTTACGAAGCGTTACATGCGTTACTTTTTATTAGGTTATATTTTACATGTCAGAAAATGCGTTACTTGAGGAATGTATTTCTTTCAAAACTCATAACTCCAATTTTCTACCCGAATAATATAATATATGTGAGAAAATGAGTAATATGTTCTAGGTGATTTAGCTCAGATTGTTCAATTATTATTTAGTTTTCCTTGTTTTCAAGCAGAAAATGTCGTCAATAGAACCTATCAAAAAGTGTTTACAAATGCTTATTGAGGCATACCACTAATTTGAAGCCGTCGCTTGGATGTAATAGAACAACCATATTTTGTACCATAGTTTTAAGTGGTTTGTATAAAAATGCTATACACTGAAGTCTTTTTTTATGCGAATTTACGTACCGCATAGAAAAAACCCGCATAAAAAAAACCGCATAACTCTGAAAATTCGCATAAAAAAAACCGCATAACTCTGAAACTTCGCATAAAAAAAAACCGCATAACTCTGAAAATTCGCATAAAAAAAGTCGCGTAAAAAAACCCGCATAAAAAAAGACCTCAGTGTATTTGTTTTTTTTTAAATTTAGTCAACATAACATATTAAAAAATTAGCGAAGTGAAATTTCACCTGTTTGTGTTTTATTTTCAATTTCAAATCGACCAATTTTCGATTTTTGTGTTTGAAAACGCTTTTTCAAACGTAAAAATCCAACTTTACTAATATTTTCATACTTTTTTTCTGGAAAATATAAGCATTTTTACTGAACATAAGAAAAAATTTAGCAAATCGGCCATGGCGTTCGTAACAATTTTTCAATGGGCATGGTTGATAATTGCTATGCAACTTTCAGAAAACGAATATAAAAGATATAATGACATTGATGAACAGTAATTCACACCTAAAAATTCAATCACTATTCGATCAAACAAGATTTCATTCGAATCGTTGTTGAGCGTTCAACGATAGTGCCTCGTGCGCAAACTCGACGTTCAAACATATGTTCAAACTTAAGTTCACGCACTTGTGTACAACTCCTGTGCACGATATTCAGGTTTGCAGCAAACCTAGCTACGCACGTAAAATTGTACACAAGTTCAGTGCGGTGCCTGTTTTTGTTTTGAAGACTGATACGAATACATTCAGAAATACCTTTCATAAAAGGAGGCGGGTGGTGGTGAGGTGGTAAAGTGCATAATTGCAATACAACTTTCAGAAATCGAAATCAAACGATATAATGAGCATAGGTGAAAAGTAAATCGCATCTAAAACTTCAATCACCATTGGATCAAACAAGTTTTCATTCGAATCGTTGTAGAGCGTTCAACGATAGCACCTCGTGCGCAAACTCGATGTTTAAACATATGTTCAAACCTAAGCTTACGCGCTTATGTACAACTCCTGTGCATGATGTTCAAATTGGTGACAAACTTGGATACAAGCCCGTGTACAAGTTTAAGCTTAACTTGCGCACGTAAATTTGTACACAAGTTTAGTGCGGTGCATACTTTTTTTTTTTGAAGACTGATACTAACACATTAAGGGGTGGTAGTGAAGTGGTAAGGTGCATAATTGCTATGCAAATTCCAGAGAACGAAATGAATAGATATAATGAGCATAGGTGAAAAGTAACCACTAGATCAAACAAGTTTTCATTCAAATCGTTGTAGGGCGTTCAACGATAGTGCCGCGTGTGCAAACTCGATGTAGCAAACCTGGATACAAGCCTGCGTACTAGTTTAAACTGAGCTTGTGCACTTGTACACAAGTTCAGTGCGGTGTATGTGTTCTTGTAGACTGATACTAATACATTTATAAAAATATCTCAATATTTTCTTAATATTTTACCCTGACATCACACCATTTGATTTTATTGATTTTCGATTTTTCGATCGACTTTCTAGGACTGGAAAATTATTGGAGTCCCAAAAGCCTCGCGTCGATCGAATTTGATTTTTTTTTTTTTAGATAACTCGGATAACACATATCTACGATTCTCGCTACTGTAAAAAATCTAGAAAAAATGTTTTGTTCAAAATTGTTTTTTTTTTTCGTGTGAATTTTCAAAATTTTGCAGTGAAATTTGTTAGCATCACTGGGCAGTGGGAATTGGCATCTAGTAAAAAGGATATATTCACGTCAGAATGACAGCTCGTAGATGAAAATGTGTCAGAACCAATAGTTTAGCTCAGCGTGCAACCGAGATGTGAGATGTTTCATAGACTCATTTGATATAGAGTTTCAATTCAGGTAATTGCAGACAGTGAATAACTGTGCTTTTTGAATTTATTTGGTAATTGAAATATTATTACCATCATTTATTAATTTAAATGCGGAGAAGTGTTCGGAATAATTATAACAACGAATTCCTATATTTTTTCGGAGAACAATCTCGAGTTTCAAGTAAGTCATCATACCTATATGCAAGGATGACTTTTATCGTATCAAAGAATGCTCACTCGCAACTCTTCCACGATTAAATCAGTGCCATCAAAGAGAATCGGAAATCATCGCAACAACAAAAAAAACCGGCATGGTACATTTAACATATAATTAGGTTTTTTACCGTCACTGCTAACCTCAATCGGATGAACACATTTTGACAGTTCAGCAGTACTGTTTGTAAACAGAAATTTCTTTTGTTTGTTTATTGACAAATTGGATCAGACCATTTACGGTCCGAATCGCCTAAATAAAGTTTTAAAACATTTGTTCACGATTGAATACGGCTCGTTTTTGATATTTATTAAATAAAAGAGACTAGTTGCAAAGTGTAAAGATGATTGTTTTAGATGTGCTCTTCGATTTTTGTTTAAGCTTGTTTGTAAACAGTACCGCTGAACTGTCAAGGATGAATACTTGTTCATTTGTGTCGTCACGATAAAAAACCTAATAGACACTAGTGCGAGAGCGAATTTCTCTCGGTGAACCGTCTGAGAATCAACGGCTAGCACGCTGCTGTGGGGATTCTCTCTAAAGCAACAAACGGTCGCTTATTCTCGTTTCGCGATCCGATTCTATACAGACAGTTGATAATTGCGATAGAATCATTTTACTATTGCCGCTTATTCTAACTATGTGCATATAATATTTGTATAAGTTGTGTCTATGAAAATGTATGTGAATGCTCCACACAAGGGTTTTGAAATATTGCAACCTAGTATGAGAATCATCAAGTCGAATCATCGATTCGATTTTCTGCGATAATTGTCAACTTGCGATTCTCTCTTGGTAAATTCCACACAGCGGCGATCATTATCAGAGTGAAATTTTTTTTAAGGGCCATGAAATACTCAGAGTATGAAGTGGAGCGAAGAAATGTAGAAAAATTCTCTCGAGGTTCATGCATTGAGAGACTCGAATTCTTGTAGCATCTTCTACCAGATTGAGAATGTTGTATACAATATAGATAAAAATCGAGCAGCTTCTGTCAAATTTTCAGCAATCACCAACACTGCCTATATGAAATGAATTATACGCATTAATGACCACGTGCTAGATAGAAGACTAGTTTCTGTAAGATTTCACCAATTTTTCTTAAATGATCGTTACTAAAATATACGCAATTTACAGTTTGAGCTGCGCTACAAGAAAATTACTTCAAAAAATTGGTTTGTTTGAACAAAATTTTTAAAGTTATTTGTTTTTTATGTGAAATTCTGAGGCTATGCGTTTTTTTTTAATCCAGCACGTATGCCCCCGCATAAAAAAGACTTCCGTACAGTTTTTCGAAGAAATAGATTTTTCTCTCATTCTGCAATTTTTTTTGAGTTTTTTTTTTTCGAAAACCACCACGAATTTCAGGTACTAAAAAGTCGATTTTGAAGATTATTTGCGAAAATCGTGCGGATTTAGACACCATTTAAAATTAAAGTTACGAAGCGTTATATGCGTTTTTTTTGGTAAGTTATAGATGTTACGAAGCGTAACCTGCGTTACGTTTTGGTGAGTTTTTTGTTACATGTCTGAAAAAGCGTTACTTAAGGAATGTATTTCATTCAAAACTCGTTACTCCATTTTTTTACCCGGATAATATGATAAATGTAAGAATTTGAGTTAGGTGATTTAACCAGTGGCGTCAATCACCAATAGATCAAACAAGTTTCCATTCGAATTGTTGTAGAGCGATCAACGATAGTGCCTCGTGCGCAAACTCGATGTTTAAACATATGTTCAAACTTAAGCTTACGCGCTTGTGTAATACAACTCCTGTTCATGATGTTCAGGTTTGTAGCAAACCTGGGTACAAACCCGTGTGCAAGTTTAAACTGAACTTGCACACGTAAAATTGTACACAAGTTCAGTGCGGTGCATGTTTTTTGAAAACTGATTCTAAAACCTTCTCATTATTTTCTTTATGAGGAGGCATATAATGAAACTTTACTTTGTCCTCAAGAGTGCCAAAAGCCGCGAGTTAAATTATTTGATTTGTTTTTTGAGATAACTTTGATAACACATCTCGCTTCTGTAACAAATCTAGAAAAGATTTTTTGTTTAATTTTGTTTTTTTTTATAGTGTGAATGTTCAAATTTTTGCAGTGAAATTTGTTAGCACCACTGAGCAGTGTAGGAATTGGCATGTAGGAAAGTGACATTGATTTAACGTCAGAATGACAACTCGTAGCTGGAAATGTGTCAGAATCAATAGTGAGCGCACAATGAGGTGTGCGAAGAAATAGTTTTTTCTCTCATACTGCAAATTTTGTTGAGTTTGTTTCGGAAACCATCCTGAATTTCTGATACTGAAGGGTCGATTTTGAAGAAACAAAAATCGTCAATTGGTCGCAGTAACATTTTATTTGCCTCAGCAATATTTGCGAAAATCGTGCGGATTTAGCAACCATTTTAAATTTCGTTTTTGTTATTTGGTTTGATTGCTAGAGGTTAACTCGTTAACTTTTCTAGGAGAAAGTAGACAGTTTTCAACAGCTTCAAACAGGCAAAACTGAATTAGTTTTGAAACAGATGGGTACTTGTCAGTGTAACAAGTTCCTACAGAAAAGCAAACACGAGCAAGTTTTAATTATATTTTAAATGTTAATGCTAGCTCCGTAGTAGTTTAACAGAGTGTACTTTCTGAGGTAATGTTTTCCCTTTCCCTTCTCTCACACTCGGTGGTGTCTATCCCACGAGCAAGTCTCCCCAAGAACTATATTCAGAGGCGGGTGTGCGAATGCGTGGCTCACGTTTTAACAGTTCGACTGGTTGATTTAGCACTCCGGCACTGACCATTATCATATCAATAACTCAGAAGATCGTCTCGTTTGGCAGTTTCCCGGAATCCGAACATGCATGGAGAGCCACTAACTGAGGCGGATTGCCTACTCCAGTTTCTCCACACGCCTACGAGTAATTACTATCCAGTCCGGGACCTAGATTACTCTTAGCAGTCTGCAGCCACAGCACAGTGTAGACTCACACCTCCACCACTAATCAACCTGCCAACCAACCATCGGAAACATTGTTGCGGCCGCTCGCTTTCGGTGCATCAAATCGCCATCATCAGTTGCTACAACAAGTGGTCGAGTGCATGCGCGTCCGTTTGTATTTTTTTTCCAGCTCGTTCCATCCAATCACCCCATCAGTCATTCACGGTTGCCGCCACCCGAAAACGTAAACCCATCCCGATCCCTGGGTGCAAGCATGTGCGCGAGTACATTCCAGGGCGAATGATGCGAATCCTGGCGGTTAGCAGCATCATAATTCAATCATAGTAACAATCGCGCATGAATACGTGCCCGGGATCTCCCAGTTGCCGGGTTGTCTCATCTCGTTCCTTTCGTTGAAACATTTCACTAAACCACACCACGCTCCGGCGGTCATCCATTGACCGTTAGATCAATCCCCGCATCTAACAAGTTCCGCATGGATCACTTTCATATTGCTTACGACGCTATCGCAGAATTTCTTGTTTCGAGCGATAGGCGACCTTCCTCTGATGGATCACCGATGGATCGGATATGGTACGGTTCCCAGTCCTGCAAACTGCTCTCCCGGCTAGCTCTACGCGATAGAAAAAAAATTATATATGCCATGCTAAAACATGCTAACGATACTTGATCGCAAACAGACTTAACCTACAAATTTTGGGGAATTTCAACAAGTTTCCACTAACGGCAGTGTGAAATTCCTTCCGCCTTCATTCGCCGCTCATTCCCCATCGGATCACGGAGCCTACTTTTGCAAACCGGTCGGTCCCCAACCGGAATCTCATCATGGCCAAAGTCACCCACATTTGGCGGAGATGCAGGATTTCTATTTTCCCGCCGAACCTGTTCGAACGAAGTGCAGTAACCACTTTCCCGTGACACTGCACTGCACTGCTTGCTTGCTTGCTGCGCATCGGACACGACTGGACGCGGGTAGGATCGATGTAGAGCAAAGCAGTTGTTTTTCTTTCCGGCGGCGACGGCAACAACGAACCGGGCCGGGCCGGGGCCGGTAATTTGACCAAAACACAGCTTCGCACCTAAATTACGACGAGATTGATCGTTATTAATTTGATCCTCGCTCCGGCCGCCGCCGCCGCTCGAGGCCAAAAGCGCGCGCCCGTGCGGGTGTACATCGGTGCAGCAAGATCTATCGCTGGTTATCGCGGCAGAAATAACTGCGCGGTCGGAAGAAGAAGAAAAAAAAACAACAACAACTTGTTTACCTATATATTGTTTACCGCCGCCGGATCTAGGTTAGTTGTTGTAGGCGCATACGACGGCAGGCTCATTGAAAGGCGAAAGCTGTTGTTCCTGTTGTTGTTGCCGAACAGGACGAGACAGTGGGCTGTATAGTAATAAAAATGTTATCTACACTTGCCACGACCCAAGGTGGTAATGCATATAAATTAGGGAACGCCTCGCAGCACTGTTGACGTTCGTTCAGATTCACCCAGTAACACTGAAGTAGGTACTCGGATCATCGTTCACTCACTCTCACTCTCTCTCTCTCTGCGTTGGGCTTTTCGTTTTTCGTTTACAGGAGAATGAGCTCCGATATGTTCGCTCCCCCCAAAAATTCCGACACTGCTTTGCTTCAGAGAGCGCAGAGACACGAAAAACAAAAAAAAAGAGAACAGAGAGCAAACGGGGTTTCGACGAGGATGATGGGGACCGATCTCGACGACGACGGACAGCACCAGTCAAGTTCGAGGTAAACAAGATCAGTGCTGGCAATGCTAACTGTAAAACTCGAAATATCCACACACAAACACACACACACTCAGACCAATCTGGCGGTCGTAATCGTGTCGTGCTGAGCTGAGGCCAATATGCTGGAGAAAGATGCTCGCTAGTGACGGAAAACACACGCGACGCGATGTTTGCTACGTTCGGATCGGGCCTCGTTGTTCATGTCCCGAGTGGTTGAGAATGCTCAAAAGCGACTGAGTTCGGTGCTAGTGAACGAAAAGTGCGTGTGGTGAAATTTTCTCGTGGAATACTAATAAGTGTAATTTATAGTTTTGAACTTAAGAGGATTTTTTTTTCGTTGCGTGGACAATTACAAGAGGAGTTGTGGAAAAATTACGAAATCTGTGAGTACGAAACCCACTACACATGATCAATTATTTTTTGGTAACATTATTTGCAAAGCGTTCGATTTTGAAGCTGTGAAACTATTTGTCAGTGTCCTGAAAATTTCCCGTAGATGCTATGTCACA
Organism: Malaya genurostris; assembly: GCF_030247185.1. Classification (NCBI taxonomy): domain Eukaryota; kingdom Metazoa; phylum Arthropoda; class Insecta; order Diptera; family Culicidae; genus Malaya; species Malaya genurostris. The sequence continues at coordinate 30,392,514 of NC_080570.1, forward strand.
CTTGAGAAATTCTACACTGAAATCAAGGGTGAAATCAGATATTCAGCTTTCTGATTTTACGAGCAAGTCGAATCCGCATCTAAACTCGTGCATGTAAGCATGTAAGAATCAGAGCGTATTCCGAAGCAAAGTTATCTGACATTTTATCTGAACGGAAATAAAAATGTTGGCAACAAAACAAATTTATTGCCAACGGTACTGTTTTTTTTTCTCTTAACACTAAACATACCATAACCGGTTTTGAAGTTTAGCACGTATCAAGTGTTACTGTTTTCGCGAATAAATAACAGTTCGGCTGAAAAGTTCGTATCGTTTAATAGAAACACACATTTTTTTTGCCAAAATTCGTTTTTATTATTCAACATTATTGCCATCAGAGGCGATACAGCGATTATAGCGATCTTCCAACTTTTCGATACCATTTTTGTAGTACGATTTGTCCTTTGCCTCAAAATAGGCCTCAGTTTCAGCGATTACCTCTTCATTGCTTCTAAATTTTTTACCAGCAAGCATTCTCTTGAGGTCTGAGAACAGGAAAAAGTCACTGGGAGCCAAATCTGGAGAATACGGTGGATGAGGGAGCAATTCGAAGCCCAATTCGTTCAATTTCAGCATGGTTTTCATCGATTTGTGACACGGTGCATTGTCTTGATGAAACAAAACTTTTTTCTTCTTCATGCCGTTTTTTTGAAATTTCGTCCTTCAAACGCTCTAATAACGCTATATAATAGTCACTGTTGATGGTTTTTCCCCTTTCAAGGTAGTCGATTTTTTTTATTCAATATTATAGTATAATTTTAAGGCACACTGCTTAAGCTCTAAGATGCCAAGGGTATTTACTAATCTTAATTACGACTAACATAAAACTAGAATAGTATCATTATGTAATGTAGCGGTAGCGGATTCTCGAGAAGCTATCGGTAGTGGCCGGTGAATTGAATATCGCATGAGGGTCTTCCATATGCCGTTGGCGAAGATCCATGTTGGCCGCATCCTTCGGTCCGTGTGGGTCCGCGGGAAACACCCCCAGGCTACGAAGGCCCGGCGGGTGGCCCGCATGCTGGTTTTCGACTGGGGCGGCCTTCCGTGGACGATGATGGTGATGTTACGGAAGAGAATGAAAAAAAAGTAAATATTGTGGAAACGGGGTAAAAAGGGGATGTGGGAACAAAATGTTTGAAAACGATAAAGATCTAATTAGTTGCCATCGAGATGGGGAAGAGACAGGGAAGGGGTAACGAAAAAGTTAGTAACAAAAAAAAAGATCTTGTTAGTTCCAATGAAGATGGTGGACAGGGACGGGGATCGAGAGAATCGGGCGGATGTTAGTGTCGAACCTGTAGGTGGAGTTTATACTTTCTGAGCGGGAGATAACACATTACACTTGTATATCAATGTGTTTAAGGTACTGGTATATGAGAAGCATATATAAACTATCCCGACTCGCCAACACATCCCGAACCGGAACCTCAGGCGGTCTACCTCGGGCCCTAAGGGATTCCAGTAGCTTCGACCTGGCGTCACGATACTCTACGCACGACCATACGACATGCTCGATGTCCTGATAACCGTCGCCACAGGTGCAGAGACCGCTCTCCGCAAGCCCAACACGCCGGAGATGTGCGTTGAAGGTGTAGTGATTTGACATGAGCCGCGACATCACGCGAATGAAATCGCGACTCACGTTCATCCCCCTGAACCAAGGTTTCGTCGATACCCTAGGGATAATGGAATGTAGCCATCGTCCCAGTTCGCCATTGCTCCATGAAGTTTGCCAACTTTCGAGAGTTTTCTGACGAGAGATACTGAAAAATTCATTGAAGCAGATTGGTCTTTCATAAATATCACCTTCCAATGCGCCCACTTTAGCCAATGAGTCTGCCTTTTCATTGCCCGGAATGGAACAATGCGAAGGGACCCAGACTAACGATATTAAATAAGACCGTTCAGATAAAGTTCTCAAATGTTCCCGTATTTTCCCCAGGAAATATGGGGGATACTTTCCTGGCTTCATTGCCCGGAGAGCTTCTATTGAGCTTAGACTGTCCGTGACAATGAAGTAATGGTCTTTGGGCAAGGTTTCAATGATCTCGAGGGTGTACTGAATAGCAGCTAATTCTGCGACGTAAACTGAAGCCGGATCATTGAGTTTGTGAGAAGCGGTGATGTTTTGATTGAAGATGCCGAAGCCTGTGGACCTGTTGATGTTTGAACCGTCAGTGTAAAACACCTTTTCACAGTTGACTGTTCTAAATTTATTATAAAAAATATTTGGGGCCACTTGAGGGCGCACGTGATCCGGGATTCCACGAATTTCTTCTCTCATGGATGTGTCGAAAAACACAGTAGAATCAGAAGTATCCAAGAAATGAGCACGATTGGAAACAAACGAAGAAGGATTAATATTCTGAGCCATGTAATCAAAATACAAGGACATAAAACGGGTCTGAGAATTGAGCTCGACAAGCCTTTCGAAGTTTTCAATCACCATCGGATTCAAGATGTCGCATCGGATTAGCAATCGATATGAGAGATCCCAGAATCGGTTTTTCAACGGTAAGACGCCCGCGAGCACTTCGAGACTCATCGTATGAGTCGACTGCATGCAACCTAAGGCAATACGCAAACAACGATACTGAATTCTTTCCAGCTTGATGAAATGAGTGTTCGCCGCGGATCGAAAGCAAAAGCATCCGTATTCCATCACGGACAATATCGTTGTTTGGTATAACCTGATCAGGTCTCCTGGGTGGGCACCCCACCATGATCCGGTTATTGTACGAAGAAAATTGATTCTCTGTTGGCATTTTTGTTTCAGATACCTAATGTGACATCCCCAGGTGCCTTTGGAGTCGAACCAGACCCCGAGATATTTAAATGTGAAGACCTGA